>NC_045427.1:163745959-164476792 GCF_902635505.1 Sarcophilus harrisii
ACTCTATCCATTGTGCCACCTAACTGTCCTAGATCATCACATAGTATTCTCCAATTGATTACAATGTTTGTACTGAGAACAATTAAGCCAATGCATAAGACTGATGTTTCCCTCCTTACCTCACATATTTTCTGAGTCAAATTATAAGCTAAAGAAAGATGATTGACATAGGGAACCACCTAAAGAGTTCCCTTCCTTTTAGCAAAAAACCCATTATTTTTATTATCTTCCCTGTGTCATGCTCTAATTATCTCCTTTTGGATTTTATTACTGTTGTCCTTTATATTTGAAGGAGGCCAATGATATCATAAGGTAATGTCTTGATTCATTCATGAACTGGATTTAAATAAGCAGATTTGCACAATGTCATGAGACTCAATCTTTTCCAAAGTCATCAAAATCCAGTGGCAAGCAAGTCAGGCAACTAGCAATGCACAGGGATGCAGTAACCTTGGAGTTTTTGATTACTGACCAAGCTCTATTAGGGGTCCTCAAACTTTTTAAATAGGGGGCCAGTTCACTGTCCCTCAGACTATTGGAGGCCAGACTATGGTAAAAACCAAAACTTTATTTTGTGGGCCTTTAAATAAAGAAACTTCATAGTCCTGGGTGAGGGGGATAAATGTCCTCAGCTGCGCATCTGGCCCGAGGGCCTAGTTTGAGGACCCCTGCAAGTGATCTGCAATGCTTGCTTCAGTTGCCTTATAGCCATTGGAACAAATTCTTCTCATCCACTTATTTTATCCAGAAAAGTTGTCACATGCTTATGAAGTTTGTTTTGCAAACCAAGAGTCTGAGGCTTGTTGGTTATACTCAACCTTATTTAGCCCATTTACCAAGATGGTTTATCAGGGTGTGGCCATTGTGCGTGATACAACTTTTTGGAGTCAAAAGTAAGAGTTGAGTGCCAAGTGGACCTGAAAGGTGGATGAACATTCCTGCAAAGGGCTTGGTTAGTCCTCACACCAGAGGTGCTAGTCTTCCTTGAACACTGATAGAATTTAAGAAAATAAGGAATTTCCTAATGTAAGATTTCACTACTATTATGTTGATAGGAGCTATTATTTTTCTTTCTGTTTCAAGTCTAATTACATCAATATTTCACTTACATTGTTTTCACCTTTCAACTCTCATATAAATAATGAAAAATTTTTTTTCCATTAACTAATTTATAAATACAAATATGTGACTTACATAAATAATGGATTTAAAGAACTTTTTGTATGTTTTGCTTTATTCCAAATAAAAAAAACTTGAAAGTTATCATCACAATAAGTCAATAATGGAGACTCCAGTTGGGGAGTCTACATAAAATAGAATGAAAAATAGTTCTCTTGGAGAGCTTAGATTCCAGCTTGATTAATGCAAGCAAGCAAAGATTTTAAAAGTTAAAGCAATTTGTATCCACATATATGGTACACCAATATGAAAATAAGCTCTTTCTCTTCAATTAGTAAATACTTTCCACAGGTGATAGGTTTTGAGCAGGAATTTAAGAATAGCATTGTCTATTCAAACTTGAGATAAAGTGATCAAGTAAATAATGAATAATTTTTTGTTGTGTATATAACATATTTTTGAATCAGTTTTCAAACTCAAATATTCTTTCTCTGATAATAGTATCATGGAATACTGTGTGGGAAGGGATTGTGCCTTTTCTTCCCCTTCTCTGACAAAGCTTAATGATATAAATCTAAAAATCTTACCTTGCTTTAATAAATTTTAAAATTATGAATATATAAAAATTTATCTAAATACTTGAAAAAGAAACCCCTATGCATACTCAACAAACCAGCAAGTTTTTCTCTGAGAATATTGTGTTGCTTAAGTTTATTATTGCTTCTTTTTATTTGGCCTCCTCTTACTACTGTTAATCATCAAGAGGATTCTTTATTGTTTTAGCATTTGGGAATTTGATATTCACTTTCTTCATTTTCATTGTTCCTTTAAAACTGTGACCATAACTTCCATTCTCCCATGCAGCTGATTTTGATGTTCTAAAATCTTTTCTCCAATTTAACCAATTGTTCAATTCAATTCCATTGTTGTGATCATTTTGATTACTTGGGTGAGAGTTAAGGATCAGACAAAAGAATTTGTATAGAATCACAGAATTTCTGAAATGAAAGGACAACCACAAATCTAACCCAATCCATTAATTAACAAGTATCTATTATGCCACTATTATTTGCCAAGCACTGATAGTTGCCGGGAATACAAATATGAAGAGTAAAACAATTCCTTCTCCAAGGAACTTCTATTTTAACGGAATTGTCCTAATGTAAGGAAGGGCTTCATATAGAACAGGGATGGGGAAGCTTTTTCTTTTCTGCCAAGGGCCATTTGAATATTTATAACATCATTAGTAGGTTATACAAAATTGTCAGTTTAAAAACTCAAGCAGTGGGAGGTAGTTGTACCTAGCTTTTAGCTCATCATAACCTAGAATTGACTTGGCAGGGAGGGACCAAATGAAGATATAGCTTGTGAATTGAACTTTTCCCTCCCCTACTTATAGAAGATGGTACCCATATAAGGTCTTATTATTGAATAGTTAGCCTCTGTAAGTATAAGGTGATAAAAATCATATTCTTTTACTGCTGGATAAATAATATGCAAAATTTTAAATAATATTCCTACTCATGTTATATAAGCAGGTTTTGGCCATTACTCTGTCTTTGACTTTATTCTTAAATAAAGGGGAAGATTTACAACTAGAGAAGAATAACAATAAAAAAGAAAACTGCACCACAATTTAAAACTATAATATATTCCTTGTGTATTATTAAACACAATTTCTTTTTTTAATTGAATATTTAAGAAAAATACTCCAAATAGTCAACTTTGTTTTTTTTCTTATTCTCATGCAAACAAATTTCAATAAAGGCAATTTATTTTTCAATAAAAACTGAATTGGCATTTTCACACAATGCAGATAACATATGCTCTACAAATTTTAACACTTCAAAGAAACATTATACAAAGATAATAGATATTCATTTAAGTTTAAGAATACTAAGGAATTTTATTTATCTTAAATAGAAGGATGGATTTATTTATTATATATGTAACTATACGACTTTTTTTCTTCCCCTTAGTACACTTAATGTATTTTAAAGGTAAGAATGTCTTTCTCCTAAGCTTTACTCATCATATCGTTTAAATGAATATAGCATAAGTTGCCATAAATAAGAACTTTTTATCAAATTAACAAAAATCAACAATAACTGATCATTAATCACAGTTTAAAAAGTGCATTGTCAAAGGAAAGTTCTGAGGTATAATAGGGAGTAATGGAAATATTTAGTAGTTTAATGTTACCTAACAAGTATAATAAATTTCCATCAGCATAAGCTTGAATGTCGATGCTTAAACATAACCTGGGAGTTTGTGGACTTTATGGATATAATTTTCCAAGTAATTTACAATTCTTCTGTTCTAAGTTTAAACTGAAAATAATAATAAATAAATCTTTAAAAAGAGAGTTTGTTGCTAAGATTAACAATCATATATGTATATTTGTTTCTTTTAAATTTATTTTTATATTTTACAACCTCTGAATTCTTAAAATTTCCAATTTGGATATAAGATCAGAACCTCTAAAGATCTCTAATTCTCTTTAAAGTATAAATTGACTTCAAAGGCATAGTTTTAGTTGTTGAGCCATAACTATTAAGTAATACCTTTTAAAATATTTCTTTCAACTTCAAATAAATATATTTCATTAACAGGTGATTAGAAGTAAAAGTGGCTGCATTATGCACTTTATGCATAAATTTTATAGGTATTATTTCTTAATCTGCTGTGATACCAAATCATTGATGTCAAATGGACATCAAATTATTATTCAACTTTTATAAACATTATCATATCTGTCCAAATTGTTTAGAAATTTTAATGTAACATGATTTTTCCTATCAAGGTTGTATGAAGTTATCTCTAAAGATGTCTCATTTTAATGGTGGAATATTAGATAATATGATTTCAAATGATACCTCCTGCATTCAAGCTAAGTAAATAAAGTTCAAGTATATAAATAATGAAAGGCCAAATAAATCTATTCTTGGGTAAAGCAGTGGCCCTTGATACACTTAGGGAGCTTAAAACCCTGAATTCTTTATAACACTCCATCAGAACAACAAAAATGACTCTCTGCATTTAATTTTTACTATTTCTAGTACTTCTCTTAATGCTTTCTATTCCTAGATCTTGATTTTGCCTTCTTTGAGGCCTATCACTTTGAAAGCTCTACTATCCTCACTCCATCAGGAACTGGATCTTTTCATATCAATTCACAGTTATATCTAGCCCCTCCTCTAGGAACCTAAAAATCATAGTTCAAGATAGTATATTTTTTAAAAATTCCATTCAATCTGTTAAGTCAGGACTGATGATGGCATTTAGGGCCCGAGAATCTCATCTGAGAATCTAAAAAGAATAATTCTGTCTTGCCTCTAGGCTATGATGGACCATCCTCACATCATTGATGAATCAAATGAGAAAAAGAGAGGTTAAAGTAAAAAAAAATGATGAAAATCACAAGGCTTTTTATAGAGCTAGAACTTAGGCTTCTTATACAAATAGTAGATATTCATTTTTAGATTTATTCATTTAATATTGTTTTTTACAATAAAAAGATTTCCAGAGAATAGAGCAATCTGTGGAATATCCCATCTTTAATATAGTTATTTTTTAGAATCCTGCAAGTTCGAAATTATTCTCTGCCTACACATGGTTTGGAAAAATCTGAACTTTATATTATCTGAAATATAACCCAACACATATAATTGAGGTCTGTGCAGGTTAAAAAATTTCATAATCACGTAACTATTAGGGCATCTATTGAAAATGTAAAACATTTATCTATGCAATAGCACCAGGTGAAAGATTTCCATAAAACCCAGTCAGCTGTGTAACTCATTCCGCATTCTATTACCCACAATATTCAAGAGAGATTTAATAATGACTATTTATTAAATTCAGTATCCTGATTGCCTCTTAAGCTGTACAAAGCTTCAGTGGGAAATGTAGCTGCTTAAGAGGTACATAATTGAACTGCAATGTTTATTCAGTGAAATTTAAATCATTATCATAATCTCTTTCATATTCACATATTCCTTTTTCAAAAATTGCTTCCTTTTATATTTTTAAACGTAAGCTTTGCATCATTTCCAAGCACCATATTAGGAATGTTTGTGACTTGCACTATGTTGGGTTATACTTACTCATTCATTAGAAACAATCATTAATAATGATTATTTAATATTAGGTGACTATGACTCCTTGCTGGGCCTCTAGGTGGTGCAGTGGCTAGAGCACCAGCCCTGAAATCAGGAAGACCTTGAGTTCAAATCTGATCTTAGATACAACACTTTCCTGGATGTATGACCCTGGACAAATCACTTAACCCCAATCGCCTTCAGCAAAAATAAAAATAAATAATGATGATGATGATAATGACTGTGATGAACAAAAAGAATGATATTTAGTTAAAACTCTGGAAATGACATAGTATTATATATTTTGTAAAAAGAAGTTATTACATAAAAAATGTAGACTTCTTATAACCTCCTCTTCCTTGGGGAAAAACTGTTTATAGCATTTTATTTATAAATTATTTTCATCTGAATATTTCATTTTACAGATGAGAAAAATGGGACTCAGAGATGTTCATACTTTGTCCAAAATGGCTCAGATTGCCAGTCATAAACTGAAGTCTATAACACCTAGAGATCTAACATTGTAGTGATGTGGTAGTAATACAGACTATGTCTTCAAAGAAAGTGCAGATTCAAGAATTCCTTTTCAGAGAGACTGTACAACTAGGAGGATCATGAAAGGCTATCCTGTTTTTAGTGCTCTATCCATCTTGAAATTATTTGTACTAGCTTTTATGTGCACATTCTCTTCTCCCCCTCCAACCTACTCTCAGAATATAAGTTCCTTGAGAGTAGGGGATATCTCATTTTTGTCTGTTATCATCATTAACT
This sequence comes from Sarcophilus harrisii, assembly GCF_902635505.1. NCBI lineage: Eukaryota > Metazoa > Chordata > Mammalia > Dasyuromorphia > Dasyuridae > Sarcophilus > Sarcophilus harrisii. Next base: position 163,751,950 of record NC_045427.1, read on the forward strand.
CACATCTCCTGTTCATCTCTTTATTTCTTATCTTTTGCCAAATTCTGTTGTTTCTGCCTTGACAATCTTCTCTCTTCTGACACTTCAATCACCCTAGCTGAGATCCTCCCCACCTCCCATCAAGACTACTGCAGTAGCCTGTTGGTGGGTCTGTTTGCCTTAAGTCTGTCCTCTCATACAATTCCTTCTCCTTTCATTCTTGAAAATCATGTTTCTAAGCACAAATCTTAACATATCATCCCCACCCTATATGCAATAAGTTATTATTGCTTCCAAGATCCAATATAAAATCCTTCTTTAGTTTTAGCTTTTAAAATCCTTCATAAGCTGTCCAGTATTTTTACACTTTATTCCTCTCCCCTTATAGTGTGATCCAATGACACTCACCAATGTATTGGTCAAGACATTGTTAACAGTTTCTAGTAGTGCTGATCCCCATACCAGGAAATCTTTCCTTGCTTACCTTTACCTTCTGTTTTCCTACAAATCTCATTTAAAGTAATATCTTCTGCAAGAAGCTTTTCTCAGTCCTCCTTAATCTTAGTGTCTTCCCACAGTTATTAGCACTTTATCTTATCATATCTTATGTGCATGTAATTGTCTGCATGGTGTTTTCCCATTAGACAATGAGCTTCTTTAAGAGCAGGAACCATTTTCTCCCTTTGGCACTGACACATAACAGTGGGTACTTACTAAATGTTAGTTAAGTGACTGACGTGATACTTGGAACTTACATATTTATTTAATTAAATTAAAATGGATTAATCTGTTAGGGATAGGATGAGGAATTTAAACTACTTGACCTCAAAAGTACTTTTCAGTTCTGAGATCTTATTCTTCTAATCATCCTGTATTTTCTTGAATATTCAGAAAAATACTGAAGCTTCTTGGTATGGTGGGTCAAGAGCTGGCCTCAGAGCCAAAAAAGCTCTGTGTTCAACTTTAGCCACTGACAACATTGCCTTTTGGGAACCTGGGCAAATCTCTTAACTCATGGTGTTCGAGAGTTTAGAAAACTAAGTCTGTAAATTGGAGGAAAAGCATCCTCCATCCCCACCTCCAGCATTAATAGAGAAAGTTCCTTAACTAGAACTTTCCTCCATCAGGGAAGTCACAGGCCTGGTCCCCATCCCTCTTCTACACAGGTTATATTGTGAAATCAGCCAGTCATTCAGCAGTCTTTTATCATGTACTTCCCCTCACCTTGCATTCTGATACAAAAAAAGATCTCATCCCCACATATTCATTGTTTCATTGTTCTAGGAAATATATATTCTAATTTAATCACCATATGTGAATAAATAGGTACATAAAAACACATGCAGAGTACATATAAAATAATGTTTGAAGGGAAGACTGTAGCATTTAGAGAAATGGGGAAGACCTCATGCATAAGGTTGCATGTACTTCTAATGGATTTGAAAAGGTAACGAAATGGTCAAAAGGGAGAGCATTCCAGTCATAGGAGACAACTAGCTAAAAGGAATTGGCAGTTAAGAAGTACAGTGGATAGAGCACTGGACATGGAATCAAGAAGGCTCATCTTCCTGAGTTCAAATACTGCCTTACTAGCTGTGTGACCTTGAACAAGCCACTTAACTCTGCCTCATTTGCCTAGTCTCTATTAATAGAGAAGGAAATGGTAAATCACTCCAGTATTTTTGTCAAAAAATCTTCAAATGGGGGTCACAAACAGTTGGACATGACGGAAACAACTGAACAATAATGTTATAAGGAATAGAAACAAGGAGATGGATGTCACTGAATGAGGTGGATAAAAGTAAATAAAGTACATGAAGACTATAAACATAGAAAGGGACCAGGCTGTAAAAAAAACTTTTAATGCCAAAGGACTTTATATTTGATTCTTGAAGCATTAAGGAGCCATTAGAATTTATTGATTATGATGGTGACAAGTCAGATCTGTCCTTTAGGGAATCATTTTGGAAGTTTTGTTGAGGATATCCTGGAATAAGGACAAACTTGATTTAAGGAGTCGAATCAAAAGGCTACTGTGATAGTCTGGGGACTAATGACTAGGGTGGTAGCTTTGTGAGTGGAGAATAGGGAACATACACAGACACTGTGTAAAACTAGCAACAAGATTAGATATTATTGAGAAATTAGTCTATTCTGGAAGTTTGGGGTATTATATATAATATCCAGGTGAAGTTATAGTTCTAGAATATGTGTGAAATCCAGCTAGATATCTTTAAATCAGATTTCAGGATATATGAAATAGTATTCCTTTGAAAGAGTCATTTTTAGACTTCACAGGTTTTGATGTTTTTGGTTTTTTTTTTTACATTGTTTGGCAAAAAAAAAAAAAAATAGCACAAATCTGTTCTGTAGGCCTGATTCACACAATTCTTAATTATCAGTATGTTAACCAGAGAAAATATGACTGCTCTGACACAGTTGTTGATTAGATATGCAACTATGGAAAGCAAGCATAAGCACTTTTAGAATTTTTTTTTAATAGTATGACTCTAAACACAAGACCTTCCATACTTTCTCCTTCCTTCCTTCCAAATACATGATATCACAGAAACTGGAAGTGGACATCTTCATTTTGTTTACAGAATCGACATTCCTATACTAGCCTGAAGGAATTCAACAATGCCTAGTTGATACAGTAATATTTGGTTGAAAAAAGTGATCTTTGGAGAATTTCCTTCTATAATGATTACATAAATAACAACTATATAAAAAAACCCTATTACTTTTGGAGTATGATGCTAAACTTCATTCAGGTATAAATTTTCTAAAAAAGGATACCTGATGGGTTAAGAAGATTTCTCCATTTAATCTCCAACTTTCTCCTTGTATGACTATGAGGACTTGTTGACAACAGAGAATCAAATGGAAAGAGATATATACAAACTTAAGATGGAAAAACTAGGTACTACAACTGATATTTTAAGTATATAAAAGAAATAATATATTGATCCAAATTCTTAAAGACCTCTCTTTGATTAAATACATTAGCTATACCACTAACAATCAGATTTACATAAAACAGGCTTAATTTCAACAAAAAACCATAATATATTATTCACAATCAGCTAATGAAATTTATTTCTCAAAAATTTATCCGATAAACAGAAGTCCAATCCAATTCAATTCAATAAGGAAATTATGTATTAATGATTTAATACATCATTTCTGTACTTTAATGAATACTAGGAATAGAAAGTTGAAAAACCACATGACACTTGCCTTCAAGGAACCAATATTCTAAAAGAACTAATTAAAGATAGGCACAAATAAATTTTAGAATATCAAAAAGGCAAGATGTTATCCCAGTAAAGTATCATAAGAAACTCAGGAATCATTTTCAGCTTGGCATTGGAGTGAAAATTCTGGTAGAGGAAAAAAGTTTGTGAACTGGACTTTTGAAAGAAGAGAAAGATTTAGGAAGGCAGAAATGCTACAAATGTAAAAAAAAGTGCTTATGCAAATGCCTATGAAGAGAACAAGACAAAGTAATCTTGGGGAAAGGCTAATAGTTAAAGGGAAATAGCATAAAGTAAATCTAGAAAGGTCTATGGGAAACAAATAATATACTGAGAAAGTCTGATATAATGTTGTGCCACAGTTCTCTTTTAATGTCCTGACCCAGTTTCCCTAATTGTCCTATTCAGTTACTCTGCCTCAGGTTATAATCATTCCCTCTTAATGTTTGATAGGATAAAGGTCTTATATCTTCAGGCTATAATCATTCCCTCTTAATGTTTGATGGGATAAAGGTCTTTATACATGTTAGATGTTATCAGAATATCAGGAGCCTCTCCAGTACCTCCCATTATGTCATCCTTAGGTGCCTCCCCCCATTAGATCATCCCCATCCAGGTACCTCCCCCAGTGTCATTGTTCTTATTACCCTATAAAAGAATCTTGTATCTGACATTGGCTGCTGGATTCTTTGAGCCGATAGTCTCATTCAGCCCTGGGACCAAACTATGGATTCATTTGGTCCCAGTAAATCTCTCCGTTAAATAAATTATTAAATTGTTCTCTAATCTCTATTTCGCTCCATTTCTCTGGCATTACAATTATAGCTAAGGAAGATTGGAACTGGAGACAATAAGATTAGAGTTCAAATCCTGCCACAGATACTTAGTAGTTGTCAGAACATCCACACTTACTGACCAGGAAGAAAATGAATCTATGAAAAAATAAGATGGGATAATTGTTAAGAAAAATATGAAGTAGTATTAAGAAACCAGGGTAGCAAACAACATCAAATGATGAAAATAGGTCAAGAAATATAAGGATTGTTAAAAAAAAAGGTCACTAGCTCTAATAATTAAGAAGTAGCAAGGTCAAGAGAAAACTTTCATGTTTGTAAATAGAAGAAAAGAAGGAGGGGAAAAAGAGGAAAGAGACTAACTGAAGGTGGGAAAAATGTAGGGAATGATTATGGAAGTAAATACCACAGGGTTTGGGAATGAAATGGGAAATATTACTTAACTGCAGAAAGAACTCCCATTGATCCCCACTGAGGGTATGATTTCAAGAGTTGAATAATACCTTCTCAGGCTTGGTAAGTGCTTAATTGGCACAAGGATCTGGCTGCTTATCAAGAAGGGTTTCCTCAGAAAGGAGATTCAGTTACTACCCAAAAATACAAGTGTGCATGAAGACTTACACACACACACACACACACACACACACACACACACACACACCCTCACTGAGACTAGGAAAAGAATCTGTGTTAGTCCAACTTTTGGTTTGAATCAATATCTTATAATTCTTAGGCTTCACTTGAATTTACACAATAGAATATTTGTTTTGAAAGCATGATTATATACCTCACTAAATATGAGTTTGTGAACCAATCTGAATTCTCAGGTTTTCTTCTGCCACTCTGACAAAATGAGATTTAAAAGACTTTGGAAGATGCTTAAATGTATTTGCTGAAGATTTTTGATCTGCAAATTCATTCTTCCCTTCCTCTTATGGTTCTTAATCCATAAGTAGTTTCAGGAAATCTTTGCATCATTTTCTGTAAAGTTGAAATACAAATGGAATATGCTAAATTAAAAATGAAAAAGTGATAAATGAAAATTAAGTGAAACAATTTGTTTTAATGCTAGCATAGGACCAAATGTGTGTCTCTGGACTATTCCTGTCTTTCATACATGCCATGGAAAACAAAAGACTATAAGGCTTTCCTCTAACAATTGTGAAGGAAAAAAAGTATACTACTTTCAAAAGCATACTCTTTTCCAGCTAAAAAGCTTAATTATATTTGCTTATGTTTATTTGTTGACATGTTCTATCACCTATTCCTTCAACTCCAATAATAATCAAAGCATTGAGATTCACTTCTTTGTTAATGCTTTTAGAGTTAATGGGGATTGATCAACTAGTCCTTCCTTTGTCTTTTTCAACTTGACATTGTGAGCACACATCTGTCCTTTTCCTAAAATGATAACCATCTTGCTTTTGTCAAATCCCAGAGAGGTCTACCTGTTAACTGATATTTAATACCAGTCTAACAATTTGAAAAAGAAAATTAAAAATAAACATTTTTTAATGTGATACACAGTAAAAAATGCTCCCAAATGGGACTTTTTTTGTCTTTCAGAGATCAAGATTTTTTTTTGTTACCCAATAACCCACTCTCTTTTAATTTTATTATATTTTTAAAGACTTCCTTGGTGTTAAGGTATATGTTAAGCAGAGAAAGTCTGAAAATTTGATAGGATTATAATATTCCCTGAGGCAAGCAGGGAAGAGCACTTATAGGATCATCTCAGCCTTAAGTGGGACTTTTGTGCACTTTTGATTACAATGCCACCTCAGGTGGACCTTTTAGAAATCTCATTTTTATCATATCAAATCAGAAAGCCAAGTGATGATGTAAAAACCTATAAAAGGGTCTGTTCATACTCTAGATCTTTGCTAATTTCTCTATGAATTTAGCCCACTAGTCAATGGTGTACTCCCACCTCTTGGTGTCTTCCATTTAATGGCATCATCCTCCTATTTAACTGTGAGTTCTGAACTTAGCTTTTTCTTTGTTAATTCCTAAAACATCTTTCCTTGCTAACTTCTCTTGGAATTTACCCTGCTATTAGCAGTGTAATAAAGTCTTTGCCTCTTGATTTGGAGGTCTATGCCTGCAAATTCTTTTAGGATAACTTGTGACACTGGCCCATATCCCCAGTATACTTTTAGAGTCTCACCCCCTATCCCATCATTTTGTTGACATCATTCTGGTGACATGTTATAGGAGGAATCTGATTACCTCATAACTTCACCTTTTGGTGACTCTGTGTGGGGAACTTCAACACTTTTGTAAGATAACAGCCATTATCAACAACACATATAAATGCTAGTATCCTCTGAAGACAAGTTTTTTTTTGTGGATTGTGGATGAATCTGATCTAGGGGGTCCATAGCCTTGTTCAAAATTTCAGTTTATTGATCAAAGACAAATCAACAAGTAATTCTAATCTTTTTATATATTCCTAACTGGGGGAGGGAGGGAGGAGGAAGGGAAGAAGAGAAGCAATATGTTCCCTTATTTACTATCTTATTCCATAATCATCAACCTACATAATGTGCAAAATTCTGAAGAAAACATATAAAGACATATGTGTGTGTTTGTATATGTGTGTGAAATCCCTATTGATACTAGTACCTTTCTATCCACTATTAGATATCTTGTTTGTACCTGGTAATTTACATGTTCTCTCTTCAGTTAGAATTTAAATTCTTTGGAACTAAGGAATATTTTCTCACTTTTTGCTGTTGTTGTTGTTATTTCAGTACTCAACAGCATGGCTTTACTTCACTGGTTTAAAGTCCAGGGCTGACCCATATAGACTGGGTAATCCTGAACAAGCCTTTAATCTTAGTGTAATATATAACCCTTACAAGTAATATTGTTTTATTTTATGTGTACCTAATTCCTTTCTTTAATTTCTATGCCTTTTCTCGTTATTCAGTCTTGTCTTGCTTTTTGTAAGATGAGAACTCTCTATCCTCTACTTTGTCTATCCAAGCTCATATTTGTTCTATTCATTTGTTCTAAGAATATTATAAAATGTTTGGATAGGCAGGAAGACCAGGATTAGGCTTACTTTAGTTCTATGAAAAAGTTTCAGATATAGGAAGCCATGGTAATGGAAGTAATGCTGATATTTAGATATACTGGTCAATAATAAAGGCTTTCACTGGCCAATCTTTCCCCACAGTCACATCTACTGATACTACATTAATGGATTAATTATCTAGATATCAGAAGAAAAATTTTTCAGAAAATTTTGCTGAAAATCTATCAACATATTTAGAAAATACCTACTATATATTCAGTACTATATAAGATAATGCAGGGAATACCAAAGAATATGAGATACACGAAATGATAGCATTTATCAAATGATGAAGTGCTAATATTACACAATAGATTAGAGAAGCAGAACCCTAATAAAGACCTTCATAGAAATTCTGGAACTTGAAATGGGGCTTGAAACATTTAGATAAATGGGTTAGCATTTAGATAAGTGGCTGGGTGAAATGAACAGCATTCCAGATGTGGGAAATTACGTGAGTAAAGGCATGGTAATAGGGATATAAGCAATTATGTATAAAAAAGAGAATAAAATAAATAACCTAACTTGGGAGTGAAGGTAGGGAAGAAAAAGGTATATTAAATACTTGGGAATGAATTTATATCACTAGAGGGTAGAGACAGATTATGAATTACACAGAATTATTTTGGGTATGGACTAGTAGCTGTGAGTAATATGGAAATATTATAGGTCCATGTTCACAGGAGTAACTTAATGAAAACAATTGGAAGTGATCTAATCTGGAAGTAATCTGCATGATTAGTAAAGAAAAGAGATTAGACAATCTTAAACAACTAAACAACTAGAATGTTATTATAATCATTCATCATGAGCTGATATGTGCAACAAGAATTGTGAAGAAAGACTACAAGGGACTTGATTAGAGGCTGCTTAAAATGGGCAAAAGAGATATTCCTGGCCTGGGGCTAGATTAATGACTCAGGTACATAAGTGAAAATAGTCATTATGAGAGTCCCAGAATGAAAGAGGCCCACAATAGTCATCTGAGGCCATCTAAAAGCAACTTCAGTCAAGGAAGTATGAAACACAATTGTGCTTCTCTCCTCAAAATCTGAACTTTCCTTGATAAGGAGAAACAGCTTAATTCACTCACCTTGTTAACTCTGTCCTTGCCAAAAGACTACTCTTCAACTCCTTCCCTCAAAAAGGTAAAAAGTCTTATCACAGAGTGTAAGGTCTTACAATTATGGCTCTCTGTAGACCTTAGTTAGAACTAATGATTTGGGAAAGATTCCTTTCTTTAATATTCCCACCCCCTCCTAGTTAATGTAATTACTCTTTAACTCACAGATCCTGGTCCCTCTGTATTCCAATAGAAGATCCAGGTCAGTCCCAGCCCCACCCGGATCTGAGCCAATTTTGGGGCTACACCCAAAAGCCCCTAGAGCTAAATCTCCCATGATAAACGGGACACCCTCTGTCCAGTGCCCTCCTTATCTCTATCTTCACCCATCTCCTTACTTCCAAACCCAATAATAAACTTCTTTTATCAATTTAGCTCTCAGGCCGATAAATGCCTTTATTGGGGACTGCACTGCTACTAGACCTTATTTACCACCGTATCCTTGCGCTGAATCCAAGGGGGTTGCAGGAGAGCTCTGTTTGACTCCCTGTAACCTGAACCTGCCACTAGACTTCAACTAAACCCTAATTTCATTTAGGTACCCCAAATCTAGACTTCAACATTAAGATAATATGACCTTTCCTGAGAAGTATCAATATATCTCATTTAAACCACTACCACCAGGCTTCTTTGAGATATAAAATACAATAATGGCCATCCATAATGATTCCCTTGAATCACAGGTAAAAGGTTAAGTCCTGTTCATTTTAATAAGGCAGAGTAACATGGAACATATTTTAGAACTAGTTCATTAAAAATGGTTAACAAAGAGTGTGAATGTGAATAATCTTAAGTCAAATGGATTCACTTATGTGTGACAACTCCTTTCTTAACATTGCTGGATAGATGAGGCAGAACTTTTATTCTCTAAACTAAATTCTCTACACTAAGTAAAGCACAAACCCAATCTTTTCAGTTCTGTCAGCAATAAGGGAATTTCAAAAGAATGTTAGCATATATCATAACATTACATTCTATTGGTTTGGATGCAAAGGGTAGATTTTACATACTTACAACTTTGAATAGTGTGAATTTGAATACATGTGATCACTTCAGGGGATTCATTACAGAAACTTCTTGTACAATTATATTTTATAAATTATGAGAATCCTCAAATCCACTCAACTTCCTGCTCCACCTTGGATTGTTTTTTCTTTATAGGATCCTTTTGTTTAGAGTTTTTTCTGTTTTGTCCTAAGTCAATACTCCAAATATCTAAATCTACCTCTAAATTTATTTTAAAATGGCATTTGCTATTAGATCACATATATATCTGTATCTAAAGAAGCATTGTATATAAAGATAGATAGCATTTTACATTTTAAAATTAAAGAAAACATCCTGGTTAAAAAGCTTTTGGATCTCCAAGTCAATGGCTGAGCACCATCTGCTTGCTCTATAGCACCAGGCCCTCCAGCTTTGTCCCCAGAGCCTGTGCTGACATCATTCATGGTTGATGACACATGGAGATCTTTTGGCATTACCAGCCTTCTGTTAAATTTTAAAAAGTTAATTTTATCACTAGCTAAAATACCAAGAAACATGTTTTCTAAATACTGTCATTACAATAGAGAAAAATAAAAGAAAACACTGAAATTGTTACTGAATTTCACATTCTGTAATTATGCCTTTTGAACAGATGAGATGAGGAATAATTTACAGCATTTATTAAGCTTTTATTAAGTACCTACTGTAAGTGAGACACTATGCTAAATATGGAAGAAACAAAGTAAGGGGTAGGGGATGGGATGTTCCCTATTTTCCAGAAGCTCAAGTAATTTGAAAAATATGTGAACAAATATGAATTAACAAGATATATGCACTCACAATCACCAGGGCAGAATTATATGTCTATCTGTCATCAATAGACTACAGATGTTTTCATACAAAACGCATATGTGACTTGAATTATGTCAAGTTGATTTAGATTGATAAATTGTTTTCAATTGAGTGGTTAGATTTATCTGACATGTTGATAGGGGGCTTTATATGGAAGCTTCTTAAACTGTTGGTTGCAATACCAAAAAGAGTTGCATAAATGAATATGGGAGTTGAAAAATTATTGTTTATTATCAGTAAATGTTTGATTTGTATACCTTTATTTTATGTACTCATATCCTGGAGGTCTTTTAAAAATTTCTTGAGTGAAAAGGAGCAATCCAGTGTTAAATGTTTAATAAGTCCAACTTTATATGGATATGGAAGAATATTAGCAAAGCTGGTATGGCAGGGCATGATGAGCCATTGTCAGAGTTACTCATCTAATTTTTGGAGTCCATCTGATCCACTCAGCTCTCCCAGGTGACTTCAAAAATTTGTAGCATCTTCATTGGCCATTCTCTGGTAAACCCATCTAGGCAGAAGGCTAATAGGCCCTATACCTATTGGTGAGTTAGGGGATGTCAATTCCCAGCATTTGAAAACTCCTAGTCTAGGGAGATAAGAACAATTTGTCACAATAGCCATAAAGGTGGAATTCTCAGAGCTTGATTAGGCATCAAAGATAGCAAGGTCATTCACTGCTTCCTGGACTATTGCCATCATCTTAACTTCTATTTGGCCACTGGACTTTGATGATACAAGAAAAATGAGGATGATGACTGTGTTCACAAATCCAATTTATAAGTAAAGACATCACCTATGAAGTCATTGGCCCTACTGGGGTCTTAGAATACAAAGTATTAGTAATATTTTCATTAGATACATTTTATCTATACTGACAGATACAGAATGATGATAAATTTATTTTAAAATAAAGTTCAGGGGGTTATTTTGGACTTTTTAAAATTTCGGGAACTATTTTCTGATTGCCTTATAATCCCTCCTCCTTTCTTCTTTAAAGACTATTTCAATTAAAAATGTGGAAATAATATTTAGCTTTCGTGGGAGTTCATATGTTTCTGTTGGGTAGGTTATTTGACTTTCTTATAGATCAGTATATATATCCCCTCACTACTTGATTTTGATTTCAGTTCATCCTGAAATATGCTATTGCTTTCCTTATTTACTTTTCCTCAGTTTCTGAAGATGGAACAATTTTTCTGGGTTTTAACTTGAGCTGCTACATAAAAACAACAGAGACTAAATCTGCCATTACCGAGGTTGCTTATTCCTTTGCTAGCATATAATTTAGAAAGCTTCATAAATTGTGATTTAGAAAAATGGCTTCTCAGTATGCTTTAGGGCCCAAGTGAACAACAGATACAGAACAAAGCAGACACAGAATGTGTACTGCAAACAAATGGCTCAAATTCTATTGCCTGCAGAAACAATCAACCAGCTTTATTAAAGCAAGTCTAGGCAATATTGGAAAGTTGTGTCAAGAGACAATCTTTAGACTCTTCAAAGTCTAGCTGAAGTTATTATTCCAAAGAGCATGTACATTAACTAGTTTATAATTAAACTGTTCATTAATACCAACCTAATTTATGCATGGAAGGCAAAACAAACAAACTTACCAGAGATATGCATTTATAACTTCCTATCTGAAAACAACAGAATAGAGAGATAAGGGAAGAAATATAAAAGAACAAATAAAATCAAAACCTCATTTATTTAAACCTAAATATTCCTATCTGGGAGGAAATAAATTAGATTATTTCAGCTTTGTTTAAGATACTACCTAGTCTTCCACAAATAAACATTCAATGGAAATGAGCAATAGCCAGTAGACATAGTGAAGGAGGTATTTATAATTATCTCACCATTTCCCTGTGATTCAGACAATAGAATTCAAAGTACCAAGTTTCTATGTTGTAGATGCCAGTTCTTGGTTTATGAGGATATACTGACAGCATTTTGTAGAGCAGAGATGCTTAACCCATTTTGTATGATGGACCTCTTTAACAATCTGATGGAGCCTATAAACTCCTTTCCCTTTCTTGGAATAGTGCTTTTAAAAGTATAAAATAAAATATGTAGGGTTAAAAAGGAAATCAATTATATTGAAATACAATAAGCAAAGAATTTTTAAAAACAAGATAAAAAACTTCAGGTTTAGAACTCCTGATGTGAGTAAAGAACTCCAATAAAAGGACTTGAATGGAACTAGACTGTTATTCCTTAGGACTTATTACTGTTTCCCAGTTAACATGGATACTTCTCACCCTCTTAATGTCAATTCTGGGAAATGGAAAATAAACTATCTCACCTGGTTGCTAGTAGGAATAAGCTGGAAGGGACCTGAAAGATGATTTAGTTCAAACTATTCATTCTATTAGTTTTAGAGAGGCAATAATCTGCCCAAGGCCACAAAGCTGGTAAGCCACATGGGATTTTCCTGATCAAAAGGCCTTCATTGACTTGACAAATTCTACCAAATACTCATAGAGCTGCATGGGATTCTGGAGATGATATAGAGTATTTTAAAAATATTAAAACACTTAAAATGCCATGTTATCATTGTTGTTTCTGTTGTTAAAATATCAATGTAATTCAGTGCATTATTCTCCTATATTTTGGTTTCTATGTATTTATTTTACATAAGATTTAGATATGTTAAGTGGAAACTTCAGTCAAATAGATACAGAATCTTGTATTACAATGAGCAAAGTAACATAGCTAAGATTGTTATTCATGAATAGCACACATAACTTAGAAAATATTCACTGTTCCTGGAGTCAGACTTGGTTAAGGCACATAGTAAAAAACAAAACAAAACAAAACAAAAAAACAAAGAACAAAACTGTATCATCATTCAGGAAAGGTTAAAAAAAAAGGAGTGAATTTATATCCTTTTCTTAGCTAATTCCTTGTATATCCCTGGCTTTGGGCCAAACTCGTCTCCACATTAGTACCAACATACAATATTTCATCTGCTAATCCTGCTTTATACAGGCTGTCCCCTGTTTCAGGAGTACACTAAAACTTTACCTCTTAGAATCCATGTCTTTCTTCAAAACTCATATTAAAGAGTCAGTCACTTGCTGAGGTTTTTCTTTCTCTCTTAGCAACTAGTCCCCCCTATATATCCCCAATTTATTTTGTATTATATTTGGATTTAATTACAATATATGCTATTGTTTTTCCTGATAAAATTATAAATTCCTTGAAGCTGGGACTTTGTCTTACTATTCCTAGCACTGAGTATAATGCCAGGCACTTTATAAGTATTTAATAAACATTTACTAAAGGACTGATGACTTCAAATATGTGTTGTTTAGGTAAGTGATGGACTCAGAGAATGAAAATCTAGCTCAGTTACATTCCCACTACCCATGTGCTCTGTGATAGGGAAAACACATATTCTACCTCACAGAATATCAATGTCCTTATCATTAAAATGGTGAATGATGGTTGTTGGGAGTATCAAAAGAAAGGAAACTCATCTTTATATTTGTCATTCCTATTCCAGTTCATCTCTATCAAGAATATTCAAACTGTTCCTCTGGACTCAACCCCAGTGTCCACTCAAAATTTCAGTGAGATGCTTTGCCAACTTCTCAAAGTAAAAACATCTAAAACTATATTTATTATCTTTTTTTTAAGTTAATTTCCTCTCAGAACTTTTCTATTCTTCTTAATGACATTACTATTTTTACTCATCTAGACTATAAACATCAATCATATATGATTCCTTCTCTTCCCAAATACATCAATCTAATGATCTAATTAACTAATTAATAATGTGACTAATTAATTAATAATCTAGTTATCATTAGATTCAATCAATTGTACTTTCTGAATGGCATTTCCAATTACCCCCACTATCAGCACCCTTGTTTAAGCTTTTTCTACCTCTTCCCTATATCATTACCATGATTTAAGTGGTGATTTGAGTAATTTTCCAAATGCATTATTTCAACAAGGATCAAAAGATACAGGAATGAACTCAAGAGCTGCAAGGGATCTGACAGGTCATTTAGTCCAAACCATTCATTTTGTTAGCCTTTGAGAAGTATAATCTGTCCAAGTCCACAAACCTGGTAACCTAAGATTTCTCTGATCAAAAGACTTTATTGACTTCATATTATCTACCAAATATTCATATAATAGGTAAATTTTAGAACTGCATAGGATTCTGGAGATGATCCAGTTCAACTTCTTTATTTTATGTAAACATCGAAGTAAAAGAAAGCCTAGTGAAATTAAATGATTTAGTCATTTGGTAGCAAGTTGGGACTATAACTCTTCTGTCTCCTAAAGTAAGTCTAATGCTCTTTCAATTATACAATTCTGTTCTTCAATGAACTATGCTTAGCCTATCTTTGAAAGCTCTCAATCATCTGGTCATAACCTATTTATTGAGAATTTGTCCTACTTTTCTCCAATATATATCCCACATTCCAGACAATGCAAATACTTAACATTACCGAAACATACCTTGTGCCTGTCTGTTTCCATGTCTTTATTCCTTGCTTCCCTTCCATCTAAAAAATTTGCTCCATCTCCTACCTCCACTTGCTTTTGCTGAGAGTCTGTAAACCTTTTCATATCTAGTTTTTCATATCTATCTTCTTTTTCACTGATTAAAATGACTATATTTAACCTAGCTATATCTCTGATAAAAATCAACAGCTACTATCACAAAAACATTTTGGCATCATTCTAGTGATCTGCACATAATATTTAAAGGAACAATGAGATAAACTGAGCTATGTCTCATTACATAAGTAAGAGTCTTATATGGTCTTTCAGTTTAATACCTATGATGCTTTCAAACTTATCTCATATAATCTTTCCTTTCTATGTCTTTCATCTATGATAAGCTAAGAATTTTAAACCACATCCTGGAGAAAACAAACACGACAGAACCTACCTACTTTCTTAGGGTTCCCTACAGAACTCTTATTTGCATTAAATGATTCTGCCTTCAAATAGCTCTGTGATTTTAGGTTCAGTCACTTAACCTTCAGATATCTATTTTCTAATCACTAAAATTATAATTTTATGGTCCAGTTCTCACATTCTATGAAATGTTTAAAAAAGTTATGCACATGGCAAAAATACATTTTTTTCTGACTGATCTATAAGTAAAAAAAAATTCATTACTAGTGCAAAACTGTTTTTTTCTTCCTTTTAATAAGGTCTTCCTCAGAAGTATTTCTCATCAAGAGCTTCCAAAGTGTGATTTCATAACAGTTGTTTGCTGAAAATTTTTTTCAAAAGAGGAATGCTCCAAGACCAAAGCAAAGCACACCATATGCTCTCTAAACCATCAGAAGTTTTAAGCAAGTTTATAGTGTAAGTAGTGAAGCATAACTTCATATTGACAATTATTTTGACAGTGTAGACAGATAGAGGGGAAAATAGAAGGGCAATCCACATATTTTCTTCAATGATCAAATACTGACTTGTCAAAAGCTCCCAGTTTTTCCCAATAATTTAGACATATTACCACTATCTTAGTGCATACCCTGTTATATACTTTTGTTGAGTAAGTTCTGTAACTTTTGTAAGAGTTCATGGAAACCATTCATTTGTTGAGATGCCAGAAATATTTTGATAGAAAGCATAGTTTTTTTTGAAAGAGTAATTAACAAGAATACTCTTGTGCCATAGGGTAGATAGAGACTTTGGGACCAGTCTCTTAAGGTTTGTTTACTTGGTCTTCCAAAGAGAATAAGTCATTGCTAAGTTAAAAAGAAGGAAAATAAGACTAGGCAATTTGGTTCAATAGAAGAACTCCTACAAAGTAGTCACTGCATTCTGTGTATAGGACTTGTGGTACAAAAAAAAAAAAAAAGGCATGCATTTCATTCACCATCCTACCTCTTTGAGGGGAAATTACAGGCAGCTGGATGTTGTATTCACATGTGTGCCATAGAGCTTGTTGAAGCTACCCACTTCTCTTCTTTGGTTTAAATGGGTATGATTATTTCTAACATCTTATGCAAATGTGAACGTGTCAAGCAGAAAACCACATTTTGGGGTGATTTTTTCAGTACCTACAGTTCCTGATTTGGGGTTTTGCTAACAGACTAATATTGATTTGTTGCTGATTTTTCTTAAAAGAACTTATAAAATTATATATTGTTCAAATTATTTAGATGAATCCCTCTTTAGAAATAATTTGTATAGAAGGAAAATGTATTTTCCACCATTAGCACTAATCTTAATTTGTTTCTTAATTTTTTTTACTTGCATATCAATCAAGAACAATTACTGACAACCTACTATAGGCCTAATTTGCATCTGGAAATATCTCACCTTTAATATTAAAAAAAATCATCTATGTAGATAAATGCTAATCAAAAGTTTCCATATCTTAGGAGAAAGTTTTAAAAGCTCCGATGGCTCCCAGAAAATATATCACATGATGATAATGATGATGTCTCTGACAAGGAAGGCAATCAGATGATTGAGAAAGAATTAAGCAGTTCACATTGGGTATAATGGAATGCTTTTAGTCTTGTAAGACATCCCAGGATTGATGTTTGGATTAATGAAATGGGAAGTATTCTACTAGATTGATAATAGAAGGTTTATATGATTGTTTGGAATCCAGAGTTATCTCTACCCCAAAATGAGATCTAAGGATAGGGCTTTATTAGAATTGTACCAAAGTCCTATAAAAAGGAATCTTTAAATAAGTAAAAGAATATTATTTTTTGCTATTCATAAAATTTATGCGTAAAGTTTATACACACATATAATATATACATATTATAATATAATTATAATTATATTATAATATGTATATATTATCATAATATAACATAATATAAGTATATACATTACATATATTTATATATGCACTATGCTATATGTAGTATAGATAAACAGTGGATATATGTCTTTCCAAGATGAGAGCATATTTAGTAAAAGTATGTAGATACACAAGAAAAGGGGAGAGGGGAGAGAGAGAGACAGAGACAAAAAAAAAAGAGACATTTCCATGAGTTTATTATAGGAATTGAAGCAGCATGAAGAGTAAAAAGATAAAATATCAGGAAATCACTATTTTGATACAACACAATTCCTTCCACATATTTATGTGCAATCAGAGATTGCTGAAAGAATATTTTTAAAGACCATTTAAATTGCATGAACCAAAAAAACCCAAACAAACCTTAATCTCAGTGAATTAACTATAAGCATTCACACTTACATTTATTAGATAAGTCTCGATAGGGTAAGAAAATGGGAAGAATACTAACCATTAGTATTGCTGTTGCAATTTTGCTTGGTTTTTTGTTTGTTTGTTTGTTAATGGTATCTGTGATGGTATGTATTCTTGCAGTTATCTGAATATTAAGCGAAAAAAATAAAGCATATAGTGTTTCAACATGGGGAAAAAGTATTGCAGAATTGATTATAATGTTGTAGAGTGATAATAGAAGAACTATATGAAAACATTAATTTGTACTGGCATTGAAAATGTAGTGCTTTTTTATTTCCATTAACAAATAATGCTTGTCATAGTATATAATCAGAAAAGTATATACATCTTTGGTCCTGACTTAACTATTTGAAGCTAGAGTTAACACATGTTAATGGCACTTTATAGAATCAGATTTGGAAGAGACCTACAGTTGTACATGAAGCATAGACTCTCAAACACTCTTGACAACTTCATTCTGCCGGAAGACCACATTTTAACCAATTTCATTTTTAGACAGCTCTAACTGAAAGCAAGTTCTGTTCTCTATAAGCCAAAATCTGTAAATTTTTTTGACTAGTTCTAATTCTACCCTAAGACCAAGAATAATTCCTTCATTTGACAACCTTTTCACTATTTGAAGACAGTTGTCTTATACCCTTTCTAGTTTCTTTTTTCTTCTGAAATCAATACCCAAAGTTACTTTAAATACTCAAATAGTATGATTTTTTAATCTCTTATCTTCCTAGTCAACCTCCTTTAGATGTGTGATCCCTTACCAATGTCCTTCCTAAGCATAACACTCAGAAAGCCCATGGAAATCTTAGAGTAAAGGCTAATATGTCTGTAGGTGTGTTGTAGACAAGATTCTTGTTCAGGTATAGATGGTTCAGATTCTTCCTAATTCTGGGTATCTGTTATTCTTTGAAATAAATTCTCAACTTCTTAAAGAGAATATAATAAACCAATATTTAACTTATCTTTAATAAAAGATATTGTAAAAAGCTTTCTAAATCACTATTAATTAGATAAATGCAAATTAAGACAACTCCGAGACACTACTACACACCTCTCAGATTAGCTAAAATGACAGGAAAAGATAATGAAAAATGTTGGAGGGGATGTGGAAAAACTGGGACAATAATACATTACTGGTAAAGTTATGAACTGATCTGACCATTCTGGAGAGCAATTTGGAACTATGTCCTAAGAGCTATTAAACTGGGCATAATCTTTGATCCAGTAATATCTCTACTGGGTCTGTATCCCAAAGAGATCATAAAAAAGGGAAAAGGACTCACGTGCAAAAATGTTTATACCAGCTCTTTTTTTGAAGTAGCAAGGAACTGGATACCCATCAGTTGAGGAATGGCTTAATAAGTTATGATAACATGTGAATATAATGGAATATTATTGTTCTTTAAGAAATGATTATAATGATTTTAGAAAGACCTGGAGAGACTTACATGAACTGATGCTAAATGAAGTGAGTAAAACCAAGAGAACATCATATGCAGCAACGAGAAGATTATATAATGATCAACTATGATGGATGGGGCTATTTTCAATAATAAGATGATTCAGGCTAATTCCAATAGACTTGTGATGGAGAGAGCGATCTGCATCCAGAAAAAGGACTATGGAGACTAAATGTGAATCACAATACAGTATTTCACCTTTTTTTGTTTTTGTTTGTTGTCTTCTCTTTCTCATTTTTTTAATCTGGTTTTCTTGTGCAGCATGATAAATGTGAAAATATGTTGAAAAGAAGTGTATATGTTATATAAATATGTATGTATATATTGGATTTAACATATATTTTTACCATGTTTAACATATATTCGACTATTTGGCATCTAGGGGAAGAGGTGGGAAAAGGGGGGAAAATTGGAACATAAGTTTTTGTTGAAGAATTATCCATACATATGTTTTGAAAATAAAAAGCTTTAATTAAAAAAAAGAAGTGCACATGTTTAACCTATATTAGATTACTTGCTGTCTAGGGAAGAAGGTGAGGGAAAAGAGGGAGAAAAATGGGACAAAAGGTTTTGCAAGGGAGAATATTGAAAACTATCTTTGCATTTATTTTGAAAATAAATATATATTACTAAAATTTTAAAAAATAAAACATTGACAATGTATTGTAGTATCAAATATGTCTATTTTTCCTCTTGGTACTACTGCTATTGGTGTACATATTTGCTCTGGCATTAAATGCTCCAAGATTATTATGCCTTTTTAATTACTGCATATTCTTTTTATAAGTTTTTCTGTTTTTTTTTTTTCATTGACATCAAATCTCTTTGTCTTCTTCCCTTTCTCCCTTCCTCCCTCTCTTTCATCCTCCCTGTCTCTTTTTCATTCTTTTCTCTATCTGTCTAACTGTCTCTGTCTATCTGTATCTCTGTCTGGGTTTATCTCTGTTTCTCTCTTTTTACATGTTCAGTTGTATTTATTTCCAGTATTTTCTTTACTTCTACCTTTCTCCTTTCTATCGATTGTGGGCTAGTAAAACTGATAAATCAAATTTTGTTTTAGTTTGTAGTCTAAATTTTTGTCTACATGGAAACTTTTAAAAAATTCCTTCTCAGAATACATTTTTTAAAGTAGTTTTTAGGTAGCAGGAAACCAGTAACAGTAAATAAAAAACAAAGACGTTGCCAATGTAACTTGAGAAAACTAATCATAATATCATATTTCATCAGCACAGTTAAAACAAAATGTACAGATTGGTCCAAGAGTATATTGCAAAATAGTTTTGACTTTTTTTTTAAAAGTAAAGGGCCTACTTGAGAAGATGGTAGCTTAGTAAAATAGTTTTGCAAAAAATTCTTATTTTATAGCATAGAAATTGGATGACAAAATTATTAGCTATTTAATAGTGATTGGAATGATTTTATATATTCATTAAACATTAATATAACAAATTCATCTGTAAGAAATCTTAGAAATAGCCAATAAAACAAAGAAAGTGACATGATTCAATATTAGGGTCATCATGGGATTATTTGTAGTTCAGTAGTGTTCTTCCAATAAACCTTTTGTCTGTGCACAGATGTCACACTGGGTTGGCAGAACCTAATTTTAAATATGTGTAACTATCAGGCTTATTTGCTCATCACTCACATATCACAAGGCTTACCCTGTCTGCACAAAGCCAGACATTCCAATGACAGTTGAAAAATTGTCCATTTACTAAAAGATATTTGGAAATACAGTAAAAGCATTGTTATCTGGCATGATAGAGAAATAGGAAAATACTGATTAATTAAAAAATCTGGTTAATTCAGTTACATCCATTCATGTTGGCCCATAAAAATCTCCCTTTTCCTAGCTCCCTTATTAGAGTTATAAGTGAATTAAATGAGAATGATTCACATATATTTGCTGAATTGAATATGCAGCACTCATTTGCTTGAAAAAGCCAATGAATTATTTTTTTTTGTTTTTATTTCATTTACTTGCTCCCATAGCTCTCCCTCCTCTTTTTAACCCATTATCCAAATAGTGAAATCTATATTCCTAAAATTTATATCTGTCTCAATCACTTCTCCACTCAAAAAAAATCTTGTATGGCTCCATATTGTCTCTATGATAAGATATGAGCTCCTCAGTCTGGCAATTAAAGCTGTTCCAAATCTGGCTTACACATTTTTCAGTCTCTTTTCATATTATTTCCCTTCATGCATCTTCCCTTTCCATCATACTGATCTAGGTACTTGACATTCTTGATATTCCATTTTAGCCTGTCTTTCACCATTTTTGAAATGCCCTCTTTCCTCCATTTCTTTAATAGAATTCTTGTCTTCCTTCAAAGAACACTTCAGGTGCTTCCTCCCACCACAAGAAATTTCCATATCCTCTGGGCTTATTAGCCCTGTCTTCCTCTTGAAATTTGCATTACTTTGTACATATTTTTATATATTTATATACCTGTAATAACTTCCCAGTAGAAAAAAAGGTCTTCAAAGGCATGAAATATATTGTTTGGGAGTTTTTGTCATTAGAATCTAATGTAATGTTTTTCCCAGAGTAGGGACTTAATAAATGTCTACTGACTTTAAATGAATTTCATTATTTTCCAAATTAGCACAAAATAGAATATTATAGAAAAGTATGACAATTCCATCACAGTGTAATTATTGTGCATTAAAATATTGTAATAAAAAAACATTAGAAATGTCCATGTGTGAAATCTTTTCCTCCAGTAAAATGATTGAAAACAGTTTTTCATGTATACCAAGAAGGAGCTATAGGATAAGTTAGTAAAGTTCTGGACTTGGAGTCAGATAGACTAGTTCAAATCCTGCCCCAGAATAGCATGTGATCATGGAAAATATTTTGATATATTTTAATCTGTTTTCTCATTTGAAATAAATGTAAAAATAATAGCACCTATCTTGCAGAAGTGTTGTGAAGATCAGAGTAGCTGATATATGTAAAATCATGCTGTAGAACCTAAAGCACTTAATGAATGCTTCTACTTCCACTACCACTGGAATTATTACATGTAAACAGTTGAATTTTTCATTTCTAGTCATCTGTAAGGTGTTACAGCTATAATGAAGTTTCTTAAGGATAGGGATTCTATTCTTATGATCATTCTGAAGTGCCCAATACAATTTGAAAAAAGGCAGAGTGCTATATAAATGTTAATTGAATGATTCATTGGATAAATTTCACATTTATATATTCAGGAGAATAACACCTCTTGCATAAATTTTGGCTAAAATTAAGACACTTCATTTAAAGCTCAAAATTGATAATGGGAAATTCTTTACATAAAATGACATTAGAACATCATTCCTCTTTAGTTCTCAAAGAAATTTGTCAGGATATCTTTGGAGTATCTACCACTCACATGTATTAAAAGAAAAAAAAATTCCTCAAACTGTGTATGGAGAGCAGTTATTAATAGAAACTGACGAGACGTCTTGATGATATATAATTAGAATATTAATATGTTCTTAGGTTATTACTGAGATTTGAGCAAGATAAAAAGGTTTCTCCCAAGCTAAGTATTTATTGTCAATGGCTGACATTTCCTCTTTCCTCACCTCTGTCTCTAAGAACTTCTTTCTTTCTTCAAGACAGTACAAGTACCACATTTCTTGAAATTAGGCCTTTCCAAAATTAGTATTTTCTTCCTCCTGAAATTACTTTGTACTTATTTATCTATGTACATATAACTTCTGTAACCAATAAAATGTAAAGAGATTTCCAAGTTAATGCTTATTTAGTTTTTTTTTTTTAGTTTTTTTTTTAGTTGCATACCCAATTCATTAGACAGCTCTTTCTCTACTGATGTAAACATTTAAAGATATAAATTTTCCTCATATCACTGATTTTGCTGAATCCATAGGTTTACTGCCATTCTTTTAAATGAAATTATTAATTGTTTCTATGATATTAGAACTATGCTCAAAAAGCTATAAAACTGTGCATATCTTTTGACCCAGCAATAACACTTCTAGGTCTGTATCCCAAAGAGATCAAAGCAGAAGAGAAAAGATCTAAATATTTATAGCAGGTTTTTTTTTTTGGGGGGGGGGTAAAGGATAGGAAATTAAAGAAATGCTCATCAATTGGCAAATGACGAAATATGTTTTGGCACATGATTTTGATGGAATACTATTGTATTTTAAGAAATGATGAGAATTGTAGTTTCAGAAGAAGAAAAAAATCTTGGCAAGACATATGTGATTAAATACAAAGTGAAGCAAGAATTGAGAAATCCTTGTGTATAGTAACTGCAAAAAACTTGGTTACTCTGATTAATACAATGATCCAAGACAATTCCAAAGGACTCATGATAAAAAGCAAAATGGAATATCCATCTGCTTTCTTGCTTCTTTATTTTTTCAGCGTAGTTAATATGTAAAAATGTTTTCATTATTTCTCAAGTATAATTAATTGATACTTTGCTTGTTTTCTCAGGGAGTATGGTATATATAGGTGGGAGGAAGGGAGGGAATTTGTAATTCAGCATCTAAAAAGAAAACAATGTTCAAAATGAAAAAAGAAAGTTAAAGGAATTAAAAAAAGAAATTGAGGGGAATAAAGATTTTTTTGTTTTGTTTTTATAACCTTACTATCTAGCAGAGTGGCTTGCACACAGTAAACATTAATAAATGTTTGTTGAATTTATCTGATGAATATGAATTTAGAAACTGTCTCTAAGGAGCAGAATAAATGTTAGCAACATGTACATCATGAAGAAACATATAAATATATTCACATATATCTCAAATAAGTAATATTAATTTTCTTTTTTAAAAATAAGGAATATATTTTAAAGGGATTTTATTTACATTCCCATCAATAAGTCAAATATTGTAAATCAAAGTGAAATGTCATTATTTTTTGAAAGATGCCCCAAATTCAGATATTGATAAATATATAATTAAATGAATATACACACAGTCTTTTAAAAGTGCTCTCTTTGAAGTTAGTCCAGAACTGAAGAAGTAATTATGAGCTTCTCCTTTTGAAAGGTTGGAAAAAGCATGGAGCAAAGGGAGAATAAGCAGAGAAGACAATTATCAGTGATTGTCTTTGACTTATGAGATATCACATACAGGAGGACCTAGGCTGAGGGAAGTGCCAAGGAAATTTTGTTACTTCCAAATGAATTGTGTTACTATTTTTTTCTAATTCCATAGAATATTTTTGGTAATTTAATTGGGGTGCATTGGATATATAAATTAATTTGTGTGAAATTGTCTTTTTATTTTATTTCCCTTGAAAAGCAAGTTGTACATAGTATGTTTGCAATTTCATATGCAAGTACCATATTGTGGACATACTTGTTGTATTCCATAATTTAAAATAAAATAAATTATTTAAAAAATAAATAAAATAAAAGTGCTCTCTTTGCGCCAACCACTATGCTAAATATTGGGGATACAAATAAAACCACTGAAATATTACCTATTTTTCAGGAACACAAATTCATACAAATACATATAAAGTAACTTTGAGGGAGCAGGAACCAGTAAATTGGGCAACCAGGAAAGGCTTTATATAGACAATAGTTCTAGGGCTCAGTATTTAAAGAAAGAAAAGATTCCAAGAAGCAGTAAAAATGCATGCAAGATATGGGGGACATCCAGGCATGAAGACAGTAAAGATATGTCTGAGGGACAGCAAGAAGGCAAGTTTCAGTTCCCCATAGAAAACATGGAAAGGATCAATATGTAGAAGATCTAGAAAAGTGGGTTAAACTCAGATTGTGAAAAAAAATTCCAAAGTCAAATATAGGAACTTATAAAAGGAAGTCATGGGAGTTTAGTTAGCAAATGAACAGACATTTTCAGATTTGTGCTTTATGAAAACCAATTCAGTATTTGTGTGGATAATGACTGGAATGGTCAGAATCTTGAGAAAGAGAGATGCATTAGGAAGCTATTGCAATTGTTTCAGACATTAATGATGAGAGCCTAAATTAGGGTGTTGGTATAGGAAGGGTGCTGTAGAGGTGAGGATCAATGAGATGTGGTGATTGACTGGATGTTTATGGTAAAGGAGAATGGTGAGTCAAGAAAGACACTCAGATTGCGAACCTCAAATAAAAGGTGAATAGAGGATCATGGTACTCTAGAAAAAAAAAAGCAAATATTTAGAATAGGGTTGATTTAGGGGAAAGAGTTGTTTGGACATGTTGTATTTCAAATGTTTATGAGAGTTTGAAATATCCAAAAGGTACTTTGTGGGCCTATAGCTCAGGAGAGACATTAAGACTAGATAGATCTAAAAATTACCAATATTACAATAATTATTATCTCTACCTTCAGATGATGACTGATGCCTGGAGACTGATGAGGTTGAGTATAGAAAGAAAAGAGAAGAGAAACTATGATAGAACTTTGTAATATACTCAGAGTTAGGGTTATAATATGGATGATGAGTCATTAAAAATGAACAAGGAACAATCAGAGAACAAAGAAAAAAAACAGTCATGAAAGTGCAGAGAGAAAAGAATTATCTAGGAGAAAAAGGTGATTCACAAAGTTAAATGTACAGAATTTCAAGAAGGATAAACTGTAACATCTAACTTTGGTAATTAGGAGATTATTACTTTTGGACAGAGCAGTTTCAGTTGAACAGTAAGGTCAAACACCAGATTACAGAGGTTGTAGAAGTCAGTGAGAGGAGAGGGAGAGGAAGCAATTAATGAAGACACCTTTTTTCAAGGAGTTTGGCTACAAAAATAGGAGGAAGAAATACATAGTTTCCAGGCTTTAATGTATTTTTTTTTTTTTAAACGTAGGAGAAACATGGCTATGTCTGTAGATCAAAGGAAAGGAATCAGAAGATAGAGATAAAAGTTTAACTTTCCTTGGCTTCTTAAGGACTGGCATGCAGAAAAGTTCCTGGGTAGAAACTGAGATATTTTAAGCTTGCTCAAACTCATACAAATATTAACAGTCACAATCATCTGACTCTTTTTTACTTACAGTAAGTTTATTTATTTTTAATACACATTGCTTTATGAATCATGTTGGGAGAGAAAAATCAGAACAAATGGGGGAAAAAAAACATGGGAGAGAGAAAAAAATAAACAGAAAAAAGAAGTGAGCATAGCATGTTGTTTTACATTCAGTCTCCTTAGATCTTTTTCTGGATGCAGAAGACATTTCCTGTCCAAAGTCTATTGGGATTGTTTCAGATCACTGAACTGCTGAAAAGAACCAAGCCTTTCATAGTTGATCATTGCACATTATTGCTGTTACTGTATGCAATATATTCCTGATTCTTCTTGTTTCATTCAGCATCAGTTCATGTAATTCTTTCCAGGCCTTTCTATAATCAGCTTGTTCATTAATTTTTATACAAAAACAATATTCCATTACCTTCAGGTACCACAGCATGTTCAGCCATTCCCTAATACATGGACACCCACCCCTTTCCCAATTCTTTGCTAAAGAGCTGCTACAAACATTTTTGAACATCTGGGTCCTTTTCCCTCCTTTATGATTTCCATGGCATACAGATCCAATAATGGAATCATTAATGGGACCCATTACTGCTGGGTCAAAGAGTATGAAAAGTTTTATAGCCCTGTTGGGCATAGTTCCAGATTGCTCTTCAGAATGGTTGCTTCTTTTCACAACTCCAAGAACTAGATATACGTCTATGCCACTTTTCTGACATATTATTTTCCATTTTCCACAGCAATTTTTGTTAAATAGTGAGTTCTTATTTGAGAAGCTGAAGTTTGGGGATTTATCAAATCCTAGATTGCTATAGGACTTGAGAAAATCACCTAACTCTTAATCCAGTGACCTTTCATTCCCTTTCTGAGAACAAACTATATTTGACCATATGTAGGTATATTTGTATACATATATGTATATAAAATGTCTATTCATATATACCAATACATACAAACAAATATGCATATTTGTTTATACTTGTGTGTGTGTTACCTTTCATCCCTCTGTTTTAGAGTACAAAATATGTGAGTTTTGTATACAGAATCCTATCTCTGAGCTATGAGTGGATTACCAAGAATCTTGTAACTATTTAATGAATATTTACTTAATGAAAGCAATGAATGTCAGGGAACAATGAGATAGATAAGATCAGAGAAATTGATTTAAATCAAGTAAAGCTTAAAATGCTTAGGTACTTTAAACAGTTCAAGTTCAACAACAATCTTCCTCTTTAAAAATATTTTATCATCTTACAGACCTGTTGTAACTTTTAGAAGAATGAATTCAAATGGCACGGTCATGAGAATGATTACAAATAATATGTGTACTCTTTATAGTAAATGATATTGGGAAAATAAGGGGTTTGATTTGTATTTCAATGGCTTTGCTTGGAATGTCATATCTGCTGCTTAATGCCTGTATGATTTTAAATAAGACATTTTAATTTTCTGAGCTTCAAATAAATAAGTATATACAATAAACATATATAAATGAATATATATATATGCACATGTCACATATATGTATATAATGAGAACATAGGATGAGATAATTTTAAAAGTTCATTTTCAACTTTTAATCTATGATCCAGTATTTAAATTCTAATTGAATTACATGAAGGATATTCTCAAAACCAATAATATTAAAAAATTTGTATTGACCTAGTGAAATAATTTTAAGTAATAAGCATAACAATGAAAAGAAAAGAATAATGAGTATTTTTTCATATTTGGATAAATTAGGTAGATATCTATATTTAAGATAAGTCATAAAGCCATATCAACATGTGCTGCCTTTAGAAATCTCTGTTGGACCAGACATTTTAGTCTTTCTACTCTGTTGTGTCCTATATACTATGGAGATTAGGCAAGTACGACTCACAGTCTATGTTCAAACATGACAGGATGAATAATTAAATTCAGCTCTTTCTCTCTCACTTCAGTAACAACAAAAATCCTATTCTTAGAAAAGAAAAAGGAAAAATTTCAGTTTGCAAGTAAAGCAGGAAAAATGTTACTTTTGATCACATTCTCCAAATGCACCTCCCTTGCATTTGGAGAAAAGAGTACCTGCCACCCCAAAAGGTTTTAACAAGACATTCATTTACATTATTTGAGTTTCATGGTAATTATGGTTTTCAAAGTAAAGAAAATTTTCTCAGGATATAAAACCCTTAACCTTTTTATTCAAACTAGATTAAAAAGATTAAGAACTCTCATCCTAGGCCTGTGATTTCTTATACTCTCTGGATAATAATGAGAGTGTGCAATAGAGAGCCTGTAGGACCTGGAATCATGAAGGCCTGATTTCAGATCCTGTCTCTGACCTTTAGTAGTTGTATTACCACAAGTAATGCATTTAGTTCTCCAAGACTTATTTAAATCATAGAAACATGACCATCTTTAAAATCACATATCCTGTCTATCAAATGGGGAATAATAACTATACAAGTGTAATATGTGATTGTTGTAATATGTGATTATCTTTGAATACTATTGTGCTATAAAAAATAACAAGCAGGATACTTTCAGAAAAAATCTGGAAAACTTACCTAAACTAATGCAAAGTGAAATGAACAGGACCAAGAGAACACTATACATAGTAACAGCAATATAATACAATGATCAAATGTGAAAAACGTAGCTATTTTCAGTAATATGATGATCCAAAGCAATTATGAAAGACATAAAAAATATGCTATCCAACATCAAAGAAAGAACTGATAGAATCTGAATGCAGATGGAAGCATAACTTTTTTTTTTTACCTTATTTTTCTTGGGTTCTGTTTTATTTATTTTTCTGTTTGTGTTTTCTTTCACATTATGACTAATATAGAAATATATTTTGCATGACAGCATATGTGTAACCTATATCAAATTGCCAGCTTTCTCAATGGGGTGTGGAGTGGGGAACAAGGATGAAATAGATGTGGAACTCAAAATTTTTCTTAAATGTTAATATTGTTTTTATATGTAATTAGAAAATATAAAATATTAATTTAAAAAATCACAGATCTTAATATATGTGAGCAATGGCAGAGAGGCAGAGATAATTGCCATATTGTTTCATAATAAGAACCCCTTTTAAATGTTGGCCTATATATTAATTTGAAGAATTATAATAATAACATTCAGACATTTGAAGATATCCAGTGAAACCAACTTGTGTCTCAAGATATTCCCTAGGAATTCCTATTAAGCCAGGGTTTTTGTAATTTTTCTCTGGAGAAATCATGTATCCCTTTAATAGAATGGTGAAGAATATGAACCCCTTCTCAGAATATTTTAATGCACAAACTAAAATAGAATTATAAACAAAACAAATTATATTGAAATTGTTTAAAATAACTTTCTTTTAAAAAGCTTCAAGAACCGTGAAAAATTTAAATATAATTGCTTTTAAGCCTGTAAAAATGAAGAGGAGATGCTATTTCCCTATTCTGAGGATATCCCAGATTATTAATAAATGCAATTAAAACATGCATTTCTACATTTTTATTATTCTAAACCTCTTCATATTTCTCTTTACACCATTACTTTTGAATAAAAGGCAAATTCTCTTTATAAAAGGAAAGAATATTTCTAAATGAAGGATGCTCATTTAAAAGAAATACAAAGTAACAGAATTCATAAAAATGGAAATACCAAGAGAACACGTTCTTTTAAGCTTAATCCATACTCACACTCTTAAACTAAACAAATGGCAATTTAACTATATTTCTAAAATGCTAGAAGCTTCTAAAAGCTGCTTAATGTAAAACTACTATATTTAGCTTATATAAACGTTCTTGATGAAAGCTGTGACACACAAATAGAGTACTTGTTACATATTGAAAACAGGAAAATGGAAAACAACGAAGAGAAAATTAGAATGTTCATGCACAAATCAATTGTAGGCTTTGCAGGGGTTAGAGTTAAATGTATGCAATGTGAACTCCAAGCTTAGAAACCATCTCTGGTACCAGCAACTGCCTAGCAACTAAACATTATACCTGCTCTGTGTATAAATGGGCAAGAGTCTGCAGTAGCTAGGTATTTAGTAACTGATAATGCATTTTGGAGAATTGTAATAGTTCAGCAGATCTCAATGAATTTAAAATCTTTTCATTTATTTGTCTAGAAGCATTTGTCAATACTTCAGGTATAAACACTGTAAATATATTTTCTCTGCCTCAAAGTTAACCAAAAAAGGACTAAATAAGGTGCTATTTGGTTTATAGTTAGAATAATGAGTAAAATTGTACTCAAAGGTTGTAAAGGAATTCATTTGCTTCCCTATCTCCCTTTTATACTTAAAGGCTTGAGTCTTAGGAAGAACAGGAATCATTTTATCTCATTTGAACATAAAGTTTACCAATTTTTGCTATTCTCATTTTCCCAAAACTAACCATTTGGTATATGGAAAAAGGAGGTAACTATTTATTATTTGCAAAACTATAGGCTCCAAATGGTACCCTGATAACTCAAGAGTGTAAAAGCTCCTTCTTGAGTGCCTACTTTGAGAGGCACCAATATTGTCTCAATTTAAAAGTACTATAGAACAGGTGCCTTGATTCTTATTTCTCTTCCACCTTATACCATAAGCAGATTTCCTTTTGTTATTATTTGGGATAGAAGAGGGAAGAAGGAGTAATTGTGGGAAATTCAGTAAGTAATCCTTAATACCTAGAAGCAGCTAGGCTCCTGTGGATTGACCCCTGACCTATAGCCAGGAAGATTTGAGATTAGATCCAACTTTAGACACTTATTATCTAGGCAAATCACCTAACTCTGGTGTTCTTCAGTTTTTCCATCAATGAAATAAGGATAATAATAGCCCCTATTTCTTAGGGTTGTTAAAAGGATAAAATGAGAGTATTTGTCAAATCCTTTGCCAGTTTCAAAGGATGGCATTAATACTAGCTACCATCAGCAATCATCAAAACCATTTGGTACTGGCTAAGAAATACAGTAGTCAATCAGTGAGATAGGTTTGGTACACAAGACACAATAATCAATGGCTATAGTAATCTAGTGTTTGATAAACCCAAAGACCTCAGCTTTTGGGATAAGAATTCACTATTTGACAAAAATTTATGGAAAAATTGGAAATTAGTATGGCAGAAACTAGGCATTGACCCACACCTAAAACCCTATACAAAGATAAGATCAGTATGGATTCATAATTTAGACATAAAGAGTGATGCAACATGCAAAACTGAAAAAAGGATAGTCTACCCCCAAGATCTGTGGAGAAGGAAGGAATATGTTGCCAAAGAAGATCTAGAGAACATTATGGAATGCAAAATGGGTAATTTTGATTATATAAAGGTAAAAGGTTTTTGTATAAACAAACCAATGCAGACAAAATTAGAAGGGAAGCAGTAAACTGGGTAGAAGGGATTTTACATCCAGGGATTCTGATAAAGACCTCATTTCTAAAATGTATAAAGAATTGACTCAACTATATAAGAATTCAAGCCATTCTCTAATTGATAAATGATCAAAAGATATGAGAAATTTCCAAATGAAGAAATTGAAACCATTTCTAGTTATATGAAAAGGTGCTCTATATTACTGTTGTTCAGAGAAATGCAAATTAAAACAACTCTGAGGTACCACTACATACCTCTCAGATTGGCTAAGATGACAGGAAAAGATAATGTTGAATATTAGAGGGGCATGTAAAACTGGAACACTGATACACTGTTGCTGTTGTGAACTGATCCAACCATTCTGGAGAGCAATTTGGAACTATGTCCAAAGGGCTTTCAAACTGTGCATACCCTTTGATTCAGCAGTGTCTCTATTGAGCCTATATCCCAATGAGACCCACATGTGCAAAAATGTTTGTGGCAGCCTTTTTTGTAGTGACTAGAAACCAGAAACTGAAAGGATGCCCATCAGTGGGAGAATGGCTGATTAAGTTATAGTATAAGAATGTTATGGAATATTATTGTTCTATAAGAAACATCCTGATGATGCAGGATGATTTCAGAAAGGATTGAATAGACTTACACGAACTGATGCTAAGTAAAGTAAGTAGAATCAAGAGAACATTGTACAAGGCAACAGCAAGATTATACAATGATTAGTTCTGATGGATGTGGATCTTTTCAACAGTGAGGTAATTCTGGCCAGTTCCAGTGGTCTGATGAAGAAACCCAGAGAAGACTATGGAGACTGAATGTGTATCACAACATAGTATTTCCGCTTTTTTAGTTGTTGTTTGCTTGCTTTTTGTTTTCTTTCTCATTTTTTTTTCCTTTTTTGATCTGATTTTTCTTGTGCAGCATGATGATTGTGGAAATATGTATAGAAGAATTATACATTTTTAACATATATTGGATTACTATACAGGGGAGAGGAAGGAGAAAAAAATTTGGAACAGAAGGTTTTGAAAGGGTGAATGTTGAAAATATGTTTTAAATATAAAAATCTTTTAAAAAACAAAATAAAATAGACAAAATAAAGAAATTATCAGAGAAAAATTTCACAACACCAAAGAGAATTGCCACTAAACCAATGGGCAAAATAGAAATTGAAAGAACTCACTGATCACCACCTAAATGAGATTCCAAAATGAAAATTTCCAAGAATATCATGGTCAAATTTCAGAGCTCCCAGATCAAAAAGAAAGTACAGCAAGCACCCCTCCCCCCCCAAAAAAACATTCAAATATCATAGAACTACAGTCAAGATTACACAGGATTGGATAGCAACCATATTAAGGAAAAGCAATTCTTAGAATATGATATAATGGAAGACAAAGGCATTAGGATTATAACCAAGAATTACCTAACCATAACAATTAAATATAATCTTTCAGAGGGAAAAGTGGATATTTAACAAAATAGAGGAATTTTAAGCATTCCTAATTAAAAGACCAGAGCTGAATTAAAAAAAAAAATTGACTTCCAAATAAACAATTCAAGGTAAAAAAAGAAAAGAAAAGAAAAGAAACAAGAAAAAGAAAATAAAAAATAACACTGAAATAGTTTATGTTTATATCTGTCAAGATAAAATTTGTAACACTTTTTTTTGGCAAGGCAGTTGGGATTAAGTGACTTGTCAAGGATCATGCAACTAATATGTGTTAAATGTCTGAGGCTGGATTTGAAACCAGATGCTACTGATTAGGCTGGTGCTCCATCCACTATGCCATTTAGCTGCCCCAATATTTGTTATTCTTAAGAATTTTATTACTACATATAATTTTTTGTTGAAATATTGAGAACAATTTTCACTTGTGAGACAAGTACTTGAAAGACAGCTGCTGTTGTGAATTCTCCTACTAATGGATCTGTGAGATATTGAATGATGAACCCAATCTGCAAGCCTCCTAATACCAAATGTGTAATGCCTAATAAAACAGCGAGGGTGTTGACAATTAACACTCTCTGTGCATCTCTGGCGGCAAAGTCTATTCCGGTAATGTTGTATTCAGGAATGGCTCAATTCTCCAAGAGTCTGCATAACTGTGGATCATAGCATGAAGGAGTTGCAAGGCAACCTTTATTGACACAGGTGTTACAGACAGGAAATGAGATAAATTGGAGGCAGAGGGAAGAGGAGAGAGGTCAGACAATGCAATGGCCTCTCATTGAGAGAAGTCAGAGAACAGCAACTGCCTCTCAGTCTTCTTGTATCATCCTCTCACAAGAGGAGATCCATTCTGAGTTGGATCTCCAATAGCCACTGTCAGGTGGCTCCCGTGTATTCCAACAGCTCTCCTGTGTATTCCAACAACTATTAACAGCAATTATAGGGAGACAGAGGATGTGTATATAAAGTGACTGATGAGATGATACGTCAAAAACATAAAATAAAAGGATAAAAAAGAAAATTGCACTGGAAGAAAGAGGGAGGAAAATGAATGGGGTAAATTATACTACAAAAAATACATAAAAGAGCTATTATAATGGAGGGGTATTTGGAAGGAGATTGGTAGGAAAAGATTAAAATTTATCTCATCAAACTGACTCAAAGAGGAAATACACAATTAGATTTAGAAATCTATCTTACTCCTTTAAGGAGTAAGATAAGAAGGACTGAGGATAATAGTAGTCCATCAATTTTGATGGATGTGGCTTTTTTTAATAGTAAGGTGATTCAGGCCCGTTCTAGTGGACTTATGATAGAGAGAGCCATCTGCACTCAGAACTAAGTGTGGATCACAACATAGTATTTTCACCTTTTTTTGCTGTTATTTGCTTGCAGTTTGTTTTCTTTCACATTTTTCCCCTTTTTGATTTGATTTTTCTTTGTAGCATGATAATTATGGAAAAATGTATGGAAGACTTACATGCTTAACATATATTTGATTATGTGACATCTAGGGGAAATGAGGGGAGGAAGAGGGAGAAAAACAAATTTGGAACAAGATTTTGCAAGAATTCCTTGACAACTATGCATATGTTTTGAAAATAAAAAGCTTTAAAATAAAAATGCTAGGTATTATTATTCTATTAAATATCCTGAAAATAGATTAAATTCATAAAAATTGAAAATAGTCACTTCTAATGAGTGATTTATTTAGTCACTTAACAAAATATAACTTCATATTCTAATACAGAATGTTATATCCTCTCATAATTGGACAAAGAATAATGAATCATTTATAACAAGTAGAAGAGGTTAATTATGCTCAAAATGAAATTATTTTCACTTAATATATATTATTGGATGCTATACACATTATATGATAATATAAATAAATTTTATTGTTATCTGTCATTGAACACACATATTCTTTCCTGAGATGATGAATTATAAAGTTTTCCCATGTAAGGAGCCCATTCATTTCTGTTGATAGCAACAGTAAGAATTTGATATATAAATTGCTATATGGTTTGCCTTTATTTACATTTGACACTCTTATTCATACAAGGACCACACTAAGAAAAATTTCAAAGTTAGTAAAACTTCTGGCTTTGGAGTCAGAAGTCCTGAATGCAAATCTTACATTGGCTACAATCTGACCTCAGGCAAGGACAAATACTTCATTTTTATGGCACTCATGTAAAAATGAGAGGGCTGGTCTAGATGGCTTCTTCCTACAATCTTATCTAATACTGTCCTGATATCTTAATAATATGATTCCCTCAAAGTAGGGAATTCATTTATTGAAGGCATCTATCAAGCCTTTTATTCCATGATCTGGCCGTTTTCCTACTCTTTCTTTCTCAACAATCACTCACTGTTTCTCATTCCCTCAACATCTTGTGGAGTAACTAGAATTAATTTGATTAACTAATTTGCTGATGTGTTGATAGATAATCATAGCGATGTTTTTTTTTTTCCCCCTTCTAGGCCAAACTGAGAAAGTCCTAATGAACAAATAAAAATTGTGAGAATTTCAGGTCCTGTGACAAGTTGTTGCTAGAGTTAACTTTCAGGAAGAGAGGGAACATGTGTGTCTAAATCAGTCTAGGTAAATAATAAGCTGGTTTCTACTTTAAAAAAAATAAACTTATATTCTTAGAACTATTTTTTCTCAAGAGAACATGGAACTAATTATATCTTTGAAAGGAAATTGTGAATACATGCCGAGCTAAAATAATGAGACATTAGCAGATATCCCATGTTTCCCTAGAATAAAAAAGAATAAAATGGCCTAGGAGAAAATGAAAATTATCTCTGATAGATGGATGACTATTTTTACTGCATTACAGAACACTGAGGGGCTTTTTGTTCCTACATTTTAATATCCCCACTAATGCTAAGTAGCTATCTAATTAAATAGAATTTTGAAAATACTCTAGATTTTAAAAATTCTACCAACATGAGAACAGATCAGAGCATTATCAGCAACATGCCTTGAAATATAACAAGAATCAAAATGCAAACAAAAGATTAAAAAAATAATTGAAATGGATAATTTGTAGATATCATGACTATTTACTAAGGAAAACTACTACTTGTAGATTTCATCATTACTTGAGAATAATACTGAATAAAAATTATATGAGAATAAATAAATAAATATTATAAATAAATAAATATTCATAATAAATATATTATTATATAATATATAATAATAATATTCATAATAATATAATAATATTCATAATAAATAAACAAACATCATAAATAAATAAATAAATAAATTGAGAATGATATTCATAAGATTTCATACTACTTGTAGATTTCATCCCTTCTACCCCTACCCCCACCAAAGCTTTAAATTAAATTAAATTAAATTATTTATTTTTCTTTTCTCATTATACTCTCACATTAGTTCCCAATGTTTCAATCATCATTTCCATGTATATGATTCTCATATCTATATGATCAGACAATATATTTTCCAAACTCTAATTTTACTTCCCTAACATCCAAAAAGAAACAATAGAAAAAATGTGACATCATTTGCAACATTTCTCATCTCTGGACCTTCCTTTACCACTCCTGTAAAGAAAATGGGGGAAATTTTTTCTTAGCAGTAGCAATAAATTATAGAAGGCAAATTTCGACAATGTCAGGAGGACGGAGGGGGGTGGGGAACTTCCT
The DNA here is from genome assembly GCF_902635505.1 of Sarcophilus harrisii. Classification (NCBI taxonomy): domain Eukaryota; kingdom Metazoa; phylum Chordata; class Mammalia; order Dasyuromorphia; family Dasyuridae; genus Sarcophilus; species Sarcophilus harrisii. Next base: position 163,788,147 of record NC_045427.1, read on the forward strand.
CATAATAGCTCACAAGAAGGGATTATGAAATTTTCAATGTCAGCACTTATACCCTGGAAATCACAAATGGCTCTAAATCAGGACTTGATTCACTGCTTTGTTGATTATCTATACTTAAAAAGGTGATAGGAAAATAATGCAGATTGAGTTTAAAAGTGTCTTGTCTATTTTCAGAGTACAGGTTGTTAAATAATTATCAGTACTCTCCAGGTAGGGAGATTTACTATGTTGTATGTGGCAGAGTAGATGGCTGCTCAGGTCCCCTTTCTAGAATTTTATGATTTAATATACTAGAAAAACATTACTTTCTGATGGTCAAGAATATTAATTACAATCTATATTCAAGAGAGTACATTTAATCACCAGTCTGTAGTCCTTCAAACAGATCCCTTAAGTAAAAACAAGGTATATTACAATTATTTTTAATGAAAACTCTAGGTGAATATATAGAGGTTGGCACTAATCCATACTACCAGAAAGTTTTTTTCAGCAATTGCAAACCTCTTGAAAAAATTATATCTATCATCATTCTAATTCATTTTAGTTCCTCTAGCAAATTGAAATAATTAGAAAATATTAATACTTACTGGTCATAGTTCATGCCAATGCTCATCTGAAAATTTTTTATTAAAATATAATTGATATTCTATATAATACTTTGCAAATAAATTTATTTTAAAATGGATACTACTACCTAGTGTAGCAGCTAATATTTGAAAAACAGTATGGTTCCAAGAGTATACTGTTGATTACTTATATTCAGATATTAGATTTTACTGTATAAGTTATTCAATGAAGCTATATTCCTATGGTAAACATTTCTGATCCTTCCTATTAATTATGCTCTCTGTATCTTCAAATTGTCTTCTAGTTGTGTACATGTCTAGAAGTTGGCACCACATACACAAATATAACCAGTACAATGTAAATTCTACTGTGAAGTCAGACCTGTTGTGTTTTTTCTTGATAATGCTAGAACCTGGTACAATCCCTTAAACAGAGTAAATTTGGAAAAGTCTGGAGAGACTTATGTGAACTAGTGCTAAGTGATGTGAGTTGAACCAAGAGAACATTGTATACAGTAACAACAAAATCATCTGATGATCAACTGTATTAGACTTGGCTCTTTCCAACAACAAGGCAATTCAAGGCAATTCCAGTTGACTTTTGATGGAAAGAACCATCCTCGTTCAGAGAGAGTACTATGGAGATTGACTGGATCAAATCATAGTATTTTCACTTTTTTTGTTGTTGCTATTTGTTTGGTTTGTTTTTTTTCCTTTAATTTCCCCTTTTGATCTGATTTTTCTTGCACAAAATGTGGAAATGTTTAGAAGGAGGAAAAGAAGGTTATGATAATAGAATAGATTTTTTCAATTTAGGAGGGAAAGAAGTAAACTACAAACAGAGGCCAGGAACAAATTTTTTAAATCTCACAGCAAATTGTAAAAAAGAAGCATTGAGTCTTCTTAAGCATAATAATTTATAAACAATTGATCAGTTTTTTAAAATTAAAATAAGTAATGTTTCACTTTGTATGTAACTCTGAACACAGGAAAATAACCAAATCTGTACCATTTGAAGAATTTTATTTTCTTGGCATTAATTCAGTTTTATTTATTTAATAAACAATTATTAAATACCTCCTTTATACAGATTCTTGATTTACTTTCTGAAGAGACAAAAATGTTATAGGAGGAACAGTCCTTGCTTTTGTGAAGGTGAACCCAACCTTTATAACTCAAATAAAGGGCCATTTTCTTCACAAAGTCCCCCATCCCCTTTAATCCATTCTGGTGGTAATGATAATCCTTGGACTGCATAAACACCTTTTTTGGACATTATTCTAATGTACTTATAAAATGTTGCAGGTTATCACTTTTTACAAATAAATTTTCTTGATGTTTTTTGTTTTGACATTGTCTCAGTATTCCCAATATTCTACTCTCTTATAATGAATATTTTTATATAGAAAATGAATATTTTTATATAGAAAAATAGATACTAATAAGCATCTATCAAGTGATTTAATATTTGTACAATGCAAATATTATCTTATGTTATTCTCATGACAGCCCTGGGAATAGGTGCTATTATTTCTCCTGTTTTACAAATGAGGAAGTTGAGGCAGTAAGGAACTAAGTAGCCAGGATCCCAGAAGTAGTTAATATGGTTGGATTTAAATTCACTTTTCTGACTCCAGGCCCAGCACTTTATTTATTGTGACATTTAGTTATAGAAGGAAAAAAATGACAACAATTTAAAGCAAAGCAAATATATATGTATAAATGTTCTTTACCCTTGGAACTTTCACTTTTGATATGTTTGCCTTTTGTAAATCTGAATCATTTATTTTGGGGGATTTTCTAGTTTTTACTTTTGTTTTCTGTTTACATTAGTGTAGTCCTTCAGTATATCATTTTCATCGCTGTTTACTTTGCATCACTTCCTATGCAGTTTTCCATATTCTTCTGTATTCTGCATCATATGTGTTACATCTTACAACAAGTAGTATTTCATCAGATTCAGGTACCACAATTTGTTTTAAGCATTCCTCAATCAGTGGACATCTATTTTGTTTATGGTTCTTTGCTACCAAAAAAATGTTTGCATATTATTAATATCTATCTTTGTCTAACCTCATTAGCAGTTAGATTCTGAAGTAATATTGAATTGCTCCTGATCTATAAGTCAGAAAACTTGAATTTTCTTTTCAACTGTATGAGATAAATTTAAATATCATCAACAATTCTTATTTCATACTTTCCCTAGAAAAAATGGAGTGCAATGACATTTATCAAAGACCTCTCTCATGTAAAGAAATGAAACAAGGATTTCAATGTCCTTTTTTGCAGTTTTATAATACATCTGGTCTTAGATCCACTTGTAGAGGGAGAGCAGTCTGGTTGTAGTCTGATGTTTTGTTTCGGACTAAGTGGAGGTGGATGCCATAAGAACTAGCAACAGCTACAGTTTTAGCATTATACACAATTTCATCAGGTTTTTTAGAAGAGTCAATATTATATACAATCTATTCCAGTTCTTTTCTTTCTTCCTAAGAAGGGCTCAACTGTACTTAGGCTTCTTTTTTATTCATAATCAGATCATTTCTCTTACACAGCATTCATGTGGCCCACCCAATATATGAAAATATATGTGTTCTGAAACTATTAATATGGCTATAAGGCTAAGAAGGTGAAAAAGGAACAGATTCCTAGGCTTGGTTGTCAGTGTACCTTTCCCAGTGGAAGGGGGAAGAGAGAGAAATATTACTCCATAGTTTAAAAGAAAAAAAGAGTTCTAAGTGCCCGAGAAATATGTTCTACCATCACCTCTAAAGGCCCTAAGTATGACCACTAAGTTTGAAATTCATGGAAGATCTGATGTTGATAATCAAACCAAACACCAAGGTACAATGGAGACATAATGATACAATTGCTTCAACAGAGATTAAGTACCCAGATTCTTTGTGATATGGCAAAAACCATTTCAGATTCTGGGCAGACACAATAAATAAGAACTGTAATGTCTAAATTAAAAAGACAAACAAATAATTAGAAACTCCTTATGAAGCAAACAAGTTTCTGGAAGCTTGTAAGCTATCAAGCATTAGGCCTTAGCCTAGCCCTTATTAAAGCACAGGCCTGTTTGTCATTCCCTGATTCAATAAACTCCATGATACTTTTATTACCTTTAGGATTAAATATAAAATCCTGTTCAATTTTCAAAGCCCTTTATGATTTGGCCTACTTCTACCTTTGTAGAATTCTTATGCTTTATTGCTTTCCATATCTTTAAACCCTGATCTCTTTGACACTTGACTTTCTTCATTATGAATTTTAACAAGGATTCTTTCCCTCTGAGCTTCTTCATTTTGCTGGTTTCCTTCAGGTCTGAGCCCAAATACCATCTTCTTGCAAGAAGCCTCTCCCAGAAATCCTTAATTTTAGTGCTTTCCCTTTGAGTTATTTCTAGTTTATCCCCTATATCTTTTTTGTACATTATTGCTTGCATGTTGTCTACCCATTAGATTGTGACATTCTTTCAAAACAGGGGCAATTTTTGCCTTTCTTTGTGCTTCTAGAACTTCGCATTGTTTCTATCACATAAGAAGCAGTTACTACTAATTGTTGGTTTAGCTAGCTGAATAGGGATTCTAACTCTTCCAAGAAATAGAGAGAAAATTTATCTTGAGTACATGAGATCTTTCATTCCCAGCATTCTAAAACTTTATGGCTAACTGATTTGCCGGACCTTTTTGCTCTTTGAAGTATTTTGAATCCTTAGGTTCAGAGATCTGTTGTATCTAATCCTATTTCATTTTTTCCCACTTCTGGCACTGCAATTGTATTTAAATATCTAAATCTGAAACTCACATTTCCCCCTTCCTATCACTTCCTGTCTTGCAATGGTGCAATGTGCACCACAGGACTGAGTTTTCTAAGTTATCAGACAAGAGGATATAAAAATATAGAAATACAATTCATTAAGATGAGGCAATTGGACATGCAAATAAAAACTAATTATCCATTTTCAATTGCATGATACTCAGTTTTTAATTCATTCCAGCCAGCCCTGATTTCTGGATATTGATCAAACTTTAGGTGATTTTGTTTTTTGATCCCACCTTTTGCCTCTTTAAAATTTAGTCCTACCTAGACTTTTTACTCATCTAAACCTTTTAGTTGAGCACTGCCTGTAACTTGTCCTATCTTAACCCTAACCAACCTGTGTCCTCTCCTTGAAGCTGTCCCAGAAGAACAATTTTCATGTCCCTTAAGGCAGAATACTGGGGTATTTAAGGCAGACTACTGAGCTGCTCTGGAGCAGAAAACTACAATTTACCAGCCTAACCAATAAGCCTTGAAAAGCAATCCTTTATGAAAATTTTGAGCAAATTTCCCATATGTTCTTGTGATATTAGATAATATGGACTTAACTGTAAAACTTGCTGTTTCCCCATCTTGCTAAATATATCCATAGTTAAGATACAATTTAGATAAATAATGACTTGTTGAAATGACTTTCTTATTAATGCATTAGTGTGTGTGGAAAATGACCTGTATAAATAATACTTTTGTACAGTATCATGTGCTGATAAGCAATGAATAAATTATTTTTAATTTTGGCACTGAGCATGCAAATAACTCAGATATTTGGAATGAAACTGAGGATGAAGATTCTAATAAGAATTTCATTCTGAATCATTAAAAGAACTTTCCATGTACCATGGAATCTTAACTTGGAGTCCACTAATTTTTTCTTAAAATTAATAACTTTTTCAACATAATCTGTTTTCTTTGTAATCCTGGGTGTTTTGCTTTTCTGTATTTTAAACCATTGTTCTGAGAAGAGGTCCACAGGCTTCATAAGATTGCCAAACAGGATTGTGGCACACACAAAATTTAAAAACCATTAATGTGGACCAGGAAGCAGTTGTATAAAATAATTTTTAAGTGAAAAAAATCATTTAAAATTTTAGCATACTACAGAAGAAATTATCAGAATGTGAAAAGGCTATAAGAATCTCTGTGAGATTAATCATCAAAGCAGAAAGTTCTAATCATTTCGCCCATAGAACCTAGAATAGTAAGTCATGTAATTACAAATGTGATCTTAGTCTTCAGGCTAACAATTATACATTTAATAACACTAGGTCTCTAATAAAGCAGATTCTACTATAGTTACAATACTTTAACTGAAAAGCTATTGTTAGAAAGCCACTTAGAGAAATATTAAAGATGTTTTAGTATTGGTAAGAGATGCAGAAATGTCTCTCTAGACGCAGGGGTCCTCAAACTATGGCCCTCGGGCCAGATGTAGCAGCTGATGACGATTATCCCCCTCACCCAGGGCTATGAAGTTTCTTTATTTAAAGGCCCACAAAACAAAGTTTTTGTTGTTACTATAGTTCAGTCCTCCAACAGTCTGAGGGACAGTGAACTGGGCCCCTATTTAAAAAGTTTGAGGACCCCTGCTCTAGAGTAACATTAAGATTTATTTTTATCTGGATTTGTTATATATAAATATAAATATATCTATATTTAGGATTCTACCACTTTCTATACAGCAACAAATCCCCAAGCTTAAGTTTTAGATTAACTTGTTCCACACAATAGCTATGAACCTTTTTATGAGATACCCAACTTCTTAATTACTCAAATCATCCATTGGCTTAAAAAAAGGGAGGGGGGGGGGGAAGATAAAACAAAAAGTAAGATGGGAAAATAAAAATGCGTTGGATTTAAGAGTCAGAAGATCTGAGTTGAAATTCTGCTTCAGTCAGTATATAATCTTTGGAAGGTTAACACATCATATTCATTCATTTCCTTTAGTTGTAAAATAGAGATAATTGCATTACTTAACTTCTAGACTTGAAATCAAAATTTTTAAAAGTAATTTGAGAAGCTATAGAAATATGAGCTATTTTAAATTTGTGGTAAGAGAATAAATATGTTCATTAATTTCTACTTTGTTATATTCTTTCTTTAGGATACTCAGATGGATATCTAATTTTATCTATTTGGAAATTGCCTCTAATAATGTAGGTCACAATTCATGCCTGCTCATTCTGTGTGCTTATCTATGTTCTACCATAAGTTTGCCAAAAGGAATGCAGTCAGAGTATTAAGTATTACTAACAGCAACAGATTATCATTGGAACATTTGACCCCTTTACCTGTCATCCTTCATATTTATCATATGACTAGCTCATCTCTTTTCAACAAAGGTTTTCATCTTTGTATCAGAGAAATTTAAAATAAAATAAAAACTTTAGAGTGATTTCATGTAAATGGTAATTCCTTCAATTGAGCCTATTTATGAATGATATTTACTGGTTTCAAAAAGTCTAGGAATACCACAGAGTGTGCTGGAAGTGATGTAGCTACATCCAAAAGAGTTCACTCGAACCATTCACACAGTAAAGATCAAGCTTAATGAAAAATATCTGTTGTTCAAAATAAGAATTTCAATTATTAGGAAACCCTGTAAAGTATGTCTGCCAGCATGTATCTCTGGGGCATCACAGTGACATGGTTAGGTATTCCTTCCCCAAAAGAAGCTCTCTCTCTCTTTCTCTGTATCTCTCTCTCTCTCTCTCTCTTGTTTCAAATGTCATCAGTCTTTCCCCTTTGAATGGAAAAGTGTTCATTACTAGTCATCTCTTTTACTACTCTTTTTCATTACTAGTCATAAATTATAATGATCCCAATAATCAGAGTTTATAAATATTTCTATAATATCTTTCTGTCTCTATCTCTCTCTGCCTTTGTGTCTATCTCATAGACAAACAACTCTAGTGGCTTCCTATTGCCTCTAGGATCAACATAAACTTTTCTGCTTGGCATCCAAAACCCTTCCCAATTTATCTGCCACCTATCTTTTCAGCCTCATCAGACACTGTTGTATATACTTATATATGCATTTGTTATCTTCTCCATTTAAATGTAAGCTGCATATGAACAGAGATTGTTTTATTCTCTGTACTTGTATCACTGATATACATATATTGTGTCTGAAAGATAGTAGATACTTAAAAACACTTGTGTTTGATTTGTCTCCAAATCACAAATTCACAAAATATGTATTTTCTGGATTCATGATCTAGGCATAAAGGATATGAGATTATAAACAAATTAGAAGAACATAGCATAGTTTACTCTCAGACTTGTGGAGGAGGAAGGAATTTGTGACCAAAGAAGAACTAGAGATCATTATTGATCACAAAATAGAAAATTTTGATTATATCAAATTGTAAAGCTTTTGTACAAACAAAACTAATGCAGACAAGATTAGAAGGGAAACAATAAACTGGGAAAACATTTTTACAGTCAAAGGTTCTGATAAAGGTCTCATTTCCAAAATATACAGAGAATTGACTCAAATTTATAAGAAATCAAGCCATTCTCTAATTGATAAATGGTCAAAGGATATGAACAGACAATTTTCAGATAAAGAAATTGAAACTATTTCTAGTCATATGAAAAGGTGCTCCAAATCACTATTGATCAGAGAAATGAAAATTAAGACATCTCTGAGACACCACTAACCACCTGTTAGACTGGTTAAAATGACAGGAAAAGATAATGATGAATATTGGAGGGGATGTGGGAAAACTGGGACACTGACACATTATTGGTGGAACTGTGAACGAATTTCAATTTACTATGTATTTCAATCTTTACTACATTTCAAATAACTAAAAAAACTAAAGAACATTCTCTTAAAGTGTAAATGTATATGTATTCAAGATGTATATGAAATATTTACAAATTTGTAATTAAATGCTTTTAAGGCAATAGGATATTTTCATAGTTATCTATTTTGTATGACATTTTACTTCAAGTCAATATTTCAATAAGCTTGTATTATATTTAAAAACAGGCACTATAGATGGGAAAACATACACATTTCTAGCTAAATATACACATTATTGCTTCCAGCTATTAGAAAAACTGGTCATCAATTCCATTCCAAATCAAACAAATAAGTATTTATCAGTTTGGTAAGTATGCAAATATAGGATGCAAAATTCTGGAAAGAAAACTGCTGTTTCTACTTAAATTAATGGTCATTCAATACAATCAAAGGAAGACTCAGAGGAAAAAAGATGATGAAAAAAATGCCTCCTTTAAAAATAGTATTGCTAAGCTGCAATTTGTGTCTGGAGGAAAGTAATTAAAAATTAATTTACTTCTACTGTGAAAACCATAAAGTTTTAAATTTCATAGTATACAAATCAACATAAGACTCCAAAAGTTATTTGGACAATTAATTTTTTTATAAGCCTAGAATTTTTGTGATTAGAGGGGATACATGCGCATCAGTGCACACACACACACACATACACACACACACACACACACACACACACACACACCCCAACATGAATATATGATGGTTCCCTCTGGGATCAGAGGTTTCTTGGGGAGGTTTTCTGGAGGCAGCCTTAATTTTAGTTCAAAGTAATAATCACTTCAAATGCAGCCAGGAGTTAAAATCCAATCCTTTATTGTGTCCTTCAAAGTCCTGAGCTTCAGCCCCAGCTCCCTCCGAATGTTCCCAGCCAGCACAAAGGTGGAATATGGAATGAATCTATCTCCGCCTCCAAGAGTGGGCTTCTGTCCCTGGCCTTGAGAGCTTCTTGCTTATATACTGTACACTGAGTACACACCAATCATTTTATCACTGGGAAACCATTATTTGTTGTAGGTTTAAATCAATTCTAAACTAGATTTAAACATTGTCTCCTCAATTCCAATACCTTGTTTCAAGTTCTGGCCCATAACATCTCCTTGTAAGATCAGATCAATCATACTGAACCATGCTAAATTAGATAATTATTGTCTCTATTAATTCTAATGACAACACTTTGTAAGGATTCCAACATCTATACATGAATCAGAATCAGCCTGTAGTCAGGAATGATAATAGCCTAGTGACATAATCAATTGTATTAGGCCTCACACATGACATATGATAGAATAATGGGAACATCAGCCCTTTATAGTACCTATCATGGGCAATGATTAGATATTCTTTCCTAAAAAAAAAGTTGGAGCTCTCTCCCTTTTATTTCATTAAAGAATATTTTAATCAACCTATCCATGTTACAGCAAAAAATGCCCAGTAGTAGTCACAGATTATAATTATCCCTATAAAGGAGAGTTTATAAACATTTTCATAATACAACATTCAAAAATTAATGTAAAATATCAGCAAGTACATGAAAAATTAAGGCAGATTGTAAAATTTTTTGAGGCATTGGAGAGTCCACAAATTAACTAATGCAGCAATATCATATTGAGCATTCCCTTGGAAAATGTGCAGTTACTTCCAGTACTACAGAATGAGGTCTAGGTAGAAGTCACTCTACAAGTCATAGTACTGCCAAAATAATTCTTTTTCCTGTCTTCTAGTGTCTTAATAGTTCTCCTTATATCACTGTCTTTAACATACAAAATAATGTGCTTTAAAAGAAAGGGCAGCTCTGGATAAATAAGATAGCTAATATTTTGCTTTGATTGTTTTCTTATTATAGGCATGAAGATGAACATGATGTGATGGATAGTTTTTTTTTTTTAAACAAATTCTCCTTTAAAATACAAATGAACTGTCCCATATAATATGGTTTTACTCTCACTTATAGAAAACTACCTCTTATTTTCCCTCCTCCTTTCCTTCTCCACCACACACACTGCTTAGATCTTAGGAAAATATGTTTTGGTTCTAATTAGCATATATTTTTAAAGCATATGGAAAATATTTTAATGAAACCCCACTGCTTCAGTTGTTTAGGATTATGATTTCATCTCTTGGATGGCTGGGAAAGTATGTGTGTTCTCTCACATGTTGGCATCATTTTCATTAATTTGCAGCACATTAAAACACTGCAAAGAAGGAAACTCCTGACATTTAGTTGTCCAGCTATGTAGTTGTCTGAATAAGAATCTGCTCACAATAACAAGGTCAATTATGGTGGTTTCAAGACAATATTTTCAGGGGGAGCTAGGTTTGCATAGTGGTTAGAGAAGCAGCCCTGAAGTCAGGAGAACCTGAGTTCAAGACTGACTTCAGACTCTTAACACTTCCTAGCTATGTGACCCTGGGCAAGTCACTTAATACCAATTGCCTCAGAAAATAAAAAAAGACAATATTTTCAGTATTGATGGCTGACAATCCAATTTTCTATTCTGCTAGTAGTGCAAAAGGACTTAGGTCTTTGATAGACCATGAAAATGAGTTTATTTGTTTTGTTTTGTTTTGTTTTATTTTTAAAGACTTTTCTTTCCAATTAATGAAGTAATGACAAACCAGGAACAATAGATTCAAGAAGTGATCATTATTTTCTTATAATCTCAGGTAAATAGTGTTTTAGGAAGTTTGAAAGAATGAAAATTGGCCAAAAATAGATAATTAATGGAATAATGGAAACAATGTTATATATATGGTCAGAAGATCTGGATTTAAATCCTATCTCAGATAATTAATGGCTATGTAACTTTAAGCAAATCACTTAGTCACTTAGAGCCTCATTTTATAATAATGGCTATAAACTATTTGCATTGCAAAGCTATTATCAGGAAAATGCTTTGTATAACATAAATACACTGAAGTGTTATCTATTCAGTTTTGATCACATAAGGATTGTACAAATGTAGTAACCCTGCTTTAGGTTTACTTCTTCCCGGTGTAATCTTTACACTGTGGCCAAGCATTTAAGGAATGCTGGATAGTAAAGTGGATGGAGTATTTGTTCTGGAATCAAAATCAAATCCTTTTCCAGACAATTACTAGTTTTCTGGGATTGGATAAATGATTCAACCTCTATCTGTCTCAGTTTCTTCATCTGTAAAATAGGCATAATCATAGCACTTATTTTGAGTGTTACTATGAAGATTAAATGAGATACTATTTGTTCAGGGCTTTAAGGTTGCTAATTACTGTGGCTGTTAATATTAATAACTCTTATCAGTCAAGTATTTAGGAGGGAATTATGAAATCATGATGTCCATACTAAAATATGTTATATAACCACAACTGGGCTCTCACTGATTATCCATAATCTCTTACCAAACTTCTATTATTTTCCTCACAACAGCAATTCCAAACTATACTTCTCTAATTTTGTTGCTTTATTCACTATAATTAGCACAACTTTTCTTTATATTTCTTGAGAATACTGAGATTATCCATTGTGAATTCCCTTAATGCACCTTCTCTGAACTCCTTAAAATTGTCACCTAATATCATCCCTTTCTTTCTTTCTTCTAGCCTCAGCTGGGTAATGTTGACCAAGCAACTTAACATTATTAGACCTTAATTTTTCTTGTGGATAAATAATAATCTAGACAAAAATCTACAACTTTGTAATGAAAAAGAAGAATGCTTTACCAAATAGTATATTCCAAAAACCCTTTATCTACAAAGAAATGTATAATAAATGCTACAAAAAAGGGAAATACTGCTCAGTGGTAGGATATTGGTTTTTTTTTTTCCCTTCCATCCCCAAAGATACTTATATCTAGATGAGTATAAAAAATAATTATTATCTTGTAGTTGACAAAATGGATAGACTGCCAGGCCTGAAGTAAGGAAGACTCAACTTTCTATTTTTTTTATTAAAGCTTTTTATTTACAAAAATATATGCATGGGTAATTTTCTCAACATTGACCCTTGCAAAACTTTTTGTTCCAAATTTTCCCTTCCTTCCCCCCATCCCCTCCCCTAGCTGGCAGGTAGTCCAAAACATGTTAAATAAAATACATGTTAAATCCAATATATGCATACATATTTATACAGTTATCTTACTGTGCAAGAAAAATCAGATCAAGAAGGAAGAAAAAGAAAAACTGAAAAAGAAAACAAAATGCAAAAAATAACAACAGAGAGTGAGAATGCTATGTTGTGGTCCTCACTCAGCTCCCACAGTTCTCTCTCTGGGTGTAGATGAAAACTCAACTTTCTCAGTTTAATTTTTGCCTCTGACATTTACTAGCTGTGTGACCTTTGGCAAGTCACTTACTAGGACTTGTAGGTCATGTGTAAAATGAGCTGGAGAAGGAAATGTCAAACCAGTCCTGTATATTTGCCAAGAAAACCCAAATGGGGTTTTGAAAAGTTGGACACAATTGAAATGACTGAGCAACAACATGCTGTGGATAGAGTTCTGGGCTCAGAATCTGGATGATAGAGAAATTCTGGATAGATAGAAAATCTGGATAGATAGAAGAGTCAATAAGTAGTAATATGATTTTAATGTAAAGGAACCAAAAATTATCATAGTAAGTACATACATGCAAATTAATAGTCCAAAATGTTTGGAAACTGAGTATTTTCTTAATGTATATGTAAATATATACACATATATACAAACAAACAGATATGTGTGTATTATGTATGTGTATGTATATATACATTTATATTATAGACACATATATGTATACATATACATATATATATATTATATAGCTTTAGGGCCTCTTCTTTTTAGGTTTGTTCCATGGCATCTCCTAAGTTCAGGTAACTATTGTATATATCTATATATAACTTTTTAATAAAAGAGAATGAAAAACCATTATGTTCACATTTAATTTTTTAAATTTTATTTTGTTTCAAATTCTCTCCCTCCCTCTACTCTTTCCTCTACTGAGAAGGCAAGATATATGATATCCACTATACATATGATATATAAAGTCATGGAAAACAATTCCATATTAACCATGTTATTAAAAAAAGCAAGAACAAAATAAAAAATGCTTTTGAAAAAACGTCCCAAGTCTAGATTCAAGAATCTAAGTTTATATAGTAATATCAAACCCCAAACACCTGGAGAAAGTTTGACAAGCTAGTGTCTCTTAACTACTAAGGCCATCTCCAGTTGTCTTTATCTATACCTTGCCATTGGCCCCAGAAGGCTCTGGAGGGGAAAGTGAGGTAGGTGACTTTACACAGTCTTCCCTCATTTAACTCCAACTTCCTTGCATGTCATGGTATCACCTCCCTGATTTTATGATCCTTTTTGAGAATGAAGGACACAAACAACAACTTAACTACCGATAGTCATTGTATTAAGAAATATCATTAAAAGATTTCTAAATTTAAACTGTTATCACCAAGATGTTAATATATATTGTACAACTTGTCCAGTTCTTCCAATAATGGCATCAGGCAATTTGCATGTAATCTAACCCTTTTTTAATTAAATTGTTACCCATTCATTCCTCTTAAGGCTGATTTCTCCAAACAGATGTGGGATAATTACTAGTCCTCAGAGACTGCATCTGAATTCAGTCAACTGATTTTTGCCTGAGTTTTTTAAAAGCTGAAATTTTCAGTCTCCCTTAGTTCCCTAGGAGGAATTTTAAACTTGTTCAACAATCTAACAATTTCAGAAAATTGTTCTCTATCACATCTAGCAAAAGAAGAGAAAATTCATGATTCCATTTAACTATTTCATTTAATGAGAAATTTTGCCATTGCAAAGGTTTAGGAGTACACTGTATCCTCTCTGTCTCTGTCTCCATCTCTGTCTCTCTGTCTCTCGCTCTTGCTGTCATTTTCTCTCTTTTTCTCTGCCCTCAATAGTCTGATCATTCCAGAAGCCTGTATTATTCTTCACATTCTCCTTTATGGTTCTTTTTCACATAAAATGTGGAACAGTTGCTTGATTCACCAGTTGCATTAATTCAAAATATCTTTACTGTGGTAACCAGGCCCAATACATAGTTCCCATGTCCCCAGGCTGTTTGTCTATTAGTCACAGAGGATTGGCACCAGGCAAACAACTGAATCTCATGAGTACTATCTGCTTAATCAGGCAGAGCAGAAGCTGAGAAACAAACCAAATTGGCCTGGGAGCTATCCCATACATCTACAGCATCAAATAGCACTGAATTGACTGAACTGGTCATCCCTGCGACAGAGGACATGATTCTTCTGTCAAAAAGGAAAATTCCTACTTTTCTCTATAACTTCTTTGTACTGTCAATGGATATTTTATCAAAGAAAATCACGGGCAACTTAGTTCTCTCATTTCCAGGTGTCATACCAGCATTCTGTACATGAAAGCTTTTTTGTGAAATGATTGAATTCATAAAGCAGTCTAAAATCATTTATTGTTTTCTATGGACCAGACACTCTGTTAAACATGGAAGATGGGAAGCATTTATTAAGCATCTATTTTATGCAAGACATTTTGCTAGGTGCTAGAGATATACATACAAATCACTTAAAAGAACAACAACAACATTACCTGATCTCAGGGAGTTTACATTCAAGTTACTTTTTTACCAACCTCCTCCAGGCTTCATTTTAGCATGGAGGCATGCTAACTTGTGTTCTTGAGACTATGCCAGTGGCATAAATGGAACCCTAAACAAGTTTTGTTACTGGATCTTCAAGATCATTTAGTCTAACTTCCTTTTGTTACAGATAAAAAAGCAAAAAAAAACCAAAAAACAAAAAACAAAAAAAAAATTGATTTTATCTGCCAAGTCACACAGCTAGTATCAAAATTTGATTTTATATCCAGGTCCTCTGACTTCAAATGCAGCAATATTTTCACTTGACCATGCTGCCTCTAATAATGCTACCTCTAATAATTAATGGTGCCAGACTACCTTTCAAGAAAAATTAGGTAAATTACTATCGATCTGACAAAATTTACAGTTTGTTTTTTAGTTATTGTGTAGAATGAAAGAATACAAAAATAAATATAAGCAACTTCTTACCTGTGTAGAAACTATTCCTAAAGTTTTTTCTTTATAGAAATTCCCTATCCTTCATTTTGTACACTGCCCAATAGGTAGAGATTTCTCTACCTATTAATGTGTACCATTTCCATTAGAACAGCTATAAGACAGCATCTATGTAATCTAGGTTCTATACAGCTAACATGGGGAGCAGTGCAAAGGAAGTATGTTGTCTTAATTATACTCCATTATTGGGAGCTAAATAATTTGAATGGAGAAGTTAGTCCCTCACCCAAAACAAAACAAACAAACAAACAAAAAAGACAAAAGCAGCAAAACACAGGATCCTCAAAGATTAGTCATATTTTCAAATACTATCAGGAAACACAATCTTTAAGGCTATGTTACCTAAACACAATTTTCTAAGGCTGTGTTACCTAACTATTCTTAAGGAAACAAAATAAAATATTTTGGAAAGACATTGGATTATAAAGGTAATAGAAATAGCAATAACTGTTAGGTGTTTAGATAGAGACAACTGCAATTTCTACAACTGCTTATTTACTTTTAGCAAATCACTTTTAATAAACCACATATATTTAATTTTTTTTGATAAAACCAACAGGTACAAACAGCATTGAATATCCTGTTGACAAGTTGTCTCAAAGTAATAGCATCTCAACAGTTTCTGACAATGCTATAGAAATTGAAATATTAGTTCAAGTACCCTCAAGAAAGAAAAGAATCAATCATAGGCAAAGAAAGAGGTGGCATGTTTTTTTTTTCTTTACCCAATTTCCTGAAATCTCCCCAACTACAAAGTTTGTGATTTTGTGGGGTAAAATATTTCTTTCTATGGGATGATAGAATATAATGATTCATCCAATAAACAGAAGGCTTGAAATGAAGAGAATAGTTTCATTCCAAATAATGATTAGTTGTATTAATGCAATGGAATCCAGTATTCAAAGATATAATTCTTTTTTTGGATGCAGAGAAACATTACTTATTAATATATTTAAGAGCCCCAAGTTAGTAGCAACTAGAATGTAAGTTTCCCAAGGACAGAGACTGTGTATTTACATTCTTTTATTTTTGCTAAGTGAATGGTACAGTAAATGCATTGAAAGGAATTCAGTAAGTGTGTGGTAAATGCCAACAAGATAACAGAGTGCCTGAAAAGTAGGTGAGGAATGTGTTGAATTTTATTGAATTTAATATACTTTCCAGGTTATAGAATTCAGACAGCCCAAATGTTATTTTCTTTTGCTTTGTTTTCAATTGATGGGATCACATTAGAAAGATTATACTAGTAAATGAAAATTTTCTTTTCATTTCTTTTTCCTCCCTTAGATCACCAACTCATTATTAGACAATAAATGATACTGCCAGAGAAGTCCAGAATTTTGCTAATAGCTAAAAAAAAAAAAAAAAAAAGAAAATAGTACACAGGGAATCAAAAGTACTCACAATTAGAAAGGATAAACACTATCTAATCACTTTGCCTTGAAAATCATTATACCTCTTTAAATGGCATATAAATACAAAAAGAAAAAAAAAATGAAAAATGCCATTTAGTAAAAAGGCTTTTAAAATGTATGATTAGAATCAGCTTGTTTTATCCATATCTCAAATAGTCTCAATAAATGGTAATCCAGTTTCTGCTTAAAAATTCAAATGACAGGTATTTTACCATCTAAAATGCAGCCATTTTGGGGGGCACCTCCAATTGCTAAAAATAAAATAAATAAATAAAAATCTCCCTTTAACTTCTAAGCACTGATTTAAATTGTGTGCTCCAAAGTCAACTAAAACAAAAGACAAATTATTCCATTTACACAAAAAGGTAGTTGTTATTGTCTCTCTTTCCAAAATACTTTAATTATTCCTTATCTGATATAGTTTCAAGGCCCCTCACCATTCTGGTCATCAACTCTACCTTGTCAATACTTTATTTTTATTGATTTGTGATTTTTTTGGTATTAATACTCCTCTCCACATCTCATTCTGTGAGTGTCTTGTCCATTTTTCTATTAATCATCTATAGGCAATTCAATGTGCTAAAAGGTTCCCTGTTTTTTGTTTGCTTTATAACTAAATGGCACAGTACACTGGATTTTATCTTGTTTATCTGGAAACTATATTTCTACTAATGTAAACTAAATTCAAAAATGGCTTTCTGATTTCCATGTTATATCTCTGATTCATACTGAGTTTGCAATTTACTAAAACACCATTTTCAACTCCACCATTGTCTATCCACAGTTTTCTCTACTGTATTAAGGAAGTTGATTTTTGGGGGGAGAGGAGCCAAGTATAAGAGTTTACATTTATTCTTATTTAAATTTCATCTTCTTTGGTCTGTCTTCCACATGTCTAAGTAGTCCTTTTTGGATTCTGACTTTGTCAAATACCTTATTACCTATTCTTCTTAATTTTATGTAATATGACAATTTGGTAACCATGATATTTATGTCTTTTTAAGCCGTTTATAACAATATTCAAAAGAAAGGGAAATAAACATTAATTTACTAATTGATACCCTTTATGCAGAGTCCTTCAACCAATTGTAAATTGACCTGGGTGCTCTTTTTCTTTCTAGCCAAACTTTTTTGATATTGTTCATAGGGATATAAAGAGAACTTCTGTCAAATGCTTTGGTAAAATACAAGTATATTTTGTGGCATTCTCCAGGCCAGTAACTGCCTAAAAATGGAAAGAAAGTTAGTTTAATATGACTTATTCGTCATGAATTTATGGTAACTGGCTAGTAGTAATGTCCATTTTCCTTTCTGAGTGTTCACAATGTAGAACACCAAAGCCCACATATTTTTAAAATACAAATTAATTATCAGGCAAACTTCATATTTCCTTCTTTTGAACATGACTCACATTTTCCTCTCTCAAGCCTTCACTTAAACTACTCCCATTGCCTACAGTGCTCTGCCATCTCCCTCTTTCAACCAAGTTCTGCATTTGGAAACTTTCCCTTCTTATAAAGTCCAGTTCAAATGCCAAATAAACCAAAAACCTTTTCATGAGAAACCCTCTTTACCACCCCCACTAGACTACTATTAGTTTTCAGTGCATTTTGCTTCTGCATTCCTTTCATAAAATATTGCTTCTTTTTATTATACTGAATAGAGGACCAATCTTTTAAGTCAGGAAGGCCTGGGTTGGAAAGACAGCTCAACTCATATTGATTATGTTACCCTAGCTAAGCAATTTAATCTCTCAGTGCTTCCAGGCATCTGAAATGATTTCTTTTGGGAGAAAAAAAAGTTTGGATACTTTTCAGTGAAGGGTGTTTTCTAACCAAGACTACATAACTACATGACTGAAATCACAGAATCACATTGCCACCCACAATAAATTTCATACAAATACATATACATATAAAAGAATGTATATAAATACATATACAAAAGTAAACATATATATAAATGTATACATGAAAGATTTTACTTATCCTTTACATAATATTTTTTGCTTTTTCACTAGGAATAGTGGAGAAAATTCCAGTAAATGGTATATGACTTTTTTAATACACAAGAACACGTAAATCTAAAATAAATATATATTTATATAAACTTATAATTTGTATTGTATGTATATTTATATGCACACATTTGAGATATTGATTAATGGAAGATACAAATTCAAACTAAAATTAGTCTTCCACTAGTTGGCCATTTTTTTTTTTTTACCAAAGTCATTCTTACTTCTATTATCAAATTTAATTCTCAGAATATTTCCTAGAATCTCTTCTCAATCGAGTTTGTAGGTAAAGCACATATCATTATTTGTATTTTACAGATTATATAGACAGAACCAACCTTTCTGATTTCAGATGTGTGTGTGTGTGTGAGAGAGAGAGAGAGAGAAAGAGAGAGAGAGAGAGAGAAAGAGAGAGAGAGAGAGAGAAAGAGAGAGAGAGAGAGAGACAGAGAGAGAGAGAGAGAGAGTGAGTCTGTGTTTTTAAAGACAGTTCTGGTTATTCAGTTCATTCAGTTCAATTCATTTCAAAGATGATTGAGGAGGCTTTGTAAAAGAGAAAATATTTATACCTTTCTTAATGCAATAATCTGGGTTCAGTAGATATTAGAGAGGCCAGAACCACTGTATATGAACTTTACAAGATTTGAAATGCATGAGAAATTTGAAAAAATGTATTTAAAGAAGTGCTAATGTTATACACCCTTCCACATCCATTGCCACCAACTTCCCCAGGGTTTATCAGAAAACAGTAAGATTATTATATGATTTGAAAATTTGCCCCAAAATTTTACCAGGGATTTTTGTGAAAATTCTGAGGAGATATTACAAGATAAGGTGAAACATCATTTTCTTCCAGGGTTGGAGATTATAGGTTTGAAAGTGGATCAGATCATAATAACAAAAGCTACAAATTACCCATCAATAGGATCATACAAATGATCTTATCTAAGAGAGCAAAATGATTTAAAGTACATGAAAAATAAAATCAATGGACAAATGTCTTTTGTGTGAAATCATTTGTACTTAATTAAAAGCAAAAAAATACATCCCTAAAAACTAGTTCTGAATTTTGGCTTTAGCAATAAGAAAAAAAAATAAATTAAAGTAATTAGACTAGGCAATGAGGAAATAAAATTATCACTCTTTGCAGATGATATAATAATATACTTAGAGAATCCTAGAAAACCATCCAAAAACCTTCTGGAAACAATTTACAGTTCTAGGAGAGTTACAGGATATAAAATAAACTCATACAAATCACCAGTATTTCTATATATCACTGAAAAGCCCATCACCAAAGCAAGGAAAGAGCAATTCCACTTACAATTACTACAGAAAAATAAAATACTTAAGGGTTTACTTGTTAAGACAAACCCAAGAACTACCTGAACACAATTAAAAAACACTTCTCACACAAATAAAGTCAGATATAAACAAGTGGAAAAATAGCAATTGCTCATGGGTAGACTAATATAATAAAAATAATATAATATAATGCTATCTATGAGTTAATATATTAAAAATGACAATTCTGCCCAATTTGATCTACTTTTTCAGTGCCATACCAATCAAGCTGCCAAAAATTATTTTACAGAACAAGAAAAATAATAACAATTCATTGGGAAGGAAAAAAGGTCAAGAATATTAAGGGACTTAATGGAAAAAAAATGAAAGAATAGTTAGCAGTACCGAATCTAAAACTACATTATAAAGCAGCAGCCATCAAAATCATTTGGTACTGCCTAAAAAATAGAGGGGTGGATCAGTGGAATAGATTAGATACAAATGACACAATAATGAAAACCTGTAATAATTTAGAATTTGATAAATCCCCAAACTCCAGCTTCTGGAATAAGAAGTCACTATTTGACAAAAATTGCTGGGAAAACTGGAAAATAATATGTGAGAAACTCAGCACAGACCTACATCTCACATACTATACCAAAATAAGATCAAAATAGATACATGATTTGGGCATAAAGGATGATACCATAAACAAATTAGGGATAATTTACCTACCAGATGATTAGAGAAGGAAGGAATTTATGACCAAAGAGGAAATAGAGAACATTATGAAAGACAAAATGGACAATTTCAATTACATTACATTAAAAAGGTTTTGCACAAATAAAACCAACAGAAACAAGACTGAAAGGGAAATACAAAGCTGGGGGAAAAAATCTTTACAGCTACTGTTTCTATTAATGGTCTCATTTCTTTCCCCCCCTTTTTTTTTTATTGCTTTATGAATTATGTTTGGAGAGAAAAATCAGAGCAAAAGGGAAAAACCATGGAAGGGATTAAAAAAAAAACAGAAAGAAGAAATGAACAAAGCATGTGTTGATTTACATTCATTCTTCTTAGCAATTTTTTTTCCTGGATGGAAATGGCATTTTCTGTCCAAAGACTATTGGAATTGCTTTGGATTGCTGAACTAGTGAGAAGAACCAAGCCTTTCATAGTTGATCATTGCACATTCTTGCTGTTATTGTATATAATGTAGTCCTGGTTCTGCTTCTTTCACTCAGCATAAATTCATGTAAACCTTTCCAGGCCTTTCTATAATCATCACTCCTTAGAGCACAATAACATTCCATTACCTTCATGTACCATATCTTGTTCAACCATCTCCTAATTGATGGGCATTCACTCCTTTTTCAGTTCTTTGCTATCACAAAAAGCTGCTACAAACATTTTTGCACATGTATGTAGGTCTTTTTCCCTCCTTTATTATTTCCTTGGAATACAAACCCATTAATGGTCCTGCTAGATCAAAGAGTATGCCCAGTTTTTTAGCCTTTGGCCTACCTCCAAATTGCTTTCCAGAATGGTTGGATTGCTTCCCAACTCCACCAACAATATATTAGTGTTCCAGTTTTCTCACATCTCCAACATTTATTATTATCTTTTCCTGTCACCTTAGCCAATCTGAGATGTATGGAGTACTAGCTCAGAGTTGTTTTAATTTGCATTTCTCTAATCAATAGTGATTCAGAGAATTTTTTTCATATAACTATAAATGACTTCAATTTCATCATCTGAAAATTGTTCATATTCTTTGATCATTTATCAATTGCAGAATGACTTGTAGTCTTATAGATTTGACATGCTTCTTTATATATTTTAGAAATGAGACCTTTATCAGAAATACTGGTCATAAATTTTTTTCCCAGCTTTGTACTTCCTTTTAATAGTGTTTCTGTTGGTTTTGTTTGTGTAAAAACGTTTTAATTTAATGTAATCAAAGTTGTTCACTTTGTCTTTTACATTGTTCTTGATTTCTTTGGTCAATAATTCCTCCCTTCTTCTGATAGGCAATGATCTGATCTGATAGGCAAATTATCTGTTTTGTTTATGGTGTCATGTTTTATGCTCAAATCTTTTTGACCTTATTTTGGGTCAAAATATATGGGGTGTGAGATCTAAATCAACACATACTATATTTACTTTTATAATCTCTTTTTAAAAATCTCTTCCATGTTTTTTTCCCTATTCCGGTCTTTCTCTTCCAACATGATTCATAAAGTATTGTGTATTAAAAATAAATGAATTTACTAGGGAAAAAAAAATTAGTTCTGTATTTTATTTCTAAAAAGAAAAAACAATTCAAGATAGAACCACTATTATTACCATGACTTGCAAATGCATTAGGGAAAAAAAAATACTTCTAAGCAGATTCATCTGACTTTTCATTGCTAGAAAATAAGAGATTAACAGAAAGAAAATTAGACAGCTATTAATGTCACCTTTATCTTTTAATTTGACAATATAGATGAGAAGCAATTTAAATGTCAGAATGGTGAAACACTGGTTTTTCTGATAGAGTGTTATAAGTATATGTTTAAAAGATGAATATAAACTCTAAATGAATTTCTTTTTAGTTTAGGATTTTTCATTTTATACTTCTTTAATCTTTGATGCAAGCCTTAAAAAACAAGAGAAACAATGATCTCACTGACATGAAAAGCATTTATTTCAATGAAAATTGACAAATTATGCAATTAAATAGCAAATAGGCTTAATTATTTGTTAGATTTTAAATCTGCACCTTTCTTGGCATCGCTTTAGGCTAAGTACCAGATTAAAACATTAAGACAGATAAAACATAATAGGCACAATGAAAATAGCACACTATACCACATCATATATTAAAAACATCAATCTTTTAATATTAAGATGCTACCCTGCCAAGCAAAACCATTTTAAAGGTACATTTAACATCAATGTCTTGAAAGTAGACAAGCTGTGGCTTTGTTGAGATACAAAAGGACAAACATGTCTGCATACAAAGACAATATCCCTTAGAAACAAAAGAAACATGGATCTCCCAGGTTTCAGAGAACTAGACCCAACAGAAAAAAAGTGCTACCAGATTAATGAAATTCTCCTTGACATTCCTTTCTTTCCCACCATTCATCCTCCTCAAATTCCTGGACCTTCTTTGAACTAATTATATTTTATGTTTCATAATTATTTGTATACTGTGCTATTCCCCACCTATTCACATTAAATTGCAAAGAAGATTTATGAAAAATCTCCCTGTGAATACTCCATACATAGCACAGTGACTTACACAAATTAGGCATCGAAAAATATTTGGTGGAATTAATAGAATATAATATTGGTCATTCTTATTCTTATGGAGGATGGGAATGACCTCTAAGTTTCCCAGTGCTAAACAAAGTCAATTTAGCACTTTCCCTAGGAGTAAGCCCCATACTATGGTCTCCACTATTGTGGAATTGTCATAGCATGGTTTAAAAAATACACATTAATGTCTACAATTAACAAACTTTTATTTTTTTAAAAAGAAAACAATGCATTTGTTACAATTAAAACCAATTCCCACAGGGGTTATGTGCAAAAATATCTTAAGACTATCACTCCTCTATCAGGAGATAAATGGGAATCTTAATTATCAGATTTGTGAAATAATACTTTGTTATTGAGATTATTAGAGTTTGGGGTCTTCCAAGTCTTTTTTTCTTTATAATTTTGTTATTATTATACAAATTCTTCTCTAGTTTCTGCTCATTCCTCTTTCAATGGCTCAGGAGTCCCAACTTACTGTGAAACTACTCCTTTTGTCATTTCTTACAGAATAATAGCACTTCATTATATTCACCATTACTAAGTGATGGATGCTGTTTTAGAGCTGCTATAACATTCTAGATTGGTGACTATATTTAGATAGAACAATAGAAATACAGACTTCTTTATCTGAATGTGAATTCCAAATAAGTAAAGTAAGGGACTTACAAGCTGTTCATACCTATCAGTATCACAATGAATCTTAACATGGCTGATTAAATCATTTGGATAATTAATGCAGATATTTCCACAATTTACTCATGAGAGTTAAATTATAAACACCTTCCATACATTTCTCCCCATAAAGCCTGTATCCTTAGCCATTTTTTTTTTTCCTTTTGTAACTTTACATTCTTTCCTTTGGCCATCTATCATTGTTATGGAACTGACTATTAATTCTATCCAGCCTTGAATTCTAGTCCTGCAATATATGCATTGTTACCCATTTCTACCTAGATGCCCAGTAGCCATCTCAAAATTAACGTGAAAATGGAATTCATTATATTTTCCCTTAAATTCATCCTTTTTCTCAACTTTGACATTTGTAATAAGGACACCACTCTCAGTTACCTAGACTCAGAATCTTAAAGTCATCCTTGATTACTTTGTCTTAATCCCAGTAATTTATCCATCACCAAACTTTTTCTTCTTCTTTTTTTTTTAATTTAATAGCCTTTTATTTACAGGATATATACATGGGTAACTTTATAGCATTAACAATTGCCAAACCTCTTGTTCCAATTTTTCACCTCTTACTCCCCCCACCCCCTCCCCTAGATGGCAGGATGACCAGTAGATGTTAAATATATTAAAATATAAATTAGATACACAATAAGTATACATGACCAAAACATTATTTTGCTGTAGAAAAAGAATCAGACTCTGAAATATTGTACAATTAGCTTGTGAAGGAAATCAAAAATGCAGGTGTGCATAAATATAGGGATTGGGAATTCAATGTAATGGTTTTTAGTCATCTCCCAGAGTTCTTTTTCTGGGCATAGCTAGTTCAGTTCATTACTGCTCCATTAGAAATGATTTGGTTGATCTCGTTGCTGAGGATGGCCTGATCCATCAGAACTGGTCATCATCTAGTATTGTTGTTGAAGTATATAATGATCTCCTGGTCCTGCTCATTTCACTCAGCATCAGTTCGTGTAAGTCTCTCCAGGCCTTTCTGAAATCATCCTGTTGGTCATTTCTTACAGAACAGTAATATTCCATAATTTTCATATACCACAATTTATTCAGCCATTCTCCAACTGATGGACATCCATTCAGTTTCCAGTTTCTAGCCACTACAAAAAGGGCTGCCACAAACATTCGTGCACATACAGGTCCCTTTCCCTTCTTTATAATCTCTTTGGGATATAATCCCAGTAGTAACACTGCTGGATCAAAGGGTATGCACAGTTTGATAACTTTTTGAGCATAGTTCCAAACTACTCTCCAAAATGGTTGGATTCGTTCACAACTCCACCAACAATGCATCAATGTCCCAGTTTTCCCGCATCCCCTCCAACAATCATCATTATTTTTTCCTGTCATCTTAGCCAATCTGACAGGTGTGTAGTGGTATCTTAGAGTTGTCTTAATTTGCATTTCTCTGATTAATAATGACTTGGAGCATCTTTTCATATGACTAGAAATAGTTTCAATTTCTTCATCTGAGAATTGTCTGTTCATGTCCTTTGACCATTTTTCAATTGGAGAATGGCTTGATTTTTTATAAATTAGAGTTAATTCTCTATATATTTTGGAAATGAGGCCTTTATCAGAACCTTTGACTGTAAAAATATTTTCCCAGTTTATTGCTTCCCTTCTAATCTTGTCTGCATTACTTTTGTTTGTACAAAAACTTTTCAGTTTGGTATAATCGAAATTTTCTGTTTTGTGATCAGTAATGATCTCTAGTTCTGCTTTGGTCATAAAGACCTTCCCCTTCCACAGGTCTGAGAGGTAAACTTTCCTGTGTTCCTCTAATTTATTAATAATTTCATTCTTTATGCCTAGGTCATGAACCCATTTTGACCTTATCTTGGTGTACGGCGTTAAGTATGGATCAATGCCTAGTTTCTGCCATATTAGTTTCCAATTTTCCCAGCAATTTTTATCAAACAGTAAGTTCTTATCCCAAAAGCTGGGATCTTTCATCACCAAACTTTTTCAAATTTAACTCTACAGTATCATTCACATTCTTCTGCCTTTTTTGAACTCACATAATCTCTACACACTAGTTCATCTGATTTCTTTGCATTCAATTTCTACTTCCATTTCCTTCTGCAATTCATGTTCTGCACAGCTGTCAAAGGGATTCTTAATTTAAAAAGATTTGACACTACCACTTCTACTACTAAGATTTTTCAATAGCTTCCCATTTTCTTTAAGTTATACATTGAACTGGCATTTAGACTCCTTTACAATCTGCTTCCCACCTGCCATTGTGGTCTTAGTACATATTACTCCTACTCATGTACTTATATTACAAATATAAGTCTCCTTTTCCCCAATATAAAACATTCCAATCCACACTTCCATGGCTTTGCAGATATGTTCATATCCTAGGTTCAGCATGCACTTCCCTTTCATCTCTGTTTTGAGGAATGCCTAGTTTCCTATAAAATATTGATCTTACACAAGGCTTTATTGATCTCACCAGTTAATAGAACTCTGTTGTCTTGAAGTCAGGAAAATCCAGGTTCAAATACTACCCATAATCCAGGTTCAAATACTGGCTGAGTAACTCCTAGTAAATCACTTACTAAAATAATCTATTAGTTGCAGAGAAGGCACTTGTAGTGGAAGTTCCTCATTGAGAACTGTTTATAAATTAAATCTTAGTTCAAGTAGCTGGAGCCCATCCCTTTTGAAATGATTTTATACTACTTTATATTGCATTTACTTACTCATTTATCTCTCTCCAACCCCCCCACCCCCAGAATAGAAGTTCAGTGCTAGAAGACACTTTAGTTTTTCTTCTTTATTTCTAGTACCAAACACATATTACCTATTACCAAATACATTTACCTTACACATAGTAGGCAAATAATAAATATTTATGCAATAGACTTTAATATGTAGGGTTACAGCCTATTATGAGAATATATATTTGGGGAAGAGCTTTTATGTGAGTTACTTCAGCAGTGATTATTAAAGATGTTGTAGCACACAATAATGTAAAAGTCCAGTGTATTTGGTCTTTCTTGGTAATGGACAAAAGTTTAGTTAATTCCCAGTGATGGCGGCACTTGCAAATTTGTAGACATACAGGAGAGGAGAAGAAAGGAATATGTGTGTGTATATGTGTGTGTGTGTGAGAGAGAGAGAGAGAGAGAGAGAGAGAGAGAGAGAGAGAGAGAAGCTAGTACATGGACTATTGGAGCTATTCTATCTTATTAATAAGCATAAAAACCCATCTAAGTGATTTCTACATTCTAATTGCAAAGTTGCAACTAGAAGTTCTGGCATCTATGATCAATTTATTTGGAAAGGAACATTTTCTAAAGAATAAGGTACAAACAGATGTCATCAATGCTGGGGATATTGAAAAACCCACGATGTTCATGGGTTGGAGATGGAGAAGAACATTTTAAGTAAGCAACTAAATTAATTGTGATAGAAGAACAGTGGCATAAAAATCCACTGATGATAAGAGAGAACAGAGGTCAGCGGTCTGGCCCGCCAGGACCTAAAAAGGGGACTTTTATACTTGAAAATATAATAAAATTTCATTGAAAACTGTAAACACTATTGATAGTTAGACAGAAACATAGTAAATGATTTGGCCCATCATTTGCTAAGAGCTAGACAAGATGGAGGAGTGTTAGTTGCTAAATGAAGGTGGCAAAGAAAGAGTTTGAAAATGGTAATAGGCTAAGGTATATGCCAACTCCTCCTGGTCCTATTTTTTAGGGAGTTTGAGATAAAAAGCAAGCTTCCTTGCTGAGGATGCTTTAAGAAGTATCTTTAAGAAGTGTCTAGGTTTCAATGAGCACCAGAATTGTGTCATCCTGGTCAAGTCACTTAACCCTCAGTTTGACTCAGTTTTTTCATCTGTAAAATGAACTAGAGAAAAAAATTGCTAACCACTTCAGTTTCCTTACTGAGAAAACCTCAGATGAGGTCATGAAGAGTTGGACAAGATCAAAACAATTGAACAACAAAGTGTTGTTTATTCTTGAAAGAGGATGATGGCTAAATACTCCCTGAACTCCTTTTCAGCACTGATCCTAGTACAGATATCATAATAAATCCAGGAATTAAATGTGATATAGGTCTTCAAGTCAGATAGTAAGTCAGAGACAGTGTGCTTCAGTAGCTAGGTAAGACTGAGAGAGGTTCATGATAAGAAGGAGCCTTAAGATCTTAGGGCTATTAGTTGTTTTAGGTGAAAGAACTCCCTACAATAAAGAAAAAAATCTTCCTGGGAAGGAGGAAGCTCACTCTCATGGCTATTATCACCCAGAACAAAGCTTCAAAGGTCCCACACTAGTTCTGGCTTTGTCTATAAATTGGTAATAGAATCCTTAACTAGAAGTCTTACGGAATCCAAGAAATTTAGAGTTAAAATGATCTTTTGAACCAGCCTCCACTCAAAAAAGTCCGCTACAACATATTCAATAAATGTCCCATTAGACACTGCATGAAGACCTAAAATGAATACCTTTGTGAAGAAGGTTATTTCACTTTTAAATGGTTTCCATTTTCAGGAAATTTTCATGTTAAATCTGAATGTGCTTCTTTGAAAATTCTACCATTGTTTCTAAGAGTCGGCAGGTGTCAAATAGAATAAATCTAATCCTTTTTCCAGATAGCCTTTCAAAGATTTGAAAATAGCTATTCTGTCATCACTAAATCTTCTTTCTCAGGCTAAATATCACCAGTCACTCCAGTTAACTCAGACACAGAATGAACTAAAGGCCCTCAACTATAATAGTTATTCTCTTATGGGTACTCTCTGCTTTATCAATGGTCTTTCTAAAATGTAGTTTCCTAGAACTAAAGTTAAGACCTCATCTATTATGTGCAGTGGACTATCACCTCCTTTTCCTTATCCCTCTTTAATTTAGCCTAAAATTACATTTTAACTAAATGGAATAGTGGAAATGGTGATGGAATTGAAACCAGGAAGACCTGAGGTCAAATCCTGCCTCAAATACTTATTAACTGTAACACTGAACAAGTTGTTTAACCTTTCAGCTTCAGTTTCCTCATCTGCATAATTGGGCCAATAATATCACCTTCTTCCTAAGGTTGTTTTTAGGATCTAATGAAATAATTTATATAAGGTGTCTTGCAAACTTGAAAATTTTATATAAATCTTAGCTTTATTTTGGACTATTAAAGTTTGCAGCTTGCTAAAATTTCCAGATCATTTTCATACAAGCCACTCCATTCCCATCTCATGTCTTATATTTATAAAGTTAAATATTTGGACTGAAATATAAAATTTTGTATTTATCTTTATTAAATTTCATGGCATTTATTTCAGGAACTTTTCAATTTTTGTAAAACATTCTTAATTACTCTACATTTCTCCTCCCTGCACTTTTACCTATCCTATACAGAGATATCAAAGTGATTTTTCAATTTGTATGTCTGTTATTATCCTAGAAATTCCAGACATCTCTGCCACTTTTAGTATCAAATATAAAGATCTTTGCTTAGCCAAACTGTTCTTCATATATGATACTCTCTCCCTTTTGGATGGGCAATAAAAATAAAAATAAGAACTCATTAAAATATTAATACATCTGAAACCCATTTTGTGTGCTTTGTCTTGTAAAAGTTTGCATTTGTTTTAAATATAACCAACAAAAATTTTAATAGTAACTTCTTTAGGAAAGGAGAAGTAGGAATCATACGCTAATTCATCATATCAATTATAATAAGAGTATCTATCCACTTCAGTCAGTTCCCTCTCTAACCAAACCCTATTTCTTATAAGAATTTGAACTTGGAACTATGATCTTTTAATTGAGGACCTCCTCTTTTGCACAATCATCTTAGTTGTAACCACATACCCTTTCTTTTTCATGGTCCCCTCAGAGCTTTACACATAATAAATACTTAATTAATACATTTCCATTCATTACATCAGAATTTTGTGTTTCTTTTTCCTACTTTAAACTAGAGGGTAGGTCTTTAATTTGAATCTTCTGAAGCTACAGTAATCAAAAAATAAGAAGGTTCTACACAACCTAAACATTAAGTACCTGAAGTGTTTGTAAGTGCTGAACAGATTAGTGAGCTCTGAATCTTCAATTCAAAATTATTTTAGAGAAGGTAAGAGAAAACAATTGTATAAATGAGAATAACAATGAAAGTAAGTGACAAACTGAGAAAATCCCTAGTAATTTAGGTAATTTCCTTAGTAAGTGATTTCATTGAAGAATATTCATCGTGCATTAACTGGTTTTAAATAATTCATAAAAGCCATTGTTTTCCTATAACTTATTTATTGAGAAACTCTCCTTATCCTAGAACACATGGAAAACAACATATTAATTTGTCTTCATTTTTCTATTCTCCACACTGACTCATTCTTAATTAATGATTATCATTCTTATCCACATGTAAATATCAATAGCTACAACCAATACATTTAATGTGCAGATAGAAATTGGGACATTAAAAACTATTTTAATCAATTAGTTCCTAATTGTTATGACCAGCCCTCAGAAAATTTAAAAAATATGTATTTTCCTCTTTTTTTTGAAAATGTAGTGGCTGAAATGATAATTTAGATAGCAATTTTCTCATCAAAACATACTTAATTCTTGCTAATAGTAGTGTATTCAAAATATCATCTGAATTACTTTCCAACATTATTTTCAAACAGATGGCATTTACTTAAATTCTCAAAATAATTTTAAAAGTTCAATAACAAATATCAGATGGTGATCTTTAAGATGAGACAAACTTACAGAAAATATATCAAAAGTTTTACATATTTATCCAGCAGATGAACACAAAATGAAGCATAGATTTGATTTACTTCCTTCAAACGAAAATTTGTTTTACAAAAAAATCATAAGTATAAACAGCTTAAAGAGAATAAAAAGCTTCTTACAGTTTTTTACCCTGTCTCCAAGAACTTATTGTCCTAGAAAACCACTAGACTTGAGTACTATGACAAATTTGAGAATATTAAGAAATTTTTTAAAATAATGCCTACCAGATTAAACATGCAATGAGTAACTCTAAGAAAACTCTTTCACTATATATAAATGCTAAATGTTTTAAAAACTCTCATTGCTAAAATGAACAAAGACTCAAAAGTATTTTGAAATTATGTAGCAGGGACATTGGATAAGAGATTCCCTCATCCTTTGGCCTGCATATAATTCTCTAAGTCATATATCATAGAAGTCTTTCTCTCTTTGTTCAAGTGAATAAGTAATTTGATTAATGAGTTTTCCTGAAGATAAAAATTTAGACAGTAAATAAGGTAAAATGAAAGACTATACTACATGATGACTAAGGTCCCATCCAATTCAAAATTTATGATCCTGTTATCCTAAGGTAGGTAGAGAAGCTATATAAACTTAAAGCAAACATCCTGTTTGCATTTGAGATCACTGGAATGTATATGCTAGAATTCTATTATACAATGGCTCACTGTTCAAATCACTTTACCACTGTGTTTCTTTATTTAAACATATGGATAATGATTAACTTCAAATCTATACAGTTAATCTAAAAATCATATAAAAAAAATTAGTAGGGACATTAGAGAACATCCAGCTTTGTCAATATCATACCATTTGATTCTGACAATCTCAGAGGTAAATGTTAATATTATTCCCATTTTATAGTTCAGGAAGTGAAGACAGGCAGAGATTAAACGACTTGGGTAGGGTCATATAGCTATTACATATTTGAAATCTACTTTTCTTACCTCTAGGCCCAGCCTTCTATTCTCTAAGCCAGCTTGCTGCCTTTGTATATCAAATTTTTGGCGATACAATTCAATTTCATAAACATCATAAACCTAGTAATGTCACTGCCCCTGCTCTCAGCACCATTTCCAGTCTAATGCTTAAGCAACTGCTAACATATATTCTCCCAGATTCAGTTTCTGGCAGATACAACTCAAATAGAAATCAGGTAAGCAATTTCTTTCTGTTAAAAACAGATGTTAGCAGAAATGGATGCTGGATAATCCACTCATTAGCAATTACTTAAATATAAGATAGGTTGAGAGGGAGTTGGGAAAATTCATCATTAACAGCTTCTATCTCAGTGGGTATAGAAGATAATCCTATTTGAGCATAGAGAGAGCTATAGAGTCCAGCTTCTTACACTGCTTCATGACCTTACTTGGGATCTCATAACTGAATGTGGGGATCATGAAATTATGATTTATTATCAATAAACGTTTAATTTGTATACTTATTTTATATACTTATATACCCAGGATGATACAAAAATTTCTTGGGCAAGAAGGGGTTGCAAGTGGAACAAGTTTAAGAAACCCTGGTATAGGAAAAAGTGATTAGCCCAATACAAAACAATGTGCCTATTTAAATAATAAGGATAGGAATATGGGCCAGTTGGGTAGGGGCCAATAACCATTTTTGTTTGCTTGTTTTTCCCTTTTGTTTCATTCTTGCCTAGATTTATTTTCATGACAATCCAAAGATGTTTCTGGGATAAAATGGGCTGTGCAGCCTCAGTTTTCACAAAGTTTTTGTGAGCTAGAAACCTAATAGGTCCTGGGGTCAAATTATATAAATGAGTAGTTAAATGGGAGTTATACAGAATTTGAGCTTTATTAAGAGAGGGAGAGCTTCCAATAATAAGGAAGTGATAGTCACATTGTATTATGTCCTGACCAGACTATATCTGGATTATGAAATTGTTTTGGGCACAAAATTTTAGAGCACGTAGAGGAGCAATCAGGATGTTGAAGGACACTGACTTCATATCTCAAGGGAAAGAGTAGTGGTAATACACAGGCTAGGATAGATAAGACTTACAGGGAAATATGATTGCTCTCTTCAAGTGCCTGAAAAGCCCTGATATAGAAGAAGAATTAGATTTTTTTGTCTGATTCCAGAAGGTGTAACTTGGTGCAGTAGGTGCAATAGGAAAAAAAAAAATCACAAGCAAATTTAGTTTTTTGTAAGGAAAAAAAATATTTTTTCTTACATTTGACAGTATTCTAAAGTGGATTGTGTTACCTTTGGAAGTAATGATATACTTTTTTATTTGAAATCTTCAAAAATAGGCTAACTGATTATTATCAGGTACATTATTGAGGGAATTCTTTGCAAAGTATCATTTGGATTGACTGGTCATTGTGATCCTTTATAACTCTGAAATTCAAATTGATTTTTGTTGCCTAAGACTTGGGAAGGGCAGTTAAGTAGCATAGTGGATAGACTTGAAATTAGGAAAACTCATGTTTATGTTTTCAAATCTAGCTTTGGGCACTTACTAGTTGTGTGCCTGGGCAGGCAAGTCACTTAAACCTGTTTGCCTCCATTTCTCCATTTCTTTGCCTCTGTAAATAAGCTGGGCAAATAAATGGCAAAATACTCCAATATCTTTTCCAGGAAAGCCTCAAATAGTGTCACAGAGTTGGAAATGACTGTGAACAAATTTCAATGATTCTTTCTAGTTTCATTACCATAAATTATTCTTAATTATTTAACAACTTTGTTGGTTACTTCTAATGTAGTAGTTCCATTATCAATGCTGATAACAGTGTTCACTAAAAACTTTTAACAGATTCCTTCCATATCCTGTTTGTTTCTTGTCATCCTGATTTCAACTGAAAATACTCTCAGGATTAATCCTGATTTTGTTTATATGAATTGTAGATCAGGCTCTTGGATAGTTTTCTTTTCTATTAAATTTCATTTTACAATTTGCAAATTACATTTTCTGTCATCCTGGAATGCTTTCAAAATGAATTCATACTCTAAAAATATACATCTTTTGACTATTATGTGTCTATGCTTGACAAGGTGATTATGTTTGCTGCTGTTTGAGATAGTTTGTGGGCTTGTCTGCCCCATTTATTGTGAAGATTGCTTTGAATGAATTAAAATGTTTTATGAGATAATTCTAGGTGATAATGATAACATCTAGCATTTAACCAGCACTCAACTTTGCAAAGTATCTTACACATGTTGACTCATTTGATCTTCACAACTACCTTATAAAGAAAGTGCTACTATTACATTTATTTTACACATGAAGAAACAGAGATAGAAAGACATTAAGTGTTTGTCCAGGATCACATAGCTAGTATCTGAAATAGAATTCAAAGGCTTTCCTAACTCTGATTCCTATAGTCTAACTACTATGCTACCTTGATGCCTCCTGTTTTATGGCATTCTTTTTGGGGGAGGATGTGGTAATATACAGTGTATTTCAGTTGATTATTTTGAAAATACTGCAATCACATTCTTTTTATATTTTAAAGGTATAAGAGAGAAATAACAAGAGTTTATCTGTTAAATCATAATATGAAAATGACTATTGTTGAAATACATATGGAGCTCAAAAGTTTGAAAAGAGAAATAACTGGTCCTTACAGTGATCCCGGAAAGGATAACTATAGACATGTAAAAACTAGCTTAACAGATGAGGAAATGTAAATTTAGAGAAGTTAAAGTGGCTTGTACATAGCAATTGTATATCAGAGACAGGATTCAAATATGGTTTTCCTGATATTAAGTTCAACATTCATTTCATTTCACTACATCACATACTCAATTCCCCTTGTTGGGATATTCAAGTAAATCAAGGTTACAGACATCATATGTTAGGCTCTCAATCTTTAGTCTGAATTACAAACAGGTAGTTAAGTCAAGACAGAGTGGGAAAAAATGCCTTACTGAATTAAAATGTCTATCATTGTGAATTGACCCATTAAAAGAGAGAAGCAAAGTAGCATTGTCACCTAATTGGAAAACCTCTAATCCACTTCAAATTGCTTATCTTGAAAACATTCTACTTCTTTAGAAGCAGTCATGAAAGCTGACTTAACAAAAATGGCCATTCACTCATTTTCAATGTAACCTTACTGCAATGAAGCTTTTAATCATGAAAAGTTACCAAGAAAAAAAGAGGAAGAAATGTAATGAATGAGTTTTGAGACAGGTTTAAAGGAATAAAAAGGCAGGTTGTCATAAAGTTCATGGTAGGTAAAGAAGAAAGAAAGCAAGGTTAAGATACAAGGATGATCTGAAGATTGCAAGGAAGAAAGAAACTGAATAGGAATAATGAACCAATTGCTGTGAGTAGGAAAAGAATAAGAAGACTGAATACTAAGAAAAGAAACTGAAATATACAGAGGAAGCTGACAATGCAAAGAGCATTTCTGACACATTTTAGGAATACTTAGCAATACATGCTGTAGGAAATTCATTTTCTCTATTCTTTTTTGTAATACAATTCTTTGTTCTGTATACAGCAAAGATCCTTTTGACATTAAAAAAGCATGTTAGCTGCTCTGAAAGAGAATGTTAAATGTTAGAATTACATTACTAGGTTTAAAATATTGTGATTGATAATGGCATTCTTTCTTTCAGAGGAGTGTGAAAAGTGGTACAAGATGCCTTGTACTTAACTTGCCAAAAATATATCATATTGTGGCTTCTAATGTTTAGAGTAATAAAAAGAATAACCAGATTTCCTAGCATGCAAGATAGTATGCCCTCCATGATTACTTCATATTGAAATTCTATCCCTCCCTCCCTCCCTTTCTCTCTCTCAGGATCTTTTTTTTGAGTAGATCTGTTTTTTTTTTACCTGATAGTCTTCAGTTACACCATATTTATAACTATATTTAAGCAAATGTGTTTTCTAGTAGATTGTGAGTTTCTTTTTAATGCCAGGGCTTCTATCTTATTTCATCTCTATACATTTTACAAAGGAAACATTTAATACATTTTGGTGAATTAAATTTAAAATGTCTGAAGGAAGTACTAATGATATTCAAGGGCAAGGGATGACAAAGGGCTACATAGGTGGGAGTAGAAAAAAATAAACAAAAAACATAAATATTTAGAACAATCTAAACTAGAATATTATGTGGAAAATATTACTTATAATTTTAATATAAAATAACAATAAAATAAACATTTTTCACTTCATTGATCCATATCTTAGAAGATTTTTTTTTGAAGAGTATCTGCCAAAAAATTTGAACAGAAATTGGTAGGTTCCTTAAAATTGCTCTTTGATATTGGCTCATATATTAAATCTTCTGTTTAGTGAGGGTTTTGTTAATAGAAAGTCCTGAAAATCTGCAAGTTTATTAAATGTCCTTTTTTTCTCATTCAAGATCATAGATAATTATGCTGAATATGATATATTTGGTTGTAGGTCTAGGTCTTTTACTTGTCTGTAGATATGATTCCAAGATGTGCAGACTTTTATTATAACTGCTGCTAAGTCTTCTACAATTCTAATTATAGCTCCAGCATATTTGACTTGCTTTTTTTCCTTGTTTTTTGCAAATTTTTCTCTTTGATCTGGGGATTTCAAAATTTGGCAATAATATTTCTATGTGTTTTCCACAAAGGATCTCTTTGACATGGTGATTGGTGGATATTTTTCTATTCCTACTTTCCCTTCATGTTCTATCACTCCTGGGCAATTTTCTAGGATTATTTCTTCATTATTGTGTCAAGATTCTCTTTTTGATCACAACTTTATGGCAGTCCAATTATTCTTATATTTTCTCTTCATCTATTCTTCAGATCCGTTGTTTTTCTTATGAGATGTTTCACATTCTATTCTATTTTCTCATTCTTTATAATATGTTTTGTTATTTCTTGGTCTTTCATAGCGTCACTGGGCTATCCCTTACCTGATTCAATTTTCAAAGAGTTATTTTCATCTTTGAGACTCTGTACCTCCTTTCCTAATTGGTTAACTTTTTTTTTTCACAATCTTGATTTTCTTGGGATTGTTTTAATTTTTTCTTTAGTCTTCTATGGGGCCTTCATATCTTGTTGGATTATATCAAGAGGCCTTTAGGTGCCCCAAGTCTTAACCAGTCATGGGCCCCTAGCCCATGGCTAGGTAAGTATCTAAAAGAAAGTGATATAACTTCAATTCTAAATGTTTAGAATTGAAAAAAAAATGAAGAAGAAATGTGAAAGGAGAATGAAAGGGGGATAAAAAATACACATATACCATATGCACAATAGTATTTAGTCAGTTTATTACAAATTACTCAAGGGATATATATATATATATATATATATATATATATATATATATATATTTCTGTGTTGGGTTACTTCAAAGAAGTGAACATCAGATTTTAAAATTATATTATTAATTTATCCATAGTAATTTTGATTCAATGAAGACAAAATGATTGGAAGAAAAATGAGAATCACTTCCAAAAGTGAATAGTATAACAATTTCAAGCTACAAATATCAGTTGCAGATTCAAAAATAAATGAAATTTTTATTTTTTAGAGAGTATTAAGATTTATCTTGAGGAGAATGCTTTAATTTGAAGAGTTAAGAAAGGATAGTCATCAGAAGTACATTAAGTCTGATTTCTATTTAGTCCTTACATGTCCTCCTTTTGTGTAAATGCGGTTGCAATAAATATTATCATTGTCCATCCAAGATTATAGCACCCCTAGGGGAAGGAATTAATAACTTGCTATTCTGAAGCTTTCCTGTTGACTGTCAACAATAATGATGTGCAGTAAAGCATGTGGTGCTTTAATAGAGCTAAAATGAGTTTTAAATAATGGTTTATCCAATTAGTTGAAGATATGCACCCTGATGCTGATAAAATAGCAGTTTGAAAAATGATCATTAGCAATTATTACCCAGTGTGCTAGTTTATTCTCATCTCAAAACATGAAAAATCAACAATACATAGCTTGAGGAAAATAATTTAAATTCTATTTTTCATGACTTGGAAAGATTTTTTGTTTTATTATTATGAACATGTTCCCATATGTGATTAATAATTAGATATATGCTTCCCCATTCCTTATAGATATAGTGAATTAACATACTTGCCTATTCATTTGGTAGTAGGTAAGGGTGTACTAATCAATAAGCTGTTTAACTGAGCTCTTGTTACAAGTTCAGGTATGATAAAAACTGATGATTTAAAGGAGAATATAAATGTCATTAAACTAACTCTAAATCCTTTGCGTTTTCCATTCTACCACATTCACAGAAGAAACTCAGATTCCTTAGAAGGTTGCCATGTTTTCACATGACAAGGATTTTGAAAGCTCATAGATGTTTGAAGAAGATCCTTTATTCTCATTAAATTTGAATCTTTTCTATCTGGTTAGTTTGTCCAAAAAAAAAAAAAATTTTAAGCACCTACTTGTGTCTGGTATTGTGTTAAACACTGAGAATACAAAAAAGGCAAACAAGAAGTCATTGACCTCAAGAATATCTGATCAAGAATATTTAATAGCCAAATGTTCTGCCCTATGGGCATTGTCAGTGAGGTAACTTTGTATTATCTAGAATTAAAGACCTCACAAGATTAGTGAAGTTATGAAGTGACAGCTCTCTTGTAGTTCTTCTCAGAACTGTAACCAACCATTTTCAAACTTGTCTTGTCTGCAATACAGATGATATTTTGATTACCTGATTTTTGATTTAGCTAACTCAAAACTAATACCATGATTTGAATTCACTTAATTGTCTGTTCTGACTTGGGTATGGTCATGTTTTGCTAGCATTGCCTATCAATGCTCTAGCTACATTTGGATGATCAAACTAATTCTAGCCCAATTGAGTCAGGATTCTGCCTTGTTCTATGCAATTACTTTGACCCATATTGATGTTCAATGGCAGAGTATCTTATAAGGCTGCTGATTCCTTGATGGAATTACTCAAAACACAACATTTTCTGATGGGCAGGAATAAAGTCAGGTTGTAATGAATCTTGGCAGCTATAGTCTGATTAGGATTCCCCAGGGACATTACATTACTATAGGTGATATAGTCTGATAAAAAGATAGTCAGTGTCTTTTTGTATTTGAAAGGAAGATCATCATCTCTGGGATCCCTATGCCCCCCCCCCTTTTTAGCCTAAAGAATCCTAATACCTTTGCCATAAATAAATAAATAATATAAATACACAATAGAAAAAATAAAGAAATTTAGAGGTCTAAGAAGATACCAGAGGAATAACAAAAGATATCTAATGAGATAACATCTTTACAAAGTTAGGAGTTAGGAGAATTTTGAATTATTTGCCATGGTTACTCAATTAATCAATAAGTATTTCTTAAATGCTACCATGTGTCAGGCACTGATAAGCACTGAGACTATAAAGGAAAAAAAGGAAACAGTCCTAACTTTTGAGGAGTTTGTTTTAATGAGGATTAAAACATGATAATATATACACATGCACATGAAGTGGGTGCACACATATCTAAGTAACTTTGGGGAGACAGTTCATTAGCAATTAAAAGAACCAGGGAAGACTTCATGTAGAAGGCAGCACTTGCATTTTGAAAGTAACCAGGGATTTCACAAGTTGTAGAAAAAAGTCTAAAAGCATTCCTGGCATGGGGACAAGCCAGTGCAAATAAGGGAGAGGATAATGGAGTTTTAAATCAATTCAAGGTGATATCCTTCAAACAAAACAAAAAAGAATCACTAGTGTTCTGTATTAGTGTTTCACTTCTATACACAACAATGTATTCTACATGGAAAGTTACTTCTTAATAACCATTTCTAGCTTGTTTTATGTTATTAATTGTTTTTAAAAGTAAATAAGATACTGAATATTAACAACCTTTTGTTTTCAGACTACAAAGGCCATTCTCTGCCACAATGTGTGCATATTTAAATCCCTAAATTTGAAACACCATGAGGTAAAGAGATTAATTCTAGGGAATTTAAATGTATTCACTGGGTTTGACCATTTTGAATGTCAAAAATGTAATTACAAAAAGCATTCAAAAAACTGTGCTATCAACAAGTTTTAGAAACCAGATACCAACAATTCAAGAAAGGCTTTAATTTAGTAGCTTAAAAGGGAATTAAATTCACAAATATTCAAAGTGACCCTAGTTTGCTCTAGAAGGGATGCAAATCCTGGTCTTCATTGGCCTCAATATACATATCACAGATTAACAAATACAGGACTCTTTAAAAATCACAATTAGAGAAAATTGATAGGATAGTGCTTGTTACCCCTTAAGGTCACTGGGTTTGACCACTTTGAATGTCAAAATCTAATTACAAAAATAAATTCAAAAAAGCTCTGTTATCAACATGTTTTAATGAGAAAACTAAAAACAAATAATTCAGGGGAGGTTTTAATTTATATTAAAAGGCAATTAAATTCACAAATATACTGGGTGACCCTAGTTTGCTACAGAAGAAATGCAAATTTGTGTGTTCATTGGCCTCAGTATAGATATCATAGATTAACAAATAAATATAGGATCCTATGGAAATTCAATTAAAGAAAATTGATAGAATGGAGCTTGCTAGCCCGTAAAGTTAGCAGTAATTAGAACAGTTTCTGGTACATAGTAGGTGCTTAATAAATGCTAATGGACTTAACTATAATTTGAGTGTTTTATTTCAGTAGTAGTTTTAATTACATGTAGAATAATGTATTTCCATATTTAATATTTTTCTATTATCCACTCTTTGGTAGCTAAAAAGTTCTTTCTCAAGTCTCAAGGTAATTGTAGATTTCTAGTATTTCATGACTGGGAAGGTTGCAGAAGGCCCAGGTAAGACAAAGCCATAGAATGAGAATATTTGAACTTGTCTAAATGCCTGGAAGGAAGCAAGAGTGAATTGAGGTTCCCCTGGGAGGTTCTGAGAAGTCCCAAGAGAGTACTAATGAAGTCATCATTCCTGGGTAGTTTTTTGCCCATTAGGTCAGTCACTTAAAGATTAGAACTAAGTAGCAAATAACAAGGAAAAAACACTTGAAATTCTTGTAGAAATAAACACATTTAAGTCTTTCTACGCATTCTATATGGTTTCCCCTACTATTTCTTCTCAGATTCTTTTGTTGGATCATTATGATGAGATTAGTGGCAGTCAGAGAGTCATTAAAATCCCTGGT
This sequence comes from Sarcophilus harrisii, assembly GCF_902635505.1. Classification (NCBI taxonomy): domain Eukaryota; kingdom Metazoa; phylum Chordata; class Mammalia; order Dasyuromorphia; family Dasyuridae; genus Sarcophilus; species Sarcophilus harrisii. Next base: position 163,828,981 of record NC_045427.1, read on the forward strand.
CAGCGCAGGTTTTTTCCATGAAAGAATTCACGAAACCCCAAATTATTAATTGGCAAAAATGAAAATCTATTGTTGGACAGAAAGCCAGTTTTGCTAAGAGACTGATTTCTATAGTGGCAAAGCCCTATTAGGGAAATGGAGTCTGGCACTGAAAAGAGAATGCCTTCTCAGCTGGCAAGATCCTACCAAGCTGCTTGGGCCTCTGCAAAGAGTAAGTTTAGAAACTGTCCTTTAAAAAGCACTTAAGGCTTCAGGAAGCCAAAGTTTCCAGGATTCTAATCCTGCCCAGTTCTCTTATTGGAATTAACAACACTTCAAAGGGGTGCTTTTTGACCAGGATTTCTAATTGAATCAAAGGGTTCTGGCATCCCCAAAAGATAATTTACCTGGGGGGGTATGCCTTCCCCAAGAGGGGCTGAGACTACAAAAGGGATCACAGATCAAAAAGGAACACAGTTTCAGAATGATAATCTTAAAGGGAACACAGTTTCAATAAAGGGAACACAGTTTCAGAGTGATAATCTTAAAAGTAATACAGCTTTAGTAAAGGGAACAGTTTTCCTCCCTCTTCAAAAGCATTTCATTTATTAGAAATAACAGAGAGAAAGAAAAAAGTACATAGGAGATGGTATCAGAAGTGTGTTCCTATTCACTTTGGCACAGACAAGCAAATGACTCTACCTTTCTGTCTCTTAAAACTTACAAGTCTGAAATAGAGAGACCTACTACCTGAATGCAAAATGCATTCATAAATATGGACTAAAACCATGAATGCTCAGATATATGAAAATCTGAGACAAATTCCTATTGGCATAAATCCTTGCTTTCTTTTTTCTAAATTTTATTTATTTTATTCTAAATTAAAGCACATACATTTGAGTCTCTTAGATGACTATTATCCCAAATGAACCAAAATCATGTGCTAAGTGCTATGCAGTTTTCCTTATAATATCTGTGTGTGAGAAATAAGTCAGCTCTTATCACTTACCCTCATGGCATCAAATTGTTTTTAAGTTAACATCTCTAAAATTCTTATGTTCCATTCTTGATTCCAAGTATTTCACTTATGATTTATATTTCATGTTATATTTTGGTTTTTAAAATGGATCTTAGTAATATCGTTTGTTTGTACATTGTTTATATTATCTCCCTACCCCCATTGTTTTCCCTTTCAGAGAACCATTTCTTATAGGAAAGTATTTTTTTAAAAAGAAGTAAAAGAAAAGAAAAATCAACAAGAACAGATCAATATGTTGAAAAGATTTGATATTATATACAATGTTCTATGATTGTAACCTCTACTGTCTGCAAAAGAGTGGAGATATCTTTTTAATATCTTTTCCTCAGGGCTAAGCTTGGTCTTTCTATTGTTACAAAATTTAGTTATGCTTATATTACAGTTGTTATTCTTTCAATTTACAATGTTATAGTAATTTTATATATTGTTTTCCTGGCTCTATTTACTTTAGTTTTTATTAGCTCATATAAATCTTTCCATGATTTTCTGTACCATTTCTTACTACATAATATTCCATAATGTTCATGAACAACAGTTTGTCTAAGCATTCCTCAAACTACAGGATATTGCATCTTTATGAGTGTTGTATCATTCCTAATACACTACAAGATTCATTAAGCAAAGGTACTTAGATGTCAATATTTTAAGAAAATTTTTTTTATTTTCATTGTTGGTACTCCTTTCTTAGCTTTATGAATTCTTGTAACTGAAGAAATTAATCACCTAATAATCAATCTTTAGGGGTGATTCTATTAGAATTAAATCCCTTAAAACAGATATATTATCTGTCCCTAGAACTATAAGAAAAACAAACAAAAATATTTTAAGCTTGATAAGATTTGTCCAAGCTTAAACTAACTTGATATAGCTTTCAAAGAACCAGAATCATATCTGTACTATGATGGGGAATCAGGTTAGGATTTGAGTGGAGGTTCAAGGCAAGTATCATATCAATTGCCTTTTTTGAATGAAGGTATATGGTATACGGCTTTGTATATAGCAATTATTTAAGAATTGGTTATGAAATAAATTAATGCATTAAGACTAACATTAGAGAAAGGTATAATCTGTTAAAAAAAAAAAAAGAATGAATGATAACCAATGGATTTTTCATACAATCCAAAAGTATTCATGAAATATAAGGAGAATTAAAGGTAGTTTCTTAAAATGCTCAGTGGTTCCCTTGTAATGTACGTACCATATATAGAAAAAGATCAGAGTTTAGGCAGATATGAATGGGTTATATTTGAGGGAGTACCTGAATCTGCCTATGGTGGAAGACTTTTGGGTGTGGATACAGCAACAGATATCAATTTTGTTGACTGAGACATTTGCCAAACGCTAATTAAAGATTTTATTCATAGCAACTCTCCTTACGTCATAAAGAGGGAATACAGTCTTGGTTGAATGGGAGTCTTCTATTAATAAAATAGTGGATGCTTACAGTATTGAAACATAGTGCTATTAACAGCATCTAGTGGAGGATGAAACAAGTACACTAGGAAGGAAATGAGGAAGCATTAACAAGGGTTTGAGAGATTTATACTTGAGTAATCAAGAGCTGTTTCTATGTCTTAGTCCTTCACTTTGGAAATGGATCATGCATGAGGTACTGGGACAAACACCATAGACAAAGTCAGTATATTAAAATTTGAATTCTAGAAGCATCCAACTTAAGAACTATTGCAAAAGTATTTCACTAATTCAAATTTTAAAATGGAGGAACATTTCAGAAAACTATATTTTGAAATAAAGTAAAAGTGCATGGATTCTTGAACCTAAAATTTTAAAAATATGCTTCAATATTTTTAAAAGAAAAAATCCCAACATTATCATCATGAATGCCAGTGGAAAAAACATAAGTATAAAGGCATGTGGAAAACTAAAATCAGGATTGCTACACTATACTATTATGTTCCAATACTATCTGTCATGACATGAATTTTAAGTGTGAAGAAATAGTGCTAATTCTGGATCATCTACAAAAACCATGCTAAACTAAAGCTCATGCTTAAAGTACCTATAATGATGAAATAAATTCTCCAACATTGAAATAATAATAATTATTCAAATATGTAATATGTAAACAATAAAAAGATGCCTGTATAACAAGGCAAAAATACTTGAGAGACATGTTAAACATGTTTTCAGCATAAAATGCTACAAAACTTTTTATATCTGTACTTGTTTTCAGCATAAAATGCTACAAAACTTTTTATATCTATACTGAAATTAAAATTTATCACTAATTCCACACAGTTAATTGGTCCCATGGTATTCAGAATTCACAAATTTAGCACAGTGTCTTTTGTACTTGATTAAACACTTTTTAAATTTTTGCATTTTCTTTACTCATACAAGCACAATACATGATATATTTGCTTTGTTAAAACATTCTCTTCCATTCCCTAAAATATTTACATTGTGTAAGAATGTTTGTGGCAGCCCTCTTTATATAATGGCCAGAAACTGGAAACTGAGTAGATGCCCATCAAATGGAGAATGGTTGAATAAATTGTGGTATATGAATATTATGGAATATTATTGTTTGGTAAGAAATGATCAACAGGATGATTTCAGAAAGGCCTGGAGAGACTTACACGAACTGATGCTCAGTGAAATGAGCAGGGCCAGGAGATCATTATATACTTCAACTACAAAACTATATGATGATCAATTTTGATGGATCTGGCCATCTTCAGCAATGAGATGAACCAAATCAGTTCCAATGGAGAAGTAATGAACTGAACCAGCTACACCCAGCAAAAGAACTCTGGGAGATGATTAAAACCATTACATTGAATTCCCAATCCCTATATTTTTGCCTGCCTGCATTTTTGATTTACTTCACAGGCTAATTGTACAATATTTCAGAGTCTAATTGTTTTTGTACAGCAAAATAACGGTTTGGTCATGTATACTTATTTTGTATTTAATTTATACTTTAATATATTAACATGTATTGGTCATCCTGCCATCTAGGGGAGGGGATGGGGAAGAAGGGGAAAAATTGGAACAAAAGATTTGGCAATTGTCAATGCTGTAAAATTACCCATGCATATAACTTGTAAATGAAAAGCTATTAAAAATTTAAAAATATATATTTACATTAAAACAGCTACCATGGGCCAGCAAGAAATTGAAACATTTTCTTCAAGAATTAAAGTACTCAATTTAATTAAAAACACAATTATTAAGTTCTCACTATGTAAATGATGGTCCTAGAGGCTATGGATACCAATATAAAATAACAGTCTTTACCCTCAAGCAGTTTTGATCTTCCTCCTAGAATTCTTTAAATCTATTTTTTTCTTTATGAATTGAAGTGAACACATTTCTATTAATAGGAGATAACTCTAAATATCAGGGACAGAACATTTCATATTTAGTCTCTCCACCAAAAAATCCTATTACAAGTCTGTTTCAAATAACTTGAAAAAAAATTTCTAAATCATCTAATAGCTTTCAGAATGTATGCTGCAGAATGAATATGTTCTTCTTATCAGAACACTCATTGATTCCTCTTGCTTTTATTTTTTGGTGTTGAGATTTAATTAAAAATATTTCATAGGAAGGAAGGAAAGAAGGAAGGAAGGAAGGAAGGAAGGAAGGAAGGAAGGAAGGAAGGAAGGAAGGAAGGACGGACTTGTATAGTCATTCCCCAACTAAAAGGCAGACCCCAGTTTCCAATTTTTAGCACCACAAAAAAGATATACTATAAATATTTTAGTATAAATAAAATCTTTTTTTTCCTTTTTATGCTAGTTGAACTATTAATAGATCAAAAGGTGTGCATAGTTTTATAGCCTTTTGGGCATAGTTCCAAAGTACTCTCCAGAATGGCTGAATCGGTTTACAACAACCAATTTTCTGGTTATATTATCCAATATGATGGATTGAGGTGTTACTTGAGAATGAAACAACTTTTAGGAAAATCCATTTCATTGATGGAGTAGAGACACTTGAAATAGAGAGACCAACCAGCAGGCTATTGCAATAGTTCAGGCATGAAGTAATAAAAGCCTGAACCACAGTGGTAAAAGTTCTAGAATATAGATAGGAGGTAGAATTGGCAATGATTACATATGAGGACAGATGAGTAGTTGAGGATGATATCCAGGTAGTGAGTGCATATGACTAGGATTAGCAGTAATAGGGAACTTTATTTTTTTTTATTCTTTTTTTTTTAATTTAATAGCCTTTTATTTACAGGTTATATGTATGGGTAACTTTACGGCATTAACAATTGCCAAACCTCTTGTTCCAATTTTTCACCTCTTATTCCCCACCCCCTCCCCCAGATGGCAGGATGGGGAACTTTAAATAGAGAAAGAAAAAAAAGGCTGAGAAAATAAAAAGGTAAAGCTGTAAAGGATATCCACAATTAGTGTGAAAATCTAGAGAGAAGAGAGTCATTATATCAAAGAGATCAAGAGGAATGAAGATTGAGAAATGATCATTAGATCTGATGATCTCTTGGCAAATTTGGAGAAAACAATTTCAGTTGAATGATGAGTTTGGAAACCAGATTACAGGGAATCTAAAGAAAAAAAAAGGGAGAGGAAAAGAAAAAGAAGCATTGATTATTAATACTTTCTCAAAGTATTTAGCCATAAGGAGGGAGAAATTTAGGACAATAAGTAATGTGAATGGATGTAATGGATTCAGAATGACACAGTGATTAAATACATACAAACAAAATGTCTATAAGTATTAAGAAATGATGCCACAAAGATTTCTTCCTTCCAATATGTGATGTGAGTAGAAAATAGAACACATAACCTTTCAGTAAAGCAAAGATAAATATTGGAATAATAGTAGATTTCCTAAATACTGTAGATAAATAAGAAAATATTGAGGTAATGGGGCTGGCCTAACACCTAGATGCATTATGTTAGTTTTACTGAGATACTCCTTCCCAAGTTATGAACTAAACCTTGAACTATTTTTGAATGCAGAATCCACTTAGAACAGAAATTTCATAATGTTATCTCTATATATAATAAAATCGTACATCTAAAACTGGATTTGACCTTAGATTTTATGTGCTTCTATCTTCTTATTGCATACATAATGAAAATGAGGCCTAGAAAGTTTAAATAGCTTGTACAAGGTCACATATGTATTAAATCAGGCAGATAAGTATTAATTAAATGTCAGTATTGTACTAAGTGCTAGGGATATTAAAAAAAAAAAAGCAAATATCAAAAAAAAAAAAAAATTCTGCTCTCAAAGAGCTCACAGCCTAATGGGGGATGCAACATGCAAGTTAACTATATGAAAATAAGCTATATAGAGGATAAATTGAAAATGATTACAGAAAGAAGAATAAAAATTAGGTAGACCAGGAAAGGCTTTTTACAGAAGACAGAGTTTTACTATGACTTCAAAGAATTCTGGGAAGCCAAGATGTGAGTACTATAACTAAATCTATGTACATAATATTCTTTTCCTTAATCAGACTCACTCCTTCATTTTTCCTAAGTGAATCTGTGATACTCCTACTTATAGATGGCTCTATATGATTGTATTGAATTTTGGAGTACTATTAGATTTTTGGAGAAAATTAGATTTACTATAAGAAAGAGATCCTTAGGTATTCAAAATGATGGACTAGCTATGTCTGCTGTAAAAGTAAAGAAAAATAACACATTGCCTAGTTGGTAGTATGTAATTGGAGGGGCAACTTGTTAGTTAATCTATTTATTTTGGAAAGACATTAAAAAAGCTAGATAATATATGGAGATAGGATGATTAGATTTGAAAGAACAGAACTCTGATGAGAGTGTACATGGGAAAATGTGAAGCCCCTTTGACAATCCCATCTAACTACTGGGGAAAAACACCTTTTAAATTCTGATATCCTATATGTCCGATAAATAAACATTTAGAAACAAAGGTGAAAAACAAGGGAAAACTGTCTTCCACTTAATTTCTAGCCAAGACATTCATTTGTCATCATTAAGACCCAGCTTTAGATTTGGCTTGGTCATGAGTATATGCTGATGTCTGAGACAAAAGTTTTCAAAACAAACCATATTGTACACAGTAACATGATAATAACATTCCATATTTTCAATCTAAAAATATTTTGTCCTCTATAATTAAAGTATCTTCTTTTGAAAAAAATTGTGTGCCATGAGCAATACCTTTAAAATATAAACATTTTGCTATTATTCAGTCTGAACAAAACAATTTTACTTGGATCTCATTCCATTTAATATTTTTGAATATTTCTACTCATTATTTTCAGTAGAGCGAAAACCCCCTGTAGACTATGTAAGAATCTGTATAGGTTTTTGGTAGTAGGAAATTGTCCTTATGCTTCACAGTGGTAGTTGAAGAGAGGTGTTGATAAAATTGTAACTTAGTTGGTATCCATAGGGTCAAGGTTTTTAAAGAATTTAATGTAAGGAGAGGATTATGGCAAGATGGTGAAATAGGTCAGAAAATTTTCATTCTCTTAATTTCCTCAACAACAAAAAAGATACAACACAACCTCAGAGGAAATGTAGAGCAATAAAAATAAACAAAAGTTAGGGTGAAGCAGTTGTTCTCTCTCCTAAAACAACTAGAGAAGAACTCTGCAGCATCAACAAACAAAAAAGTCTTGGGGGCAGTTGGATTGGGAGGCAGTTTTAGCCTTAGAAATGAGTAGAAAATGGAAGGAATTTCCATAGTCGGGAGATACCAAGCACAGCTATGCTGACCAGCTGCATCCCACAACGTAGCTGCTGGAGAGATGGAACTAGCATATACCATGTGAGTGCAGCAGCAGTAGTGCTGCTTTGAACACGTGCAGGAGAGCAGAATTCTAAATTTCAATTGCAAGGCAGATAGAAAAGTTGTACTTTGCAGCCGCCTGAGGGATAGAAGAGAGCAAGGGAGTATTGCAGGACATTATGACTTAAAAAGGAAGAGAAGAGTCAAAGGTTAAGCCCAGGACAGACCTGAGAAAATAACAATAAGAAGGACCTGAAATTGGGGCATCATTCCCCATACCTTGGCCTATAACATGATTACACTAATAGCTGCTAAAAACAAAATTAAAAACATAAAGTAACAATAAATAAGCAAATGAAAAAGAAGGCAAACTTAATATAGGGAGAGAGATGATCTAGGTTTGTATTCAGAGGCAGGTAACAGAGCAAAAAATAATTCCTTTTTGATGAGAAAAATCAAATGGTACAAAGCACAAAAAGATTTCTTGGAAGAACTTAAAAAGGACTCTAAAAATCAAATAAGGGAAATAAAGGAAAATATTTTTCAAAATAGGAGTAGTCCAAGAAAATCAGGAAAAGAAAATCATCCAAGTTGAAATAGGGAATTAAAAACTTAAGAAAAGAACTTCTTGAAAACTAGGCAATGAAGATGCTAATGGCATTCTAAAGACACCAAGAAATAATAAAGAAGATCAAGAGTAAAAAACTGAAGAGAATGTGAAACATCTCATCAGAAAAACACTTGTCTAGAGAACAGATCAAGGAAAAATATTTATGAATAGTTGGACTACTTGAAATAATCTTGAAACAATATTACAAGATATTAAAAAGGGAAATTGCTCTTAAGTTCTAGAATAAGAAGGCAAAGCAGAAATTGAAAAAAAAAATTCCACTGATCACCATCTGAAAGAGATCCTAGGAGAAAAACCTACAAGAGTATTCTACAAGAGTAGCATAGCCAAAATTCAAAGCTTCCAATTTAAGGAGAAAATATTAGAGGCAACAGGAAAAAGAAAATAATGTAAATATCATGAAGATGCATTAAATGGATTACATAAGACCTAGCTACTGCCATGTTGAAGGACCATAAATGTCAGAATACTATATTTTGTAGAGCAAAAAGAGCTTGAAGACCTTTTGTAGAGCAAAAGGGTTATGATCAAAAGTAATTTATCCAGCAAAGTTAACTATTCTACTTAATGGGGGGGAAAAGATTTATGTAAACATTTTAGGTATTTAATGACAAAAACTAGAGAACTTAAGAGAAAAATCAATATATAATATGCAAAAGAAATATAAGGTAAATGTTAAAGAGCCATTATAAGAGACTCAAAGAGATCAAATTATTTACTTCTTATATGTACAAATATTATCAATATTTTTATGACTGTCATTATTTGGATAGTTTGAAAAAAAAGATGGGTTAAGCTATGAATGATGCAGTAATTCTAAAAAAAATCAATTGTGTAGAAAAAGAAGAAAAGGAGTAATTATAGAAATGGGAAGTGAAAGGAAGAATTGATATAGAAAAAGCAAGTGGGGGAGGGCATGTAAACTAGAACTTACTATCATTGGGAACTGATTAAAGATGGGACAACATATAGATGTAGTAAGGCATAACATTCTTCTAAATACAGAAAGAAATAAGAAGGCAAGGGGAATAGAGCAGGAGGAGAAAATAAGGATAAGTCTCTTGGAGGGGTGGTAGGTTAAAGAATAGGAGGGCAAGGCTTTGAGTAAAAGTAAAACAGAAAAATGGGGAGAGATAGAAATAAGGTGAGAAACTTAGTGAGGAAAAATAAGGAGGAGGAAAATACACAACAAATAATTATATCTTAGAATGTGAATGAAATGAATTTACCTCCAAATTGGAAACTGATAGCAGATTAAAAATTTGAATTCAATAGCATGTTGCTTTCAGGAAACACTATAAAAATGAGACAAGCACAAAAATAAAATAAACGTCAGGAGTAGAATATATTATGTAAAAGAAGTAGAGGTAGAATCATGATCAAAGACAAAATTAAAACTAAAATAGATTTAATGAAAACTGAAAAATAGAAAAACTACACCATGAGTGGGCAATATATTATTTAATACTGATTTGAATCCTTTAAAAAAACTAGGCAGCATAAAATACCTGAGAGTATACCTGCCAAAATAAACACAGGAACTATGTGAAGAAAAAGATAAAATGCTTTTTATACAAATAAAACCAGACCTAAATGATTTGAAATAATATTTATTGTTCATAGATAGCTAACGCCACCTATTTTTAAATGAAAATTTTACCAAACTAAGCTATTTGGTCAATGATATCCCATTTAAATTACTGAAAACTTATCTTACTGAGTTAGAAAAATAATAATTCATATGGAAAAACAAAATTTCAAAGACTTCAAAGAAACCAGAGGGGAAAAAAAAGATATAAAGTAAGCAGATTCAGCAGTACCAGACCTTAAACTATATTATAAGATGAGAGTACTGCTAAAGTGTAAAATAGACAATTTTGATGATTTTAATTAAAATGTTCTGGTATACATAAAACCTATAAAACCAAGAATAAAAGGAAGACAGAACATTGAGGGAACACTTTCATAGATAATCTCTTAGGATGTGATTGGGTTTGAATATTATTGTGGTGTAAGTAGAGATGAATTAGATTTAAAAAAAATATATAGGAAGACTTGGATTTAAGAAGAAAGATGCTACCCATTTCAAAGAAACAGATGACAAGTGGAAATAAGGATAGTATAGCCTCACATATGTGTACATGTGTGTATATATGTATAATATATATGAATGTGTGTCTATATCTATATCTATATAGTCTATATATATCTATATATAATCTATATTATATAGATATATATATCTATATAATATCTATAATATACACACATATTGTATTGTTACACACACACACACACACACACACACACACACACACACACAAATGCCTGATTGTATCCTTCTTTAAGATAGGGGTGGGTGACAGGTGGGAAAAAATAAAGTAAAAAGTGAACAGAAAAGAAAAAAATACAAGAAAACAAAGCTTAGAAGCTTTGAAAACAATGTGTAGTACTTATTATATAGATTTTCTTTAAATGGAAAATTGTTTAATAATGAATTCTTTTAAAAATCTTCTCAATTTGTTGTTAAGTTTAAAATAAATAATAAAACTTATCCAAAAAAGAATTTAATTTGAGCCCTAAATAAATTGAGTTGTAGGGCAGGATTTTTAAAAATACATTTTAATAAAGTATGAAACTGTGATCAGTGCACTAAAATATTAATATCTTTATTCTGCAGATTTTCAAGGCTGTCGGATCCAATAACTCTATGGCAAGGTTGGAAAAAAAATTTTAGATCTATATTTTACCCCTCAGGGTAAGACAAAATATATAGTTAACTCAAATTCAATTTGTTCAGAATCCAATCTGGTGATTATTATTGACTGGAAGTTTTTTTATTAAATAGATTAAGATATCCCTTATATACAAGCTCTTCAAATGACTTAACCCATAAAATTTATTTAATAAGTGACTACAAGATGTTCACCACCAGAGTAGGCACCATAGGTCATACAATACAAACCTAAAATATGCCTGGTGGATGAAAAAAATACAGTCCAGTGCAAATTTTTTTAAGCTGGAGTCTGTGAAAATTAACGTGCATGTGTGTGTACGTGTGTGTGTGCATGTGTAGATACAGATATTTATATCTATATCTACACACACATAAAAATATTTACTATTTTAGCATTATTAGATTAATATGTAATCCTGTGTATTTTAATTTATTCATTAAAATTATCCTAAGAAGAAATCCCTAGGTTTCACCTGCCTCTGAAAGGTATCTATGACACAGAAGAAATTGAGAAACTCCTGATGTAGTATAGGAGGAAAAGGCTGACACAGAAATCAAAAGCAAATCATAAAAGGCAACAATGATTTAATGCTTATTTGCCCATGATATTAAATAATTATGTGCTACAGTATGTGGTAATCACCTCTGAAATAACTAATAAGTTGTGAGAATGAAGTGAATGAATTTTGATTTTTTTTTAAAAGTAAATAAGGTCTTCAAATATAGTACACAAGTCCCTGAGCCTCCATATTCTAGTTGTGCCATAAGAAATTATGCTTAATGGGAATGCAATTGTAAAGGAGTTCAGATGAAAAAATAATAAAGAACTAAATACACTGAAAGCTCAGCAAAAAGCAGGGAAAGAGTATGTCAGCTCCCAAAGGCTAAAATAATCTTCAAATGTATTTAGAGAAGTACATTTTCCTGCATGAGAGAGATTATACTTTTATTATGCTCTACCCTCACCAGTCTGAAAAAATACATTTACTTAGGATTTTAGCAAATTGGGAAAGCTAGGTGGTACAGTAGATAGAATGCTAGAAAATTCATCTTCCTGAGTTCAAATCTGACCTTAGACAACTTCAAGATATTTGATTCTAAGAAAGTCACTTAATCCTAGGCAAGTCAGTTCTCTCATTTGTAAAATAAATTAGAGAATGATATCTTTGCCAAGAAGATCCCAAATTGGATCATGAAGAGTTGGACAAGGGTTCTGTTGTCACAGAATTAGTTTATCTTAAAGCAATTTCTGTCTCCAAAGAATCTCTTTCTTTATTGATGCACAGGCACAAAACACAGTGGTAAAGATTTAATATCTATATCTATCTATCTACCTATATATAAACATGCTGAATATGGCAAGTTTTACTGCAAATGCTATATTATATATAAAAGTCTTTGCCTTTGTTCTAGCAGTAGAGTTTTATGTTAGATGTGTGAAGTCAGAAGGGCATAGTTTTACAGGGGGAAGAGATAAAATGTCACCTAGTTTACCAATATCCACATTTTACTGATGATGTAACTGAGGCACAGAGAGATGAAATGATATGCCTAAGGTTTAGACTTACAGTGGAAAGTCAAAATTCGAATCTGTTCATCTCATTACAAATCCAGTGCAAAATACTGACTCAATTGAATAGATATGCATGTGTGTATACAATCTCTTTTATTTTAAAGAAAACATATTGCAAGTTAGATTGTGAGTCAAGGAAATCCAAAGACAATGGTCTATTAAACATTATGGGATGATACTATATTACCAATGAATTGCAAATAATCATTAGTGACAAAAATTTTCTTAGGTAAAACCCTATGTGTTATAGTTTCATAGGTGATAATGTATTGCATTTGCCTCTGCTCATATTATAAAATAAAGCAGGATAAAATAGCACCTACATATAAAGGATCTGAATAAAATATTCTTCCATATTACCAGGCAGTGTACCTTGTACAAAGTTGTAGAGAGGCTACATTTATAATTATATAATCTGTGACTAATTTACAAAATTTTCAAGCAGGTAAAAAAGCTAAACAATTGCTAAACAATTGGAATAGCAGAGATGTTTAAAGAAATTAAATGAATATTTAAATGTATCAGGCATGACCTTTTGTACTATTTCAGTTTAATAATAGCATGCATCACTTACAGAATATATTTGTGCCATTTAACCACAAGGAGGGAATATTTATTTTGATAAATATGAATTCTAAAACCTTCTATTTTCTTTCTGAATGGGTTTCTAGATTTTGTGCCAACATATATTCCACATATTGGCTATCTACAAAAAAGTTCATAAACCCAAGGAGAGGAAAACTCTGTAATAAATCATTAATAAATGTAATGGAATATAACTAAATGTATACCTAAAATACATGCACTTAGATAAATTTCAGCATTTTTAAAGTATGGCCAGATTTTATAGATGAATACAGTAGGCATTTGCTAGAAGGGCAAGTCACTCTTCTAAAATTATTATTTATTAAACCTTTGCAAATCTTATACTTTTTAGCTATTTAAAAATCACACACATACTTAACCATTAATATCTTCATGAAAAAGGATCAATGATAACTATCACATATATGTAATATATTTGCATAATTTTCTATGCTAGAAAAATACAAGTATTACAAATTTGCTGTAACACTTTTTCACTTAATACCAATAATTGCAAAATGATAAATTTCTACTTGAGACCAGTATATCATTTTTTTCTAAATCATCTTTAAAACTATTATTTCATTGAAATATGGAGATGGCCTGGGTATAGTTTCCTTCACCCTACCTCACCCTACTCTACCTTTTGATGGAAGATTGTTTTTCTATGTATTCACAGTATAAAAATGGAAATTTTAGTATTATCTCCCCCAACCACATTCCCCTGGCAGCTTAGTAGGAGAGGCGATTCAGTGTGGGTTTAGTGCTACTTGGAAGAGAGCAAGTAGACAAGACATCCAACTGTGACAAATGTGATAAATTAAGAACTTAACAGTAAGTAGAGAATACTGCCTAAATCAAGACAAGTTAAGAGCTGCATAGTTACAGACTGGATTTTCAGAGAAAGAGAAATATAGTGTTCAGTGGCACAGAATTAGCAACTTGTATGTATATTTTAATTTCTAATATATTAATTTTTCCAATAATTGTTTTATATACATAGGTTTGTCTTATGTAGAATATAGACTTCTTTAAATCACATTTGGGCCACAGTGTATACCATGGCTTCATATCATAGTTCCTCACTCATCATCTTTATTATCCTAATCAACATACTCTCCAACTCACCAATATCTTTGTTATAACTATCTAAAATTTTCCTTAAAATGGTTGAAGAGAAAAATTACAAATATTAGAGGGTATGTGGAAATATAGTACTAATTCATTGTTGAGGAAAGTTGTCCAAAGAGTTAATAAATTACTTTTACCCTTTAAGCAAGTAATATCACTAATTAGGTCTATTTCAAAGATGATTATGGGGAAAGGAAAAGAACCTAAATATACAAAAATATTTTTGAAGCTCTATTTGTGGTAACAAATAATTGGAAATTGTGGAGATGCCCATCAATTGGGAAATATCTGGCAAGTTATGGTAAATGATTATAATGGAATATTACTGTGATATAACAAATAATAAGTTCAGTGATCTTAAAAAATATGGATAGACTTGGACAAAATAAAGAAAAGTAAAACCAAAAGAATATTCTACACAGTAACAGCAATATTGTTTTAAGAACAACTTTTTTTTTTCAACTTATTGAGCACAATTATTTCTTAGTCTTTATTTCAAAATTGCCCCCAATATTTAATTGGTTAATTCATTTTAGGAGTTAATTCATATTGTTTAATAAATTTCATAATAAGCACTAGCAAAATACTTGATTAATTGATGTTTGAGCTTTTTATATTTTTATTTATTTTATTTTTATTATTTTTTGTTAAAGCCTTCTATTTTCAAAATATATGCATGAAGAAACTGGAAACTGAGTGGATGCCCATCCATTGGAGAATGGCTGAATAAATTATGGTATATGAATGCTATGGAATACTATTGTTCTGTAAGAAACGACCAGCAGGATGATTTCAGAGAGGCTTGGAGAAACCTACATGAAGTGATGCTAAGTGAAATGAGCAGAACCAGGAGATCATTATACATGGCAACAATAAGACTATATGATGATCAATTCTGATGGAATAGTAAGTTATAAGATTTGTGGTTACATGTGCAGTCATCTTTTTATTATTCTATGTTATGTACATGCCTTTTTATCTCATAAATCAAAAATAAAATAATTCAAAATGTCATGCCTGTTTTGCACCTGAGGAGAATAAGGCAGAAAGTGGTTAAAGGAATTGCCCAGGGTCACACAGCTGGCAAGTATTTGAGACCAGATTGGAATTCTAGTCTTCTTGACTAGGACTAGGGCTCTATTCAATATGTCACAAACTGCTCCTGTGACTAACTCTAATTATGGCTTAGTCTATTCATGTTTTAAAAAGGGGGAGGGAAGTTGGGGAATAACTGTAAAGTTGCTTCACTCATCTGTAAAGTGAGCCAATTTTAAAAATTAAAATTTCACAACTTTTTGCCATTTTTCCTATGACATATAGACATATCTCTAATTCATCATTTTGTAAGTCATAAATATGAAATATTAGAATAATTCAGGCACTTTTCTTCAAATGAAAAAAATTATATAATCAGAAACCTAGAATTAAAAACTTGGCAAAAGAAATCTTTAAAAATAACAGTCTCTAAGATGTTTGGGGAAAGAAATGTTTACTTCAAATAAAGCCACATAATCTTGGGGTTTTGTAACATTTAATATGTTCTTCATGTTCTAAGAATGGGTTTGCATGAAACAACAGAGGCCTGCTTTCATGAGGTGCTCAAAAGTTTTGCTTCTTAAGATTATGCTTTGCTGGAGCAGCTGTGTTGAATCAATTTGACACCTATTAAACAAGGCTGTACAACTGACTGGTATTCTTTATAGGCATGAACTACAATGCTCCTAAGCCATGCTTTTCCTTTTCTTCTTTGTTATCAATCATACCCTCTCCTCTTCACCACATATAATCTCCTGATCTATCTAGATTCTAGCTGATGCTTGCCCTGGAAAATTATAGTTCTGTTGGATGAAAAAAAAATTACTAATGCTATATGGGGCATGTACATGGCTGACTCTCTTTTTCTGACAGTTTCTTTTTTCAAAAGCTTTAACACAAAATGAAAACTGAGACCATATTCATTGTTCTTCCATCATCTTTAAAAGTGATGTGCAAGAAACATATTGGTTGAATATGACTGGTTTTTGGATGACATTGTGAGCAAATGGAGATTATTAAATATTACAGGAATCACTGTGGATCAAAGAATAATGTTAGAAATGATTTTCTTCAGTGATCCAAATTATTAGAAGCCACAGAATTACTGAAATATTGAGTTTAGATGGACTTCCTGAATTTACCTCTCTGTTATAACTGCAAAGCATATGGTTCCCAAATGTTTCCCCAAAGAAAGTTATTCACTCCCCATAATTAATATAATTAATTTCCCCCATAAAAAGTTTTTCTTTATGTCTCTTTATCAACCATTTTAAAAAAGATAATTATCTGCTTATTTCACATAAGCATTGATTTCCCAGAGTTTCAAGTCATTAATCACATATATGTTGTTGTGTATATATGTGCACACACATTCTCATGTGATTTTATGAGTGTAGGGAATTATTAAAGAGTTGTCTCAGGCAATGAGAGGTTAAGTGATTTGCACATGACTACTAGCTATTGTGTCAGGCTCTGGGCTTGAACTCAATTCTTCTTGAAGAAGGCTAGCCATCAATGTGCTTTAATATCTACCCAAAAACTATTAGAAAAAAATAAGGTCTAACCTAGAATGGAATTGATATTATAAATCACCAGAACATAAATTTCTAATTCTATAGGCCAGCTTATGCATATATAGGAACAAGTTGTGAGGCACTAGATGCCACCAGAAAATAATTTCTGACAACGCTGCTTTGTTTGTTATTATTGCCGTGGGTATCATTAATGTGAAGATTGTGGATACCAAAACAGATCTAAAACACTAATGGATAGCAAATATCCATCAAGAAGCCTGGTAACATCATCTGAATGGAAAATGACATCAAGTAATTTGTTTTGTCTGAATTGTTCATTGTGTGAAAATTTGATTCAGCCTGGTCAAGACATGATGTCATTTTCCCTGGAGAAACTGCTGGGAAAGCGAGCTGCAGCTTTTGAACTCCTTGTCCATTTCACTTTTTCCTGCATGAATTTGTATTATAACTCTTAATGTAAAATAACTTACTTAGCAAACTTTTTTGGAGAACAAGAGTCCTGTGCAAATTTCATGTAAAAGAATTTCCTTTATAAAGAAAAGTTCTAATATTTTCACAAATAAAGATACCAGATTATTTTGAACAACTTGAAAAAATTTTAGTAGATTGTATTTAAGAAATATTCTTGTTGGTATAAGCAATATTTTGCCTTACAATTATCAAATGAAACTATGAGATTACAAATAAAGTTCAAGAACATGACATCCATATCCACATGGTCTCACAATAGTTTTGGATTATATTTTCATTAAACTTATCTATCAACATCATTAGCTGACTTCTAAATGTGTTACGGAGAATTCCCAATCAGCTCTGGAGAGTCACATTAGCCTCTAAATGTTGAACATAATTACTATTGAGTTCCAAATTGCCTTAGTCCTTCATGTATCCTAGGGTACAGCAGGATTGGGAACAAGTTTTCATCTATTTTTGTTTAATCACATTTAGTTGGATTAAAGCTAAATGTAGGTAAACAATCTAAGTGACAGGACATTCAGGTCAGAATGGCCCACTTTCTAATTTTACCTAAAATAACGTTAGAAAATATTTTCTCTATGGCCAAAATGTTAGCTTGGTATCCTTCCCTAAAAAACAATAATATCAATGGCAATAATTAGCAATTATCATAAACAAAGAAATCTTAAGCCTATATTTATCAAGTGTCATTTTATTTTAGTTGATTATTATAAAAAGCTTAGAGAGGAAGAAATTCAAAACAAAACTGGAATTAACAAGTGGAACCTTTAAAATAATGTATCCTTATCAAATTCAATGAAAAAATTAAGTGATCTGATTTTGTATTTAGTGTAACTTAATATATTATAGTATTCAGATTCATATGTTTCAAATACTTTCAGCCAAAATCAACAGTAAAGAAGATAGTTTCAGGTTTAGGAGACAACTATAAGAAAAAAAGCAACTATTCCATTCTTCCATATTTTACAATAGAGAAATATCACTGTTTCCATAAAAATATGAGAAAATACTATTTCTATAATATTCATATTCTTAATAAAATATAGATCATTGGCTTCATAAAAACAAGTGACTTTTATTTAGTTTGATATAAAAGACTATGGAATCTACCAAAGAAAAAAAACACAATTCATAAATACCAACTCATTCAAAATATACTTTGAGAGATAGGACATGTTCATTTTTAATATCATTTACAAAAGAAAATATTTAAATTCAGCTCTCTCAGTAAGTAGAATGCCAATTATTTACTCTAATTAAAGACCTGTTTTAGTAAGAGATAACATGAGCTATCAGTCTCCACTTTATTTTCTAAATATTTTTAATTTTGAGTTAGAAGCTGGACTTTTAATATGATTTTTGCATATGATTTATAAATCATAAAATGTTACTTTTCATACATGTCATATAACCATAACTTTTAATGGTAATTGTCCTTTTTCCAGGAATTTTATAAATTTGACATAATTATATGAGACATTGTAAGTTTAATAGAGTAGATGGCATGAATAATTCAATTTTGCATCTCCCCTAAGCCTTTAGCAAAGTGCTTTATATGTATTAAACCTATAGGCAGGAAATAGAATCTAACTATTAATCTAAATATAGCTTCAATGACTCAAGATTATTGATCTTTTTCCTCAGTAGCCCTATAGCATTTGGAGCTGGTGCCATACAATTTACAATAGCTCTTAATTATAACTGTCTTACATGTTATTGATTCATGCACAACTAACTTATCAACTCCCTCACTACCTGGAATGAAACCTCTACAGACAAAGGTTTGATTAGATTCAATGCAAATACTTGTCAAGTATCTACTCTGTTCAAAGCATTGTGCTAAGCCCTAAGATCATGAAGACAGATATAACACAGACTCTATTTTCAAGTTTACAATCTAAATGGACACATTCCTACACAATGATAATTACACTGATAGTTATAGTAATGATACTCCATGGAAGAGTTCTAGGTAAAGTATTAATAAATTGTTTAACACAGGAGCTGGCTGAAGAGCAGCCCTGGCTAATGATCGTATTTTGAGTAAATCAGCCACACTTTTCTCTAATGCATCATATACTAACTAGATTTGGGATTATCTAGTCAGTCTCTAAATGATTACCAGGCTTGTACTAGGATTTGTCATCTATTCTGCTGACCCTCCACGGTAGGCCCTAATGTCTGCACTAAGACTTAATGGATTTCACTACACATAACCACATCTTCTCAAAAATCCAGTTCATTAACCTTCTAAATTCTCAAGGGCTATTCTTTCAGTCTATCTTAACCTTAAGAGGAACTGTTATATTCTGGATTTCATCATTATCCACAGGTATTTCATCTCTACAATCTATATTTTTAAAATTCTTTTTTTCTGAAAGTAATATTCATCCTTCCCCGGTTCACTTCCTCCATCCTTTCCTTTTTTAAACTGGGTCTTTTTTTTTTTTTTTTTTTTTTTTCATTTAGAATAGAAGTGCAGCATCCTCTCATTGGTCATATCCCAATACTGATTGGCATAGAATCAGTATTCTGACCTTGACTACTTTATCCCTTCTTAGAAAATCTGGATTATTTCCATCAGAATTGACCCCTGGGACTCAGCATATTGGTTCTAGGATTTACTTGGGCACTGGATTATGTTTTAACTTTATTTTAGCTCAGAACTCCCAAATGGAACAATCTATCATGTCTGGTCTCTAAATTCTCACTGTCAACTCTAATCGTTCCAGTTCTTCTTGAGTTCCCATTCTATTACCTCTACTCTGTATTCACAGTCTTCCATTCAAAAGTTTACCTATATTAGTTAATCACTTTATCTTTTCACTATCCTTTCCCTTTCCTTCCCTTTCCTTTTGATCTTTGTTTTTATCACTTCTCATCCCTTTTCAGTTTCAACCCAGATTATTCCTCCCACACCTGCCTCCTTCACTCAAATTCTGTTGAATAGTGTTTTAGGAGTTCCTACAATCACACTGTCTGCATCAATCAATAAAAATTTTTTTTTGCCTTATTTCAAAGAAGTCCTCACTACTGGGAAGGGCGATGTTATAAAGGGGATAGAAAATTGACTGACTTACACGAACTGAGGCAAAGTGAAGTGAAAAAAAAAAACAAAATATACACAATAGTAGCAATAATATATGATGATCAGCTGTGATTGACTTAACTCTTTTCATCATTATAATGATCCAAGACAATTTCAAAGGACCTATGATGAAAAATAATATCCACCTCCTGAGAAAGAAGTTATGGAGTATGGCTGAATATCAAAGCATGCTATTTTTATTTTCTCTATTTTTCATAGTTATTCTCTTTTCTTCTGTTTCTTATATAATCAATTGACGAATATGGAATTATGTTTTACATGATTGCACATATATATCCCATATCAAATTCCTTACCATTTCAGGGAGGAGGGAAAGGAAAAAGGAAGAGAATGAGAAAATTTGGAACTCAAAATTTTATTTAAAAAAATCAGTACTAAAAATATCTTTTCATATAAATGAAAAAAATTTTAAACTATTTAAAAGAAAAGAAAGAAAACTGACTTGGGGGCCAGGAAGAATTTAATTTATTGTTGCTTTAAATCTTAAAGAATTGCCTGAGAGCTGAGAACTGCAGCAACTTGCCCATAGTCACGTAAGTATATGGCGAATGCAAGAATCTTCTCCCTTGAAGTTCAGCTTTCAACTACAATATTATACAGTGCATAAACTAAACTGTTTCAAAACATGATTCTATATATTAGTAAAAATTCAGGAGAGATAAAATTAACTTTGACATTCATTAGTGTGACTATGACAACTGTTTATGACAGTATTACAATAGTTAACTTCATTATTAATTCCCAACATTTTAACTTAGATACAGAGTCAATTTGTTTTATTTTAAAAATCCCTTCATATTATCTTATGAAACTTAAATGATGTAGCTTTTAGTTATACCACACATAAGCTCTAATTTATTATGGCTTACTGAATGTATGAATCTTCACTACTAAGCCTGATTTTCAAATTTTTCAGAACTCTGCAAATAATAGCAATGATTGAGATATTTGTTCAGTGAAAATGCAAATTTGCTTACAAAAATAGACTGGAAAAAACTCCAGAAACTACAAGTTATGCCTTATTTCTGATGGCAAACACAAAAGTATGTACTACTGTATTTTAAAGTTGAAGTCCTGTGCAGGCTTTTAATCTTACATTAAAAAGTCAGTAGATTTAGATTTCTCAAAACATCAGTAAGAAAAATGCAATGGAAGGTACAGAGCAAAAATTGATTTTCCCAAGGCAATTCAGATCAAGAAAAACATAAGGATAAATTCATATTCTTTACTTACAGGAAGAATTTAGAATTATTTAGCTAGTAGGCCTAAGAACATTTGGTAATTCATTTTAAAAATAAAGTCCATTTAAAAAATTCCTGCCATATTCAACTAAGCTTTTCTTATACATTTAAGGAATTAAAATAAAATAAGGTAAAAGCTAAGTTGAAAATGTTTATGTTTATTTATATGTATATGAATATATGTATATATACCACACAATATTAATTAAAATCTTTCTGATATATAATTATTTGCTGAAATGTCTTATAGTGCATAAAAGAGAACCTCTCTATATAAGGAAAATGTCTCTGTAAGCTTGTGTGAGCATGAAATAATTTTCTACATTAATCACCAAATTAATGAAAAATTGATAAAACAGGCCAATTTAGTTGAAAGAATAATAGACTCTTGTATATGGAAGCTCATAGATAACCTCTCTTTAATATTCCAAACAACTGGTCACTAAGTGTCTTTTTAAAGACTTCCAATAAATAGAACTTTTTGACATGAAAAGTAACTCATTCCACTTGTGGAGATTGCTAATGGTTAGTAAGCCTAATCTATTTTGCTGTAGTACCTACCTCTTGTTCATAATTCTGCTTTTTACAGCCAAGAAGAAAATTGAATCCCTAATTTCACAAAACTATTCAAATCCCTGACATTAGCTATAGTGTTTTTCCATAAATCTCTAACAGAAATACCGTGAGTTCCTTCCATAGATCTTTACAAGTCACAGTCTCCAATTTCCCTTACCCTCTAAACATACTCTAGACAAACTCAGTTTGTTAATTAATACTTTTTTCAAATATTGTGCCAAAATTATACACCCTACTCTGGGTATAATCTATGATCTGGGTGTTGTAATCTGAACATTGGAAGATTAAAAGCCATTAAGTTTGTTAAAAAAAATCTGTCTTAACCTGTGATATAGATAACTTTACTATTTTATACTTAATATGCAAGCTATTTCTTTTTTATTCAGTTCTATGAAACAAATCACTTAAAACAAAAGTATTATTTCAAAAATCTGGAATTTTAGTTTTGTTCTTATATAAACCCAAATTATATTGAAATAGCTAAGAAAATGATGCATGATCAAGACAATATGTTATGTGGCATTTATCTGATCTGACAATTTCATAAGCATGAAATAAAAGAAATAATGTTTGTCGGGCTTAACCTATTCTTCCTAAACACATGTTGGCTCTTAGCAATGATTGATTTCTTTACTAAATGCTTTCATGTAATCTCTCTGTAAGCAAACTAGTTTGAACTCCATCCATTAGAAGGAATGATCCCAGAATACCTTATTTTCTCAGATAAGTATAGCCCATTTTAAGATGTGCAATATGATTTCCATGAGGAAAACGTGTTTCCCTAAATGCCATCTCTCTCTTTTTTTAAATTATAGCTTTTTATTTACAAGATATATGCATGGGTAATTTTTCAGCATTGGCAACTGCAAAACCTTTTGCTCCAATTTTTCCCTTCCCTCCTCCTCCCCCCTCACCCAGATGGTAGGTGGACCAATACATGTTAAATATGTTGAAGTATAAGTTAAATACAATATATGTATACATGTCCATACAGTTATTTTGCTGTACAAAAAGAATCAGACTTTGAAATAGTGTACACTTAGCCTGTGAAGGAAATCAAAAATGTTGGCCCACAAAAATAAAGGGATTGGGAATTCTATGTAGTGGTTCATACTCATTTCCCAGAATTCTTTTGCTGGGTGTAGCTGGTTCAATTCATTACTGTTCTATTGGAACCGATTTGGTTCATCTCTTTGTTGAAGATGGCCACGCCCATCAGAATTGATCATCATATGGTATTGTTGAAGTATATAATGATCTCCTGGTCCTGCTCATTTCACTCAGCATCAGTTCAAGTAAGTCTCTCCAGGCCTTTCTGAAGTCATCCTGCTCGTCATTTCTTACAGAACAATAATATTCCATAATATTCATATACTACAATTTATTCAGCCATTCTCCAATTGATGGGCATCCACTCAGTTTCCATTTTCTGGACACTACAAAGAGGGCTGCCATTCTTGCACATACTGGTTCCTTTCCCTTCCTAAATGTCATCTCTTCCACAAAATCTCTACTAGTTTTAATTATGGACAGACTCTTGCTTAAATCTTTTTGTTTTACTTTATTCAACTCTGTTAGTACTAACACTAAGTTTTGTTTGTTTTTATAACATATTAAGATTTACAAGGTACTTAAATTAAAATTTGTTTTCTAATTATCTATACACATATTTATTTCACCTGTTAGACTTTTATGTTCCATTAAGATATTAAATTGTTACAATCCCTCTTCCTATAGTTATCATAGTACCTTACACAAAGAGGTCTCACTCGATATAATGTTTTAAACTAAATCATCCAAATGAAATAGAATTAATTAGATTTATATGATACAATATATACATAATTTATTTACACTTTAATAGGATTCTGACAAGCTTTAAGTTACCTGCCAAAGGCTTAAAAAGAGACATTCTCAATTTGCAAATAAGGGAACTTAGGCCCAGAGAAAGCACAACTTTTCAAGATAATCTGTATCACTAATGAGCATGCTATTACTACAATAATATGAAAGTAAACCACAAAAAGAAGTTGGAACAATAAACTGAGCAACCTCCACACTAGAGGTCTAGTGAAGATGCATATATCTTGCCTCTTGTTATAGGTGTAGAATAAAGCCTACAAGCTACAAGCTGTTTTGGATTGTTTTTCTTAACTATAGTCTTTGTTCTAAGAAAGAGCTTTATTGATGCTTGGATTACTAGAAAATTAAATTGATATTTACAAAAGGCATAAATAAAATATTTTTAAAAAGAACATGCACTTAGTAAAAATGAACACACTTGGCCAAACACCACTCTCAGAAATAGATGAGTTTCCAATAAATACTGCGGGATATGTCACTTTTGGGACATTGTTTAGTCCATTTGACTTCATATCCCTGATATGAATAAGTACAAAAAGAGTAATCCTCAAGAACTTTGTTAGAATCTAGCTTTCAAAGTGATTAATTATATAGAAATAGCCCACGCTCTCTTATTTTTAAAAGTATGTGACAAGCAATTCATAATCCATTCTACAATGACTTTAAACTCTATTGAAATACATTCTGAACATTTCATAGAATATGCACCCTGTTATTAGGCACTTTTTGTGCCCTGTGCAACACTTCACATGTCCCCTCACTCTTCTACATTATCTACTTTATGGAGTGGGTGGCATGGATTAACATTACTCATTTACATGGAGAAAAGATTTATGTCCAAAAATTAATGACTTATTCTTCTGAGGAAGAACTAGTTAAAGATTCAAATATACTTTTTAAACTCATATATAAGAAATATTAAGTCCAGTTCTGTAACTGGGATTTGGACAATCCTAATTTTAAACTCTCAGCTATCCAGCTATTTCCTTTTGCATTTTACTACTATCTGAACTACAGTGAATTCTCTTGAAGTGGGAAAGCACTATCCCCAATTGTCTTATGTTAGTGTTTCTTTTTAAGTCTTTTATGTGAGAAAAAGCCTCACTGGGAACATTTTGAAATCCAAATAAATAAAGGGTATATATATTTTTTGAATATGACTAAATATTTACCTATATTATATATACATATCCAAATAATTGTAGGCAATTAAATTTCAATTTTACAACAAATCACTAGACCATGTACTAGGAATGCAAAGTCAGTCAAAATGGAAACATTGAAAATAATCATAGAAATTATCTTTAGAGGTTCTTAATCTTTCTATGTCATGTATTACTTTGTCAGTCTAGAGAAGCCCTTGGTATTATCTCTAAATAATTTTTAAAGGCATAAAATAAAAGGCACAGGATTACAAAGGAAAGAAATGATGTTGAAATACATTAAATGAAATATCTAAAAAAGATGATGTTTTTAGGACTCCAAATTGAGAATCTCTGATTTAGTTCAAAAATTTTTTTAACTGATATGGAAACTGATGGTTTTGTAATCTAGAAGTAGAGCTAAAACATACACAAATAAGTATAATATAAATTCAAATGTCTTTATTTCTATAATTAGTAAATTGGATCTGACAAGAAAATTAGGTAATGAAAGTAAACCTACTCCTTAGCATAACTAGCATATCATTTCAGAAACTTATTATAATGTCTTGAAAAAGTGATGAAGTTTACAAAACAAATCATATGTAATATTGATAGAATTACGGACTTAGAGCTAGTTTATTCCTTCTTTTGGAAAATGAAGAAAAGCAATCTTATAGAGACTGGGACTTATCCATGGTCATACAATTATATAGGAAAGAAAAATCTGATTTGCCTGACTCTAAAGCCAATATGTGATTTGCAGCAGTACTAGAACATAGATTTGAAAGTAACGTGGCTAATAAGTAGTCTTTTGAATCTTCATGTATCGCACCACTGAGAGAGAAAAACAAACTGAAATATGATGGATTTTTTCACCAACAAAAATCTGAAGCAGATATTTATTTATATTGAAATTTTTGCTTATGTAACTGTAGGTAAGTATTGACCCCCTTCCAGGCACTTTATACTTTTGTATTTCTTTATTTCTTACTCTAGTTACTTAGAATCCTTCACTTAGACCTGCTTTCTGTGAATATAGCTCTATTCTCTGAATTATATTCTTTCCACCCTCAAAATTCATTCAATGTGTCCTACTTTCAGTTGGCTAATCTGTTGTAATTTGTTAGTGCATACTAATAAGTTAGTTTGTTGTACTTCTAAGGTAATACACTTATATTCTATCAGGGGCTCTTCGAAATACCTGCAAATTAGCTATAATAGGCAGTTGTATAATGGAAAGGTCATTCAACTGGAGTCAGAGAGCTGGAGTTTACATCTTAGTCCTACTACATGCTGCCTGAACTTGTGGGAGGCATTTTATTTCTATGGACATCTGTAAAGTGAAAAGTTTGGATTGATCTATCTCTGAGCTTCTTATCAGTACTAAATCCTATGTTGGCATCTGGAATCATTGTAAAGGTGATTTCTTTTAAAGTATTCAGAAAGAGAAATATATTTTGCTATTATTAATATGAAAACATTAACCAGACACAAGAAACTTATTATTAAAACAATAAATATTAAGTTGGTCAGGAACTGAGGTTTCATATTTCATACTTGATTCTAATATTCCTTCTAGCTTTTCAACATGGCAAAAAATGACCTTTCATTAGGAAGTGCTTTGGATAAAGGTAGATAATATTATTAAGATATTATTTAGAAAATAATAGTAATTAACAGGAATAAAACCTGACAGTGAGAAAGATAGATAGATTTGTCTAAGGAATCAGTTGCCTTGAGCAAACAAATCAGAAATCCAACATTCTCTGTCTTCCTAAAAGTTTGTTTTCTTCTTTTTGAAGATGAAGGATTTTAACTGTATTTTCTAATGTAAATTTATTAAAATCAAAATAAACATTACTTAATTACTTAAAGCAACTGCTTGACAACTAGAAATATACAGAATAAAAGGAAAGAAAAACATCTATCATTAGTGAAGACAATATCCTATCTGTCTCCCTCCTTGCTTCTCTTCCTCCCTTCCCCCACCTCATACACACATACACATACACACAGACACACAAGCACACACACACGCACACACACACATTATTAAATAATTATTTCCCTTCTCAGCAAGAAGCTAGATAATCAAATACTTATACCAAACTTTTCACGTTCTCACTATTCACACTTACTTAAGATAAGGAACAATGTGTCATTAAAGGATCCATCCATGTTGGCTATTTTACATATCTTAATATCAACTTATTTGTTAAATACTTTTATGTATGTGGCACCCTAGCAAGGTGTTTGTGGGCTCTTTCAGTCTCTGTAGATATTTTGTGCTATAAACATTTATATAAAGAGAGAGAATGTATATACCTACAAGCATTTACACTCAACCTATCTAAAGATTTGATTCTCTAAAGGATAAATCATGATGGAAAGGTCGGTGACAAAATAAAGTTAAACATGAACCCATATAGAGCATAATTAATGCGGGTAAATATTTATAACATTGCTAAGGTATATATAAATAGAAAGAACATGTGAACATGCATATCATCTATACATGTAGAAGTATGTGCATATTCATTTTGGTTCTTGTTTCCATTCTATGGCAGAAATTTCATTTTTGACTCTTGAAAGGACTAAGACTCCACAGGATTAAGAAAAGAGACATGTTTAATGTTTCAAAAGCACTTCTACCACCAATTCAGATTGTAGTCATTCTATGACCCAATGGATGTTTCTGTTACCAAAACAATTCAGCATTTTTGTGAATATCTTCCAACTAATGTTGGCTGGCCACTAGACAACATTCTGATTCAGGGCCCATACTCAGAATCTCTCCAGAGGACAGCACTTGTTTTTATTTATACTCTGCAAGAAAATCCAGATTATCTCCATTTCTTGAGGCATCAGAAAAACCTCTGGATATCTGGCAGTAGTGAGACAAATCATTGACCAAACATAATCTACATTATGAATTGTTTTCAAAATGATTTTGATTTGGTCATAAATTAATTTTGTTTTGTTTTGGCATACAGCAATTTTGTTATTAAAATTAATTTAGGCTATTATTTGGATACTTTGATGGAATTGCAATTTCACTTAAACAGACATTCTAACTCTATAGATTGAAATCTTCTCATGTCTGTCAATCATGCCCTACTCTTGTATCTCAGCTGAGAAGGGGGAGGAAGAAATGGGAGAAGAGAGATTTTGCTCACTCAAAATTTTTGACTCAAAACCTCTCTGTCCAAAGTTTTAAAGTATCTCATAGTTGATAAATCTAATGATCTTTCCTTTTGATCTTCCACTTTTCTTATTTTTCTGAAGCTTTTGACATTGTTAATCTCCCATTTTTCCTTAATAATTCTCTTCTCTAGAGCTTTCTATGACACTGTTCTTTTTTAGTTCTTCTACTTATCAGCCTTAGCATTTTTAATCTCCTTTCCTAGACCTTCACCTAGGTCATACTTTTTTAATATGGAAATTGTCCAAGGCTTTGATCCCAAGGCTTTCTTCTCTTCTCTCTCTGTAATATTTAGCTTGTAGATCTCATAAGATCCAATGGATTTAATACCATCTTTATGCTGATATATTTATACATTCCTAAACTCTCTCCCAGTCTTACATCATTATCTGTCTTTTGGATATCTCAATCCAAATATCCTACAGGTATCTTTAATTTAACACATACCAAACTGAAACTATTAACTTTCTCTTCAAGTTCTTTCCTCTTCCTAATTTTATTCTTTCTGTCAAGGGCCTCCCACCCTTCCAATTATCCTAGTTTGAATGTCAGGTCATGTGAACTCCAGTGACTCCATATCACTAGCAGGATCAAATGTAAAGGCCTCTCTTTACTGTTCAGTATCCTATATAAATGGTTCTCCTTTTCCTCTTGCCATACCTTTTCATTCTTTTTATGCCCTACCTATAACTCAATGACAGATATGTAAAATGAGATAATACATACATAAATGTATTTTAAAATGTCAATTATTATTAATATATGTAGTTTGTTGATCAAAGTGGAGGGGCAGAAAGAAAAAGAGATGGGGAGAAGAAAAGAGAGAGAGAGAGAGAGAGAGAAACAGAGAGAGAGAGAGAGAGAGAGAGAGAGATAATAGGTAGTACAAAGAACTGTATCTGCTGAAAATTCTTAAGTTCAAACACAGATTCTGAGTTTTGCAAAATCTATTATGGTTTGGATCTTAACACCTAGAAAATTTGTTTCAACAATAAGATTATGAAGGACATCACCTTCAGCACACTTCCATATACACACACATGAATCAAAATAATCTATACTTTGTTTTGACTTCATTAAGCTTTTCCTCAGCCAGAAGGATTTCCTATGCTATCATGTGATATATACAAACAAGATAATTTTTATCTGCAACATAAGTAATCCCCCATTTTGTTGTCTCCCTCATATGGCATAAAACCTCCAATAAAATGAAATGAAAAAAATGATAGGAGATTTTTCCACTAGGAAATATATAGTCCAGAAATGGAAGCCAGAATTACAACTATTTTATGATCTGTTGATATAACATTAAAGAAATATAGATTAATTGAAATGCTATAGAAAATTATTTTATTTGTAAACTGAAGAGGTATTTTTCTTTATTATTTCTTCAAATATTATAGCAGTACAGGATTGGTCCATAATGGAGCTCAATAATGGAAGTCAAAAACAAAATAAATTTTTCCTTTTTTTTTTAAAAATAAAACCTTTTTTATTTTTAAAACATATGCATGGATAATTTGACAACATTGACCTTTGCATAGCTTTGTGTTTCAGATTTTCTCCTCCTTCCCCCCTACCCCTTCCCCTAGATGGCAAGCAATCCAATATATGTTAAACATGTTAAAATATATGTTAAATCTAATATGAATAAACATATTTATACAATTCTCTTGCTGCAGAAGAAAAATCAGATAAAAAAATAAAGTAAATGATTAAGAAAACAAAATAAAAGTGAACAAAAACAAAAAAAGAGTGAGAATGTTATATTGCGATCCACATTCAGTTCCCACAGTCCTCTCTCTGAGTATAGATGGCTCTCTTCATCACAGCATCACTGGAATTGGCATCAATCATCTCATTGTTGGAAAGAGTCACGTTCATTAGAATTGATTACAATATAATATTGATGTTGCCGTGTACAATGATCTCATGTTCCTGCTCATTTCCTTAGCATCAGTTCATGTCTTTCTAGGCCTCTCTAAAGTCACCCTCCTGATCATTTCTTATGAATAATAATATTCCATAACATTCATATACCATAACTTATTCAGCCATTTTTTAACAGATGGGCAACTATTCAGGTTCCAGTTTCTTGTCATTATGAAAAGGGCTACCATAAACATTTTTGCATCTGTGAGTCCCTTTCCTTCCTTTAAGATCTTTTTGTGATATGGCCCAATAGAAACACTGCTGCATCAAAGAGTATGCACAGTTTGATAACTTTTTGAACATGGCTGCAAATTGCTCTCCAGAATGGCTGGATCCATTCACAGTTCCACCAACAATGTGTTCCAATTTTCCCCACATCCCCTCCAACATTTGTCCTTGTTTTTTCCTATCATTTTAGCCAATCTAAAAGGTGTGTAGTGATATCTCAGAGTTGTTTTAATTTGCATTTCTCTGATCAATAGTGATTTAGAGCATCTTCTCATATGATCAGAAGTAGTTTTAATTTCTTCATCTGAAAATTTTCTGTTTATATCCTTTGGCCATTTATCAATTGGAGAATGGCTTGAATTCTTTATAAATCTGAATCTCTATATATTTTAGAAATGAGGCCTTTATAAGAACCCTTAAATGTAAAAATGATTTCCCAATTTATTGCTTCCCTTCTGATCTTATCTGCATTAGTTTTGTTTGTACAAAAACTTTTTAACTTAATATAATTAAAATTATCTATCTGGTGTTCAATTATGAGTCCCAGTTCTTTTTTGGACATAAATTCCTTCCTTCTCCACAGATCTGAGAGGCAGACTATCCTATGTTCTTCTAATTTGCTTATAATATCACTCTTTATGTCTAAATCATGAACCCATATAGATCTTTTCTTAATATGTGGTGTTAGACATGTATTGGTCAACCTGCCATCTGGGAGAGGGGGTGGAGGGAAAGAGGGGGAAAAATAGGAACAAAAGGTTTTGCAATTATCATTGCTGTAAAATTACCCATGCATATATCTTGTAAATAACAAGCTATAATAAAAAAGAATAATAATTTTAAAAAATGTGGTGTTAGATGTGGGTTGAGCTCTAATTTCTTCCATACTATTTTCCAATTTTCCCAGCAATTCCCAGTCAAATACTGAGTTCTTATCCCACAAGCTGGGGTCTTTGGGTTTGTCAAACACTAGATTGCTATAGTTCCTGACTATTTTGTCCTGTGAGCCTAACCTACTCCACTGATTAACTCCTCTATTTCTAAGCCAGTACCAAATGGTTTTAATGACCACTGCTTTATAATATAATTTTAGGAGTGGCACAGCTAGACCACCTTCATTAGCATTTTTTCATTAATTCTCTTGAAATTCTTGACCTTTTGTTCTTCCAGATTAACTTTATAACTATTTTTTCTAGATCTGTAAAATAATTTCTTGGGAATATTATTGGTATGGTGCTAATTAAGTATATTAATTTAGATAGTATTGTTATTTTTATTATATTTGCTCAGCCTACTCTTGAGCACTTGATATTTTCCCAACTAATTAGGTCTGATTTTATTTGTATGGAAAGTGTTTTATAGTTGTGTTTGTATAGTTCCTGACTTTCCCTTGGCAGATAGATTCCCAAATATTTTATACTATTAACAGCAATTTTGAATGGAATTTCTTTTTGTATTGTTTGCTGCTGGACTTTGTTGGTAATATATAAAAGTGATGATTATTTATATGGATTTATTTTGTATCCTGAAATTTTACAAAAGTTGTGAATTGTTTCTAGTAGTTTTTTAGTTGATTCTCTAGGATTCTCTAAGTATACCAGCATATCATCTACAAAGAGTGATAATTTGGTTTCCTCATGACCCAGTCTAATTCCTTTAATCTCTTTTTCTTCTCATTGCTTAAGTTAACATTTCTAATACAATATTGAATAGTAATAGTGATAATGGGCAGCCTTGTTTCACTTCTGATCTTATTGGGAATGGTTCAAGTTTGTCCCCATTACATATGATGCTTGCTAATGGTTTTAAATAGATGCTATTGATTATTTTAAGGAAAAGTCCATTTATTCCTATACTCTCTAATTTTTTCTTAATAGGAATGGGTGTTGGATTTTATCAAATGCTTTTTTCTGCATCTACTGAGATAATCATATGATTTTTGTTAGTTTGCTTATTGATATAGTTGATTATGCTAATAGTTTTCCTAATATTGAACCAGCCCTACCTTTTAGGAATAAATCCTACTTGACCATAGTATATCGTCCTGGGGATGACTTTCTGTAATCTCATTACTTATATTTTATTTAAGATTTTTCATCATTATTCATTAGGAAATTGGTCTAATTTTCTTACTCTGTTTTCACCCTACCTGGTTAATGATACATATCTGTATCATGAAAGGAAATTGATAGGACTCCTTCTTTCCTTATTTTTTCAATAATTTATATAATGTTGGAATTAATTGTTCTTTGAATGTTGGTAGAATTCACATGTATCTTAAATTTGATTAGATGTGAATTTCTACTCTGACTTTGAGCTAGTACTATAGCTTGTCTATATTTCAGTTATTCCACCTAAAAAATGACACAACTGGACTAAATTAAATGTAAGGATTGTTATTATTTAAAATGTATGATTCTATGAATTCAAATAATTGCTAAAGAAAGATCAACATAGTCTACAAGGGAAAAAATCTTAAGGTTTTTATATTAAGCTAAATATTTGTACACCACTCCTTTAGCATTATATTTCTGAGGCATCACTAATTAATGTGAGTCCTTTTTTCTTGCCTTTGTGTATATATTATCTCCTGTAGGCAATTCATTAAAAAAAATGTTCATACTCTTTTAGTAAGATACCATTGTGAAGTTCAGTTCTCATAATTGTTAAAAACAAATTCTGAATATTACAATGTAAATTATTTCTGTTTGATTACCACTTAACATCACTATTCTTCTACAAATGTTCTGCCCACTAATTTTCAGGAACATTTTCTCTGATAGAGTCTCACTGAGTGGACCACAAAAGTCCTTGAAAGTCAGGTTTTATTTTTAAAAGTGCATTTAAATTCAATTAATTTATTTAGTCTATGTTATATGAGATCTTAACTAAATTAAAAGTATAGTTTTCCCCTATCAAAGATCAATTTAACCATAAGCAACCACATATATAATTAAGTAGTTTTTATACTTGAAATGATGAGCACATGTTTGAACATAAATTATTTTATGAAAATATATTCTATTTTGACTCAGAGCTATCAACAAGAAAAAATGGTGTTTGTTTGTTATTGCATATTTATTATGAGAAATTATTTTTCCTCTTTTTTTAATGAATAGAATTAGGAGGGAATAAAAATAGATTATTATCAATTAAAAAAAAAGAACCTTTAAAAAATAAACAGCTGAAGGGTGCTACAGGTGAGCAACATTGCATATTTTCTTAGATGAGGTCATTGTATGTTCATTTGGCTTAATTGACTTTGTTATAGGAGACCTTGATGAGAGTAATATTTAAATAATTGTAATGTTAAAATAAAACACATCAACAAAATATTTTAAAAGTGATTTACAACTATTTCTCTTGAATCTCCAAAATGACTCTGTGGGAAGAACACTGTCATCATTTCATATAAGGCTTATATTATAGCATTGTGTTGGTCATCTTTTGATGAGTGTTGCATGAAGAAAACAGTAAGAAAAAACAGTATAAAGAAAACAACAACTCACAAAATGATAATTGTAAGTAACTATATAGCAAATGAATTGGATTGGCATCATATTAAATATCTATCCATGATATCTTTTTCTCCATGAAACCAATATTAGGATTGCTTTTATTTAAAGGATTATTTGCAAATTCTTTATTTTAAGACTGCAGAAATTTAATTCAATTTACTCCTATTTAATTCTAGCTTTGTTTTGCCATTGTATATTTGTACTCAATATAAGTTAAAAATGAAATAAATCTAACTCAGAAGGCTGGAATAAATTAACTCTGGGTTGACTATAATTAAAATTTTGGAATAAAAGTAACTATTTGGTAGGTCTTTTTTTTTTAAATAAAGTGCATTTAAATTCAATCCATTCATTTATTCTGTCTTATTTGTGATCTTAAGATAAATTAAAAGTATAATTTTTCTTCTTCAATGGGAGGAAGACTAGAAAAATAATGATCTTGAAATATTCATGACAACCCCTTTGACATTTAAGAGACTTAGAATAATCATCTCATTGTGCACAGGTTCTTATTTTAGTGTATAAGTTAATTCTAATACAATTATACTTGTCTGCATAATTTTCTTTCAAATGTGTTCTCTTAATTAAAATGTACATTAGTATCCATTATAGAACAAGATATGTTCCCATATATCTCCAATAAATTAGCTTCTGGTAAAGAAAACAATGCATGATGACATAGTAGATATTATGGATTACAGCAGGGTCATACATTATAGGTAGGTATAATTCTTCCCTACTCAGTGCCATTTTCCTAATTTCAGGATCAGAAAATGCTTTAAATGCAAATTTACATAGCAAAGTAACATGTTACAGTGCATAAGCAGTGGGATTTAGAGGGAGGAAAACTAGGATTTTATTTCTACCTGATGAATCTATTTCTGATGAATATTGGCCACATGATCAGAACAAGTTATGAGAGCTCTTGGTGCTCTACTACAAGTTACTCTGTAGTCAGAGTCATAGAAGATGAAAAAAGAAAAACTACAACAAGAAAACAAAAACAAAATTCTTCAGTCTAAGATCACTATAATATAGCTTCTTACCCTGGGAAAGAACTTCTTGTCTGAAAGTTTTTAGAAAGAAAACCAAAGTGATTTTTGGTCAATATATTAAGATTCTCACTCTAAATGGATAGTAAACATTTATTGGGTACTTTTGTGTGTTTATATGTGTGCATATACACACATATGTAATAAAGATTTATATAAAATACAAATCTTTACATTAAATGTATACAATAGTTAAAAAGATATATACACACACACACACACACACATACACAAATATACATGTGAAGTCCCCGCTAGCCCTGGAGGGCCTCAGGGTCAGCCAGAAGTCTTTAGTCTTTAGGGGAAAAAGTGAAAGAAGCAGTCAAAGTGCCACGAGGTTTGCTAATGATGTATCCTAGATTTTTGAGTCCAAAGTCACCAGCCTCTCTCCTCCTTGTCCTGCAAAGTGAGTCTGGCCTCTGTCCCTCCACCCTCTAATCCTTGCTTACAATTTTCTTAACACCAAACAGCCACCCAGCATCAATTGTGAGAAAAGCCATTTATCCAAACATATACTAACAGAGTCATTGTCTCATATTGAATAGGTAATTAGCCTTAAGTGCTCTGTTGTCTGATTCAGACATACCTATTCAAAGTTTCAGTCCTCTTCATGTATATATATAAGCACTTACATGAAATAAAAAAATTAAGGTTATATATAGTTCCTATATATTTTCTGTGTGCATATATATACATATGTAATATACATATACACAATAAAAAAACCTTATTTTATCTGTAGAGAGGTACTTAATATGTTGACCACAAATAATTTTAATTTGCTTCCGAGAAGCCTGCTGATGGGGAGTTGAATTCTCTCTCACACACACACTTACATATATTATTCACAAATTCTGTAGTGGCTATGTAATGGAAAGCTCCAAATCCCAAGTGAAATATACAGGACAAGATATACTACCTGTTAAGTCCAGACTAGCTCCCTGGAGGCCTTAGGATCAGCCAACGTCAGAATAAGCAAAAGTCCTTGGTCTTTAGGGGAAGAAGCAGGCAAACTGCAAGGAGTTTTGCCAAAGATCTCTTCTCGATTCTGGAGTCCAGAATCTCCATCTTTCTCCTCTTCTTCCTAACTCCAAGTGAATCTGGCCTGCCTCACCTCACCCTCTAATCCTTGCCTACAATTATCTTAACATCAAACATTGAGCCTACATCAACTGTAAGAAGAGCCATTTATCCAAACATCTACTAATAGAGTCATTGTCTCACATCAAATGGGTAATTAGCCTTAAGTGCTAGGTTGTCTGATTCAAGCACACTTTTTCATAGTTTCAGCCCTTTATAACTACCAAAATCTCTGAAATATCAATCTCAGGTTTCAAAACTAAGACAAATTGGCTGTAGGATGTCAGCTTATAACTATATTGGCTTTTGGGAATGTCAAGCTTGACTCAGTCCCTACATGATAAATATCATAGAAATTTTATTATCCAAAGGAAATATGGATATTTGGGGCTAACCTAGGCTACTATCAAGCCATGACTGTATTGTGTTCCATACTCTAGAATCATTCTAGTTTTTCAAAAGTTAACCACATGAGATGACAATGATGATGATGATGAACAAGAAGAAGCAGAAGCTGAAACTGAAGCTGAAGCAGAAACAGAAGAAATGGCCATCAAATGCTGGAAACAATATATAAATATATATTAGATAACAGAGAATCACTAAATGTCAGAGCTGGGACCATAATATTTCAAAGGGGCTTTTATTTTATTGATGATAAAACTAAACTTAGAGACTTTGAGAAACATGGATTTATAGGGTTGAGAGTGAGAAGATCTTAGAGGTAATCTAATTTAAATATGATTTTTAGATAATTAAACTGAAACTAAGAATGATGAAGTAATTCAGCAAAGTTCTGGTGGTAGTAAGAACTATGACTTCCATCCATGTCTTTTGATGCTAAGTCCAGTGTCCTTCTCTCTTCATGACAATTCTTTCCCATCATCCTTTCTTTACTATTAAAAAAAGTAGGAAGGGAAGGGAAGATAAGGATTATTGTTTTGTTAATATGTATATAAAAGTTTTTTATTTTCCCAATTGTAAACTTATAAGGGATTACTGGTGAAAGGGGCAACCTGAAGGTAATTCATCCAAGAGCAGGCAGAAAAGTGAATAGAATTAGAGGGACTTCCACTTATATCAATTTTGCTAATGAACTGGAAGTCACAAGCTCCTTAGGATTAAAAACTTTAGGAAAGTCTAAAGTACAGGCATTGAGTTCAAATAAGAGGAGGCAGTCTGCCAAAAGTCTTTGCACAGAATAGGCTAAAATATTTGCAGTGGAAGATGTTTTTTAGTAACAAAATGTTTAGGAAGACTGTGGCCTAAATAAAGGGGATATAGAAGACAAACATAACCTGAAAGATACAACTATTCAATAATACCTGGCTGGTGAACTTCCCTCTGCAAAATCAAACAAGACATTGAAAAATGTAAAGTGCATTAAAATTTACAAAGACTAGAACCAAAGAAACCTGGGTGAAAGTGCCAACTTCGAAGTCAAGGAAGGATTTATTGAAGGCCAGGGGAGGAATATTTAGGTGCCCTATTGGCAAATACCTGTCTGGAACTAAACAGCCAAGTTTGCAGACCTGTGGATAAGAGAAAGTTAGATGTGTGTATGTATTTAATATTACTAGTCAGTTATTTTAGTCAAGTCTGACTTTTCATGATATGATCTATGGTTTTATTGGCAAAAATACATTTTATAGATGAGAAAACCAAGCCAAACAGCATTAAGGGACTTGCCCATAGTAGATAGCAAGTGTTTTGAAACCGTTATTCTTCCTGACTCCTGGTCTAGTACTCTGTTCCCTGAAACACCTAGTTGCCTCCTGCGCAATATACCTTCTGGTTAATATTTATTGGCAATGTCCAATGGACAGTGTTTGTTGAAATAAGATGAACTGGCTAACAGAGCAATATTTTGCTTTAAAAAGTAGCAAAAAGGATCACATTGATGGTCCACATCTGTGGTTTCCCACCTCGAAGAAACATGTGAGGTGATTATAATGTAACCAGTCTGATTTTTAGTTGGGTGGACCTTGTTACTTCATAGACACACCTTATACAATTTACAAATGTTGAAAGTGTGGTTTGAAACTCCCAAACTTTCCTTCAGAAAAAGAAAAAGGTAGCATTTAATCAAAAGATCTCCAACTTAAAGCAATAAAAATAATACTTACCCTTGAAGTATAATATTTATGCTTCCTCATAGTTTGTTTTTAAAAAATATTCCTATTAATGCTACAGGAATTACCTGTTGCTGAATCAGCATGACATTAGAGAGTTTTTGCAGCTCTGGAGAGCTTATTTCTCTTTAATGGCATCCTAACTCAGTAATTAGGCTGCCAGTTGTAACTTCTTCCACAGTCTTGTAAACACAATGCACCAACAGATTTAGATAGCACATCAGCCACTTATCTGCACAAGAGGCACTTTTCCCACAGAAAAAAGTCACTTTTGCTAAGCATCTGAAAAGGTGTAATTAGCAGCCATTAGTATTACCAAAAATAAAAATAAAATAAAATAAAAAAGCCTTGCAAATGATGTTCATTTAGGGTTTCCAGAACCCATTCACTTAGGGTAAAAATATCTGGCAGGAACCAAAAGAAAAACACATCCACCATGAAGTTTCCTTTCTGTGCAATGCATTTCTCATTCTGGTCATGGAAAAATGCTGTATTTTATCAAAGTAATTTGTTCTGGTTTGCAAGCTTGAACCCAAAAACCAGTCTACTGGGGAAGCATGCGACCCTTGCAACACAGTGATCCATTGTATGTCACTCAATGTTTCACTAGCCGTCAAGCCTATGTGAGCAAAGAAAATATTGGCTCTTTTGCTTTCCTAGTGTTGACAATGAGTAGTTGGAGCAACAAGTCTCAGAACCATGGCCAACATGCTGATTTGTAGAGAGCTAAAGGAGTACAAATAAAGTCAGCAACAGTTTCCCTTATATCCAATCCAACACATACATAGAATCTTATTAATCTTAAAAGGAGTTTACATTGACAGCATACTTTACAGTTACAAAGTGCTTTGCATACATTCCTTCATGTAATCCCAACCACAACTTATTAAAACAGACAGATCAAATATATACTTGTTTCATTTTTAACTCAAGAAAAATGGAAGCAAAAAGAAATTTAGGGTTATTTCACCAAGATTGCCTATCTTTCAAGTAGAAGAAGAGCTGGCATTTAAACTCAAAATTTCTAATTTAATCTGGTATGCTTTCTACTGCGATGGCCAGAAGAAATCTTAAGGGACATCTTGATCCAACCTGCTTCCTCATTGAATAAAATGAGGCCCAAGAAGATTGGAGGATTTATCTAAGGTTACACTGAGAGTTAATGAGAATCAGAATAAGAACCTGAAGACTCAGATTACAGTGTTTTACATACTGTAGGTGTTTAGTAACTTTATTAAACTGGATATAAGTTTAGTGACGTCTTCCTTATATACAACAAACTTTGATTGATTAAAATACTGTAAACAAATTATTCTATTTTTCAGAATATAATCATAGTAGACAATTTAATACTTTAAAGCTTGTTAGGCATTTTACATACATTATCTAATTTGGGTATCATGATAACAACAATAATAATTAACATTAATATAGTGCTTTAAGTTTTTCAAAGTGTTTTATAAATACTACTTGATTAAATCTTCCCAAAATACCTGGGAGCTAGGTGCCCTATCCACTGTGCTCCCTTGCTACCTCATAGCACACTTATGAGGAACAGAACAGGTATTTAACACACCCATTTTACATAAGTTGTAAAAAGGCTCTGAAAGGCTCTGACTTCTCCAGGTTAAAATTTCTAACATGAGAGATTATAATGCAATTATGTGTCTTCCTTATTAAGCACTCTATCTGCTTTGCTGCAGTGCCTCTCTAACATAGTCCTTCACATCTGGCATTGGAAATTTAACAAGTGTCAGTTGTTACTTATATGACCTTGAACATGTCATTTAACCTATTTGTGGTAAATTCCTCATTTGTAAAATAAGGGGAGTTAACCAAATTACTTCTAAGTTCTATTTAAGCTTTAAATCTACAATGTAAAATTCAAAGTTATTATTTTTATTTTTTTTTAGTCTTTGGCTTTAAATTTTATTTATTATGTGGGATGGCTATCTGGAAGTGAGGAGAACAGAAAAAATTATGATGATGTAAAAAACATTCATGAAATTTTTGATATATAAAATTATGTCTTTCCTTTTAAAAACTCAGTTTTCCCTTATCTCTAAAACTGAAGATTTTAATGCTTCTTTCTCAACATCTTATTTTATCAAAGTACAAAAAACAATTTTATATCTGAAAGCCAGAAGCAAGTAAAATGCCTTTATAGGTATAGAAAAAGTACAGTTGTGAATAGAAATGGAAAAAAAAAACATACATCTAGATTAGTGCTATCAAATTCAAATAGAAATTTGGACATTAATTTTTTACATAAGGATCCTTGCAGGCTACATATTAACTAAATTATTGGGAGTATCTTGTGCTGCATGAACCTAGCCAGAAGAGTGTGTGTGTGTGACATCTTTGATATAGAACATATATAAAACAAAGAAAAAAAAAAGAGAAAAGATGAATATTTTAGAGCAAAAAATTTGCTCCAAATTAATTTTGATAATATTATATAGCAAATGGAAATTTTCTGATGGTGTCTGTGCTAGCCTTTTTTTATCATATCTATAGCAAAGTTTTGTTCATCTTAATAACAGATCCTGTTATGATGGCTTATCAAGCCAATTTTAACTATAATCAGCTTTTCAATTTATAGTTCTTAACTATTACAGAGAGTTTGGTAGATGCTATAAGCAAAGAGGAATTACCAGAAATTTATGAGCAAAGAAGTTTCAAATTTAGAATTACAAAGTAATGCTTAGAACAGAATAATTTACTGAATATAAATACATGTTAATTAAAATGTTAAAACATAACTAACTAGCTGTGTATAATATCCCTTCTTATATCCTGCAATAATTCACCTGTGAATTATACCTGAGAAAATAACAAACTAATACTTTCTTTGTTTAGTAGCCTTATGACTCCATAAGACAAGCCAAAGAATTAAGACAATCCATAGAAAGAACCATTATGACTCACACAGAGAAGACTATTTGAATCTCAATTCATTTTCCTTTTAATTTTCCACCTACAAATACTTTTTCCTCGGTTCTATTGTTCATGTGGCTTTTGCTTTAAGAGAAAAAAAAACTTTGTTTTAAAAAATCGTTACTTTTCATCCATCCCCATCACCCTCTAATTATTACATAAAGGATTAAGCAAGGGTTTAAAAACCTTCATGACATCTAAGTATTTGCTAACATTAAAATTATTCTTGATTCTTAGACATAGCCTTTCAGCTTGTAATTACAAGTCAATCATTAGTTATATAGCATTTCTATGGTTTTCAAGTTACCAAGATTTTTGTCAAAATATACCTAGCATGACTCATTCCCTTTCAGTTATTTCATGGACCTGTTGTTTGGCCAGGGAAATGCAAATTATCAGATAAAAGGAATTATTAAAGGATGAAGTTCTGTTGTCCTTAAATATTAATATTTTTTCAATTCTAACCATATGAAAATAGGATTTGGTTCATGATTATAGTTTTCACAAGAATCAATATATTTATCTAAAAGATATATTCATTAGCACTATATAAAAGATTTATATTAGTTAAAATCAAGAAAGAAGTAGAGCTTATAGAAACTCCCTAAAAGCAAAGGAAAAGACTGATGAAAGGGAACCTTGAAAAATAATTTAAATTTCATAAGAATTCTGGTGCAAAATTTTAAGGTTTTTAACCAGAGTTTATTGTTATGAGCAAAGAGAGAATAAATTGATTATCTGACTGACTAAAAGAATCTAAGTAATGTGTGAGAAATTTGGTCCAAGTATAATATTTCTTCTTTCCACGCTGATAAAAGGGAATTGTGGCATGGCAGCTATCTCTAGTGGATACTGGCAAAAAAAAAAATTTTTTTCTGAGTTTTGAGGCCAACTGGAAGGAATAACAATATCAGAATCCTTTGTAGATTAAAAAAGAAGTCATCCATACATGGACTAATCTTCTTGCCACTTCCAATCTGCTTAAGCTTATCACTCCAATTCCCAACCTAGAGATTTCTTCACTGGTTTCTTTATGTTCTTTACTGTTTCTATTCTATGCCATAGGAAAGAACCCAGTAAAACTGAGGAAAGGAGTTATCAGTGATAGCTTCTGGCAATGACCCTGGGATTTGCACCCCTTACTAACTCACTTGGAGGTCTCCCAAAGAAGCACATCAAAGCAAGGAAAAGCTGAACGTTTCCAGAGGTTGTCTTTAGGGTAACTTTTTACTTGAGGGTTCCTCATGGAGAAACAGGGCATCTTTTGTTTTTGAGCAGCTTTCTCTGTACCCTGTGTCTAATGATTGAGCTGTATTGAATGTTTGTCAAGGTCTTGATGTTAGCACTTTTATGGTAGAACTTATCACAAGGCACTGGAAAAGTAGCAGAGTCCACAGTTTCAAGAACAGTACTGACTCAGAACTGCTACAGCTGAACTTCATTATACCATTTTGCCCAGATTTGTGGGATTATATGAATTATTATTTTAAGAGAATGAGCCAGAACCAGTTGCCAGTAAATGTTTAAGCCCTTTGAAAATCTTAGAACTAATCTCATAAGGTAAGATTCCTGGGCTTGGAAAGGCATATGTGTTCTAGGCATTGTGCTAACAATTTTACAAACATTATTTCATTTAACACTCATAATAACTCTGGAAGGTAGGTGCTATCATTACCTCCATTTTACATATAAATAAATTGAAGTAAACTAAGGTTAAGTATCCTATCCAGGATCACAAAGCTAGTAAATGTCCAAGGTCAGATACTCAGGTCTTCTGGGAGTCCAGGCCCAGAACTCTATCCACTGCAATCGCTAGCTGCAGGAATATCTGAGTCTCTTCCCTGGTCAACCTATCGTGCAGAAGTCAAGGGGAGAGCGGCTTTTTTTATGTTCTTTACTGTTTCTTCTCTATGCTATAGGAAAGAAGTCGGGACAATTGAGAGAAGGGTCTATCAGTAATAGCTGTAGACAATAATCTTGGAGGTTGCACCAGTTACTCACTCACTACACCCTCTCTCTCTAAATATGTATCTGAGAGCATAGACAACCATTGATTACAGAAAATACCAAAGCATTTGGCAAAGAAAAGTGTGTCAAATTGTCAAAAATAGTTATGTTTTTGGTTATGTCTGAATCCCTTTTTTCTCAAATGTGCCTGTAGTAAAGATCACAAAAATTTTGGAATCAGAGACTAACAGCTTCTAACACTGCCAGTCTCTATATTATAATATACATAAAAAGTAATGTCAAATTAATGACTTACATCATGAATTTCATTCAACAATGTAGTTTTGAAACATTTTTGGTAACAATTTTTTTTTTCAATGCTGTCCAGAATTTGTTGCTGTTCAGTCATTCCAGTTGTTTTCAACTTTTTGTGACACCATTTAGGTTTTTCTTGGCAAAGATACTGGAGCGGTTTAGCATTTCCTTCTTCCACTCATTTTAGAAATGAGGAGACTGAGGCAAACAAGGTTAAATGACTTTCTTGGTAAAAAAAGGTCTAGTAAGTGTCTGAGGCTAAATGAATGTCCAGAATTATAATAACATTATATTATCTTGTATTATTTTTTCCTATAAACGCAGGCTAAATGTCTTTGATATTTCATCTATAAAACTGATACATATTTAAAATGTTTTGTGTGCAAATTTGTGTTTAATAAGTATTTTGGATAATATTTTTATAAAAAAATTATTGCTTCAAAGTAATAAAATGTTTGGTTTGGGGATCTTTTTTTATCCTGTGCACAAATCCAAAATTCTACATGTGGTGAAGCAGAAGTCCATTTTTAGAAGTGATTCAACCATATAAATCCCATATTTATTCTACTTAGCTATTTAGTCTTCTCAGTGATAAAACTTATTCTTTTTGCTGGTAAATGTTATTTTATCCTTTTTACCAATTTTCTTTATGATAATAGCTTTTTATTTTTCAAAATGCACTCAAAGATAATATTCAGCATTCACCCTTGCAAAACCTTGTGTTCCCAAATTTTCTTTTTATTTCCTTACCTTCTTGTTCCCTTAGCCAGAAAGAAATCTAATATAGGTTAAGCATGTGCAATTCTTCTAAACATATTTCCATATTTAAGTGATAAATCTTTCAAAAAATAGTTTGGCACTCTGATATACATATCATTTCCTCCTTTTTGTCTAATTGAAAAATAATATACCCTACATAGAAATCTATGTATAATAGACACACACACATACATATGTTGGAACACACAGGAGAGCTGTTGGAATACATGGGAGCCACCTGACAGTGGCTGCTGG
This sequence comes from Sarcophilus harrisii, assembly GCF_902635505.1. Lineage (NCBI taxonomy): Eukaryota > Metazoa > Chordata > Mammalia > Dasyuromorphia > Dasyuridae > Sarcophilus > Sarcophilus harrisii. The sequence continues at coordinate 163,873,717 of NC_045427.1, forward strand.
AGTTCCAACCCAGAATGGATCTCTTCTTGTGAGAGGATGATACAAGGAGACTGAGAGGCAGTTGCTGTTCTCTGAGCTCTCTCCTGAGAAACCATTGTGTTGTCTGACTTCTCTCCTTCTCTTCCCTCTCCCTCCAATTTATCATTGTTAAGGGACAGGTCAATTCACCTAGAGTCTCCACAGCTGTGAATCATAACCTCTGAAGGAGTTGCAAGGCAGCCTTTGCTGACACAGGTGTTGCGGACTGGGAATGAGATAAATTTGGAGGTAGGGGAAGAGGAGAGAAGTCAAACAATGCAACAGCCTCTCAGGAGAGAGCTCAGGGAACAGCAACTGCCTCTCAGTCTTTGTGTATCATCCTCTCACAAGAAAAGATCCATTCTGGATTAGATCTCCAGCAGCCGCTGTCAGGTGACTGCCATATATTCCAACGGCTCTCCCATATATTTCAACAAATACACATACACACACAAAATTTTATATATATATATATATATATATATATATATATATATATACATATATATATATGTAATTATATATAAAACAACACTGCAATCTATAATTAGGAAGGTTTGATATTTTATTATAGTTCATCCTTCCACTCCAGGAATTGTCCAACCACAAAAATGGAGTTTCAAAGAATATTTAGCACAGATAAGCAATCTCCAAAATTTTTCATTTTTATTTTTATTAAATATGACAAAGTGAAGCTTTTCAAAATCCTATTAAGAATGCAGTCTATTTATAGAGAAAAAAGTAAGAAGGTGGCTCATGGGATCAAAATTTACTCTTGTTTATTAAGGAACAAGAATAACTAGTTTATGTCTCTAAAAAATTTGTTATACAATGTAGAAAAATAAGGGACATATGAAGGAAAAATGAAGAACTAAAATATTTTAATGTCATTGAAAAAATCAGGCACAAGTCAGGAAAACAATGCTATCCTTTTTATATGATATATACCTTGTCAGTCCCAGAACTGATAACTTTATACTGATTCTTTTCTATCATCCTCAGTTCTCCTTATCAAAGATGTATAAGAAGAATAGAAGAAAAATTTTCACCTTATAACAAAAAGTTATACTGGGATAGATTACAAAACCTTGGTTACTCTAACAAAACTGGCACCCCAGACTACCCCAGAAGACTGTTTCTGAACAATAACACAGGATCATGCAAGGGGCAACAGACTGAGATGGTCATTCAGCACAACATATCATATTACACATAATGGCAACAAAAGTCCAGAAAGCCTAAATAACTTCCCTAGAGTCACATAGCTAATTAGTAGCAAAAACTAGGATTTGAAATGTTTATTATAACTTTTAATTCATTAGTTTTTATACAAGAGTAATGACTGGGCCATATCTGGAGTCATCAGCATTTACTAGGCATTTGTTATGTGTCAAGCAGTGTGCTAAGTGCTAAGAATGGAAAGAAAGGTTAACAACTACTTTTATTAAGGAGTTCACAATCTAATGGATGAGATGGCATACACACAGCTATGTATAAGTAAGATAAATATAAAATAGAATTGGGGATAATTTCAGAAGGAAAATGCTATCATAAAGGGAAACTGAGGAAGGCTCTCTCTCCTTATGGAAAGTAGATTTTAGCTGAGGCTTGAAGGAAGCCAAGAAAGTAGTGATGAAGAGAAGCAGTGACAAGAAGAGAGAACATTGTAGCTCTGGGGAACAGCCAGTGAAAATTCACAGTTGGCAGTACTTTTCAGTACTTGAAAGACTAACGGGTTGAAGAAGGAATAATTTATAGATTAGATTAGACTTGTTCTTCTCAGACTCAGAGGGCAGAATTAGAGATGATGAATAGAAGTTTAGAAGAAGTAAAATTAAAACTTGATGCAAAATTTCCTAACAATTATGTATCTCTAGATATGGAATAGTAAGCCTTGAGAAACAGTGACTTTCCTCTCAAAAGAAGTCTTCAATAAAGGGTCAGTGACCATGTATCAGATATATTGTAAAGATTTTTTCCCCAAATATTAATTGACCTCATGTGAGTTGGCTTGTATATATACACAGTTATAGAAATGAAAATGACCCTAAAATGCAATTTACATAGTTTTTTCTTTTTCTTTTCTCTAATTACATGTAAAACATTTTTTTCTTGTACTTGTATATTCCTTTTTTTACATATTTCCATATGAATCCTGTTGGGAGAGAAAAAAATCAGAAACAGAAGGGGAAAATGTTAAGAAAAAAAACAGAAGAAAAAAAGTAATGTAGCATGTATCAAATTACATTCAGTCTCCATAATTCTCTCTCTGGATATAAATAGTATTTTCTATCTTAAGTTTATTGCAATTGCTTTGGATCACTTAATCACTGAGAAGAATCAAGTCTATCATAATTTTGCGGCTGTTGTGTATGATGATTTCCTGCTTCTGCTTGTTTCACTCAGTATCAGTTTATGTAAACCTCTTTAGGCTTTTCTAATATCAGCCTGCTCATCATATTTTATAGAACAATAACTTCATTACTTTCATATGCCATAACTTATTCAGCCATTCCAATTGATGGGCATCTACTCATTTTCCAATTCTTTGCCACCACAAAAAAGAGCTGCTACAAATATTTTTTGCACATTTGGATCCTTTTTTCCTCTTTTAGGATTTCTTTGGGATACAGATTCAGTAGAGTCTCTGCTATAGTTTTATAGTTTTTTTGGGCATAGTTCTAAATTACTCTCCAATAGTTGGACCATTTCACAACTCCACCAACAATGCATTAGTGTTCTAGTTTTCCCACACTTCCTTCAACATTTATTATTGTTTTTTTCTGTCATTTTAGCCAGTTTTATAAGTGTAAGGTAGTACCTTAGAGTTATTTTAATTTGCATTTCTCTAAGCAATAATTATTTAGAGCATTTTATAAAACTAAAGATGGCTTTCATTTCTTCATCTGAAAATTATCTCTTCATCTCCTTTACTTAAAATGCTATTTAAATCAGATTCACTATAACAAAAAAGCAGCTTGCATAGGACAGATAATGACAAACATTTCCCTGATAGAAAAGAAAGGTTGGAATTGAAATCAGCAAACCTTTCTTCAAATCTTAATTCTGCTACTTATTTTCTACATGAATTTGGAGAAATTATTTAACCTACCTTAGGCGGGCGTTGGATCAAAAATAATCTAAAGTATCATTTAGCTCCAAACAAATGGTCTTGTGATCTTCTTACTACTATAGAAGGAAGAGGAGGATTCTGAAGATGACATTGAATGCTTATCAGATGAGGAAGTCATTTTAATCAGCTATTATACAATCAGGTTTTACTTAACTCTCTTCCTTTATTACAAGGGAGGAACTAATAACTATGAAAATATAGAAATATGTAAAAAGGCACTTATTTAAAAAATAAAATAAATGAATGGCAAGGCACATCAACACAACGGCTAAATAACCAATTTTTAACATTCAAAAACATTTTGTCAGCATGATGACAAATAACTGGAATGCTTAACTCATACAACTTCTGGCATAATACTCTCTTCGAAGATGCTTCCTTGAATAATTCACAAAAGTGAACTACGTGAGTTTCCACAACATTGATCCTTATGGTACTGCCTAATTTAAACAGAGAATATTAAAAGTTCATCAAAGAGTTCTCATAGATTGAAAAGAAAGGAGGGAAGTGTGGAAATAATAGCTTTGTCAGTTAAAAATCATGTTCTCAAAACATTCATGATGTTCAATATTTGAATTCTCTTTTCCCAAACATAAGAATTCTATCATGAGGTAGAATACTTTATAACTATGTAGTTATTAGAAAGTTAAATTACAAAATTCCCCCCAGACTTTGATAATTACATGTCTGATTCAGTGGTTTGAGCCTTTGTTCTTCCCTACCATATGCAGAAAAGGACAGGATGTTGCAAGGAATTTGTTTCCTGTTTTGAACTATCCTGTCCAGAGGCTAATTGTATTAATAGACTTTCCTGGGTCTAATTAGTACTTTGTGTAACGTCTGCTGATTGTGACAATTTCATTTAATGTCTTCAGCGAGAGGTAAATTATTAAATCCAGTCATGATAAAAGGGTTGCACTTGTAATCATAGAACCTGTAGATAGAAGATATTTGGCAGGTCACTGAACCTCTGACCAAGCCAAATTCGCAAGCTTCCCACCAACAATGTTGATCTCAGTACTAAATTTAAACCAGGATAGGAAATGTTTTCCCTGCCAGATGGCTTTCTACACTTCAGAACTGTGAATTCAGACTGATGAAAGGTCTCTTCTCTCAATGTAGCTGACAAACAGGAGCAATTGATCAAATATATAACACTGGCAACTCCAAATGCCAATTTTTACCTTCTACCACTTTAATCCTACATGACACTTGGTAGTGAAGACTATCATTCTACAGTGTGGATAAAAATGAGAAAACCCACACCTTCATTTAGGTAAAGTAAGTCACCACCATGCTTTGAATGGTAGAATCATAGAATATAGAACTGGAAGTGGCTCAGAGATGATTTACTCCAACAACCTCATTTCACACATGAGGAAACAGGTGTAAAAGATTAAACCTGCTTGAAGTCATGTGTTCATATAAGTAAAAAGTAGAAGAGCCAAAATGCAAACCCAAAGCCCTCTGACTGTATATACAACACACTTTTGTCAATTTATGTGGTCTCTTCCATCTGTTCTTAGTTTCAAATGTTATTACAACTGTTGTTATTATGTAACCAATATAATTAATAATAAAATTAATATTCTTAATGAAATTAATAATCATTATTTAAAATCCACATAGATCTACATAAACAAAATAAATGAATTCTTATGCCAAAGTGATCTTATTATCCCCAAGAATAGTTTGTAGTATATAAGATGTTGTCCTGTTTATAGGCTATAGTTACATATCTTCTCATTGACTGTCCCCCTTGCTTGCTTCCTTTCTCATCTCTGTCCCCTGACTTCTCTTTCTTCAAGCCCTTACCAAAACCACATCTTCTACTGGAAGCTTTTCTAAATTCTGCTTAATTCTAGTACTTTACATCTGTTCATTATTTCCAACTTATCCTGTCTAGATTTAGTTTGTACATAGTTATTTGCATGTTGTCTTTCCATTAGACTGAGAGTTTTATTTTTCTTTGTACCCCCAATACTTAGCACCATGTTCAGCATATAGTACATACTTGAAAAATGTTTCACTGACTTTCTGTCAAGATATTCTAACTCCAAACAAATACATAAATATTAGACACATAATATGTCCCAGGCACTGTGCTATATAATAACAGTGAAAAGACAAAAATTAAATAGTTCCTGACCTCAGGACATTTCTGTTTTATTGGTAGAAACAAAATGTACATACACACATATGGTATATATTCAGTACAAAATAATTAAATATTAAAATATATTTATCAATCTTTGAGTCCCTAAAGTGCTTTTAAAGAGATATTAACTAGGAAACATAGTTTAAGTGCAAGAAAAGTTACTTCCAAAGAGGTAAATTCAACACTCTTTACCTTTTCAGCCTCTTCTCATGTTCACCTTTCAGTTCTATATATTTTATATCTGACTTCCAACCCTTATCATTGTTTGTCCTTCCTTCTCAAAGAGGACCATGACTTGTAAATGAACTGGATTTAAGTGAGGAAGGGCTGAGCAAGGTCAATTGCCTCATTTTCCCCTTCAGAGCCATTTGAGTCTAGGGGCCAGACAGAGATCAGGAGGATTGTAAATGTCCCTGGATGCAGTGGGAAACCTTGGCCGTTTTAAACTGAGTTCTACCACAAGTTTGACTAAGGCCTTCAGTGATTATAGCTACCTAGGTATTGAGACAAAGAATCACCACATTTATCCAGTCAAAAAACAAAACAAAAAAAACAACCTACAACTAAATAAATAAATTTGGGAGGGGAACAATCCCAGGGTTTCAGGCCAAAGCAGAAAAAAATGATATTTATATTTAATTGGAGTCAATCAGGATGCAAACAATGACCAAATGGGCTTGGCCTGGGGCCTATCTCAATCAGTGGGAATAAGAATAGTTTTGGTTTAAGGAATGGTCCTTAAGAAAGAAATCTAGCCAGTAAACCCCAAGATATCTTGGGAGGGTTCAGAGATTCAAAATAATAATAAAAAAAAACAACTACAAAAAAGCTTTTATGAGCATCTGTAGATAAGGATATGATAACCTATGTGGATAGAGGAAGGGTCAGGAACAAGAGACAAAAGGAAGGGAGGGAGGAAGAGAAGGAGGGAAGGAGAGAAGAGAAGGAGGGAGGGAGGGAAGGAGGAAAGGAACTGGGAAAGAAATCCATGTCACAAAAAAGAATACCTGGTCTAGGATGAAATATAAATCCATGTATTGATATATTAAAGTCCTTCATAAACTAACCACCAATTACACTTCTAGTCTCATTATATATTCCTTTTCTTCCCATGATGGTATTGTTGTTCCTTGAACATAGTACTCCATCTTTTATCTATGTCTTGGTAATGGTCATATCTCCCACATCTGGAATGTACTTCCTTCTTTTATGTCCAGCTTGCAGAATCCCTTCTATCATAATTCAGCTCAATTAGTAGCTTCCATATGAAGACTTTTTCCTGATTCCCTCTATTTGTTAGTGCCCTCCCTCCTTATATTAACATATTTATTCTCTATGTACATTCAAGTATAAATGTTACTTCCCCAATACCAGATCTTTGAAAGTAGGGATATACATACATACATACATATATATATATATATATATATATATATATATATATATATATATAACACTTCCCCAATACCAGATCTTTGAGAGTAGGGATATACATACATACATACATACATACACACACACACACACACACACACACATATATATGTCAATAGCCTCCTAATTAGTATTTCAGTCTTTCCCTTTTGTATTACATTCTTCACCCAGATAACACAATCATTTTCCTAAAGCATGACACTGTTATTCCCCTGGGGAATCACTGGATCTGGGTTGATCCAGTGGCTCTCTATTTCTTCTAGGATTAAAAAAAAAAAAAAGATTAACTTGGCCTTTAAGGATATCGGGCTATGAGCAACCTTCAAACCAAGGTTGATTTCACATTATTTCTCTGTATATCCTATAACGCTCCAGTTGATTTGATATACTCACTCTTCCTTATACTTAGCATTCCATTTCAAGTCTCCAGGCTCTTGAAGTGTACTCCTTATACATGGAATGCATTCCCTCCTTACCCAAGTCTCTTGAAAATACTGATTTTCTTCAAAGAATAGGGCTTGGTAGTGACAAACACCAACCATTCCCAATAATTCTGCTTCCCTCCTAACCCTCACAATCATTATCTATATAACAACAACTATTGAGGAAAAGGGGCAACTATCTCCAGCTATTGTCATTCACTAAGCAGCCTAGGTTAAGTGATAGGCAAAAGCATGTATCAGTAAAATCAAATCAACACTATCATCACCACTACCTTGATCATCATCTCCTTTTGGATTCCTATAAAGACAGCCTAGCATTTTGAACCTAAAAATCTTGAGAATAGCAATGCTTCCAGCCCATTTCTATAGACATCATTCTGGAGAGCAATCCCTATAGAGACATAATCTAACATTGCTCCAACAGGTACTACCACCACAGGTACTGAAGAGCCACAAAGGAAAGATCTTAATAAACAAATCCTTGACATTGTTATATGTTTTAACTTCAGAAACTGATTTTATCTATGAACATGATATTAAAGAGGAGACATTACCCTACTTTGCTGCTACATACGATGGACTATGGGACTTTTCCATTTGACATGCTGCTGAATTTTTCCATATGGGTTGTCTTTCATTAATGAAACTTTTTTGAGCACAAGGACTATCTTACTTTTTCATTTGTGTTCCCATCATCTAGCACTGTTTTGAACATAATAATTTTTATCTGCTTAACTTTTATTTTTATTTCAATAGTATTTAATTTTTCTAATAACGTGAAAAGATAGTTTTCAACATTTGGCTACATAAGATTTTGTCCAATTTTTTTCCTCCCTCCTTTCCTCACCTCTTGCTTTCCCAAGATAGCAAACACTACATATACAATCATTTTAAACATATTTACATATTAGTCCTATTACAAAAAAAAAAACACACAATGAAAAACACAATGAAAAAAACACAGTTAATTTAATTCTTTCTACACTTTTTTTTTTTTGAAATCAGCCTGCTTATCATTTCTTATGGAACAATAACATTTAATTATATTCATATACCATAACTTATTCAGCCATTCCCCAATCAATGGGCATCCACTCAATTTTCAATTCCTTGCCAATACAAAAAGAACTTCTACAAACATTCTTTAACATGTGGGTCCTTTGTCCTCTTTCATGATCTCTTTGGAATACAGACCCAGTAGTGATACTGCTTTATTGTTTCCTCCATTAAAATGAAAGCTTTTAAGAGTAGAGATTGTTTTATTTTTTATATGTGTTCTGTTCTCCAGTGCCTAGCAAAAAGTAGATACTCAATATGTATTTGTTTATTGATGATTAGAAACTAAATTTCAGTGTTTCTGAGAGTATCTAAGATGGGGGGAGGAACGCACAACAGAACAATACTATGCAATTTCCTAGCCAGAGATTTGGCCTATAGGCTAAAAAATTTGTATCCCTTGTTTGTTATTTATTGCTTATCTTCACCATAGAGCTATCACCCAGATGACAATGTGGAAGGATGAACATAAGGAGGAAACCAGACTAAACAAGTATTTTTATCTCCCCTTCTGGTTTCTTAACACTTCATAGATGTTGGTCATTCTTGACCAACATCTCTAATTTGGCCAATTCTTAATGCCAGGTTACATACATACATGGTGGGATCTAGCAAGTATATCATGGCTCATTAGACCCTGGTTCAGATGTATAGGCCTAAATTCAATGTAAGTGTTCAAAGAATGTGAAAAATCACCACTTTCACAGGACCTACACTATCATTCTTTCAACATAATATGTAGTACAAAACATTATCATGTTATTACTCATATAAGAAACAAATCCACTGCTCTCCTAGTGTGGAGATAATAAAAAGGACAAAAGTCAAGGAGTCAGGGGACCTGAGTTTAATGTCAGGACTGCCAGCTCCTTAATAGGTAGGTGATCACATCCTCACAATAATTCTCATTCTCAATTTTCTCACCCGAAAATTGAAGGCACTGGACAACACCATCTCTTACAACACCTCCACTTCTGATATTTGATAATTCTATAGCTGTGAAAAGGCTTATTGTGAAAAGTCAACAACTAATCATGACTTGCTTTTTCTCCATGGTATTCTGAGAATCACCTGTGACTTGTTTCATTACCTTTCCTTTAAGGCTGTGCTTTTGTCCATCAAATGATACCTTTGATTTGGACAAGAACTGAAATCTGTCTATTATTTTTTGTTGAACTATGAATTTAAAAAAAACATATATCAGCAACAAATTCCATATTTTTGCTGTCTGACAATGATCTTTGAGACCATCTGGTAAACCTAAGAAAATAGCTTTGAACACAGAGACAAACACATATATGTATGCATGTATTTATATGTTTATGCTAGTTGGGCTGCCTCTATTCAGGATGACATTGCCATTGTCATAGTACATCTTTTTCAATCCTTATCTAGACTATGGTACCAGAAGCTATTTAACAAGTTGGGTATTATAGTCAATGGAAAGAGTATTGGAGATGGGATCAAAAAGACCTGAGTTTGGAGCCTTCTTTAGATAACTGTATTATTGTCATACTAGGTATATGCCTGGAAAAATCAATTAACTTTTTAAAGTCCCAGTTTCTTTCTATGTAAATTGGGGATAATAATTGTACTGGAGTTGGCAGGAGGCCAACTGAAATAACTTTACAAATATTGTGGTGATACATTAATATGTATGTACATACATACATACATGTCTATATGCATATAGTTTTTTTAAATATTTGTATCCCCAGTGCCTAGCTAAAAGTAGGTACTTAATAAATATTTGTATTTGCTTATTAATAATTGGAAGCTAGATTTCAGTGTTTCTGAGGCTATCACACACACACACACACACACACACTTTTATTATTTGTCTCCTGAGTTTTTCCTGCCTGAAATTGTTCTTTTCTCCAACTCATCTTTTCTAGCCCTGCTGAAGTGAATGCCCAATTCCAAATTTTTTCCAACCTACCCCACTATTCTAGTCATATATATTCCAACCATATTTCAAATTCAACATCTTCAACTTAGAACTCCTTATCAATCTCAAACTAAATAATGTAAAAAAGCAACTCAAATAATGTATGACTTATAGTAGCACTTTTTAAACACATTTTATTTGATTCACACCTTAAGCTGAACCCTAAACTTCTCTCTCAGTACATATGAATTATGTATTTCATTTAATATCACTTTTACTCCACTGGGCATCTAGGCTCAGAAGCTCAGAATCATCTTTCTGTACTATCTACATTCAACTAATTTGGTAAACTTTTCAAATCTCCCTCCATAATGTCTCACAATCCATCTTCTCACTAATCATACTGAAACCATTTTATTATAGGTCCTCATGTTTTCTCAAACTACTGAAAAAGTCACCTAAGTGATAATATAACTTCAAGTTGTTCCTACACAAGATTATTCAAATAACTTTTATAATCACTGTTGCAATTGTGTGACTCAGGGGGCAAAAGAAAACAAAAAACTTTCATTGCTAACTAATATATAAAAAATTGATCCTGGCATTCCAGTTCTTCCACTATTTTGACTCAAACTACTTTTTAGTCTTATGTAATTTTGCTTGAAAGATGCTGAAGTATCACAATGTCACAGATTTAGAATTGGAAGAGATTTTAGAGATTATCTATGCAACAAATCTAGCATTATCCTATCCATAGCACTCAGTTATTCTTCCCTCGATGCTCAATTCAGAGAGTAGAATTTCTATAAAATATTCCCTGACCACTTTCCCAAATGATTTGCCCAGGTATTAAATAATTATTGAATCTAACGGATTTACAGATTATATTTCAGTTTATTCAGCAATTTTCCATCATGGTCCTCTATTCGATATTTCCTCAATATTGATAAACACCTTTCCCTCCACTCCTCACCCATATTTAAGAAAAACCTAGTCAACCTATTTGCTCTTTCATGAATAGTTTTCCAGTTTTTCAATGTCTACTGGAGAAAAATGTTTTTCCTTTCCCTGAAAATTAGGATTTATTTTTGGCCTATCCCAGTAATTCTTGAACATAAAAGTAGCACATTTCTCATGTAGCTGGCCTTCAATGAAGAATGATCACTGTGTTACCTTTCAGTTTTTTGTTTTTGTTTTTGTTTTTGTTTTTTGCCAATCTTCCACATTTTGGGGAAGAAATCATGCTGTCATTATGTCCCTGGCTTTAACTGGCAAGAAGGAAATAGTATTTTTAGTAGTTCTTTCAACTCAGAATACAACCATTATTCTAATGCCTTGGCAAATATTTCAGCACTGTGATAGAATGGGAAGAGGAAGAAGGGAAGGATCAATATGAAACCAACAGTGAAAGAGATTTGGCTCAGGAAACTTCCTCTCTTACTGTTCTGAAGGTACTGAAAAGATGATCAGCATTAGAAAAAGATATTTGAATTGTATAATACTGTAGGTCTTTTGAGCTATTCTTAAAACAGTTGTTTCTTAAAATATATTCACTTAAAAAGGAATGTATTTCAGTCTTAAAATCAATAAAATACAAAAGCAAACAAACATTATCAACCAAATAAATTAGGAAAAATATATTATAAATTGGAAAATGCAAGGTTGCTATATTTTTAGGAGAAACAAGCATGCTTACACCTATCTAGGATAGCCAGATAGAAAAAACAATAAGATAATGTTCAGACTATTTGAATGAGCAGAGACCTACCAACTACAATGTTTCTGGTAAAACAGAGGATTACCAGGTTTTACTATCTGTTCTTGTCACTGAATCCTAAAAATTCTTTGGGCTTGCCATCTGATCTGTTGCTAATTCTTCCAGGTCCTTAAACATTTCTTCCATGCTTGCATCTGAAGTCTTGCTTTATTTCTTTACATTCTTTACAATGTAAAGAAGTTCCCTGTGAACTTCTCGAATATAAGAATATATATAAGAACATAAGAAATATCTTGATTTTTCTATTTGAATTTCCAGCACTTAGCATAATGTTTTGCCAATAGTAAGTACTGAATTAAAACTTTATCTGACATGTCTTTATTTGAATAGAGACTTTCTTTTCAAATAAAGACATGTCAGATAAAGTTTTAATTATAATCTGCCAAGAAGCACTATTCACAAGTTAAGGTCCTATGTTCAGAAGATTCTTGAATGTTTTGAGCCCAAGGAAAGATTTGGTAATATGTCCAAAAGAGAACTAATCTTTTTTTCCCCCCCTCTTCCTCATTTGAATTTCTCTAATCAAAGTCACTAGTTTACACTCTCAGTTATCTTAGGATCACAACCTGTGTTTTGCAAATCATCTTTGACCCCTCATTTGCACTAATTAAATCAAATTGTGAAATCTTGTTGTTTTACATCTCTTGTTTATAATGACAGAGGAAATTACCTAGTGTAGAGAATAGGCAAGATTTCTTCCAGAATCAGGACTTGAATTGAGCATTGAAGGAAGCCAGAAAAATCATGAGCAGAGGCAAAGAGAGGAAATGTTCCAGGTATGAGAGATTGCCAGTTCACTGGCACAGGGTCAGGAAGTAGATATCATACATGAAGAATAAATATCAATTTGAGGAAAATCAATGTTTTTCAGAAACATAAGAGTATGTTAAGGAAAGGAAAGTAAAAGAATATTGGAAATATAGATAGGAAAGGATGCAGTTATGATGGGCTTTAAAAGCCAAACAGAGGATTTTACATTTGATTTTTAAAATAAGAGAAAACTATTGGTGTTTATGGAGTAAGAATTTGACATGTTCAGAACTTCACTTTGGGAAAAACACTTTGACAGCCAAGTGGAAGATAGACTAGAGTGTGGATATACTTGTGGCAGGAACATGGAAAAGAAGACATTACAATGGTCAATATGAAATATAAAGAGTTCTTATACAAAAATAGTGTCATATATATATGAGATGCTAAGGTAGAAATGACAGTACTTAGCTCCATGGTATAAGTGAAGTACATGATGGAAGTAACCAAGCATGATAGGCTTAATGACTGGTTAAGTAAAAGGGTAGTGGTGCCCTCCATAGTAAAAGGGAAATTTAGAAGTGTTTGTATATGGGGGGGGGGGGGGGGGGGGGGGGGGGGGTGAGGGAGTTAGGAGGAAACGAAGGAAACAAGGAAGGAATCAAGCATTAAGTGCCTACTCTGTGCCACACACTGCTTTTATAAATTATCTTATTTGATTCTCACAAGTCTGCAAGGCAGGTGCTATAATTATCTCCAATTTACAGTTTAGGAAAGTAAGCCAAACAAATCAGGAATAATCTGTAAATATCTATAATGCAAAAAAGAGAATAAATCACTAAATCTTATTAAAAGAAAAACACATAAAATAGTCATTAAATGACATTCCTAACTCCAGCTCTGGAAAGACTTTTCTGTATTCTTAACATGTACTTTTCCCTCACCACCACCTCCTAGAATCCCTATATTCTTTGTATTTCCTATATCATATTTAATCTATGTATTTAACCTATACACACACACACACACACACACACACATATGTTCATGTTACAATACAAAATCCTAAAGTGCAGACTGTTCCATTTTTACTTTTGTATCTTTGTTGTCTGGAATATAATAGATATTATTAAGAATTGCTTGCTGTATGAATTTACTGGTAATGCCATGATCTCTGACAAAACAAGGATCCCCAAGTGAGGGCCAGATGTCTATAAAATGAGTAGAGTATAGAGGAGATTCCAACTTTAGTTAGATTTTGAGATTAAGGTCCTTTCCAATAGGGAACTTCTACAATTCTAAACTTAGTATTTAGAAAGAATGTTTGTTCATTGTTTAATTACAACTGTCACTTGAAGGTGTTAGATGTTATCATTCTAGGATAAGTATATAGGATAAGCAAAATAATTATGGCCAGTATCAAAAATAATAATATTATTATTGTATATGGAGGGTCCTTTGACCTTTGACTAAACCCACTACTTTTGCTCAATATCTGCCATGTAACATCATTTGATTAATTTCATCAAATATTTCTTAGATGTCAACTATGTATTTTTAAAAGCAATAGTTGGTCTACGTGAGTGATCATTTTCCTCATCTTGGTGCACCAAGCACTATGTTGGGCATTCAGGATGCAAAAAAAAAAAAAAAAAAAATGGGATAGATCCTGTTCTTGAGAAGTTTACATCAATCCCCAAAATTAAAATACTTTTTATTTAAATAAGTCAGTATCTTGGGGAAATGAAACATAGGAATTAGTTATTGTTTTTGTTTTTTACTTTTGTCTTGCAGTGATGGGAAAATATGTTCATAATCTGCTTAGAATATGTTTTCATTGGGAATAAATCAGTTCTACAGAAGTAAGGCAATCATATTTAAATCCCCCTTTTCTGTGGGGGTTGCTACCTTTGTTAGTATTTTGAATATCAGATAGTTTTAATAAATTCATTATACATGAATAATCTGTTAGATACAACTAATGTTCATATTTGAAATACATCCCAATGCCAAGTTTTAAGTGCTTTTTTGTAAAACTACAATTCCTTGTCCATTTTGAGCACATGCAAATCTTTCCCTTGAAGTATTAGTCATGCTCTGATTCTGTTCAATTCGTCTGACACTACAAGCTCTACCAGGCTATGCTGTGGTTGAGTAAAGGCTGAGTTGGAAATCACAGCTTCTTGGCAATTTCAACTCTCCCATTTCTGTCAGTACTGGAGCTCAGTGGGAAGCCAGATATGCTGAACAGCAAATTACTAGGGCGTGGAATCTAGATAGAGTCACTGGGGTATGGCAGATAACTTGGGGAGATGAGGAAAAAGAAAGCTGGATGGGTGGGCCAGAATGGAGAGAGGGCTATGATTCTATATATATTTGTATTAACTTATCTATGCACAAGAGATTCCCTCCTCCTCCCTTTAGAAAATAAGTTCCTCATAATGAGAGACTCCTTCACTTTTGCCCTTATATCCCTAGCACAGGGCAGAATGTTTGGCACATGGCTCACCAGGCAAAAAAGTCGAATAGCTGGTGGTTTTGTTTTGTGTTTTATATACCTCACTATGGATTCAAGGGATTTTAAGCAAGGTTCCAATCCATAATGGCCAAATTCCAAGAAGGCAGAATTCCAGGTCAAAGAAGTTTCAATGCCATATTATCCATAAAAATTTACATTGGGCAGGGAAGGAATAAGACAAGAGATCCAGTTATTGAATCTGAGGAATAATGCAATAGGATTGCTAACAACAGAAAAAAGGAGGAAAAAAATATACATTCAGTAACATCTTCTGAAAATAAAATGCAAATTTCTTTTCTTGTCCTTTAAGTTCTTTTACAATGTAACTTTCTAGCTTTATTTCACTCTGTTCACTCCTCTCCAGCCAAGCTAGATTATTCATTAAGTCCTCTATATATTTTCATGTGTGGTCCTCTAGTATGAAGGAACTCCCTTCATATCTCAATTTATTGAGGTTATTCTCATCATTGGAGAACCAACAAAGATGCTACTTCCTTCATTATGTCTTTCTAATCCTTAGATTAAAGTGATCCTTTCTTACCTGAACTACACTGAGAATACTACAATTGATAGAACTATAATATGAGATCTAAGAAAAACAGTAACAAGGGTAATTTAATAGCAACAGTTGATCTACGTGAGTGATCATTTTCCTCATCTTGGTGTCCTATATGTAAGAATGAGAATCAAATGGTTCCAGTCATAAGGAACAAAGACCTTAAATTTCTTAAAGGTACAAACACACAGATAGATTCAGTAGTGTGTGTGTGTGTGTGTGTGTGTGTGTGTGCGTGTGTGTGTGCGTGTGTGTGCAGAATAACCCTGGGTGTGCCACTCAAATAGATAATGATATGAAATTATCAGCTTAACTCATATGCACAGATCTGAACCTCACACATCCATGGTTCTAGCTATTTTTGAGGAGATAGATTAAAACAGGAATGGTGTATTTGTAATATCTAAGAAGACCCCAGAAAACATCAAGAGTAAAGTATTGGATGTCTCCAAAATCACTATTATTTGATTTTATATATATGCATACATATATCTATGTGTATACACATGTTAGTTCATTTCTTTCATTTCCTGTAGCGTGTTAAATGTTTACAACTTAAAAAAAAACAAACAAAACAAAAAATCAGGGGAAACATTGGCACTGATCATATCCACTAATAACAAGAAGTTAAGTCTACAAATGAAGGTACCTTTCTGGAGTATTCATGTTCCCTTGTGGAATATATGGGAAAAACACAACAAAACAAAATAGCATAATATCATAACAATTCTTAGCTCTCAGCAGTTATTTTTTTTTTCCATTGCGTTCTCAAATGCTAGGCATTACCTACATCCCTCTAGGACTTACCCTTTCACATAAGGACTTGTTTTTTTTTTACTTTATTGGAAATGAAAAGTGAATAGAATTCAAGTAAATGCAAAAGGACTTGATAAGTCTCAAAAACAAGGAAAAGATAATACATATCAGATCGTTTGGGATTTGTTTTTAGAGCAATAAAAATACGCTGTCAAATTACACTAGTTGGAGGGGGGGCAGAGCCAAGATGGCAGAAAGGACACAAGCTTCATTCTAAGCAACCCTTCTATCCTCACTACTGATTACCAAATACAGCCTCTGAAATGGTGATTGACTGGTAAAATCCACAAATATTGGGAGTACAACAAATTACCAGCCATAGATAATGTGGAAGATTGCCAGAAAAGGTTTGTCATGATCAGCAGGAACAGGCCAGCACAGGCAGGGAGGCAGATCCAGCAACTAGCACACTGAGTGGACTGGGGATGGGGGTGGTCTCCCTGGGTGAATTTACCTAGAGAAATTACACAAATGCCAAAGGTAGAGTGTATGCCAAAAAACACTAGAATTTAACAGGACATGGTCACACCCAAACAGCACCGAGAGTGATTCAGCATGGACCACAGCAAAGCTGTGCAGCCACAGTCCACAGGATGGGGCTCTGCCTGGGGCATCCACACTTCTGCAAAGTGCGGGTGGCTCTGCCCGGGACAGAGGCACTTCTGCTGCATGGGGCTCTTCCCAGGGCACTGACACTTTCCCTGCATAGGGTTCTGATCAGGGCAATTGCACTTCCATAGCTCAACTGCTCTTTTGCAGCTTGTTCCCAAGACGGCTACTGTCCATCTATCTATCATTGTTCTGTAGAGGAAGCTGGTAATCTCCTTGCCCTGAATGCAGGCCCTAAGGGATTTTTAAAAAAAGAGTAAAAAAGCCAAGATAGCTTCTATACAGAAAGAGAGCAGGCTTCCAACCCCAAGGACACTAATAGCAGACAGTCTCCATACAAAAACCCCAAAGGGGAATATAGCCTTGTCCCCTTCACACAAGGCTCTCCTAGAAGGAATTATAAAAGATCTTAAAAGAGAGCTAGAAGAAAAAAGGGGAAAGGAAAGGGAATCTCTGCAAGAGAGTATGGAAAAGGCATATAACTCATTAAAAGAAATATTTGATAAAGTGGAAAAAGAAATGTGAATTGGAAAAGATAAAGAACTCTCAGAAAATTAGAATTTGTGAATTGGAAAAAGAACATAACTCAGTAAAAAAAAAATAGTGAAATGGAAAAAAATTCCATAGAGCAAAACAATTCATTTAAAAACTCAATTGGACATATACAAAAAGAACTAAAAAAGCTAATGAAGAAAATAACTCATTAAAAAGCAGAACTGAACAAATAGAAGTGAATGATTCATTGAGACATCAAGAATCAGTCAAGCAAAACCAAACAAATGAAAAAATAGTAAAAAGTTAAATATCTACTTGGAAAAACAACACATCTGAAAAAAATAGATCTAAGAAAGATAATCTGAAGATTATTGGACTTAATGAAAATTATGGTGAAAAAAAGAGCCTAGACACATTTTACAGGAAATCATCAAAGAGAACTGCCCAGATGTAATACAATCAGAAGGAAAATAAGGAAAGAAATCTATCAAACCTTCAAAAGAGACCCTAAAAAAAACTCCAAGGAATATTGTGGCTAAATTTCAGAACTAACAGACTAAGGAAAACATATTACAAGCAGCCAAAAAAAATTTCAAATACTGAGGAGCCACGATATGGATCACTCAGGATCTAGCTGCCTCCACATTAAAGGATTGAAGGGCCTGGAATCTGATATTCTGAAAGGCAAAAGAACTCAGAATGCAGTCAAGAGTAAACTACCCAGATAAGCTAGGCATTTTCTTCCAGGGAAGAAGATGGACTTTCAATAAACAGGTAATTCGGGCCTAAGATGGCGAGAAGACACAAGCTTTCTAAGCCTTTCTTACCCTTTATCAAAAATATCGAGCCTCAAAATATCTTGACTGCTACAATTGTAAAGATAAGAATGAGAACAACCACTAGCCAAAAAGGTGGTTCCGGGGCCAGGGGGAGATCGCGCAGACTGGGAGAGAAAATTAGGTTCCCGAGGAGAGTCTCAAACCGAGGGTAAGGCACAGATCTCAGCACAAGCGCCGCAGCCCCAACCCGCAGTACAGGGCTTTTCCTGGGAGTTGTGATCCTGCACGCAGGAGGACGAGCCGCGCTCCAATCTGCGAGGGGAGCCGGGCAGCCATAGAGTTTTCCAGGGCCGATTTGCATCAGGCAGAGACCCTGGGCAGATTGTGCGCCTCTGCCCAGCCAGCTGCTAATACCACAGTCCCACAAGAGGCTCCGCCCGGGCAGTGACACTTTCACCACTTAGCTCCTAGCCAGGCAACCGAAATCCACTCACCCTACTAAGCAGTTTGATAGCTCCAGTGCTGAACCACTCCTGTTGGGGAAGGAAAACCCACACAACACCCATACCTGGACAAGAAATTGTTTACATCTCCCATTCTGCAGAGGAAGCTCAACCCCCTTGCCTAGGAGACCCACCCCAAAGGTTTAAAACATGAATAAAAAGATAAAAGCACAACTGACTGCTTTCATGCAGAAAAGACAGGTCAGCAAACCTGAAGAATCTCAAAACAGCAAAAATGCATCAGACTGTCCTCCCTTTACATAATGCTCCCATAGAAGAGCCATTAAAAGTCCCAAAAGAGATTAGAAGATAAATGGGGAAAGGAAAAAAGCCTACAAGAGAGCAACAACTTCCTGAAAATGAATTGAAAAAGTTAAAAATTCTCAAAGTAGGAAACAAAATTGAATGGAAAAAAAAGAACCCAAAAGGATCTGGAATTTGAAAAAGAAAAAACTACCTAAAAAAAAAATTAGTGAAATGGAAAAACCCAGACCAAAACAATACATTCAAAACTCAATTGACAATACAGAAAAAGAAAGCATGGAAGAAAAAATTCTTAAAATTAGAACGAACAATTGAAACTAAATGATTCCATTGAGACAGCAAGAATCAGTCACAAAACAAAAATACAACTGAAAAACCAAATTATCTACTTCAAACCACAGACTTGGAAAAATAGATCTAGAGAGATAACTAGATTATGGACTTTCGAAAACAATGAAAAAAAGATTAGATACTATTTTACAAGAAACATCAAAGAAACAAGTAATAGAATCAGAAGGTAAATAGGCATTGAAAGAATTCATCAACACCTTCTGAAAGAAACCCTAAAAAAAAAACCCCAAGGAAAGTGGGCAAAATTTCAGAACATAAGATTAAGAAAAAATTTTACAAGCAGCCAAAACCCATTTAAATACCGAGGTGCCACAATAAGTGATCACCCAAGATCCTGCTGCCCCAATTAAAGGAAGAAGGTACGAATAAGATATTCAGGCACAAGAACTTGAGATGCAGCCAAAAACCACCCAGCTTGGCTTTTCTTCCAGGAAGAAGATGAATTAATGAAACAAATGAATTCCATTTGTTTCTGAAAAAACCAGAACTAAACAAAAATTTGATCTCCAAGAATAGAACTCAAGAGATGCAAAGGTAAAAATAACTTTGAGAATTATTTCTGTTGTGGATATAAAAAAGAATACATGTATAATTTGATTGTACTGATATAACATAAAAAAATGGAAGTAGATATGGAAAAGGGATGATGGCAGAATAAGGTGGGAAGGAGGGATAAAAAGAGGGAAACCACATCCCACAAAGAGGCTAAGAAACTTATCATATCTGAGGGAATTTAGAGAGGGGAGGAACATTGTGTGAATCTTACTCTCATCAGAGTTGGCTCAAAGAAAAATAATTGACATTTGTTTTAGAGAAAATTCTCTCTATTAAAAACGGGAGAGGAAAAGAAAAAGTAATAAGGGAAGGAAGGGGAAAGACTCAAAGGGGGAGGGAGGGATTATAAAGAGGATAAGTATCGTGGATACAAGAGGGTACATAAGTTTAAAAGGGGAAAGAGGGTTGGGGAGGCAAGAATAAGTAAAGCACAATCTGGGTTATTAGGATGGCAGGAAATACAGATTTAGTAATTCTAACCGAAATGTAAATGGGATGAACTCCCATAAAGAGGAGGCAGATAGCAGACTGATCAAAAGTCAAACCCCTACAATATGTTGTTTACAAGAAACACATTTAAAGAGGGGATGCAATAGAGTAAAAGTAAAGGCTGGAGCAAATCTATTATGCTTCAGGTAAGTCAAAAGAGGTAGCCATCCTTATCTCAGATCCAAAGAAAAATTGATCTAATTAAAAGAATAAGGAAGGTAACTACATCCTGCTAAAGGGTTAAAAACAAGCAATATCAATATTAAACATATATGCACCAAGTGTATGGCACTCAACCCTAAAGGAGAAGTTAAGAGATGCAAGAAGAAAAGACAACAAAACTGAATAGTAGGAGATCTCAACCTTGCACCTCAGAATTAGACAAATCAAACCAGAAAACAAATAAGAAAGAAATTAAAGAAGTAAATAGAATATTAGAAAATTAGTATGTTGGATCTTTAGAAAATTGAATAATAGAAGGGAAATATACTTTCTTCTCAGAAATCATGGAACCTATTCAAAATTGACCATAAGAATACAAAGACCTAAAATTAAAATGCAAGAAAGCAGAAATAGTAAAGTTTCTTTCAGATCATGATAATAAAAACCACATTCAACAAAAAAGTTAGGGGAAATAGACCAAAATATGAAACTAAAACAATCTCATCTTAAAGAATGATTAAGAGCAAATATAGATACAATAATTTTAAAGAAATGAAAAGATAACATCAACCAAATTTTGGAGCAGCAAAGCAATAAGAGGAATTTTATATCCTAAGCATCGAATAAAAACAGAGAAAGAAAAGATTAAAATTGGCTCAAATAAAAACAAAAAAGACCAAATTAAAAACCCCCAATCAAATACTAAATTGAAATTTAAAATTAAAAGAGAAATTAAAAATTTAAAGTAAAAAAACTAATTACTAATTAATAAACAAGAGTTGGCTCTATGAAAAGCCAATAAAATAGATAAGCCTTTGGTAAATCTGATTGAAAAAGGAGAAAATGAAATTAGTAGTCTTAAATAAAAGGAGAACTTCCCCAATAAGGAAATTAGAGAAATAAAAGGAGTTATTTTGTCAACCTTAAAAAATTTGATAACCTAATGAAATGGATGACTACCTCCAAAAATACAAGACTTCCCAGACTAACAGAAAGAAGTAAATGTTGAATATCCCATTTCCAGAAAAAGAAATAGAACAGGCAATAAACAACCCTAAGAAAAAACCCCAACCAGATGGATTTACATGTGAATTTACCAAACATTTAAAGAACAATTGGCCCCAATGTCTAATAAATTATTTATAAAAAGGAATAAGAGTCCACCAAATTCCTTCTAACGACAGTCGAACCAAACCAGTGCTGAAACAAGAAGAAAATTATAGACCAATCTCCCTATATTGAAAACAAATAAGAATAGCAAAAAACTACAGAAAATCCCCAAAAAAACACAATCAATAGGATTTAACCAAATGCGGGCTGGTTAAATAGCTAAAAAAATTCCATGCCAATAACCAAATTAACAAAACCATGATCATCTCAATAGATGCAAAAAAGCATTTGATAAACCAACATCCATTCCTATTAAAAACACTTGAGAAGGAATAAATGACTTTTCCTTAAAATAATCAGCAGCATCTATTTAAACCATCAACATCATATGTAAGGAGACAACTGCAACCATTCAAAGATCTGCAGGAAACAAGGTGCCCACTACACCACATTTAATATTGTATTAGAAACGCTAGCTATAGCAATAAGAGCTGAGAAAAGATTAAAGGAATAAGAATAGGCAATGAGGAAAGCCAAATCACTCTTTTATGACATGATATTAGAGAACCCCGAGATTTTAAAGTTATTAGAAATAATCCACAACTTTAAGAAAGTTTGGTTATAAAAAAACCCACATAAGTCATAAAATTCTTATATATCACAAAAATCCAACAGTCAAGCAAAGAGAAATCCACTTAAGAACTACTGAAATATAAAAATTTAGGAATCATCTGCCAAGGGAAAATCAGAAACTTTATGAGCAAAATTACGACCACTTTCACACAAATTAAGTCTGATCTAACCAATTGAAAAATTAAATGCTCTTGGATAGGCACAAAATAAAAGATGACAATATTCCTAAACCATCTTATTTATTTAGCGCATACCAATCAGACCCCAAAAAACTATTTTAATGACCAGAAAAAATAACAACAAAGTTCATATGGAAAACAAAAGGTCAAGAATTCGGAATTAATGAAAAAATCAAATGATGGTGGCTTACTGTACCAGATCTAAAACTATACTATAGAGCAGCATACCCAAAACTATTTGATTGCAAAAGAAAATAGCTGATCAGTGAATAATTAGTTCAAGGAAAAAAGCAACAAATATAGCAACTTAGCTTGAAACCCAAGATCCCAGCTTTTGGGATAAGAACTTACTGTTTGATAAAATTGTGGAAAATTGGAACTAATATGGCAGAAACTAGGCATTGATCCATACTTCAGACACCAAGATAAGGTCAAAATGGGTTCAGACCAGGCATAAAGAATGAAAATATTAATAAAATTAGAGGAACATAGATAGTTTACCTCCAGACCTGTGGAAGGGGAAGGTTTGACCAAGAGAACAGAGCATTACTGATCACAAAATAGAAAATTTTATACCAAACTGAAAGTTTTTGACAAACAAAACTAATGCAGACAAGATTAGAAGGAAGAATAAACTGGAAAAATTTTACAGTCAAAGGTTCTGATAAAGGCCCCATTTCCAAAATACAGAGAATTAACTTAATTTATAAAAATCGCCATTCTCCAATTGAAAATGGTCAAGGATATGAACAGCACCCATAAGAATTGAAAACTATTTCTAGTCATATGAAAAGATTCCAAGTCAATAATCAGAGAAATGCAATAAGACAACTCTAGATCTACCACATACCGCCGATTGGCTAAATACAGGAAAATAATAGATTGTTGGGGATGGGAAACTGGGACATTGATTCATTGTTGGTGGAGGTGAACAACCAACATTTTGGAGAAAGTTGAACTATGCTCAAAAAGTTATCAAACTGTCAACTTTATCCAAAGAGTGTTACTACTGGGATTATATCCCAAAGAGATAAAAGAAGGAAAGGACCCTTATGTGCACAATGTTTTGGAAGCCCTTTTAGTGTAGAAATTGGAAACGAATGGAAAGTCATCAGTTGAGAATGGCTGAATAAATTGTGGTATTGAAAATTATGGAATTATGTTCTGTAAAGAAATGACAAGGATGATTTCCAGAAAGGCCTGAGAGACTACACAACTGATGCTATGAAATGGAGACCAGGAGACAATATATACTTCAAAACAATTTAGATGAACAGTCCGATGGATCAGGCCATCTCAGGAATAATCAACCAAATCATTTCTAATGGGGTAATGAACTGAACTAGCTATGCCCAGAAAAGAATCTGAGATGACTAAAACCATTACATTGAATTCCAAGTCCCTATATTTATGCACACCTGCATCTTTGATTTCCTTCACAAGCTAATTGTACAATACAAGTCTGACTTTGTACAAAATAATGTTTGGTCATGTATACTTATTGTGTATCTAAGTTATATTTAAAATATTTAACATCACTGGTATCCCATTTAGAGGGGGTAGAGGTGAAAAATTGAACAAGAGGTTTGGAAAATGTGTAAGTTACCATGATATATCCTGTAAAATAAAAGCATAAAAACAAAAAGAACAGGTGAATTCCATTTATTCCTACTAAAAAAGAAACAAAGCTAAATTTAAAAAAAAAAAAAACTGAGCTCCAAATATATGACTCAAGAGAAGCACAAAAGATAAAAAGAACTCTTGAGAACTGTATTTCTGTTATGGACATACATAAAGAGCATGTGTATAATTTAATTTTTCTATTATAATACAAAGAAGGGTAGTAGAAGTAGAAAGGGGATAATATCAGAAAAAAGGAAAAAAGAGAGATAAAATGAAGGAAATTACATCCCACAAAGAGGCAAAGGAAACCTATCATATCTGAGGGAATTTAGGGAGAGGGAGAAACATTGTGTGAATCTTACTCTCATCAGATTTGGCTCAAAGAGAAAATATAAGACATATTTGGTTTACCGAGAAACTTCTCTCATTTATTAAAAAGTGGAGTAAAAGGAAAGGAAAAGAGTAATAAGGGAAAGGATAAGAAAGGGAAAGGGACCCAAAGGGGGGGGATTCTAAAAGGAGAGCTTAGGAAGGGTTAAATTTAAAATTGGGGAGAGGGGTAAGGGGGAAAGAAAAAGAAAAGCATAATCTGGGGATAATAAGATGGCAGGAAATACAGAATTATTAGTTTTAACCATAAATGTGAATAGGATGAACTCTCCCATAAAGCGGAAGCGGATAACAAACTGGATCAAAAGCCAGAGTCCTAAAATATGTTGTTTACAGGAAACATATTTAAAGCAGGGGGATACATATGGAGTAAAGGTAAAAGGCTGGAGCAGGATCTATTATGTTTAAGAAAACCAGGGTGCCATTTGTATATCCAAAAGCAAAATTGATATAAAAAAGAGATAAAAAGGAAACAATTTTCGGGTATGATAAAACAAACCAATACAACCGTAACCAATGGATCATCTAAATTCGGGACATTAAGAGAGTTTCAAGAAGAAATAGACAGCAAAACTATAATAGTGGGACATCTCAACCTTGCACTCTCAGAATTAGATAAATCAAACCACAAAACAAATAAAAAAGAAGTTAAAGAGGTAAATAGAATATTAGAAAAGTTAGGTATGGTAGATATTTGGAGAAAACTTGTTAGAATCCTTACAAGGTATTAAGTCACTAGAATTTATAGAAACAATGCTTATGTTTACACCTTTGAGAGTTCACACATTAGCTCACATGTTAGAGTTCACAAGTTCAGGAGATTCACAAGTCAGAAACCCACAATCCCACTCTTTCAGATGAGGAGTCAACCTTGGGTCACATTTTAAGAGATCGAAAAAAGCTCCTGGAGGGTTTGAAGAGAATGAAACCCAGAAGTCACTCAGTTGAAGGGATTGAGAAGCTAGGAGTTGGAGTTAACCTAGAAGCAGAAGTTGGCAGAGGCAAAAGACTAGCAACGAGAGCTCTCGGAAGCAAAGAAAGCTAACTGGGCTATTTTGGAAGAAACAATAAAAGATTGGATTTTCACTCCTGGCTGCATTTGAGGTGATTATTGATCTGAACTGGCTGCCTCCAGAGAACCTGCCCAAGAAATCTGTCCCCAGAGAAACATCATGTTAGAGAAAAGAAGAACACTACAGGCTTGCAATTAAAAAAGCTAGAAAAGAGCAAATTAAAAACCCCCAATCAATCAATGCTAAACTTGAAATTCCAAAATTAAAAGGAGAAATTAATAAAATTGAAAGTAAAAAAAAAAAAAAAAACTATTGAATTAATAAATAAAACTAAGAGTTGGTTTTATGAAAAAACCCAAAAAAAAAATAGATAAACCTTTGGTAAATTTTATTAGAAAAAGGAAAATAAAATTGTTAAGTCTTAAAAATGAAAAGAGAGAACTTTCCACCAATGAAGAGAAAATTAGAGCAATAATTAGGAGTTACTTTGCCCAACTTTATGCCAATAAATTTGATAACCTAAGTGAAATGGATGACTACCTTCAAAAATATAGGCTTCCCAGATAAACAGAGGAAGAAGTAAATTGCTTAAATAGTCCCATTTTAGAAAAAGAAACAGAACAAGCTATTAATCAACTCCATAAGAAAAAATCCATAGGAACAGATGCATTTACATGTGAATAATACCAAACATTTAAAGAACAATTAAGTCCAATACTATATAAACTGTTTGAAAAAATAGGGAATGAAGGACTCTTATCAAATTCCTTTTATGACACAGACATGGTACTGATACCTAAACCAGGTATGTTGAAAACAGAGAAAGAAAATTATAGACCAATATCCCTAATGAATATTCATGCAAAAATCTTAAATAAAATATTAGCAAAAAGATTACAGAAAATCATCCCAGGATAATA
Organism: Sarcophilus harrisii; assembly: GCF_902635505.1. NCBI lineage: Eukaryota > Metazoa > Chordata > Mammalia > Dasyuromorphia > Dasyuridae > Sarcophilus > Sarcophilus harrisii. The sequence continues at coordinate 163,900,339 of NC_045427.1, forward strand.
CACCATGTCCAAGTAGGATTTATACCAGGAATACAGGACTGGTTCAATATTAGGAAAACTATTAGCATAATTGATTATATCAATAATCAAATTACAAAAACCATATGATCATCTCAATAGATGCAGAAAAAGCATTTGATAAAATCTAACATCCATTCCTTTTAAAAAAAACACTTGAGAGTATAGGAATAAATGGACTTTTCCTTAAAATAATCAGTAGTATCTATTTAAAACCATCAGAAAGCATCATATGTAATGGGGATAAACTGGAGCCATTCCCAATAAGATCAGGAATGGAACAAGGTTGCCCACTATCACCATTACTATTCAATATTGTATTAGAAATGGTAGCCTTGGCAATGAGAGTTGAGAAAGAGATTAACAAATTAGAATAGGTAATGAGGAAAACAAATTATCACTCTTTGCAGATGTTATGATGGCATACATAGAGAACCCTAGAGATTCTACTAAAAAGCTATTAGAAATAATCCACAACTTTAGCAAAGTTGCATGATACAAAATAAACCCACATAAATCATCAACATTCCTATATATCACTAATAAAATCCAACAGAGATACAAAGAGAAATTCCATTTAAAGTAACTACCAATAGTATAAAATGTTTAGGAATCTATCTGCCAAGGGAAAGTCAGGAAATATATGAGCAAAACTACAAAACATTTTCCACACAAATACAGTCAGATCTAACCAACTGGAAAAATATTAAGTGCTCTTGAATAGGGTGAGCAAATATAATAAAGATGACAATACTACCTAAACTAATCTATTTATTTAGTGCTATACCAATCGGACTCCCAAAAAACTATTTTAATGACCTAGAAAAAATAACAACAAAATTCATTTGGAAGAAAAAGGTCAAGACTTTCAAGGGTACTAATGAAAAACAAAATCAAATGAAGGTGGCCTAGCTGTATCATATCTAAAACTATATCATAAAGCAGCAGTCACCAAAACCATTTGGTACTGGCTAAGAAATAGACCAGTTAGTCAGTAGAGTGGGTTAGGTTCACAGGACAAAATAGTCAATAACTTTAATAATGTAGTGTTTGATGATTCCAACTTTTGGAACAAGAATTCACTATTTGACAAAAACTGCTGGGAAAATTGGAAATCAATATGGCAGAAACTAGGCATTGACCCACACTTAACAACATACACAAAGATAAGGTCAAAATATCTTCATGATCTAGGCAAAAAGAATGAGATTATAAATAAATTAGAAGAACATGGGATAGTTTACCTCTCAGACCCATGCAGAAGGAAGGAATTTGTGACCAAAGAAGAACTAGAGATCATTATTGATTACAAAATAGAAAAATTTGATATCAAATTAAAAAGCTTTTGTATAAACAAAACTAATGCAGACAGAATTAGAAGGGATACAATAAACTGGGAAAACATTTTTACAGTCAAAGGTTCTGATAAAGGCCTTATTTCTAAAATATATAGAGAATTGACTCTAATTTATAAGAAACCAAGCCATTCTCCAATTGATAAATGGTCAAAAGATATGAACAGACAATTCTCAGACAAAGAAATTAAAACTATTTCTAGTCATATGAAAAGATGCTCCAAGTCATTATTCATCAGAGAAATGCAAATTAAGACAACTCTGAGATACCACTACACACCTGTCAGATTGGCTAGAATGACAGGGAAAGGTAATGCAGAATGTTGGAGGGGATGTGGGAAAACTGGGACACTGATGCATTGTTAGTGTAATTGTGAATACATCCAGCCATTCTGGAGAATGATTTGGAACTATGCTCAAAAAGTTATCAAACTGTGCATACCCTTTGATCCAGCAATGTTTCTACTAGGATTATATCCTAAAGAGATCCTAAAGTAGGGAAAGAGACCTGTATGTGCAAAAATGTTTGTAGCAATTCTCTTTGTAGTGGCTAAAAACTGGAAATTGAATGGATGCCCATCAATTGGAGAATGGCTGAATAAACTGTGGTATATGAATGTTATGGAATATTATTGTTCTGTAAGAAATGACCAGCAGGATGATTTCAGAAAGGCCTGGAGAGACTTACATGAACTCATGTTAAGTGAAATGAGCAGGACCAGGAGATCATTATAAACTAAAACAACAATATTATATGCTGATCAATTCTGATGGATGTGGTTCTCTTCAACAATGAGATGAACCAAATCAGTTCCATTTGTTTAATAATGAAGAGAACCAGCTATACCCAGCAAAAGAACTCTGGGAAAGGAGTGTGAACCACAACATAGCATTTCCAATCTGTCTGTTTTTGTCCACTTGCATTTTTGATTTTCTTCTCAGGTTAATTTTTACCTTATTTCTAAGTCCGATTTTTCTTATATAATAAAATAACTGTATGCATATGTATACATATATAGTATTTAACATATCCTTTAACATATTTAACCTGTATTGGTCTATCTGTGTCTGGGGAAGGGGGTAGGGAGAAGGAGGGGAAAAGTTGGAGAAAGAAGGTTTTGCAAGGGTCAATGTTGAAAAATTACCCATGCATTTATCTTGTAAATAAAAAGTCATAATAAAAAAAGGGGAAAAAATTACACTAATCCAATGGATAACACAAAAACTCCAAATCTTGTCAGATTTGTTTGTTACTGCTGTATCAGTTAACACCATACACATGCATACACACTCACACACACATATACTCTCTCTCTCTCTCTCTCTGTCTGTCTCTCTGTCAAAATTATAAGGAAATACAATGTTTCCAACTATTTTTACTTCCCACATTTTCACACTGATATAGGCTTTTAGTAATTATCCAAGACAATAAATCAAGCATCAGATGTTTGTTTGTATGTATTGACTAACGTGGGTGTGTGTTTCAAATAAGTTTGGAAAGTTTTGGACAATAGAAAATTGTTGTTTTTCTATTTGGATCATGCCAGTACCCAAGGTTTTAATTTTTAAAACTGCATTTATGCTATATTGCTTATTATGTACAAGGCTCTGTGCTTTGTGATTACAAAATTGTTTTGAAAATTCTTATTGGTAAAGTTAGATTACATTATTTTGTCCTCCCTCATTTAAATCCATTTCACTTGCACGTCAGGGCATCACTTCCCTGATGTCATAGTCTTCTTCAAGAACAAAGGACAAACAACAACATTATATTGGTCATTTTAACTCATATTAAGTTCATTTGAAATAGGGGGATATTTTCAAAATTAGGTTCATGGAACAAGATACATTATTAAACAACATAGTAGGATATCTGTGCTAATCACTATTTGTTTGAACTACTTTGTCCCTTTTTTTTTTCAATAAACTTAGATAAATGCATTCATTTGATGCAGGTTTATTTTACATTAAAAGAAATAAATCTACAGTGAAGGGGAGAAAGAGAAAGAGAACATTGTTTTTAAAATACTGTTTTCTATTAGCCACCATTGCTTTTAAATTTAACAGGAAGTCTCTAAATTTAAAAATTCAATAAAAGTTTATTGGGTATCACAAATCACATTCTCTATTAAGAACTATAAGACAAATCAAAATTTTAAATTAACAAGCACTTCTTAAGTAACTAAAATTTATAGGTTCTCAGTTATGTACTAGCAAAGAAATAACTGAAACATGCTTTGTCTTCAAGAAGCTTCCGTTCTAATAATGAAAACTACACATATTTATCAAATTATACACAGAATATATGCTAAACACATACAAAGCAATTTTGGAAGGAAAGTTATCATTGCCTGGGAACATCAAGAAAGACTTCTTATGGAAGCTAAATATTGAAGAAGAAAGGAAAAAATATTTTAAGACAGAGAGGTAAAGAGAAAACTAATAGTCATTTTATGGGATCACAGACATGATTTAGAGCCATTAAGATTCAAAGAATTTAGATTAAAAAGCATCTAACACAATCTCCTCATTTTTAACAAATGAGGAAATTGAAAGTCAAGTAGTCAAATAAGTAGTAAGCAGAGGAAAGGAATTCAAACTTTTTAAAAAAATCTTAATTTAAAAGCTATTCTTTGACAGCACCAAGTAGTCTCACTATTTTTTCTATTGGTAGGATAAATTTAATTAGATAGCAATATTTTTAATATTTATGGCACATTCAACTAATTCCAAATATCCTAAGCAATCTGATTTTTAAAAACTTATTTGTAAATTGATTTGTTAACCTCCAGGGCATTTTTCAACCACTGAAGTTTACAATAACATATAAAATAACATATAAAGTAGGTTGCCTGACAAAGTGATGATTCTCACCCCTTTGCTTCCTATGTCCTTTATAGTCAGACTTAAAGATACCTTTGATCTGGCTCTTAAAAGAAGTTTATAATTTTTAATTAAATTCAATTTGTCAACAAAGAGTTATCAAACTGTGCATACTCTGATCCAGCAGTGTTTCTACTTGCTTATATATCAAGGAGATCTTAAGGGAGGGAAAGGGAACCACATGTGCAAAATGTTTATGGCAGCCTTTTTTGTAGTGGCAAGAAACTGGAAACTGAATAGCTGCCCATTAGTTGTAGAATGGCTGAATGAGTTATAGCATATGAATGTTATGAAATATTATTGTTCTGTAAGAAATGATAAGCAGGATATTTTCAGAAAGGCCTGGAGAGACTTACATGAATTGATACAGAATCAGGAGATCATTGTACAAGGTAACAAGAAGATTATACGCTGATCAATTCTGATGGATGTGGCTCTCTTCAACAATGAGATGATTCAGATTAGTTTCAATGGTCTTGTGATGAAGAGAGTCATCTACACCCAGACAGAGGGCTGTGGAAATTGAGTGTGATTCACAACATAGCATTTTTACTCTTTTTATAGTTTGCTTACATCTTATTTTCTTTCTTTTTATTTCCAATTTTATTTGATTTTTCTTATGCAGCAAGATAATTGTATATATATATATATATATATATATATATATATATATATATAATTTAACATATATTTTGACATATAATATATATATATATATATATTCAAGTTTAATATATAATGGATTATTTGCCATCTAGGAAAGGCAATGGGAGGCAAAGGGAGGGAAAAATTGAACACAAGGTTCTACATGAGTTAATTAATGTTGAAGAATTATCAATGGATATGTTTTGAAAAATAAAAAGCTTTAATAAAGAAAAAATAAATTCAATTTGGCAAATAGATCCCTATTACATGCAATACATTGATTTTGGCAGTAGATGACATTAGGGCTTATTTAAGATAAATGGAATGTGCAAAGGCTTAGAAATAGATGGGCATATTTATCAAAGACCAAATCCAATTTAGCTGGAATGTAAAGTATGTTTAGGGTACATGGGCAGATAAAACTAGACATGTTAGGACCAGGGCATGTACCATACTGAATGTCAAAGTAGCTTTTTGTTTTAATACAATCATAGAAGAGGAGATGATAAATATTTTTGAGCAACAGTAGAAACGTGAGGAAGAAGGTAAATTGATGTTAAGAAAGTTGCTTTAGGAAGATTAAATAGGAAGTTCTGGAGAAAAAAGAAATTCAAGAGAGACTGGTTAACTACTTAAGTAAGAATACATTTTTGTATTGATCAAGACAAAGGACAATGAGGCAAGTAGGTGTGGATAAAGAGCTGGGTCAGGAGTTAAGAAGTTCCAATTTCAAATATGGTCTCAGACACTTACAACTCATGTAATCATGGTCAAGTTACTTGCCTCAGTTTCCTGAAGTATAAAATGGTACTCATAATAGGATTATTATGTGAATAAAATGAGATAATATTTATAAAGCTCCTAGCACTGTGCTTGACACATAGTAGGTGCTTAGTGATTCTTTCTTTTTCTTCTCTTAATGAGGGCCTGAATTATAGTGGTTGCTGCAGATGGAAAGGAGATATTTTAAGAAATAATGTGCTATTGCAAATGATCCAGACCCATAAGTATCCATCCACACACCAGCCCATTCTAAAGCTGAAATTATATCTTGTTGAAAATATCTAACACTTATTTATAATTGTTCAATTATAGTCAACCACTTCAGAATCATGATTTCTTCCTGGGATGCTATGTTTTAAATACAATTCTGTAGACTAAAACTAGTACAATAAGTGATGGAAAGAAACCATTTCAAAACTATTTGTCTATAACTTGATTTCTTTCAGTCCCTAGATCAGTAGTCCTGCTTCTAATTATATGACCAAATAGTGCATTATAATAAAATAAATTCTTCTTCAGCAAAGGAAAATAAGTTTTTAGTATTCAGCCAACTTGATTTGCTATCTCTGTGAGGGATCCTCAAGTCAGACATTCTGTCTTCTCTCAAAATATTGCAAAAGTGAAGATAGCATATACAGTCTCTTTTTTGTTTGCTTAACTATTGTTGGAAACATATTTTGCTTGGGGGTTATTTGTTTATGTAGTGTGTTAAAAAATTAATAAAAGGAAATTTCATATTGTAAAAAAATCATTCCATAGAAAAGCAAATTATACATTCATTAATTAAAATAATCTATCTAGATTACAGAACATTATGGATATAGATCCATAGCATTGATGTTTTTTCATGAAGAACTGAAGAGTGAATTAGCTCTCGATGATGTGTGAAGACAATTTGCCCCAGTAAATGTTGACATAAGAACTGCTATGTGAAGGTGCAGATGCAATATGACCTAGAGATTTGGAAAGTGTTCAGAATGGCATCTCTTTATAGCTTATGTGTGGCATCATACAAATAGGTCTTGGATTATTTAACAATTTATTAGAGAGTTGCCTGCCCCAGGAAACTCTCTGTGTGGTCTAAGGGCACTAAATAGCTACTTTTTAATTCCTTCTTCATGAAGTAGTTGCTAAATAACACTTGATAAATGGGATTACAAAATCTCAAGCAGTCTAAGAGAATTCAGAGATCACCTACTCTGAACAGCCAATATCTAAGAACCTTCCCTATCACAAACTTGATAAGCTGTCATTTAATTAGTGGGAATCCAGCATGACCTGAGATATCCCTTTACACAGTGGGATAACCCTAACAGTGATGAGTTCCTTATAGCCTCCTAAATTTGTCTTTTTGTAAATTTAAAGGCATCACTCCTAATTGTGCCCTCTGGAGTAATAGAACAAGTCTGATCTTTCTTCTGCATGAGAGCCTTCTAAGTATGTAAAATCAGTTTACAATCAAAACTGACTTTTGCTATAGAAAGTACCCTGATCTTTGAGTTATTAGCCCAGTAATCTACAAAGACGAAGATGATAAAACAAACTTTTGTTAAGCATCTATGTGTCAGGGACTGGGCTATACAAATAAAACTATCTCAAATGATCCTCACAACTACTCTGAGAAGTAGGTGCTATTATTTTACCATTTTACAGTTGAAGAAACTGAAAGCAAATGTTGATTATCAGGATCACACAGTTTATGTCTAAAGCTAGACAGAACTAAAATTTTCCTGACTCAAGGGATTGAATACATCTTCCTGACTATAGGCCTAATCCACTGACTCACCTAGCTAAAAAAGTGGTGGAAAGAATGAGCAAAAGGACATGTTGATAGAAAAAAAGGGAGAAAGGAAGAAGAAAAATTGCAGAATTTTAGATTTGTAACAATTTTTTTTTCCCAAACATGAGGATATTTAAGATAAGATCAGTTAAATTATTTGCTCTGAACCACAGAATTAAATAGCAGCAGAGCTAACACTAGAACCAAGAGAACCCAGCTCCCAATTCTATTTTTTTCTATTCTATCTTAATTTATCTTCAGGCTAAGAGAGAATATATGACTAAGGTATTACATATACATTTATTTGTAAGGGCAAGTTATCATGTGCAGCAAAAGTTCCTAGCCAAGAGTACAAAAAATAATTGATCAATTTATAACCATTTGTTGGGCATCTTGTATATTCAAGACATTATGTTAATTGTAGAATAATTTCTGACTTGTTCCCTTTTTTCACTGCCCTTTTTTTAATGAATTCAATAGACAACTGATCACATTCTCTTCCTTGTCTTTGTTCAGAAAAATCAAACCTAAATAAATATAAGCTATGGTAGGAAAGCTCAGTATCTTTAAAACATATTTTGTTCATTATAAATATCATCTTAAGTTGTTAAGCTCTGTTACAATAAAACCTTTGTCCTTTAATTTGCTCACTACTGAAACAAATTTACTATTAGAAATCATATCCTCAAACTAAATAGAGGGCTAACATTTAATCACCCTTAATAAATAATGAGTTTTCAAGTAAAAAGTACAATGAAAATTCAGAAATTCCATTTTTTAGGTAGTTCTTAACTTTCAAACTTTCTTTCTTGCCATCCTGGAAAATTTTTTCCTCCTTTATCATACTAAGCTTTTAGATTTGAGACAAATCGTTTATCAATGTTGTCATTCTTTTCTTAATGGATCTGGCCATAACTACCTAGGCCATAAGGAGAGTCCTTGCTCACATAATTGTATTTTCTCTTCCTTCTTTAGACTTTGGCAGTTGTGAATGCGTACAGGGAAATTTTTTTTTTAAAAAACCATTTAGGTCAAGTTCACTAATGTATATATAGCTCTGAAGCTCAGGAAACATTTTTGTCTGGCTTCACCAGCAATAGCAATAATCCTTTTCAATTTTATAAAGCAAAATAAGGATGTGGGTTGCTATCATCTATCTATTAGTATCACAATGGGGAATATAATACCCCTATAATAACTCATCAGAACTTTGGTTATTTCCCCTTGTTTATTATAATCCCCTATTTCATAAAATGATATTGTCTGCTGATTAGTCGCATGATTTATGTTTCTAATAGCTGGAAATTTTTAGTTAATATCTTATTTTGTTAATCAGTTTAAAAAACCATCGATCATTTATTCTTTATTTTGTTTTTGTTTTTATTTTTTTTTTTGCAGGAAGTGATCTAACTGGATTTTTAAAAAGACAAATTTCACATAATTAAGTGAAATGCAATTAGCAAACTATAGGTGATGACAAATCATTCTAAAAATCTCTTTCAGTGGTGTCAGCTGATACCAACTCATGTCTCTATATTCTTGAATTCTTATGTCTAATGTGAGATAAGGGGAAGGAAAAAAGGATAAGTAAAATTATCTGCAAAATTGCAAAATACATCAAATATCTTCTGTGGAAAAACAATTTGAGTTCATGGGTTATGTTAGTTGAATACATCTTCTGGAAGGGTAGGTAGCAGAGTGATAATCATGATAGTCAATGTGGTGTATCAGATAAGAAACCTGAAAAAGGAGTGAAACCTCAGATATTTTCAAGATATATAACCCTGGAATTTAATTCTTGATTTAGAAGAAAAGGATGACAATACTTCACCTGGTTACTGTGGATGTGAAATGAGGTAATTCATATAAAATACTTTACAAACCTTAAAACCCTACATAATATTAACTACATAATTATTATCCTTGGTAGTTACAGGATATCTTTGACCTACTGGAAAATATTCATTTCTAAAATGCTTACCTACCTTGAAGAAGGTCTGATTAAGCAACAATTGATTTGGATACTACAATCTGAGCCAAATTCAGCTGAGCAGCTGACCACAAAATAATGTTTAATACAACTTTGTTAGCACTTCCTAAATATTTATGGAATAACAGTAACCACAGCAACTTTTGTTGCAACCAGATCTTATTTGAACTGATGTTGCCACTGTTCACAGACAAACATGCTTATTGAATGAATGAGCTGATGAACAAATGAGAAACATTCCCCCCCCACCCCAGCCTAGATTTCCTCCCAATCCCCAGACCAGGCCTAAAATCAATGTCAAGCTCATTTATCTATAAGAAGAGAGAAGACTGTTTTCTTTTCACTTTTGAAAATTGGGATGTTAACCTCTCTCCAGATCTATGATATTTCTCCTCTCCTCTATTATGCTTAAAAAATCCGAGAGTGGCTCAGCAATCATATTTCCAAATATATTTATTTAAGTAAATAAAATTTTTCTCTTAAATGATTTCTATATCACATGCTCCAGAAATATGATTTTGAGCACCATTTGCATTGGCAGGCTGGGTCTTCAGAAAACAATTGCTATATCTCCCTCCAAGACCTAAGGGCAGCCCTGAAAGACTGTAGAATAATTTTATAATACAATATTTTATAAGCCTTCATTATCATTATTATTATAAGTTGAAATCAATTATTCACTAGATTTAATAAACTTTAACAAGAAACAAATATTTACTATGATGAGTTACCAAAATAGCCTCTTTCCCATCTTCAATATTCTGATACACTCTCCCACAAGTAAATAGAAAGTCCAGGGAAAAGTGAGCTCAATCTTAAAATATATTTGTCTAAAAGGGTAGGTAACTCATAACTTCTAGAAGTTCTTTTACTGATGTTCTCAAGATATTTCCCTTGAGTACAGTGTAGCTTTTTTGTGATGCTTCTTTCTATTCTTGCATCTTGATGCAGGCATTGATTATCAGTTGTTGCTGTTTTGAGGACACTGCTAGGATACTAATTTAAAAGTCTATTTATATTTATGAAACACTTTCCACTATAATTTGTTCTTCTGGCCCCTGGAATTACTCACAAGTATATATGATCTTAGTATAGAAGGCTACTCCACCTCATCCCTCTTCCACCTAATGTTTCTTTTTAATCAAGTATGTATATACCTCAAATCTGCAGATCTATTTTAGTCATGACTCTGGATTTTATCCCCAAAAGTGTCACTGATGCCTATGAGATCAAATTTGTTTCCTTATGTTAAGACCTCTGATTCTTCTTGTTGCATAAACTTTAGGCAGTTGTATATAGGCTTTTCAGACTGTAGCCTATTCTAGTATTCCTTTCTTAAATTTTGATGCTTGTGAATTTCTGAGCATCTCAATTACTATTCTTCTTATTTCATTGTAACCACTCTCAATGGCATCTAACTTGGGGTACAGACATAGGGAGTTCTCTAATTCATTTAAACATAAAACTTTTTATTAGATTAATAAGGAACCTAATGTAGATAAGTAGATAATTACCTCTTTCTCTCTTGCTTTCTCTCTCTCTGTATATATGTATATATATATATATACAAATATATACATACATATATATACACACATATATATGTATATCTATATATACAAATACATACATATATATACACACATATATGTATATCTATATATACATATACATACATACATACACACACACACACACACACATATATATATATATATACTGACTATATATACTAACTAATATATAAACTAGCCTTTGTTAGGCACACTACAGCCCTTGACAGAAGTCTTTCATTTCTATATATTTATATTTGGTAGAAAAATCCAAATTCTTTTCTCAGACATTATTTTCTTAGCCAGCTATTCACTTCCTAAATCTTTTTTCTGCTTTTCTGGATTAGTTTCCTTTGGTAGACAATGAGAAAAAAACCTTGTGGCTCTATATTCCTTGGGATTTTACCCAAGGCTCTATAATCCTTGTCAGTATACTTTAAGTTCCTTTTGACAAAATCTTTTATACGTATATGAATTACATGTATATAACCATCCATTTTAACAAGTTTTAGAACTTTCTCATATCTTGAATATAGATTGGACCAATGTCAAAACTCAATCTTATAATTGTGGGAAAATCTAAAAATAAATCCAAATATAATTTTAACCTACATTATTTTAGAAAAAAAGACAACTAATCAGGATATGGAGAAATTTTTTCTTCTAGGGATAGCATACATTAATGTATGCAATAACATTTCTAAACAAATACATATTTTCTATTTAAGACTTCATTTGTTTAATGAGAAGAACAACTTTCTGCATGATAAAGTCTTAAGAAAAACAGCTCTAATGTAAGAAGTAATGTGTTGATATGGTATTTTTCCTGAAAGCATACAAAATGTTCTTAGCACAGTTTTCCCCAGCTGTGGACATGAAGTACCAAAATCACTAAATTGATGCCCTAATCCCTTCTAATGAGCCGAGAAAACTATGGCATTTTTAGCCAAAACTTTTATTATCCCTTCAACATACCATTGAAACAAAGAAATGGGACAGATTTTTTTTTTAAAGCAAACTATAAATGTTGTAATTCAAGTCAACAACAAATATTTCCATGTTCCTATCAAATCAGATTTGCTGTCCCTCAATGAGTTCAAATTCTACTGAAGGAATTAAGCATGTAATTTGAAAAGAAGAAAGGATTTGTAATATTTGAGATGTATTTTATGCCTATCAAATGGATCAAAATGATTAGAAAACGTTGGAAAGAACATGAAAATATTGGGATACTAATTCATTATTGGTGGAATTGTGAAATGATCCAACAATTTTGGAGAGCATTTGGAATGTTATCCAAATATTAAACTACTTATACCTTTGTCCTAGAAGCCCCACCAGTAGATCTATTTCCAAAGATGTTTAGGTATTGGAATCTTTACAAACTGTTAAGTCATTAGAGTTGATAGAAACAATAATTATCTAATTTGGTATGGTTCAGTATGATTGATTTGATCTTACAAGGAGATGTTATGGAACAGAAGAAACAAGGTACTAAGTACAATTGATAGAAACAATGCTTGTGTTCACACCTTTAGAGAGCTCATATAAGCAAGAAGTATTTAAATACTCATTGGAGTTCACACATTTGGGAGATTTCAGGGTTTAGTATGAGATATCCGAATTTACACCTCCCTGCCTCCAGAAGGAGGAGTCAGCCTTTGGGAGATCATATATAAAGAGGCTCTTAGCTTGGGGTGAGTTACTTCAGAACATTCCCAGGGGTCAGAGAGGAGCACTCTGAGAGGAAGCCCACAAGCCCTCTCTGGGATGTAAGAGAGATTCATTCCATCTAGAGGCTGAAGAAAGCAGAGGCAAGGGACAATCTACAAGAGCTCTTGGAACCAAGCAGAGAGATAGGTCTCTAAGAAAAATAACCAGGCTATATTGGAGACAATAAAAGATCTGAAATTTTAGCACCTGGCTGCATTTGGTTGATTATTTACTTTTAACCGAAACTAAGGCTGCCTCCAGAAAACCTTTCCAAGAAACCTGCTCCCAGAGAGAACCATCTTATACTATTTTAGAGAAAAAAGAACACCACGTTTATGGAAAAAGAAACTGAAAATTGTAGGGATGCCCCTCAACTGAGAAAGAGTTAAACAAGTTGTGGTATGTGATTATGATAGCATAAGATTGTACTAGAAGAAATAAACTGGATGATCTTAGAAAAACATAGTTAGACTTGCACATAATGAAGGGTAAAATGAATAGAACCAAGAGGACATTTATATAGTAATAACAATGTTATTTTTAAAATGACTTTGAGTAAATAAATCAATTTGACTGTTATAAAATACCCAAATTATCAACAATGGTCATATGAAGGAAGAAGCTATCTGAATGTAGAGAAATGATAAATAAAAGTATGTATAGAAAGGTTTTATATAGATATCTATATTTATATACACACACACATTTACACACAACTTTGTGTCTAATGGTAATTATATGCAGGATGGGAGAGGGAAGAAAAATGGGGGGAAAGAAAAAAAGTAATTTATATGATAATTTTTTTAAATAATAGCAAGTTGTATATAATAAATTTTCAGTTTTGTGCAATCATTTTTCTTTATTCTCTTATGTTATGGAAATACTTGCCTATTCCATTATTTAAAAATAAAATAAGTAAATAAATAAATAAAACATTTTTAGAAAGATAGGGATAGGAAAAGAGAAGGATTGTATTACCAAAACAGGGGATGTGTGCAAGCAAGACAACAAATGAAAATTTAAAGTTCTGACAATAGTTAGTAACCCAGTCTGGCTGAAAAGGACAGAATGTGAAAGACAGTAATGTGAAAAAAGATTGGAAAGATAAGCAGGAGCCAGACTATGAATGTCTTCAAATTGTGAGAGATTAGATTAGGAGAATATACTTTATCTTATTGGGGAAATGGAGGCATTAAAGGTTTTTGAGTAAGTGTGGTACCATATGACATACTTTGAAGGTAATTTAGCCACTGAGTAGAGAATTTATTCAATAGGAGCTGTGAAAACAGTTTCAATAATCTATGCAAAGAGTAAATATGACCTGGAAAGAGGATAATATTCAAGTGAGTAGAGAGAAGCATATGGCAATTGATTGGACATGGGGAAGGAAAGGATAGGAATAAGGAATGGATTTTGATTTCTTCAATTTAGAGAACTCTCAGGTTACTAATTCCCTCTACCAATGAAGGTCTACATCTTTTCTTCAACTTATAGTCTAATTGCCCAGAGCATTTTGAAGTTAAGTAACTTGTTCATAGTCATAACCAAAGAGTTATACCTTCCTGAATTTGAGGCTCACTATCCACTATAGCATACTGCCTCTCATGTGGGGAAAAAAAAAAAAGGAGAGGAAGTAAATAATGACTACCCATAGGTTGCTGAGACTCAATGACTAGGATGTTGGTGGGATCACCTAAGAAGGATGAAGAAATTTTTTGAAGTATACTTTGAATGAATTCTTTCTTGACACTACTGCCCCTAACTCTGAATGCTAGTGTCACAATATTATCTTGTATAAATATTATATACCAATCTTATATACCTATATATGTCTCTACTCCATTAGAATATAAATTCTTGTGAATAGGATTTATTTCATAGATTAGAATTAAGGACTATCACAGTCTTGTTATATAACTTATCTTTCCAATTTTCTTTCACATTTTTATTTTATTTGTATATCCAACTCCTCGGATAGGACCTGTTAAAGAGTATATCACCAACAAAAACTTGTTGATAGCTTAATTCATAACATTTTTAAAATCAATATCACTTTTTAAAAAATTGGGGTCATTTCTAAATGGCATAAAATAATCTTAAATATAGAAGCTATCTGAATAGGTAAAGCATATCACAGTAGTTTTCATTAGTTTATATTAAAGATTTCTATGTAAGTAATTATTTTTTGTTGATGAGGTGTGAGAAAGTAGCAATTCCTGGGAAAGCCTAAGGCTACCTGGCCTTTGGAGTAACACAAACAATGCTGGCCAATAGCAGTAATTTTATAATGATTTTGTTGGTCAGTAAACTGTAGAACTCAATGATGTAAACTAGCCCACCCTTACCATTCCTCAACTGTACCTCTAAACCTTAATATTGACATATCAACCTAATCTTTGTTTCTGTTTTCTATAAAGTTATCTTCTTGATTCTGACTCTTTGCTAAAAATTCCTTTAAAGGTTTGACCCACTTCAATTGGAGTCACAACTATCTCCTGATTCTGACTCTTTGCTAAACTCCTTTGGAAATTAGCCTTCTGTCTAGCAGAGCGATAAATCTTTGCCTTTTAACTTGGAGACTGAGTGTGTGAATTCTTTTTCCAAACCAGGATACTGATTAGGGGGACTATAATCTTGTGGGGTGTCTTTCTCGTCAACATTTTTGGTGCCCAACGTGGGGTAATTTGCCCCTCCAAATTGTATGCCCTCCTTGTAAAGTCCTTTTCATCCAGCTCCTATAGCTGAGGGATACCCCAGCCTTGTAAGAAAGCTTTTCTGGATTGTTTGTGCTCTGAGCTCTGCAAATTTTCCTTGCCAGAGATGCCTGACTTGGAATCCCTTGTCATTTCTCAGCAAAGTTCCTTCTTGACTAACCTTTGACACCTTTTCACCCTCCCTAGGATGCCAGAGGAGGTAAGGAGTGATAGGCCTAGGAATTCTAATGCTTGTGGCAAAGATGGGATAGTTTACCTCTATCCCTAAATCTACTGGAGGGCAATTGAGAGAACAAGTACAAGAGTCCCTTCTTGGACCACCCCCTTATCAAGACCTCCAGCAATATTTTTTGAACTCAGTATTGTTCTCCTGAACCTCACGTCTTAAGCTAGAGTTTGAAATCTCCCAATTCCTACTCCTCTGTCCCTCCCATACTAGGAGCAGGATCCTCTTTTCTTTCCCTAAGAATCTTGATTCAGCCATTTCTTCTAAACTCTGCCCATTTATAAAAGTAGCTTTCTTTTTGTTGTTAATTGTTGTTGTTGTTAATATGTTCTTGGGCTGGAATAGTCAGGGTACATATGCCCTTTTCAGTTGGCAGATCTTTCCAAAATTAAGGAAAAACTTGGCTCTTACTATGAAGACCCCACTAGATGTTTTGAAGGCTTTCAAGCCATCTCCCTCCAATCTGATCTTACCTGAGGAGATGTTAATATTATCATCTCCTCTTGCTGCACCATATAGGACAAAAAGAGAATCTGGGATCTACCCAGAACTTTAGAGATGATATAGCTAAATCCTTCTTCTCTGAAAGACACTCTCCCAGGGGCAATTGCTGATTTAGTCTCAGATCCCGGGTGACATTGTTAGGAAGGAAGCAGAGACAAAGACAGAATGGATCATTTTCTACTTTGCATCACTGAAGGTATAAAGAAATTAAGCAGGTTAATTATGAAAAACTTAAAGAAGTTACCCAAGGAGATGAGAAAAATCCTTTCCCTTTTCACGGGCACCTTATAGAGGTATTAAAAAAATACATTAGCCTGGACCCCAATCTGCCCCAGATATTTGGAAGAAGTTGCAGAAGTAGCCATCAGTCCTCAAACTCTCCAGACATAGCTGTTGAACACAACTTTCAATAACAGGGCTCAAGCTGAGAGACAGAGGAGAATGAAGGGTCGGTGGGTGGGGTGAAGAAGGGGGAAAGGATCAGACAACAGGTTCAAATTTTAGCTGCTGCCATATCCAGAACCTCAGATGCCATGACCAGGGCTATTGGTATCAAGATTGTCTTCAGAGGAAACCCCCAGACCCATGCCCTAAGTGCAACCAGGAGGGCACAGAAAGAGAGTTCATCCACAATGGAGTCGACTCCCCAATGCCCTGTTGTCTGGTGTCCTCAGGATCAGGAGCAATGGTACTCAGGGTTTGGACAGGCTCCCTTTTGCTCCATCACAATGGATGAACTTAGAGTAACTTTGGATATAGCAAGTAAGTCCACTGAATCTCTATTTGACTTTGTGGGATACTCTTTTTCTGACCTGCCCTGGTACTCTAGTTCTGCCCACCCCTCCTCTCTTAGGGGAAGTAACAAAGTGAAACACATAGAGGATCAAGGAAAATGTCAAATTAGAGCAATTGTGAATCCCTTGACAGATATTAGAAGCAGTTAATTTCTGAGTTTTTTGCCAGTACATAAAAATATCTATCCCAGCTACTGACAATTGAATCCGTTACAGTTGCCATACACATGGTATGAAAAGATGTAAAAGCCAATGTCCTTTACTGTTTCTACTATCCTTGGAAAAACTTTAGATTAATAAATTAAGAAAAAAAAAGTTTTCACAATGAAAGTATAATAAGCATCTTTTAAATACATTTCATTAAAACCTAGAATTCATCTGAGTGATTTTACCTATCAAAAACATCAAAATTTTCTCATTATAGTAAAATGTCACCTGCATGAATCCTGATGACAGCATTGCAACAACCCCCTCTGTAATATGGTTTCCTGTTAGGATGTGACTATATTATTTGAGTTCTGCCTTCATGCTGTTATTTATTATTTAAATAGCTAGGTAAACTTAGAAATACTTTACAAAAACATTTTATATCCATCCCTTTTTTTCTCCACTGTCACTGTCACCAACCTAATTTAATCTCTCCTCCCTTCTCACCTGAAATATTAATATATTATTAATATATTGCCCTAATTGATTTCCATTCCTTCTTTCTCATCTTCTCCAACTCAAGCACCAGAGAGCTGGCAAATGAAGATTTCTACAGAGCATTATTAACCATGTTATTTCTTTTTTCCCAAAGCATCAATGACTCCCTTTTTCTCAAGGAAAATATAAATGCCTTTGTTAGTCAATAAAAGCTCTTTACAATTTTGCTCCAAGTTACCTTTTCAGGCATACTGTACATTCTTCTCCTTCACATACTCTATGTTCTGGCCAAAGTGGAATGGAATGAATCCTATTCATTACACAGGATACTTCATGTCTCATCTCCAGAATATCACACAATTTCTTTTGGAATTCATTCCCCTCCTTATCTTGGCTTCACATAATTCCTAGTACCACCTTTTATAAGAAGCTTATCCCGAATATCTAAGGTGCTAGTGCCCTCCAACATACATATATTTTGTATTTTATTTTCTACATATTTGTTGTTTCTCCCTAATAAAATATAAATTTTATAAGGGCATGGCTTCATTTTCACTCACAGTATAGCACCATAATTATCATAAATGTAGTGCTAAATAAGTACTTGCTAAATTGAATTAAATAGTAGACAAAAATAATTTTAAAAGCAATAAATTATCACCAGCAATTAAGAAGTTCTGATTATTTAAATATAGAAATAACAATTCCTCAGCCACATATAAATAATGGTTTCAAACTTTAAACAAAACTTTTAGATTATATTCAATTGTTCTGGGAAAGGGAGGACAATTGCCACTATATAAGTAGAAAAGCTGATGAGGAATGAATGTAAATAATTTGTCTCCAAGATACCACAACTGGGTAGTGACACAACTGAAAATAGAACCTAACACATTTTGTTTCTTTAAAGTGAGATTTCAGACATTTCAAATTAAAATGCTAATGTGCCTAAAAATATAAAGAGATTTAAAGTTAAGAATTTTGCATTCACTACATACTGGTTTATCCTAAAGCCTCCTCATTTTTCAATGTTGCATAATCACTCAACTGTTTAATGCATACTCTTCAAAAGAGAGGAGAGGCTAATGAAAGGAACTTTTTTTGATATGTTTACATTCTAACACTTTTCAAATTAAAATTATTTCCTCAAAAGATTTTAGAGGGATATTAATAAAAGAATATAACAATTTTAAAAAAATGTATTTATTAAAATAGCAACATACTAAGTATTGGAAAAGAGAAAAAGTCTAGATAAAGTACAGCTATTATCCTCAGTGGGGCAGCCAGATATTATAGTGATGAGAGTGTTGGGCCTGGAATCAGGAAGAGTTCAAATGTGACTAGATATTTACCAGCTGTGTGACCTTAAGTAAATCACTTAATCTTGTTTGCCTCAGTTTCCTCATCTATAAAATGAGCTGGAAAAGGAAATGGCAAACTACTCCAGTGTCTTTGCCAAGAAAACTCCAAATTGGGTCATAAAGATTTGGACATGACTGAAACAATTGAACAACAAATTGTCATAAGGGAGCTTACAAGTTGGAAAAATGATGAGAATGTACAAATAAAATTATGTATTCAATATTTTGGTAGATTAAATGATAATATTTCAGTTCCTAAGTGATAGAACCCAATGTTCAGTCAGTAAACCTAAATTTGAGTCTCAGTTTTCCCATTTACTATTTATTTTAAGGAAGTCACTTAAGGTCTCTAGGCCACTTTCCTTATGTTAAAAAAAACAGAGGGGAGTGAATTATAGGATTATGGATTAGAGAGCTTTATATTATGTCAACCTACTCCTTTTACCAATGAAGAAACTGAGCCCAAAGAAATTCAGTAACAGGATTAGAAATGAGATTTGAATGGAACAATTCTGATTCTAAATTCATACTGCCTTATTTTAGCATTCTATTATTCTCTGGGTACACATAATTCTTAAAAACCCATTCTTACTCCAAGGAATGAATAGGAAAATTAAGAGTATGGAGATTTAAACATGTTTCTTTAAACTTTTTTTGGCTTCTTTTCAATACATTAGCTATTTTCTCTTTGCTAGGACAACTCTACTTGAAGATAAACAGTAGAGCAGAATCTGTACCTGTCAGTGTTTTAAGAGTCAGAGGGCAGAACCTGCCAAAGGTAGAATAAAATAGTCAACAAGCCCTGATCTCCTTTACTTAAGGAAGAGAAAAACATTTGGCTTCCATATTCTTTTTGACTCTTTGTTTCTCAAGAGACAAACCAGAAAATTCTTTCTCTTTTTTAATCTCTTTAATACGTGGTATCTCTATCAGCAAATAAATAATTGATTCCAAAATTTCATTACCACAGGATTCCTTTAAATTAGCCTAATAGCCTACTCACTGTTTTTTACCAGATACTCTAATTGAAGCCCAGAGTATACGAATGAATATATACATTTAGGAAAGCTATGCAGTGAGGAGAAAAGCTTTAAAATTCACTCAAGGAAGAGAAGGCAGCTTTCACTGGAGAGGTTTTCAATATGGATCTGGAAGGAGTTCAGCGCATTTTGGTCTCTATCCATTTGTATCCACAAACATATCCCATGTAGCAATATTAGCACTCAAGAAAGCACAGATCATTTCATAGAGAAGAAAGACAGACTATTGGACTGAGAAGTGAACTAAGATGCCATCTAATCTAATCTTCTCATTTTATAAATGAGGAAACTGTTAAATCACTTGCCCAAGATCACAAACATGTAGCTGAGGCACATTCAAACCCATGTCTTTCTACCTCAATTCAACAAACTTACCCATTGCCATATGTTATTATTACACATACCAAATATGAAATGATGATCAAAATAAAAAGCCAGCATGCTTTGTGTTTATTTATTTATTTTCAAGAATAGATCAAATCAGGCCAACTTCATTTCCTTTTTGAAAGATATTTCTATTCTGGTATAACCTCTTGTATTCTTTTTCTGATCACTGAAGTCCATTGAAGTTTGGTTTCAGGGATATATATACATATACATATATACATATATATATATATATATATATATATATATATATATTAGATGTGTTTAGCCTTTTGACTATACAAGACAATAATTAAAAGTTTCATGGCTTAACAGTAAAATAAAGAACTTAATATCAGATCTGCAAATAATATTGACTGACACCCAAATAATAATTTTAGCACCTTCATAACCCTGTCACAAAAAAAGAACCATCATTAGACAAGATAGTTGAAAATAATCAGACATCAATAGTGTATCCCTTTATTTGCTCTCATTCACCAATCCCATAAAATATCATTATTTCCCAAATGCCTTGGATTACAAGCTGCCTTACATATAATATCTTTTTACTATGCCTTAGAGACCTTATGAAAATAAAAGCTAATGATGAACCCTTCAAAATATTTATTTATTAGATTTCTTCCAACAGTTCAACAATAACACTCCTTTCCCATTTGTAAGTACTAGATCTGACTTGGTCAATGGATGGAATAAGGAAGATATATTTAAAAGGCAGGGGAATAGATAAAATACTAAATATTAAACTCAATGCAATACAATTTTACTAAACATTTATTTTGTTCAATTCACATATTTCTAAACAGTTGCCAAACAAATATTCTTAAACTAAAATTATCACCTTGACATTTCTTAACTCACAAAACTTCTGTGGCTTCTATGACAAACTATAAACTCTTCAGGGCACTCAAAGTCCTTCACAACTAACTGCAACAAAACTTTCCTTTCTAACATTATTATTGCCACTGTCATTTGGTGGCAGAATGTAAAAAGAGCACTGGGTCTGGAGTCAGGAAGATCTGAGTTCAAATCTAATCTCTAATCTCTAATCTTATTAGTCTCACTAATGTGTGATCCTGGGCAAGTCTCTTAATCTCTTACCCTCCATTTGCTTCAATTTTCTCTACTATAAAAATGGGAAAAATAACTATGACTATCTCACAGGGTTGTTGTGACAACAAATGAAACATTATTTGTAAAAATGTTTAGCATTATTCCTTTCTCTTCCCCATCCCTGTTTTTCCATTTTTAATGTAAGCCTTTCCCCATACCTACGATACAATCCTGCTTATGTCTCCCTAACTTTCAAAAAATACTTAAGATCCAGTTCAACTTTCATAACTATATAACTTTATGAGGCTTTTTCTGGTCTCTTTTCCCCAATTGTTATCCCTTAAATTGATTAGATATATAGATAGATATTATAAATAGATAGATAATATACAGATAAATGATATAGACAGATGATAGAGATAGATGGATACATGTATAATATATGTGTGCTTATGTATTTATATATGTTGTTCTTATCTGGACTGAATTTTATTTAGCTATTATGTTTTTTCCCTCCAGTAGAATATAAACTTCCTGAATGTAAAGACTGTTATCCTTTGCACCTTCATACCTCCAGAGGGTAGAAGTACTTGACACAGAGTAGATATTTCATAAATGCTTATTGAATTGTGTTGAATTGAATGAGTTGATGAATTTACCTTAAAAATTTCACTAACTAGTTAAAGGCAACTATTACTCATTATCCACTTTTAGTTCCTTCTTACAAAATCTTGCACTAAATTTTAATACCTCCTAGGTATTTTGTTGTTGTTGAACAGTTGCTCAGTTGGTACTCTCTATAACTCCATTTGGGGTTTTCTTGGCAAAGATACTGGAGTGGTTTATCATTTTTTTCTCCAGCTCATTTTACAGTCAGGATTAAGTGGGTTGCCCAGGTTCACAAAATGACCAAGCATCTGAGGCCAGATATGAACTCAGGTCTTGTTAGACTATGGGACTCTGCTGAAAGGGAGTACCAAAGTCACCTCGACCTTTAGTGCACAATAAGTTTTCTGCCACGTTGCAGAAATGCCATATTTGAGCAAGGAGCATTGATTTGTAATCTTGGGAATGGGTGTAAGTCTGAACACCATGGCTAGTGGCTTTGTGTGCAGGGATGCCTCAACAGGGCCTCTCACCTGTGACCAAGTTGCTAAATTGCTGGATCGGCTCTCCTCACATAGGCAGATACCATGGATATGCAATGCTCATGAGCTGCTTCTCTGAATGGTGATTGGGGATTGCCTACTGTTCACGGGCTGATCACACTTGCAAAAATACATATCAACAAGGCTATATGGCATAATAAACTGGAGCTCTTTTCACATTCTATGAGTCTTCCACCTCATTCATCTCACCCCTGAGATCAAAGGGCTCATATGCTTTGAGCTTTTAAGATGGCGGCAACAAAGTCTTCCTGACTCCATAGCTGGTCTATGCATTTTACCACCTAACTTCCTCCTCTTACATTTTACCTGAATTCAAATAATACATAGTCAGCTAATGTTTTCATAAATCATCTTTAAAGTAATGAATATTTTTTTTGCTTCGTGTTGACTTAGGTTTATGGCATTTTTATAAAGAAGACCCTTCACAAAAAAAGTTTGAGTCAAACCATTCTTAAAATAATCTCAACAGCTTCTCGTAAGAAATTTGGACCATCTTATATATTATTTGAATGAGTTTTTTTAAAATATAATTTTACAGACAAGGATGTTGAAGAAGCATTGTTGAAGGGCACTAGTTAGTATCTGGGTAAGAAATAGAATGTGGGTCTTTTCTTTCAAAGACAGTGTCATAGTGCCTTGCTTGAAGTATTAAGCTTCTTTTCACTTAGATATTCCATACTGAAGCTACAAAGTGCCATTGGAAATTTCTGAAAGAAGCTCTTTATTACAAACACATGAATAAAAGTATTTTTCTTGGGATCATTCAAGTCCAGCTTTGCCTGGAAGCAGAGCATTGCTTTGGATGACCTATTCATGTCACATCCATAAAATCACAAATGGTTTTAATTTGTCCATTGTGTATTTAGTGCTTGCTACATATCAGTTGTTGGAGATGAAGAGATGAGAAGGAAAAAACACCTCCCCATAAAGGGCTTAAAGTTTGCCCTTCTTTTAATTTTATGATCAAAATTCAGGGAACAAGGTAGGATTGTTAGTATCTATGCTTTCTTTAGTGTGAGAAATTTCAGAAGGGGAAACTTTATCCGCAAATTTAGATTAACAGATTATTTATAGTTTGGAGTCAGAAAGTTGTCTGGCACAGAGAGGTTAAAATATTTGGTTTATGTCATGTTGTTGTTTGTCCTTCTTTCTCAAAGAGGACCATGGCAACAGCCCATTGGACCAACATGGTTTGTCATACAGCATTAGAAGCAGAACTTCCTGACACTTTTTCATGATCTTTATCTACAATGCTTTTAATGAACAAAATTGCTAAATAATTTTATACTTCTACTTTGGTCATTTCCCCAAGATCCCTTCTCAATATTAGACCAGGTCCTCAGAGAATATTTTATTTCTCCCTTCAGAAACCATAAAGCCACTTTAGGCCTTTTACAAAGAAAACAAACAAAAAAAATTAAAGTAAAATAGTACTAAAGATAAGTCACTTCTAAATTCTTTTCTGACTTTCATTTATAGGAAAATTTACTCAACCTAGAAAGTCTAACTTGAAGAAAAAACTGACAGCTGTCAAGTGTTGTTAGATAAAGCTTCTCTCAGAAAATGTGGCATTTTCACCTACACTATACAGTTAATATAAGGGCCCCAATACAACTATTACCACTCAGAAGTCTCTATAAATTCCTGACATTATAAGAGTTTTCATCCCATTAAAAAAAAAATGATAGATTTTAAAAGCTTGGGACAGATGCAGCATAATTCTACTCCCACATGCTTTAAGGCTATTTAAAGGGACTGTCAGCATGAATAATGCACAGAAGTTATTTTTACATAAAATGCACATAGAGGTTATATAATCATCTGGTAGATTATGACATTGATAACTAAAAGTTCAATTTACATGACAAAATAAGACTAATCTTGGTTTCCTAGATTAAATTTTATAACGTTAAATTGGTATATTTTTATGACTTTTTCCCAAATTTTCTCCAATATGCATTTAAGAACGAAAATAACATCTAATAACACTGTCATTTTGAAAAACAGGAAAATAACGAGAAAAGTTTGTGTATTGAAGCTGGAGAGTATGAGAAGAATATCCTGGAGAAAGGAAAAAGGAGATTATTCATGAAAATAAAGGACACTGGATATTTTTATCTTTTTTTTCCCCTCATTTTTTTTTAACAAGTTATAGAACCATATTCTAGAGGGAAGAGTTAACATTTCAATTCTGTAAAACTAATATAACTAAACAATAAGTGAAAATAATCCAGAAAAATCCTTTTGACTATTGACTTCTAGGTCACCATAAGATGCAAACAAAACAAAATGCTGTACTAAAGAAATTCATTTGCTTATTCTGTTAACTTTTTTCTTTTAGTTTAAACCCTCAGGATAGGAACTATGTATTTGTATTTTTCTTAGATTGAAACCTAGCAACACCCCAAGTAGTAAATTAGACATTTCTTAAATCTTTTTTAATGTTAATAGTGAGAAGTTATGGTTTAAAAAGGCATTTTTGCACAATTATTTTCATTCAGTTCTTCTAACATGCTTTGGGCTCCTCTTCTTTGCTTTAGATAACTATGCATCCAAGTATAATAGACCATATTTGTAAAATTCCATTTTCTCTACTAAAAGAATATAAAAATTAAAAGTTTGATTATATCAGAAACCAAAGTTTAACTATTAAAACTTTTGGTCTCCAGATCCTAAAACTCAAGTTTGTGGGAATGTATATATTTGTGGGTTTGGTTTTTGGCTTTTTGGGGGTTGGTGTTATTGTTATTGTAATGGTGATGGGGGAACCCCGGAAACTGCCCTGACCTGGGAGGGAGGGAGCCATGATGTAAACGCTTTAGAAACTCCTAGAAGGGGAGAAATTCTCCTTGAAATCATGTCTCTGTGAAAGATCCACCCCAGGGAATCAAGATAAAGTGGTTCCATTCTGTTATCTTAGTGGGCTATCCACCTCTATTGAGCTGAAAATTGACTCAAGACCACTCCCAGTAAATAGTTCCATTCTACTGGAAATCTAGGCCTGGAGGCAGTAATCTCATTCAATTGAAATTTCAATCTCAAATCTCTTTTAAAAGAGCAAACTTTGAGGCTCATTTCTTTGCAGAAGGTCCAAAACAGGACCATACCATGCCAAGGAACCTCTCCCTCTCCTTGGCATAGTTGTCTGTCAGGACCTTCTGCCCGCTGAGAAGACATTCTCTTCTCAGTGTTAACAACTCTGTTTAACTATCTCTCTGCCAGGATTCCTCTGCTAGATCTTTACTTCTGCCAGGACTTTGTCACTCAGAAGTCAGCCCCCTAGCAAAAGAGGACTTCTCAGTACCAATAAACTTATTTTTGCCAGTCTATCTTTTTGGGTTCATGAATTCTTTCCTGTTAGACCTGATCCAAATAAAAGGTGTTCCCACAACTCTCTGCCCTGCACCAAACCTCATCAAGGGGACTATACTGAATGTAGGGGGAATTAGTAATATTGTAAGAGTAATATTGTAAGAGTAATATTGTAATTAATAATATTGTAAGAACATAAAATGTCAACGATGGAAAGGATTTCAGAAAGAAAAGTGTAAAGATTCAATACTTGAATGAAATAAGAAGAATGCAGATTGTAAGTCTGATCTATATCATACTCCCAAGTTCCTTTACAGTCAGCTTCTCTCTGCCCTTTCATATCTGTCTCTTTTCTTAAATAACTATTCTTTGATGTTTTCTCTCACCAAAGTAATGCCAACCAGTTTACCAGTTTGGGGACAGAAGCCTGAATATCTGTCAGTTCTTCCTAGATCCCTTTTCCTAATGATTTGCAATTTATCACACATATTAACAAAGGAATGGACTGGACATCTTCATTTGTTTCCAATAAGCAGACTGATTTAAACATGATCTTTAAGTATATTAAGGAATATTAAATTAAGTATATTATAGGACAGTCCAGTCCTAAGTATAGAGGATTTCTTACTTCTTCCCTCAGGAAAGTAGAAAGAGAACATTCTTTTTCTTTCAATGATGTTTTGGCATTGTTTACAAAAGATCTAGAATGGGAAAGTAGAACATAAAATTATAATAGGTATACAACTATTCAAACAAATATTTTTTTTTTCCTCAACACCAAAGATAATTCACATTATCTGGAAAACTGCCTCAGTTTTTCTTCTCAATATCTAGTAGAGAACAACAAGATTTTCACTTAACATTTATTTGGGGCTTTAAGATTAACAAAGCATTTTACATAAATTATCCCATTTGATTCTGACAACCACCATGTGAAAGAGGAAGTATAATTATAATTACCCACATTTTGCTTATTAGAAAACACACTTAAAGAGGTTAACTAACTTATCAAAGTACCCATAGATCCTAAATAGTAGAGCTGGTATTCAGATCCAGGTGACTCCAATTACAATACTTATTCCATTGTACTGTAGTTACTGTTGCTCACAGAAGTACAAATGAAGATGAATTATGAAATGAAATCATATGTACTACTTTTAGCCATCAGTTGTACAAGAGTAGATATGGGACAGGAAACATACTTCAGTTTAATTCAATGAACTTTTTTTTGTTACATTTAAGTTTTCAAGTCTTTTTTTTTTTTTTTTCAGGAAAGAATATAGAATGGGAATTGTTTATATGAATAGTATTGTGTCTATAAAATGGTTCAGTTGAATTTATAAAATCAAGGATAGCTTCCAAATCTCTTTATCTATTCAATATCCCTTATTCCATCTACAATACCATAAAAATGAGTCTATCCAAGCCCCAGCTCATGAAATGCTTTGCCAAAATCTAAGTAAACTATATCTATTGTATGCTCCTGATCTACCAGTCAAACAGGATAATAAGATTAATGTGGCATGGCATCTTATAGAATCCCTATTCTAAAGACAGAAAGGAACTCAGAAGCCACCTAATTCTGTCACCTTATTTTACAGATGAGGAAATTTCGCCCATGGAGGAAGTTACACACAAAGTAACACAGATAGGAAGCCTCAGTGCTGGTATATGAACCCATGTTCTGACTCTGGAGATAGTATCTTTCGCACTGAAATACATTACTTCCATATTATTTCTTTGAACACATTAATTTTTCTAGATGCTCATTAATTATTATTTTAATAATAAATTTTGAATTTTATGTTGAAAAACTTGCTGCCATATAATTGATAGGCTTTGTTCTCTTCCTTTGGATTTCTGAATATTAATGTAACACCTGCCCTTCTCTAGGCCTTCAGTGGCCCTGCCTTTTCCCACAGTCTTTCAAATATTACTGAAAATGTTTTGGAAATCATATGCATCAATTCTGTCAGTGAAATCATGGCTTTGAGTTTCCAGGATTATAATTTAGTCATTCAGATGCATGTAGGCAGGATTGCTAGAACATTCATTTTTCATTATGTAGACTTTCACTGTCAGAACTAGTTGTACATGTGCTTATGAATAAACAGAACAGCTTGGAAAGAAAAAAAAACACACGTACCTACACACTCTGTATAAACAAAACATTTTTTATGCCACTAGGAAATTTCTTCCTAACCAATCCTTAAACTTCAAAAATTTTTGTGTAAACAGATCAATGTGGCATTATGTTCTAGAGTTCAAAAGAAATGTAGTCAATGTCCTTCACAGGAACACTCCTTGTCATACATAAGGCCTTCACTCTAGCAGGGGGTATTTTTAAAAGTCTTTTTATGGGTCAAATCAAATCAAAACCAGGCATAAAAATATACTTTAAAGTATTTCTTGGATATGCATTTTTCGTCTTTCCTGATACTCAGAATTCCTGATATTTTTTGTAAGCCAGAACATTCTTGTTTGTATACTCACCAACCTTCTACAATCCTTGGCACATAGTAGAAGCTATTATTATTATTATTAATTGTCACTAATAATAATCCCTATCATTGTATATAGTACTTTAGAGATTTGGAAACATTTAACAATGTTATCTCATTTAACCCTTACAACCTATAGAGTTAGGTGCCATTATAATCCTCATTTTATAGATAAGGAAACTTGGCCAAATTCACACAGCTAATTGAGTGTCTTAAGCTGGATTTCAATTCTAGACCCTAATCTATTAAGTTTAATAAATGTTTGTTGATTAGTTGATTCTTTGGTTCTGTTCCTTTTAATTTCTTTAATCAAATTATAGATTACTTAGTCTTCTAATTCTTTTTACCTAATCTTTCCTTTTTACACTGAATCCCAAAACAACTTTTCTGACCTCCACATGGGAAGCTACTTCAAGGTTTAAAATGATTTCATTAACCACATTAGAGTTGCTCTCTGAGATAATCATCTTAATCTAACCACAATATTCCCACATTGCTTTATAGGAGGTAAAATTATCTTACGTTTACATATCCAGTGTCACATGGAGCAATAGAAATTTGTTAGCTATATTTATAAGCCAAAGACATAAATTCTAATTTATTACAAGGAGCTGGAAGGCTTGTCAAAATTTCAACTGGACCACAAAATAACAATTTGTTTATTCTTGGTTTCTTAGATTATTCATTATTGATGTGGATAAGTTTAATTCCTACCAGGCTATATTTATTATTAAGACAAAGATATAAAGGTAGCAGCATTTTAAATCATGCTACTAAGTATACATTTGAGTTATGATGTAAGCAGCATAAATGTTTTACAGAGAGAATGTGAGGTCCAGAGACACAAACTGGTTTATCCATTGTTACCCAGCTACTAAGTACTGGAGCCTAGATTTTCTGAGTCAGAATTCTATGTTTCCTCTATTGTGCCCTAGGAAAATTCATTTTTTTTCTCAAATATTCTTAGGCAGCAATCAATATTTATAAGACTGGGTAATTTATATATGCTGGGTGATGAACATAAAAAATATAAAAAGGAAACAATTTCTGTCCTCTAAGAAAAAGCAAGTAGCTATAAAAAGAATTTACAAAATATATACCAAACCCATATACACTCTTTTTTTAGGTAAGGAGAGGGGAGGCACTGGAAACTGAGGCAATTGCCATATGCTTCAGGTCAAAA
Source organism: Sarcophilus harrisii (assembly GCF_902635505.1). Classification (NCBI taxonomy): domain Eukaryota; kingdom Metazoa; phylum Chordata; class Mammalia; order Dasyuromorphia; family Dasyuridae; genus Sarcophilus; species Sarcophilus harrisii. The sequence goes on from NC_045427.1 coordinate 163,929,948, forward strand.
ATGGTGCTAAATTGTTTTTTGAAGATAACAAGTCATATTTGTAAGGGTTAAAAAGCCTCTAGAAACAAAGAATGCAGTTCAAGGCATGTGGGAGGACCTGAGGGATGAGAAGTTCTGAGGCACAAGTGATTCCTACGTGGAGGTGGGGCACAGCCCCAAGAGGCAGTGTTTGACCCCAGGTACCATGTCTCCCTCCTCAGTGCTCTCAAAGTCTAGCATGCCTCCCTCGTTCTTCTCCAGCCAATCCTATTATGCCAGGTTCCTAGAGGACCTCCCCTTCTCCCAGATCTTCAGGGGGGTATAAATATGTGCTATCTAAGAATAAAGTTCTCTTTCGATTCACCCCTACCTCCTGGTGATCTATCTCTATGGAATCCGGGTTGGTGCCTGAAGACGGGTAAGTGTGACCTAGCCATGCCATTGACGAATTAAGAGTAGCTTAAAGAGGAGCTACCGCGTTAGAGTAGTCCATAGGGGCATAACAATATTCTAAGAGAATAGCAGGCATTCTAGATCTGATCACAGAGGTGGGAAATGCAATATTGTATATGAAGAACTGCATTTATGTTTCAAACAAAAATTGAGGGATATGCAGGGGTAGAAAATTGCCTAAATTATTGATTTTCCTTTCCTACTATAAATGTCAATGCTATATCATGACAAATTTGTAATAGTGTCCAGCTACCTACAGTTTACTGATTGATCCAGAAATATATGTAAATACACATATAATCTTGAAAAGAACTTTTACATTAGATAATAATCCTATTGTACTCTTTCCTGATCAATTCTCATTTGTTCTTGAGCAATACATTTATTTTGGGAAGGCAACCAATAAACTAGAGAGTGTGAAGAGGTAGGAAATAAAGTAGTGATGAATCTTGAGGTTCTCTCCTAAAAAGATTATTAGTAAGGATTTAAAGATAATATTTAATTAGAAACTCATTTTCTACAAACAAAACCAATGTGGCCAAGATTAAAAATTTAAAAAAAAATAAAGACCTCATTTCTAAAATATATAAAGAATTAACTCACATTTATAAGAATATAAACTATTCACCAATTGATAAATGGTGAAAGGATATGAACAGACAACTTTCAGTTGAAGAAATTAAAACCATTTCTAGTAATATGAAAAAATGCTCTCAATTACTATTGATTAGAGAAATGCTAATTAAGACAACTCTGAGGTACCACTATAAATCTCTCAGATTGGCTAAGATGACAGGAAAACATAATGATAAATGTTGGAGAAGATGTGGGAAAACTGGAACACTAATATATTGTTAGTGAAATTGTGAACTGATCAAAACATTCTGAAGAGCAATTTGGAACTGTGCCTAAAATACTATCAAACTGTGCATATTCTTCCATCCAGCAGGGATATTACTGAGTCTATATCCCAGGGAAATCATAAAGGAGGGAAAATGACCCACATGTGCAAAAACATTTGTAGCAGCTCTTTTTGTGGTAGCAAAGAATTGGAAAATGAATGGATGCCCATCAGTTGGGGAATAACTAAATATGTTGTAGTTTGTGAATGGAATATAAGATATGATCAGCAGGATCATTTTAGATAGGCCTGGAGAGTTTTACATGAATTGATACTTAGTGAAGTGAGTAGAACCAAGAGAATATTATACACAGCAACAAAAAGATTATGTGATGATCAACTGTGTTGGATCTGGATCTTTTCAACAATGCAGTGATTCAGGACAATTCCAATAGACTTTTGACACAGAACCATCTGCATTCAAAAAAAGAGACATGGGGACTGAATGTGAATAACAACATAGTACTTTTACCTTTTTTGTTATTGTGTTCTTTTTTATTTCTTATTTTTTTCCCTTTTTGATCTGATTTTTCTTGGGCAGCATGATAAATGTGGAAATAATATACAAGAACTGCACATATTTAACATCTATTGGATTACTTGCTGTCTACGTGATGGGGATAAGAGAAAAGAAGAGAGGAAAAAAATTAGGACACAAAGTTTTGCAAAGGCAAATGTTGAAAACTATTTTTGCATGTGTTTTGAGGAAAAAGCCATTATTAAAAAGAAAAGAAAATTCAAAAGGATATAAAAAGCATCTTCAAGTAAGTGAAGGGTGGTCAAGTGGAAGAGGAAGAAGGCTTACTCTACTGGACTTCAAAAGGTCATACTAGGGAAAATAGATGGAAGCTTCAAAGAGGAAAAAAATTAAGATTTGCTATGAGAAAGCTTTCTTTCAAGGGTAATAGGTTTCTATTCATTGGTGGTTTTCAAGTAGAGTCTGGATGTTGGAAATTTAGTACAGAGAATTCATTATGCCTAGGAAGAAATTAGGAGTATGGACAGAGTGCAAGGAGTCAGGAAGATTCAGCTACTTGAGTTAAAATCATACTTCACATAATAATTGTGTGTTACCTGAGAAAGTCACTTAACCCTATTTGTTTCAGTTTCCTCTTCTGTAATGTGAGTTGGAGAAAGAAATGACAAACTCTTTTTAGTAATTTTACTGTCAAAACCCCAAATGGGTTCATGAGGAGTCAACTATGACTGAAAAAAAAAAAGACATGATTGCAAAATAACTGGACAACAATAAAAATTATTATGGTATAAGATATAGCAAACAACTGTAGTATCTTTACCATGGAAACTTCAAATGTGGTCACAAAGAATGAAAAATAACTGAAAAATGCTGAAACAACAATGACATTTACATATCACACTTGTCAAATGAGAATTTCTCTTATTTGCATGTGATAATGTGTTTTAATTGATATAGTGAATCCCCTAGTGAAGAAACTCTCTCCGTCAATGCACACCTGCTTTACAACTTAAATAAGTCAAGAGCATTGAGAGGTTAAGTGCCTGGTCTAGGTTCTTATAGCCCCAAAGTATCAGAGATGAAAATTGAAACCAATCTTCAATCTTACTATTTACTTTTGTCACACTCTCTATTTAATAATTCATAACTATGAAAATTATTATAAGTGTTGTTTCTATTTAGTTTAATCACAAAAGAGCATTATTCACAAAATGTAGTGGAAAACAAGGGAGAAAAGATTCCATCCTTTTTCCCATTAAAAGCACCTATGCAACTGAACTTCATTTAACAGTTTTTATATAGCTTTTTAATTCCATTTTTCATTAGTTAACTCTCAAAGAGCACACATTCCTTAACTTTTGTTTCTGCTTTTTTAGATTATGGAAGAAAAGAACATAATCTTTAGACACAAAAAGAACTGACAGAAGTATATATAGAATGATTGTGTGTGTGTGTGTGTGTGTGTGTGTGTGTGTGTGTGTGTGTGAGATGATAGCCATCTTTAGGGCAAGGGAAGAAAAAAAAAGAAAAAAAGTTACATGATAATTGTGTATTTAAAAGGGATAGCAAGTTGTACATAATAGATTTATGGTTTCATGTATAATCATCTTCTCCTCCCTCTCCCATTCTACTATGTTATAGAAATTCTTATTTTATTTCTTATAGTCAGAAATTTTAAGAAAAAATTAGTAAATTTCAGAGCAGGTACCAATCTCTACTCATAGAAGTTTGTATATTAGGAATTACACTGGTTGATTAAAAAAAAATTAAAATAAAATGGAAAAAAATAGACCAGAAACAATAAATCTCAGTAATCTGTGGTCATGAAGTTATTCATATATAATCATAAGACTATAGATTTGGAATGAGAAAGCACCATGGATGGCATCTAGTTCAACTTCTTCCATTGAGAGTATATCCAAAGAGATAAACTAGTTTATGCAAGGCCACACAGGTGGTAAGAAAGTTGATAAGTAAAGAAATGAAACTAGCTATCCAAATCCAACCCCCTTCCACATGCACCATGCATCCCATACTTCTAGTTTTATTGTTGTTTAGATCAAATTTCGCCATGAGAAAAATTAAAGGCCTATCATAATCTCATTTTAAAAAATTCCTTGAATGTTGTAACTACTTAATAAATATTTGCTGATTATAGGACAGACCATTAAAAAGTAGTAAACTGTATAATTTTTTTTTTTATTTTTTTTTTTTTTTTGCTTTTTAACCAATTTTGGGGAAAATTCACCATTTTGGCTACTTTCTATTGAGATTTTTTTTGTTGGTGGTGTTCAATAATTTCAGAAGTGGACAAATCTTTGTGACTCCATTTGGTATGTTTTTGACCAAGATACTGGAGTGGTTTGCGATTTCCTTCTTCTGTTAATTTTACAAGTGAAAAAAAGGAGGCATACAAGGTTATGTGACTTGGTCAGGATCACAAACAGCTAATAAATGTCTGAATATGAATTTGAACTCAGGTCTTCCTAACTCTGGGATAAATGCTTTATCTACTGCCTTTGAGATAAATATTAATTATCAATAAGAGCAAAATTAAGCAAGAATTATTAAATACATCTAAAACTATGATATGTTATCCAGTGTTCCAAATACATGGCTTTCCTACTTTTGCAAAAGAAAAAAAAAAAGGAATTTTCTCCCATATCTTCTTTGAGATCAGGCTAATTCTTTATAATTTTGCAACTTTTCTTAATTTTTTTTGGTTCCTTCTATTTACTCTAATGTTAATTATTGAATATTTTTTCTTGGCTCTCCTTATTCCACTTTGCATCAATTAATAATAGCTCCCTGTTTCTTTGTATTCACCATACTTGTTCTTTCTTATATTCTGGTCACTTTATTCAATTAATTTGTATGAAGTTCTTTACTATTACTACAAAAAAGTTTCAACATAAATATTTTGGTTATTTGGAACGATTAATTATTTTTCAATTATTTTTAATAGTATACACCAATCAGTGGACTCAGTCATTTTAGCTTTTTCTTTTTTTTTTATAACTCCCAATTACTTTCTGGAATGATTGTGTTAACTCATAGTTCCACCAACAATGTCTTAGAATACCCATATTTTCACACTTCCAATATTTATTCTCATCTTTTATCATCTTTGTCAATTCAGTAGATATGTATGGAAACCTCAGGAGTTTTTTGACTTTTATTTTAGTGAGCGATTTAGTTCATTCATTCATAGGCTATTAATGGTTGACAATACTTTACATGAGTAATATTTGAAATAGTGAACCCACTTCTATTTATTTAATAAAAACATAATCTAAAATAATTGCACCTAACTCTTTGGCATGTATTTTTTGATTTAGTGACACTGGTTTCCTTGCTTGGCTATGAATGAGACACTCCATCTTTTATCTGTGGGCATCTTTTTCTCCCAAACCTATTATACTCTTGCACCTCTTCTCCCCACATATTCTTTTAATTCCAAAATTTTCTACTGGAAATCTTTCCCAGATCTTCTAAATGCTAGCACCTTCCGGCTGTTAATTATTTCCTATTTATAGTCATCTTGACTCTGTCCTGCCACTGGATAATGATAACTCTGGAAAAGTGAGGCTGATGACTTCATGTATTTCTGCCTCAATTAAATACAATTTATGTATGGATCAAAAGATTACTTTATATATATTTGTTCATCATCACACTTATTAGATTGGGAGCTCCTTAAGGCCTTAGATCCATAAAAATCTGGGTTTAACTCCTGCCTTTAACACACACTGGCTATAAGACCAATCTGTAAGCATCAGACAATTCTCTAAAAATACAAGTATCAATGAATATATAGAGGGCCAGAACTCTGGAGAAGTGTACTTGAAACAAGGATACTTACAACAAGGTATTAGCTCAGTGTGATTGATGATACAATGGTTCTCTAGTTTACATATACTTAATTCTTAGTATAGTGATGTAATGATTTTCTAGTTCACCCATACTTAGTGTGCTGTAATGATGTAATCATTCTGAGATATTTAAGGGCTGAGAGGACTAGAAATGAGACATTCTATTTTTAACCATCCTCCTGCTGGCTCTCCTACCTCCTGCACTCCTCCACTAAGATCAAGGTTGGTCCTGAGATCCTCCAGAGAATTAGTCCAGACACTACATTTTGGCACCCAACATGGGGCAATAAAAGCACACTTCATTTTAAGGCAGCTGCAATTGTAAGTTCAGTATAGAAGTCCCTGTGACCTGGAAATAGGGTGAGTAAACTAGTCATTTTTGTTTTTCAGCTGAAATGGGGCAAATGCTAAGAAAAGAGCCTTCCCCACCTCAAGGGAAGTGTGTAGCAAGCATAGTGAGGTTAATAAAGACGCAAGGTTTGTTGGTAACTTGGGAGCAGATCATTGGACTCTCAGAAATGACTTCACGTCTCCTTGGTTCTCTAAGGAAGAAAAATTAGAGCCAGATAAATGGAAACTAGTGGGAGAGCAACTATTTGAACATTACAAAGATCTGGTCCTGATTCAATTCTTGAGGAAACATTCCATATATACAACATGATACAATTGGCTATAATGAATTACATAAGTTCTAAAATAAGGAAAAAGGAGAAAGCAAGAGGTGGATGATACTGACAAAGCAGCTGAAAAGCATGAAGAATTGAATAAGAAAGAAGCTAAGTATAGTGCTGATGAACTTAAGGAGTGTGGTGCTTCTCATCAAGAGCCCTTAGGGCATTCCCCATCTTCTGACCCTCCCCCTTCAATTTTGCCTTTGTGGGTGGAAGGAGGAGGATTGGGAGGAGCAGTGACACTATCAGCACCACCCATTAAGCAGCTTTGCCCACTCCCGAGGACACATTTACAAAAGGCATTAGTTAAAGGTAAAGAGGAAGGACAGGATACATCTGCTTTGAGAATAAAAGCATACCATATGATTGAAGAATGTGACACTCCTTTTAACCTAGAAATTATCAAAGATCTGAAAAAGGCTTGCACTCTTTATGTATCTACATCTTCTTATCTTAAGATAGTATTAGAGAATTTGGCTTATGAAATTTTAACCCCTAGTGATTAGAAATCTATAGTAAAGACCTGTTGTGGCTTTCTGAGTATAGTGAATTCTGCAGAATACATTAATTGACGCAGAGTGGAATAAGGAGAGCCAAGAAAAAAATATTCAATAATTACATTAGAATAAATAGAAGGAATCACAAAAAATTAAGAAGTTGCAAAAAGTGAAGTGCAGAATTTTGCACAAGTCCAAAGAAATAGGCAACCTGGAGTTAATATACCTGTCACCATTGAACAACTAGCAGATTTAGGTCCTTATGCAGACACGTTAGAGCAGATTAATGACCCTAGAACACCATATGAACAAACTGCTGCTATTGCTCCTATGAAAGTATGAGGCATCCTTCCAGGAAGACAAGATAGAGAGGAAGCCTTCATGAAAATAGCTCAAGGTCCAAATGAACCCTTTGCTGATTTAGTGGGACATCTACAGAAAGCTCTAAAATGAACTATTGATGAAAATGTAGCAATAGAAATCATGATAAGACAACTTGCTAGAGGAAATGCTAATGAGGTTTCTAGAAGAATTATACTGGGACTACACAAACATGCTCCTTTAGAGGGGATCATAAGATGCTGTGCCACAGTGAGTACAAGTACCTTTTTTATGATGCAGACTTCCCAAGATCTGAACATGATAAGACAGAGTTACTTTTGGCAAGGGACTTCCAGAGAGACTCATCAGTGCTTTCAATGTGGTAAAGTAGGGCATCTGAAAACTCATTGTTGGCATAGAAGACAGGGTGGGAGAACCCCAGGGCCCAAGGCAAAAAACACTTGGGTAATGATGGCAGCCAATGTTACATCCAGAGAGTCTTCAGAAGTTCAGTACTCCAACATGATCAATGAGCTGAGAAGCAACCTGATGAGGGGAAAGGGATTACAATTGGGGAGAATAGAGTTGTATGCATCTGGGACTACTGAGATATCCCCTGGAGAGGCAAAATCTGTCCCTGTCCAGCCTATAGATCCTTTGCCTCCAGGAACAGTAGGCTTAATCATTTCACCTCCTGAGAACAATTATAAACTAGTGTCCATCCATATACTGCTTTGGGAAACTGGAAAATGTGTAGTTAATATCCCAATCACTAAGACAGAAAGACTATGTGTGACTTTTCAAACAGGAGAATTAGTACATACTCCTAACAGGCAATTTGGTGATATTTATCCAGATTTTGACTCCCAGCAACAGAATCCAGGAATATTCTAGACTGAAACTGTTACAGCTGAACATCTTATTCTCACTATCTATGTAAAAGGCATAATATTGAAAGGAACTACATGACTATTGAAACTACATGACTATTGAAAGGAACAATGACTACATGAGCCATTGAAAGAGCGTGACTGTTAAACCTATGTGTATGGCAATTGACTCATGAACATCAAAATTTGTCAATGTGACTGCTGCCAGACTTCAAAATCTGCAGGAATCATTGGATTCCCTGACACACAGTAATGGACAATAGATTGGTTTTGGACTATCTCTTGGCTGCTAAAGGAGGTGTATGTGTGATTGTTATTTATATACTCTCCTTCTAGGACTTAAGGGGACATGTATAATTCCTCATGTTGATTCATGTTGTTTGTTACATTATTAATAGCCTGTTTTATATTACTATGTGCTTGTGTAATACTTCCCATATTGATGGATTTATGTATACCTGGTTCAAGTAAGACCCTTCAGTCCAGAGGAAACCTGCTAACAATATCTTTTTTGTTGTTTTCATCTCTCTTCCTGAGAAGTCAGGAAGGATGTGACCACCTGTGTTCTAAAACAAAAGAAAACAGGAGATATAGAGGGCTGGAACTCTGGAGAAGTATACTTGAAACAAGGATACTCACAACAAGATGTTAACTCAGTGTGATTGATGAGATGATGGTTCTCTAGTTTACATACACTTAGTACTTAGTATAGTGATGTAATGATTCTCTAGTTCACACGTACTCAGTATGCTGTAATGATGTAATTGTAACAGGGAATTTAAGGGCTGAGAACTGGGGACACAGTCAGTCAGTCAGAGAGAACAGACTGTGAAGGAGACAATAAAGACTTTAAACTATATTCCTGACTATCCTCATGGTGACTAACTTGTTGAGACCAAGGCCTACCAGGAGTACCTCCAGAAAGCTATTCTGGACATTACAATATAAGGCATTTATGAGATAAGTTTTCTCCTTTTGGAGTACCCTATCACAAGTGTCGTGCCTATATCCTTTCCTGATCATTGTAATATTGCTTACCTCTGAGTCATAAAATTCAAGTCTCCAAAGAGTTAAAGTTGCCAGTCATTCAAAAATATGTTGGAAAAGAGCACCTGGAATAGGAGAGGAGGTTGTAGATGGTATATTACTAACAAAAATTATATTGCATATGGTTGAAAAAGAAGGCAATCTGATCATATAAGAAGATGAAAAGAAAAGAATATGCTACATAGGCAACCACACAATGTTAGATTTAACCAGATATTGGTTAAAGCAAGATTTTTTATTTGTTTCATCTTTTATGATTCATAGATGAACATGGCTCAGAGCCTCAAAGAATAGCAAGCCATAAGAATTGAAATCTGAACCACTGGAGGGAGTTACCAGTAGATGAGATCATAGATCTATCAAATACGAAGACTATGATACATTTCTCCGGAACTGTAAATATTAAAATTTTAAATTATATACCATTCAGATCAATAAATATATGTTATTAGTCTATTCAAAACAATATATTATGATCATGGATCACAAAGTTGAAATACATAGTCTCAGCTTTCAAAGAACAAAACAGATATATTTCAAAAAGTCTAAACAAATGGGTTGGGGCAACTGCACTGGAGATCCAGGCTCTATTTCCCCCCTCCACAAAAAACCCATCCAAGACAGGGGGAGGTTCCAAGAAATGTGAAGAGTAAGGAATGTTGAAAATCAATGGGCTTTTTCAATAGGTGGCAGTTTCCTTGTCTTTGGAAGTCTTTAATGTGCCCGGAGCCAAAATATCTGATTTTTAATATTAATAATAGCTAATCTTTTTATAATGCCTACTGTGTGCCAGGAACTGTACTAAACACTTTACAATTATCATCTCAAATTTGGAAACCTATTCATATGTGCATAAGAATCTCTGTGAAGGAGTAAAACTTTCTGTAATGATGAGAATCATTTAGAGGTATTTGCATTCAAGTAATTACTGCTTTCAAAATACATTATAAAAAGAAAACACAGTTGTCTGTCATGTTTATAAATATCTTCAAATGGACTGGGTTTGTTTGTTTGTTTTTTTGTATGTTGCGCACAGAGGTAAATGTCTATATGTCTACAAAGTAACACAAATTTCTCACTAATTTATAATTATTTCACATCTGTCTTTCATGAGAGTTTTCTTCTCTGTTTCATGAGACATGATCTGTATTGTGCTGTGCACTGGCTTTTCTTTCAAACAAGGTAAAACTTAAGCCTTACTGACAGCTCTATGATGTTGTTGCTCTGGGACTTTTCATGTTGTATATTCCTCTATGGATCTCAGTTAATGAAAAGTATGGAAATTAAATGAAAAGGTATAAAAATTATAGTTGTTTAATAATGGCTTGTAAATACAGGCATTCTCTGATTTGTGGGTTTTCTGTGATAAGATATCAATTGTGGTTTCAAGTGAGGAAAAATGTGAAGTAAAAAAAATAGGAGTGTTTTGCAATAATAGAGGTGAGAGATAATGAAGGGCTAAACTGGGCACTTAAATAATGTTTATTGTGTTTTTGCTTAGTAATGAACATCATTCATTTTTATATTTAATTTCTGATTCCTTTATACTTGTATAGTTCACTTAAAATATAGCCAAGGATAGAGCAGTGTTTCTAAATATAAACATCTCTTTAAAAAGAAATTGTCAATCAATAAATATTTATTAATCATTTACTATATGTCAGGCATTGTTCTAAGTACTTTGGAATAAAAAAGGGAGTCCAAAGAGCTCTTTTAAGAGGCTCAGCAATAAAGTAGAGTTTGATATTATATGAGTAATAGTTATATGCAAATAGGAGTATTTGAAGAACCTCAACATGTATTAAGAATTTCCCTTCCACATGAACTGTTCACTGGATGATTTTTTTTTTACATGTGTTATGGCACTGATCAACACTTTTGACATCCATATTATGCTTTGCTTTAGATTAATAATTACAGGATCATTAGACATTTTCACAAGAGCTATATAAAAAATTTTTACATTTTCTCATATGCCTTTGACAGACTTTGTTGCAGAAGACCATGTAAAATGACTTTTTTCTTTACTGAATCAGTTACTTTTTTGTAGTTAAAAATAATAAAGAAAAGAATTTTTATTTTCTCCAGCTTTGAATTGGTTTTTACTGTTTAAAAGATGTGGTCTACTATGAAATATTTGTGAAAAACTGTCAATTGTTTTCTCGTATCTTCATTAAGAATCTCCTAGAAATGTGCACAAATTATACTCATGAAGATTTCATAGTGATTATAATAGGAATAATATTTTCATAGGAAAAGTAGTTCTACATGACATTTAATATTACTTTATTGTCAGTTTCCTTTTCTAGACTTCAACTGGGATAGGGATAGGAAGTAGACTTTTGATTTCACTGGTACATGGTACTCTGAAGTAAGGAAGCTCCTTGAACCCAGGTTCTGGCACTGAGGCCAGCTCTCTATTTAATACAGAATACTAACTTTTTAAATGTAAGTGTCAAGTTCTAAATAAAATGTTTTGAGTCTTTTTGAGTCTTTATTTTTCCCTCTTTCAGAACTTCTAAGAACCAATGCCTCTATTCTGTACAAATTGTGTTGTCTCCAGCAAGGATTTCCTTTGTACCTTCAGTGCCATTTCTACTTCATAATGCAGCATAATGGATATTGTGATGTGGATCCACCGTACTTGACAGAGAAAAGATGAAATGAGTGTTTATAGGTTGATTCCATTTCCATTTATTTGTTACCCTTCCAGTATCATTCATAAAAAAATGATAATTAAAAAAAAAGTTCATGTAAAAGTTCCTAAGAATTGGAAATGTAGATATCTTATTTTCCCAACAACCCTATCAAGTATTTTCTCATATTTTAGATTTTTATTATTTCATATACAAGAAACCTGAGCTCAAGAGAAGTTCAATGACTTGCTTAGGGTGACACCACAAAAAATTACTTGAAGTCAAATTTGAATTCAGATCTTCTAGCTCCAAATCCAGAACTCTATATACTGATTGACCCATAGAATAATCTTTTGATCTTGATTGTCAAATTTGTACCTCGACTTTTTTTCCTACTTGTATGATGAAAAAATTATTGTTCATGATCTTCTGCTACCCTTCTCTATAAAATTCTAAACATTCTGATATCTTCCAAGCTTTTATAGAAAATAGTGTATGAAAGTTGCCATTTTATTCATTTATTTATTAATTTAGCTACATTATTTATTTATTTATTTTGCTACAAAGTAGTCTTATTTACAGGTGACTATTAAAGATAAAGATTCTCAGTTAAAAAAAAAAAAAACACCCATGTACATGTGGGTATGGATGTTAAGAACTTTGTACCAGACTTCACCACAAGATGGCGAAAAGTTGCATTCTGAAAATATTTAAAGCTCCAAAATACAAGTCTACTATTTATGTGAAACAAATGTAATTTATTTAAATACACCTAATGGAAAAAAGGGAAAAATAACTATATTTATTTATGAAGTCTGATGGTAGATACAAAATCCTTCCCATGTTTTATATATCATGTCCTTGTATTGTTCAATTCTTAAGCATGTTCTTAACTTGCATAACAATGCTATAAACATTATTGTATGACCTTGTTTCCCTTAACTGGCTTTGAAAATTGTCAGAGGCCTGAGGACATGCATGTCTTTCGTATAATTCAGCAGTATCTGTCACCAATATTGTCCATGGGGTTGTTTTTGGCAAAGATAGTGGAATGGTTTGCCATTTCCTTCTCTAGTAGGGAAGTAGTAAATTGGCTAAAATTTATAAAGCTTCTAATTATGCTAATTAGAATCTAGTCAAAAGACCCAATCTGCAGTTGCCAGCCACTGGGGAAGGTTGATAACTAGTACAAGTGGCTGAGAGAGGAATCTTATTTAAATAATTTCATTTAAAATGCTTAAGGAAAGTGAATTCCAGAACAATTTTGGAAATTGTTTAGTCCCTAAGAAATAGTCTTTTAGACAAAGGATATCCAACAAAGTTTTAAACAACTTTGTGGTGGGTTTTCATTGTAGCTAAATAAAAGGAGGAATGCTATTAAAAAAAAAAAACAGCAAAAACATGTAAAGAAGAGTTATTTCTTTTCCTGGTCTAGAAGCAGTAAAGAAGAATTCCCATGTTCACTTCCTTTAACTAGGTTCCTGAGATTTAATTCCTACTAGATCAAGAGAAACAAAGTTAGGAATATCCTAATTAATGTCAAGGGTCCTAACTATTAGGTGGTGGTACTGGTAATGACTTGTATGCTCACTAATTGGAACTAAAAGACTTCATCTGAACAACATGAGAAGCCATTCACAGCATGTAATTGTCCTTAATAGGATTATTCAAAACACCTCAAGGTTCTCAGTTACCTAAAGAAATTATTAACCTAATCTTGCAGTAGAAAACTGAAGGCTATGTCTTCAGTAATTCTTAAGACATATGTGCTTTTCGACCTTACATATTTTTCAAAATTAGCAAAGGAGGAAAAAGATGGTACATCAATAATGATCGTATCATTTTTGTTTATAATTAATAGTGAATGACCCTTTGTGGTATATTAATTATTATCAATACTAACATTTATATTTTGTTTTAAAGTTAGTAAAAGTCCTTTATATACTTTTTAAATTGAGCCTCCTCACAACAATTAAAAGGGCAAGGCAAAGGGAATCTTGATGTTATTTAAAAATAAACCCACATAATCCTTAATATCTATGCATTTAGCTAAAGAGTAATTTAATATCTTATTATGTATGGATAAATATAAATGAAATATTTCATTATGATAAGTTTAGAGTCTTTAAATGCTAGTCTAGGAGAAATATTAAATATATCAATGACTAGCTATACCAGGTATGATAAAATTTTGCCATTTTATAGAAAATATTCAGCATACATGTTATGTAAATGACTTTAAGGAGGTTTTAGATATTTAGGAGAGATGCTGTGAAATTGCTTCTATCTGTTTTAACAATTTTATTCGTACCTATTGAATGAGAGAAGATAAATGGATCAAAGTTTTCATGCTATAGGAAGTATTTCTTTCTCTCATCAGCATCCTAATATTATTGCTACTAAATCTCTGACTAGTTGCATAAAGGTTTTTGTTTCCAAGGCAACTACTAACATCAGAAGAATTTAATGAACATAAAAAGGATCTATGGTTTGTAATTTACACCTAAATAAAAACATAAATCCACCCTTGAAAATGCATGGAAGGAAAAATCTATAATTTTAAATTTAGTAACTTCTTCATGTTTTGTTATATCTGCATATAAACACATATACGTGATTAAGTATAGTATATACACATACTATATATATATAATCATATATATTATATATATAATTACCACCTGATTTTTGAAAAACAAATATGATATATTTATAGACTTACATATATAAGAAAATTGATAAATCAAAATTATTTTAATCAAGGACAAATTTTTTAAAGATAATTTTCTTTTTTTACTTTAAAAAGCAATATGAAATTTATGAAAGAGGTTTCACAAAATCAAGATATCAAGTACAAAATTTATTGTTATGTAGAAATTAACTTTCTTCTAAAATGCTTATATAGAATTATTGAGAATTAGCTTTTTGAAGCAATTTGCCCTTTCTTTTACAAAATGAATTTCTCTAGTAAGCAAGCAAACAGTTTTATTTAGTATGGAAATAATTTATTAGTAAATTTCAGAAAATACTTCGTTATATGTAAAAATAGAGAAGAATAAGATAATTTTTTTGAAGGATACTATTTATCACTATTATTTGGATTCAAAATTGGTTTAGGACTTTGGGGGCAATATTGCCAATGCAATTAATTGTTTTAACTAACATTATTAACTAATTAACTAATAACTAATTATTATTAACTGATATTAAAAGAATCTTGAGTAATTTTGTGTAACTTGAGTAATTTTGTGGGTGAAGATCTTCAAGAAAACATCTATGTGACCTTGGGCAATGTAATTAATTTCCCTTAGCCTCAGGTCCCTCAAATGTAAAATTGAGAAATTAAACTATATAGTCTCTGAAGTTCTTTCTCAAATTAAATCTACAATTTTATGATTCAATGGGGACATCTCTTTTTAACCCAAACAAGTTTTATTTGTTAATTGAGTTTAGGTGATGTTCAATATCTTTCCATTAATTGTCAGCTCTGAATTTCCATTTATTTTAGCAGTACAAAATTTTACTAGTTATTATGTCATTTACTTTTGTAATCAAAATAAATACAGAAATAATATAATAGACACCAGAGGTTTTTTCTTTGTTTATTTGTTTGTTTTTTATGTTACCTCCCCTGTTAGATGTATGACCCGGTCTTTGCTGAGCCATAGTACTAGAATAGTAGTAGAGCAATGCAACCTTCATTTCAATACCCTGGACCTGTTTTCTCAGCAATAAATGAGAATTCTGGATTATAAAGTCTTTCAGATCTCTTCCCTCTACCCTAAGAGAAATCACAGTATAATGTCAGTTAAATATGTAGGCTCAGATCCATGCTCTGCTTATTACTACCTCTTTGGTGTTGAATAGGCATAAATGGAGAAGATTGACAAGTAGGAGATTTTGACAAAAGTGAGCATTTCTGGGAAAATGTATGATACAAATACAGAGCAATATTGAAACTGATAACAGAATGAAAAGAGTAGAACACCAAGAGAATATTTTATATCATAACAGCAACAGTGTGAAGGTAAAAATTAGCAACTGTTAGCTACATCAAAATCTTTTGCATACTTATTGTCACATAGTATGTTAGCTAACCTTTTTGGTTTGTGTCATTTATAAATTTGATAAGAATTCTAATCTCTGCATTTATTAATCCATCACATATTTATTAAGCACTTACTGTGTATCAGACATTGTGCTTAGTGATACTGAAAAAAATCACTATCAATAAAATCAGACCCTGTGATTTTATTGTGAAGGAGGTAATATTAAAACTGAGAACACAACATATAAATTACTAGGCACATATATAATAATACAGAAAAGATGGAATATTTTAATCTTGAAGGAGACAGTACTTCTATTTATGGGGACCAAAGATGAGCAATGGCCTCTAACAGATGATGAAATTTGAAGTAAAGGTTGACAGAAGCTAGGAAGCTGAGAAACTGACATGAGAATCAAGAACATTTCAGATATGTAGAAAGCCAGTCAAAAAATATGGATTTGAGATATGAATTGCTGTATGTTAGTAACAAGAAATAGTAATTGATTATGTAGAGGGCAGTCAAAAGCAGGAAGACTAGAGAAGAAGGGGAAGGACAAGACTGTAGAGGGATTAAGAACCAAACAGGTAATTTTATATTTGATCCTGGATATAATGGTCACTGGAGTTAAGTTAGTAGATAGATATAAAGGTTTGGTCGCATCAGGGTCAGATCTGAATTAAATTAAAAACAAAAAACCAAGACTTTCACTGTGTGGGTGATGGATTGGAGAGAAAGACAAATTAAGAAAATCAACCACAAGACTTTTTTAATAGCCCAGGCTATTCTGAATATTATTCTGAATATGAGATAACGCTACCTAAAGACCCCATAGAGTTATTAGTTGGCTTGTCACATTAGATCTCTACCAGATCCACCACTGCTACTGTAATTTTATATCTTCACTTTTCCTTTTATGCTCTTTTTTCTCTAGCATGAGTCATCAAACTCCTATTCTATTCTCTTTCTATAATGTGCCATAATGACACTGGTGTTCCCCTCATTCAAGATCCTCCTAAGACTCCACTTCATACAAGCACCTTTTTCAGTATGAGTGTTCAGAATGAGGACTTTCATTTCAAAAAATTCTACAAGACTAAAGTCATTGGAACTTTAGAAATCTTTTTTTTATAACCTTCAGAAGTATTATATTTTACACTAGCAAGTTAAGATCAAATAATAACAAATTATCCCAACACAAGTAAAAAAGGTATGATTTAAACAAATAGGCTTTGAAATTGAAGAATAAACAAATGAATAATTCATCAATTATGTGGCTTGGACTTTTAGGTACTTAAAACTTATAATGAATGACAATCATAACAGCATATTTATGGTTTTTTTTTGCTTTATTTATAAAATGAATAGAATTTTATTTTTCATTTTCTAAAGTTATTTAAATCATATCTTTGAGACTGATATGAGGATAAAAATCAAACCAAATTGAAAAATCAAAATTTCAATATTTTACATCCATGGTAACTATATTAAATAATAATTAGTCATTACTATATCATTAATAACAAGTTCCTTCTAAAAATTATCTGCTGTAAAATGCCATCAAAATTACTGAAATTGTATCACTGACACATATAGATAATTCGGATAATTTTCTCATGATAATTTTTTTATATCTTTCAGTAATACAGAGGATAGCCAATTTCTCTTTAGGTAGAAATACCTATTATTATAATTATCATATTACTTATAATTTTTAGAAGGACTATCTTTCCTCATATCTTTGCTGTACATTTTTACATAGTATCAAAGAAATTTTTCTGTCAAGTAAATAAATATGATCTCACAAAAAATGAGATGGGGGCAGCTACATGACACAGTGGATAAAGCATTGATACTAAAATCAAAAAGGCTTGAGTCCAAGTCCAGCTTCAGACAATAAATACTTTCTAGTAGTGTGACCCTAGGCAAGTCACTTAACCCCAACTGCCTCAGTAAAAAATAAAAGAAAAAAAGGAAAAAAATGATTGAAAGGTAGACATCTTACAATATAAATTTATGTAAATGACAGTAAGAATTGAATGATTAACATACCTTTTTGTTAATATCAAGGTAAAAACATATCTGATAAAGTAAAGTCTTCAGAAATAGTACTTGATATGAATATTCTACTAATTACAGAGAACATTTGGGGTTTACAACCATACCTTCCATAACTAATCAAATTCTTGAAACACAGGAGTTCATCAAGAAAATATTTTAAAGAATTTTGTGTTTTTAAAAAAAAGAATGTGTTGAATCTGTCCTTTATCTACAGTGTGATGATTCCAAAATAGAAATAACCATAATTCAATCAAATTAATACAAAACTAGATTTGTGTTTCAATATAAAATAAACAAAATATTTCTTTTGAAATTTACAGATAACCTCTTATCTCTTGTCCCTAACGCTATTCATGGAAATAGCTTTATTACAAAGTGTTTTAGATATTATAATTTTTTTTTAAATCATGTTTGAAGTTTATTTCACTTGCTTTCACTTCTGAGGCACAGAAAAGCATCACAAAATTACAAATAATCTCATTTCTCAGTTAATCACTGAGAAATGCTAGATAAGCTTTGAATTTTTAATTTTAAGCATTTTTTTTAAAAGATAAAACACTTTTAAAATAGTAATTTTACTGGAACTTCTACATGTGGAAAATTCTTCTATCAATACAGGTCAGAAGCTGCTCTATTTCTCTAATTCTCTACAAGAGAATTTCTTAGAACAATGAGAGGAGCCCAGTAACATAGCCCGTATGTGTCAGAGATGGGTCATGAATGAAGTTATATTAGACTGGAATTCTATCTACTACGCCATATTGTCTCTTATGATGGTACAGAAGAGGGAGAAAGGTTTAGTTGTAGCTATAATTTTATACCATAGCTTAGTTAGATAGTTAATATAGCATTTGGGAAATCATAAAAACCACTTCCTACCTTTGGGGCTTTGGCATGTTTCCCACATCTGGCATCCTTGACAAGGCTAAGATCTAAGAGTTCAGTCTCCTGAAAGACAAAAGAGCAATTTGTGAGCATCCACAGAGGACAAAGAAAATTGCTTTAACACATTTTTTAAATAGAGTTTTGATTAATTGCTTGAAGATTGTTCTCTTTTCTGAGTAGTTTTTTTTTCTTTTTGTCTTTTTCCTTTCTTACATAAGACTGAATGCAAACAAAAAACAAAACTTTACTGTTTGGACTATTTTGTAGACTCAATAAAATGTTTATCAATGTAAAATCCACTGTTTTTATACCATATACATGACCCATGAGTTCCCACTAGTTGCCAACATCTAATGATCTTTTCTATACCAGTTTCCTTAACTCTGTGCTACCATTTAAGCTTTAAGTAGAGAGCTGATTACTTAGCAATTCTCTCCCTCCTGAATTCTCCATATTTTGCTCTTAGGCCTTCTCGTTTCTTCTTTCTTTGTCTGTCTCTCTGTCTCTGTGTGGCTCTCCCTTCCTCCCTGTCTATCTATTCTATCTCAACCAATCCCACTGATTCTGTGAACAGGTATTTGCAAATATTATGATGACTTTAGAGATAAGAAAATTAAAGTAGAGCAAAATTAAGTGATTTGCTTATGGTCAGTATGTATTTGAGGGTGGATTTGAATTCAAGTCTTCTGACTTCAGGTCAAGTACTTATCTACTGTGCCCACCTAGCTGCATCTATTATTTCCTTTGATTGAATACTTGAATCTCTCTCTTTTTTTTTTTTTTTTTTTTTTTAATTTAATAGCCTTTAATTTACAGGATATATGCATGGGTAACTTTACAGCATTAACAATTGCCAAACCTCTTGTTCCAATTTTTCACCTCTTACCCCCCCCCCACCCCCTCCCCTAAATGGCAGGATGACCAGTAGATGTTAAGTTATATTTTAATATAACTTAGATACACAATAAGTATACATGACCAAAACATTATTTTGCTGTACAAAAAGAATCAGACTCTGAATTATTGTACAATTAGCTTGTGAAGGAAATCAAAGATGCAGGTGTGCATAAATATAGGGACTGGGAATTCAATGTAATGGTTTTTAGTCATCTCCCAGAGTTCTTTTTCTGGGTATAGCTAGTTCAGTTCATTACTGCTCCATTAGAAATGATTTGGTTGATCTCGTTGCTGAGGATGGCCTGATCCATCAGGACTGGTCATCATCTAGTATTGTTGTTGAAGTATATAATGATCTCCTGGTCCTGCTCATTTCACTTAGCATCAGTTCGTGTAAGTCTCTCCAGGCCTTTCTGAAATCATCCTGTTGGTCATTTCTTACAGAACAGTAATATTCCATAATTTTCATATACCACAATTTTGAATACTTGAATCTCAAAGTCAACATGTTCAGCTCTTATCATCTTTCCTTTCTCTTTTAGACTTCATTACTTCTGTCAATGATATCAACATTCACTCAGTGTCTCATCTTCTGAATCTTGGAGTTAAAATCCACAGTTCCTCTAACTTAACATTCTAACATCCAATTGATGCTTCCTTCACAATATCTTTCATATCTATCTTCCCTCTTTTTCTTTTGACACTACACTGGTACAGCCCACCATTGTCAGGCGCTTAGCTTCCCTATTTCTATTACCTTTGTCTTCTAAATTACTCTTCAATATGATTGCCACATTAATCTTGCTACTGTGAAAATCTGGGTATGACACTCTCCTCCTCAAAACTCTTCAAAGGCTCCTATTGTCTATCAGTTCATCTGTCAGCTTTTCTTAAGGGCCACTATGTGTCAGATATTACGCAAAGTTTTGAGAACAGAAAGAAAGCCAAGAGATATTTTCTATCCTTAAGAAGCTATAGTGGGGGAGATAAAAAGCAGTCAAAACTGTACAAACATGAGCAACTAGATGGTAAAGTGGGTAGACCATCAATAAAACATTCTCATGAATTTAAATCTGACTTCAGGCACTTACTATATATGGGCCCCTGGGCAAGTCATTTGAATATGTTCACCTCATCTATAAAATGAGCTAGAGAAGGAAATGGCAAACCACTCCAATATCTTTCCCAAGAAAATGCCAAAAAAAAAAAAAAAGTCACAAAGAGTCAGACATAACTGAAAGGACTCAACAATAAAATGTTCAAACATTATATCTTCAACATAAATAAAGGATTAACAAGGGGAAAGCACTAGAATTAAGAAAGACTGGGAAGATCTTCATGAAGTAGGAGGATTTTAATTGGTTCTTAAAACAATCTAATAAAGCCAAAAGGCAGATATGAGAAAGGAGAACAGGTCAGCCATGGGAGAAAGACAGTTAAAATGGAATTCAAACTAATTCTTAGCCCCAGCATTAAAGACTCATTACAGTCTTTTACCATCAAATTTATGTCACACGACTTCTTTCTATATACCTATACTCCAGTCAACTTGACCTATTTGAATTTTACTCTCTTTTTACAGACAATAATTTTTGACCTCTAAACCATTGTCTCATAATAAAAAAACAATTTTAACTAATGAAAATCACACCAATTTAAAAATACAAAGATTAGAAGCAACTTCTTACAAGCCACTTGCATTTTCAAAGAGATTTAGAACACTAATACTCTCAGAAGTTTCAATCAGTTGCCAAGTAAGTTAATTTTACCTCTACAACAACTCTGGAATTCATCCTTTCTCTAGTCACATGATTTATTCTTGCCTGAAGCATTTCAGTCACTTCATAACTAATATCCCTGCTTCAAGTCCCTTTCCTCTTCAAACTATCACATCATTACTAATGTAGCATTCCCAAAGCAGAAATTTGACCAGTGACAGTGCTCTGCATGGTAAAATCTAATTGCTCCCTGTTGACTCTAGGATTTAAAAAAAAATCTTCAGTTTTGCATTTAAAGCTCTTTATAATCAGAATTAAACCCACCTTTCCAGTCTTATATTAGCCCCTCCAAAAACACTTTAGTCCAGTCAAATTGTACCTTACTGATTTTTTTTCTACATTTGACATACCATCTCCATTTTTCTATCTTTAATCACTTTGCAATTTTGTCTGACTCTTTGTGAATCCTTCCAGGGTTTTCTTGGAAAAAAGACTGGAGGAGCAGCTAGGGGTGGCACAGTGGATAGAGCACCAGCCTGAAGTCAGGAATACCTGAGTTCAAATCTGGCCTCAGACACAGAACACTGCCTAGCTTAGTGACCCTGAGCAAGTCACTTAACCCCAATTGCCTCAAAAAAAAAAAAAAAAGATACTGGAATGGCTCACTATTTCCTTCTCTAGTTCATTTTACAGATGAGGAACTGTGGCAAACAAAGTCACATGGTTTGAATTTAGGAATAGGAGTCTTCCTGACTTCAGGTCCAATGCCCACTCAGCTGCCTGCCTTTAAACATTATATTCTATGCCTATGATGTATTATTCCCTTCTCACCTCATCTCTTTGAAACTCTAATTCCTCCCTAGCATAGCTCAAATATTCAAATCTTGTCCCATCTGCTGGTGCCTCCAACTTTAAAATTATTTTGTGTTTACTTGTATGTATGTATGAATACATATATAAACATATACACACACATATGTAACATCTCCCCTCTTCCTCAATAGATTGTAAGCTCCTTTAGGGCAGGATTTATTTTTGTCTTTTTACCCTCATTACCTGATACTCTGCTTGACTCATGGCAAGTGTTTAAAGAATGTGGTTTGATTGACTAATTTAAGGAAGTAGAGCAATATTACCTCAAATGGCAAGAAGGAAGCATATCTAAATTTATAGTATATGGTATGTTTCTATTATAATTTATATTATATGGCATATTTATAGTAAATGATAAATACTAATATTGCAGTTTGGGGCATCTGTTGAGAATCTAAGAGTGTGTCTTGATTTGAAGACTTTTTATTCATTCAGGAGAAACTATTAAAACATTATAAGAATAATAAATATGTTACATTAGCTATCACTTTGCTATAATCAGATTCCATTATATTATGACCTCTGCTGCAGGAAAATAATGCTCTTTGAAGCACATTACAATTTTCATTTGAAGAAAGGTAGAAATGGAAACAGAAGAATTGGCTAACAAGATATAATCAGAGAATGAGATTTGGATTTCTAAATTATGCGTGCGCACACACACACAAGGGTGGGAGAGGGAAGGAGAAGAGGTTCAAGGAGAGGGAGAGGGAGAGGAAGGGAGGGAAAGACTATCTATAGATATAGGAGTCATTTAACCAGTAGCGATGGAGTGAATTTAATCAGAATTGCAATATATAGTTATAGCGCTTAATGTTTTAAGTTATAAGAGTTTCAAAACGGCACTAAGACTTAGACTTTTAGGACATGATTCATATACCTAGAGATCTGAAGACCTAGAGTTTGAACTCCACTTCTGTGATGTAACTTTTTTATGTTACCATGGACAAGTAAATTCATTCCAATGAATTTTGCTTTTTTGATATGTAAAACAAGAAGATTGGATAAAGGACTTATTCTACCCTGTTATAATGCAGATGGTAAATATACCAATTTTCAAAAATGGAAAGAAGGTAGAATTTTTTGTGTGATTTTTGCCTTCTACTCCTTATAAAATTCTGGAATCATTCTCAAAGTTATGGTTTTTAACCACACAGAAAGGAAATCAATGATCTCTAAGAGCCAGCATGGGTTCTTTTACCACCATCCTGAGTATTATCTCATCTCATTGCAAGACCTTGACCCCCATAATGTTGGGAATAATAAAGTTTTCAGCCCAATGACCAGTTATTGTACTGGGAAGCAATCCCTGTGGAGAATTAATTATTCCTGCAGATGCCATGAAATATGTTTAATGAAGATCCAGAAAACAACATTATAGACAATGAAGTCCTTTGCATTGTCAAATAATTCAGTACCAGGAATTTATATCATTATATTATGGAAATTTTCTTAAAGGAAGGGCATTATCATTGACTTTCCTATTATAACTTATAGATCATGACACTTTTTCATATGCTTTCTCTGAAACCTTCCATAATTATTGCCTGTATCATTAAAATATGAACTCCTTAAGAGCTGGAACTATCTTACTTTTCTATTCATATCCCCAGCACTTGTTACCATGTTTTTCACATGGCAAGCACTTAATAAATATTTCATTCATTCAAAAGTGGAATATCAACAACAATTCATACTAAATAAATGAAAGAGTAAAATTTTGCTACTTTTCTCTATATATACCATTTCCATCTCCCCACACCTGTTGAGAATAAGAATATTTTACTCTGAGTTTATTTTATTCATATTGGGTTTGAATTAAGAGAAAAAGACTAATTTAGGATTGAAGCTATATAAATAAACATACATACATATACAAATATATACATATAGATTTCTTAAGAAATTGAAAAGCTTAGGAGATATCTAAATATTCAGCAGTGCTTACTACTCGGCAGAAATATTTCAGTCTATCAGCTGCAAGCATTATAATAGATGGGCCATGAAATCCATTTTAAGCTTAAAAAAGAGAACAATTTGAAATTCTAGTTTTTTTTTTTCTGAATACAAATCCCTATATATTGTTACTGAATTCTATTAATCCCCATGATACAATAATGTACTTTAAGTTCACACATTATCTAATTACACAATCATAAATATTTCTCAGAGAATATTAATATATATGTTTGAGTATGTATGTATGCTGTCATAGATGACATATTTATGAATTTTTCAACTTCGCTACAGGATAAATTAAGGGCTATAGGAACTTTAGGATGTCAGATTATATAGAATTCTGCTTCAGCTTTTAGCTCTGTCAATTCATGAAATCAATCAACAAATAAACATTTACTCTAAATGACTGCTAGGTGTTAGGCACTATTGTAAGTGTCAGAGACACAAAAAGAAGCAAAAGTTAGTCCTTGCCCTCAAATTTTGATTGCAGAAACTCCCCAATATATTTTATTGTTTACAGACCAGCATCATGCCATAGACTCAAATCACTCTAGCTCTCATAGACTGACCAACAATAGGTCCCTGACCATATCTCTGACATTCATTGTTTGGACCCAGATTGGTTCAGAGTGAATGGAAATAGCAATTGTTTCTTTTATGGCCAGAAACCCTAAGGTCATTCTCCCAGATTGATTTTTTTTAACTGGATAAAAGAGGCCATTCTCTGCTCCATTTCTAATTTATCCTTAATCACTGTTTGGATGTTGCTTTAGTTAAACTGATACCTATAGTGTTCTCTTCTCTAAAACATAATCGTTCTCTGGGAGCAGGTTTCTTGGGGGGCTTCTGGGAGCAGCCTTTGTTTCAGTTCTGTATAATAATCACCTCAAATGCAACCAGCTGTTAAAGTCCAGATCCTTATTTATTTCCTTCAAAATAGCCCAGTTAGTTTTCTTAGAGGCCTATCTCTCTCCTTGGTTCTGAGAGCTCTTGTAGCTAGTCCTTTGTCTCTTCCAGCTTCAGCCTTTAGCTCTCTCTGAATCCAAAGCCTCCAGCTAGCACAAAGGTGGAAGTTGCAATGAATCTGACTCTTCCTCCCAGAGGGTGGGCCTGTGGGTTTCTGACTTGTGAATCCCGAAGTCTGTAGTGGGCTTGTCCTTTAGTGGGCTGCTCCTTATATATGCTCTCTAAAGGTGAGAATTCTAATGTTGAACTAATGTGTGAACTCTTTTAAAGGTATGAATTCTAAAGGTGTGAACTAAGTACCTAAGCAATTATCTCTGTCAATTCCAGTGACTTAGCACCTTGTTTCAAGTTCTGGCCCATAACAGATACCTGATAAAGACTTTAACAACCATCTCCAACTTCCCTGATCTTGGCACTGGACCCAGATGGCTTTGAAGGCAAAAGTGAGGCTGGTGACATTGCATAACCCTCTCTCACAAACCCAATTCAATTGTATGTCATAGTATCACCTCCTTGATATCTTGAAGGAAAAAGCAACAGGGAGTTTACAATCTAATTGGGGAGACAACCTATAAACAAATATATATAAAGTAAGTTATATACAGGAGAAAGAGCAAATAATTATCAAAGGATGGACATTAGAATTAAGAAAGATTAAGGAAGCCTTCCTGTAGAATGTGAATTTTTACTTGGGACTTAAATGAAGTTGGGGAAATTAATTGGCAGAGATAAAGGAGAGCAATCCAGGCATGGAGAACAGTCAGAGAAAATTCTCAGAACCAATATATTGGTGGGTGTTTTTTGTGGAATAGCCAGAAGGCCAGTGTCACTCAATCAAAGCAAACATGAGAGAGGAACATGTCAAAAGGACTGGAATGGTTGAAGGGGCTAAATTATAAAAGGCAAGTCTTTTCCTCTGTAAGCCTAAATTTTCAACCATTTCCATGGTGCCATGCCCATGAAGTTAGAATGACCCAGTTTCTAATTTTAGTCCAGATACTGTCAACTGAGTGACCTGAACAAATCACTTGGTTTTTCTAAACATCAGTTTCCTCATATGTAAAAAAGTACATTAATAATGAGACCAATTTCACAAAATTGTCAGGATTAAATGAGATAATTTAGTCAAAGTACTTTGCAAATCACTATAAAACTTGAGGTATATTTTTAACACAATGTTAATTTGACACTGCTGGTCTCTGGCTTCCAGAGGGAAGAAAAGAAGAGAGAAAGATGCATTACCATTCTGCCTCTTGCCCTTTTGCCAAATCTCCATGAGTCTCTTATCTGATCTTCAGTCTCAGATGATAGTGGGGTGGTGGTAAGGGAAGTGCTTGACCTTTTAGCTTTTGGAGGGGAGAGGGTTTCAATCCTGATCCCCTGTCTTGAGAGAAAGAACATTATCCACTCCTCTGGTCCAAGTTCTTGCTATCTTGCCTAAACTGCCTGTGGATTTCCCCTTAAAACACTCAGAAAATATTACAAATTTAATTTTTTACTTATGATTAATACAATCCCACCTGGTCACACTCTTCCCATCTCATTAGTAAATCTTTAACCCCATAGTTATAATTCAAAGCCCATTCACTCCTCTCTCTAAATTTAAGTTCTTATTCCCATTCTCCTCAATTCAACAATCGTAATGTTCTACTCTAAAGCTACCAACCTCTTCCACTGTATTTTCTACAATGTCTGCCCCCAAAGCAACAAATATGCTTTCAACTTAAATCTTTCCCTTTCCCATTCTTTCCTTTTTCTGATTTATTAAAACCTGAATCTCTCCTCATGAGTCTCCCTGGTCACTCTTTCCAAAAATGGCTATGCTTTCATTTATCCTTCCCCCAAACTTACTGGTCAAGGTGGGAGAATCAGAAACTTCTTGTTCCCCTAGCCACCTCCCATATTCTCCCCCTACCACCGACATTAAGTAAACTATGCTCCTTTAATCTTCATGAAAACCACATGTATCACTCAATCAAAATCCTAGTAGTTGTGGACAGAGGTTTGTGATGTGGACCAGTTCCTCCAAGTAGTAGTTATGGACTTCTACAATATTCCCTTTCCTTCCTCAATGATTTCTGTAACTGGTTCACAAACCTCTCCTTTCTAAGTTCTGTCTTTATATTAGTAGATTTCAACAAAACACCTTAGTCTCTCAATTTGCCAACTTAAAAATAAATTTCCTGTGACTAACTTCCATCTCAGTCACTCACAAAGATGGTCATACTTTTAGTCTCATTTTCACTAATTAATGCACTATCTCCATATTCATGAACTTTAAAATTCCCTTATATGATATAATCTATGGAATTTCCACTTCTCCCTTGGTCTTTCTATAACAAATGCTGCTTTTTGTCAATCTTCTGAATTCCAGTTCCTAGAGCTATCAGTTATCTCTCTGGCCATTATCCCTGCACTAGCCATACTCTTCTCTCTCTATTTTGATTTCTTGGTGAATTATTTAAATTCTCTACTGCCTTCTTCTACTAGATCTCTTATTCCCTTTTTTTTCCTTGTCAAGTCTCAGCCTTGGATCATTTCCACCAACTGCTATCTTTTCTCCTGCTTCGGTGCTACTGAATGAAGGTGAAGAAAACCATAAAATCATCCTGACTGGGTCCACTACAAATTTGTGTTACATATTCTCAAATGGGCTCTCACTGCTGTAAGACAATATTTTATACTTTCATAATTAATTCACAGTCATACTCACTATCTTTTCCAAAACTTTTTCAGCCCTCTTCCAACCTTTTCCAACCTTCCCTTTCTTTCAATCCTTTGCTCATATTTTATTGAAAGATTAGAGAGGACTTTACCTCATATTTTATTAAAAAACTAACATCATTTGCAGAGATATATTCTTCCTTCCTCTTATATCACTCAGATGACTTCTGTTACTATTTTCTCCTCTACCCAGCTCAAATAAGATGGTGTTTCTCCTTGCCACAGTCAATACTTGTATATGTAAAGGGGATTCTACTCCATCCTGTTTTCTGTAGTATATTTTTATTCTCTCTATTATCCTCAATCTCAAATCTTCAGTTTCACCCTGTTAACTGGCTGCTTATCCATGCTCATGGATACTAATAGAAGGAAAGGAAAAGACAAGAATGAGAATTTGAGTTTGGCAGATTTTTTAATTCTGGGAACTTAGAATGTCTAGGAGTGTTTGTGTATGCTTTGAGGGCTCAACAAAGATTTAGGGCAGGAGTAAAGTCAAAAAGTCCGAAGGACAGTGGTAAGATAGTCTGGAAATACTCCAAGAGGAGCAACAGATGTCCCTGGAAAGATGAAAGTAGATAAGCAAAGGCTAAGATCTGAGGTTATAGTACAGGATCTTTTTCATATTGCACTCAACCTATATTATGATATAATTTATTGACAATTGAAAATATTATTTAGGATATATTGTTAAAAGATGACAATGACAAACCAAAAGGTTTTCATCTATATCTTGTAAGAATATCTCTTTTCTGTTTTCAAAAGAAAAAGAGATACATTTCAGATCCATTGAAACTAATTATATACCTATTTTAACTGACATTTTTAAAGATGAAGAAAATCTCCTAAGTTTCTACACACACACACACACACACACACACACACACACACACACATCCTGGAGAGACCAGGATAATATTATAAACTGGTTTCCAGTTAAACTTACTTATTAGACAACAAGATTCGTCTTTCTAGATCTTTTTTCAATAGTCGGCACATCATGCAAGCACCTGTCATATTCCTATGGGCTCCTAATACTAAGGAAGGCCTAAAGCAGAAAAAATAGAAAAGTAGAAATGATTGTCACGTTGTTCCCTATTCCTGACATGTAGATATTCTAAACATAGATTTTCATTACAGGCTGAGTTGATTAGCTTGAATAGTCATAAATCCCTTTGCAAATAGTCTCATAAATGCAAAAAAAAATCATTATAGATATTTTGACTGAACAGTAGATTAGGTCTCCAAATGCCAACTCACAGAGAAATTCAGAAATCATAGAGATAAATCAGGCAAAGAACTTTTTTTTTCCATCTGAAAGGTAAAGATGATTGAATATAAAACAAATTTCATGCCTAAATTATGTGGAATAACAAGCAACTCAATTCTAGCATATATCTAGCTTTAAACATTTTATTTAGCTACTTGGCATCACAATCTTAGTTTATTCCACATATGTATGTATGTGTCATACACATTCCACATGTGTATGTATGTATGTCAATTATGTGACCACAGATGTGTCACAAATTATAAGCCCTTTTAAAATGAAAACAGTAGTAGCCTTCTATTTCATAAGAATTTTAAGGCAAAACAAAATCATTTTTTAAAGACCTAGGAGATCCATCATTAAAGTCAAGAAGACTTTGATTTAAGCCTTGATTCTGAAATAAAATTATTTTATGACATTATGTCACTTGCTCTCTCAGTGTTCTTGAAAATTCACAGCTTTCAGTTTTCAATGTTTTTGTTGTTAATGATCCTTTTTCAGTTGCGTTGAACTCTTCATGACATCAGTTTGAGTTTTCTTCAGCAAAGATACCAGAGTGAATTACTCTTTCCTTCTCAAACTTGTTTTTACAGATAAGGAAACTGAGGCAAATAGGGTTAAGTGAATTGTCTAGGATAGCATAACTAGTAAGTGTCATATTTGAAGTCAGAGAAATGACTCTTGGCTCAGCACTCTATCCAATGAGCTGCTTAGCTGCCTACATTATAAACCTATGTTGGTAGAGTGAGTTTGTTCCTCAAGGAGTTCTCTATACCAGTGAAATCAGATGGCAAGTTCTTTATCCCTACAATTAAATAAAACAAGCTAAAGACAAAAGCATTCTCTTTCCATTTTTTTTTTTTGTTGTTTTTTAAAATGTTTTATTTTTTTAAATACTTCCTATCGATGCAGCAATCATTTCAAGAGAGAGATCCTGGAGGAAGCTACTTCTTCTCTATAATAGAAATTTCCTTATAACAAAGAAAAAACATGAAGCAAAAACACCTGATAAGAGAGATTGTATCTGACAATGCACATGAAATCACCCTCCTGGACTTCTCTGATCCTCTACTATGGTCTATTTTGTTGTTAGGACCACCATTTTCCTGTCAGTTAACTTTTCATTTCTATTCTTAAAATGGTTATGTAGACTATTCATTTGACTCATTTTATTCTATGGCATTACATGTAAAAGATATGACAAATGATTTAGAGCTAGTAATAAGAATGAATTCAATGTCAGGGAAAGGAGCAAGCAATAGAGGCAATGGAGAGTTCCAGGAATGAAGAAGAGTGTGTTACAGCCAAAAAAAATCACTAGATATGAAGTTAATGAACTTTAGTTCAAATCCTGGCTCTCCTATTAATTAGCCAGCTAAAGTAGATAAGTTGTTTCAACTCTCTCAATCACCATTTTGTTTAACAAGTTGGTTGGAC
Source organism: Sarcophilus harrisii (assembly GCF_902635505.1). Taxonomy (NCBI): domain Eukaryota; kingdom Metazoa; phylum Chordata; class Mammalia; order Dasyuromorphia; family Dasyuridae; genus Sarcophilus; species Sarcophilus harrisii. Next base: position 163,960,529 of record NC_045427.1, read on the forward strand.
CAAATAACTTCTCAGAATCATTCCACCTCCAGAGCTATGATTTTTTCATCTTTTGTAGAATTCCCTTCAGAGCTACTTCCCCAATATCTGTTTGATTTTGTACTCTGGATGGTTTTGAGAACAACAAAGTGATATTATTGTCAGAGCTCTAGAGAAAATATAAGCAAGTGGGGTTTCTGGAACTATCATTTATAAATGATATTTATCATTTATATGTTATTTATGTTATTCCCTTCCCACATCCCTACTAGTGTGAACCCCATAGATTACTAGCCAGTAATAACACTTGGCTATTTCACAAAGAACTTATTAGTTATGGCAAAAACAGTTAGTACAAACATTTTTAAAATGTCCCCCACATAACCAGGGATATTCTTTCTTCATGCAAACAGCAAGCCTCTGGTGAGAGTGGGTTCATTGTAAAAGTAGTGAGGCAAATTTACAGAGGCTGATGTGACAAAGTAATTGACAGCTTCTGTTTACTAATTTTTTTTCACTTTATACAATCAAGACAGTTCCCCTAAGTGTAGTTCTTTATATCTCCAAAGATAACATCTAGCACCTCTCTAACAAAAGAGGTCACATTCCCTGAATTTCTTTCCATGTCTATGTTTGTCCTTGGAAGATTTCTACTTTCAATTTGCTCTCCATCATCTCCAGATCCAAGTGTTCCCATAAAATAATAGTAAAAGACAGCTAGAGAAAGAAATTGATTTTCAACTAGGAACACTGAGCTTCCATTCATGGAATTCTCTGTCATGAGGTTCAACCTCTCTAGACTGTGAGCTTTTGGAAGATAGTGGCTGTGTTTGTCTTTCTTTGTGCACTTATATTAAATATATAACATGTAGCAGGCACTTAATAAGCACTTGATTGGTTTTTACTTTATTTTGTACTGGAGAAATATGGCTAATTTTTTCCCATCTTGAACCAAAAAAGAGAAGTTTTCAGGGTGTGAACACTCTTTTTTACATATTATGCCTGTTTGTTAATTGACTGATTGTGCAACTTATTCAAAAGCCTGACAAAGTAGTGTCATGAAAACCTAAAGAATAGACAATATACAGAAAAAGTGGATCCAATGGACCAGTATCAAATGTGATAAACTTGGAAAAAGGAAACTCAATGAACTGGCAGAATGAAAGCCAGACCACAAGGGATTCAGAAGTGGATACAAGTTGGAACAGTGAAGTCAATGCATATACACAGTTTCTTTTAGGAGTTTAGCTATGAAAGAGAAAAAAGTAATAGACAAATAACTTGAAATGGTAGGATCTAGTGAAGGTCTATTAAGGATGAGGAAATTTAGGCATGTTTGAAGATAGCAGAGGAGGAGCTAATAGATAAGGAGATTTTGAACATTAAATAGAACGGATGATCAAAGATGCAAACTCTTAAAGGAGACCAAGGCTGGGTAGGATAAAAGAAAAAAAATAGAGGTGTTAGTATTGGCAAGGAGGATAGTTTCATTTTCTAACACTGGAGCAAACAAGGACCATATGAAAGATTAAAAAGACTGGTATTCAAAAGAGATAGAGATAGCATAAATTAATAGTGGACCCAATAATAAAATCTGCATGACTTCTTCAGAATTCAGCAGCATTATGTGCAGAGGAGAAGATGGTGATGGGAGTAATATGAGATTCAGGATTTGGAGACTTGTAAATCAGAATAGGATTCTGGTCAAGGGTTAAACACAGTGTAAAACTGCTTAAAAGGAGTAAGATTTTAAAAGGAAGAATAAAGTCAGAGTAGGTGGTAGATGGGAAATTAGGGACAGATAGACGACTGAAAGTTGTACTGAGTAGTAAGAGGGGAAATGGGTTTGGAAAAAATGAGGCACAGGGTGAGATTTCAAGACAAGAAGTAGTATGTTCTAATAGTTCAAATATTGGGAATATATTAGATACTCTTAGAAATTTGTTTGAATTTCTCAATTGTGATTAACTACAACAAAGTAAAAAATTCTTCACAAAAGTTATACTCTACCACAAGGCTGACCCTCAAATAGTCATTTCTTAAATGGAATAAAGACCAGAGTCCCTGTAGCTTCCAAGGTTACTTAATATACTTCCCAGAAGTTCTTTCTCTTATTTATAGGTCCTTAAACATGTAGTGTCCTACTTGGCAGACTTGATGTCCATCAATATCTTTAATTATATAAGTATGTCATCTCCAGTAACCCTCATTTTCTAAATAAGACGTAAATGATATTTTTCCTTGGCCTGCTTAATAGCATCACTGAAATATCCAGCCAGCCATTCACTCTTATTTCTCTCCCTCAGAAATCTCTTCCAAAATAAATCATAAATTGCTCTATTCCTAAAACTTACATCATACTCTACTGAGTCTCTCCCAATCTCCTTGGAGCAAAAGCAGTTTGAAGATTTTTTTTTAAATACATACTCCTGAAAATTCAGGAATTCAACAAAGTGTATAAGTGTGGGTGCACACACACAGGCACACATGAAAATTATAGTACTGAGATGGCATGAGTACAATAAAATGTTTTCTTTTTCCTCTTTGCAAATAACTTCAATATTTTAATCTTCTGCTGCTTGATCTTTTTGTATCTTAACTTTTCTTTTTCCAGTACTCTCTATAGAGCCTACTTCCTGAGGCTTAAGTCTATGTGGCTTATATTATTCAATCAACGCTTATTTATTATTTCAATATGCAGTGAACATACATGTTCATTTTTTCTCTTCCATAATAAATTGCAAAATTAGTGAACTGAATTGCAAGTGTTTCAAAAAGGCAGCCTCAAATACAATCATTTCTGTTTCTTTAAATTTAGAATAATATGGAAAATAATTTAAAATATTGAATTTATTCTGCATTTTTCATAACATTTTTCTTTACTTCAGAGCTGTTTTTAACATAATGTTTTTTCTCATAGAATCTTTAAAATTTTCTACAATATAAATTGAAGATGACTTTTAATCCTTATTCTACAGCCATTAGTAATTTTAAAGATAATGTCTTTGAAAAGCTGAACTAACAGGCATCATACTCAAACTTTTTCTTTTACTTCTTCCTTTATCATATTTTTAAATATTTTTATTATTTCCTGGTAAGCAGATGTCTGGGTACATATAATTTAATTTAATGTGCAAATAGTTTCCCCAAAAGCTTAAATATAGGATTTGAACTCACAGGATTTGAGACCACAGCTTATTTTAAAGCAAGAAGAATTTAAACAATTTTTCTTTTTAAAAAATTACCTTTTTTTCTAGATCAAAAATTTAAAAACTATAAAAGAAGCAGCTAACCTGATACCTTGCCTGTGCTTTCTTTTTTGCTATAACCAAACTAAATGCAAATTTGGTTTATGGTCACTATAGTTAGGAGTTGGGGTTTTGATTCAACATTTATCCCATTTTCATTTGTACTCCAAAACTATCTCTTGTGCAACCTTAAAAACAAATTACCATTAATATGGAACTTTGACAGAAACCATGCTCAAAAGATGATGCTTATTATAATAAAAATACCTTTGATCTCAATATAGTAGCATTCTCAGAGTGTTTCCCATGTACTATTAATTTGATCTTACAACATCCCTGTGAAAGAAGAAAGAACAGTTGAGGATAAATCTTAGACACAGAAACAGAGCTGAGAATCCAAAAAGAGGAATTCTGGAGTATAGGATTTAACATTTGAAGAGAGAAGATGAAAGCATCAAGAAGAATGGGGGGAAAAAGTATGGTTTCTGTTCAGCAAAACTTTTAATAAAATGATTTTTTCTTAGGGAGAAGATTCAAAGGACAAGTCAAATGTTCACACTGAAATTACAAATCCTGAAGCTTGCTTATAAAACCTAAAAAACTGACATAGTAAAAGTGTGTGTTTGTTTTTTTAATTGATTCAGGTGCCAAAGATGAAAACATGTAACATAAACATTAACAGTAGGAGAACTGAACATTATTGAAGAAAGAGGCCAAGATACTATTGGTTAAATCAGACCCATTCTATACAGTATCCAAAAATGACATAGTCCCTAGAGATTTCACTACACTATAGTTAAAGAGACCCTGCTGTGCCATATATTCACTAAGATTCTAGACACTCTAAAGGACCAGAAATACAACTGTGACAAAAGTGAAACTGGAATAAACCACTTAATGGCAATCCTTTAGCCTTGAAAAGAGAGTTCTATCAGTTTAAAATGATTAAATGTTTCATATGTAGTAGAGCCCCTTGAGTAGGAAAATCATACATTACACCTTGCCTATCATATTTATCATAATTTTCTAGACCAGATAATTATGAACCAGAGAGGTTAAGTGACTTGTCTCACTATTATACAGATAATTAGTAGTAAAATGAGAATTAAATATCCTTTTTTCTAATGCTATATTCTTCTCCATTTACTTCAGTTGTATAAGGTCAGAATAGAAAGAACAAGACAGACAGTATTACAATAAAATAAATCCTTGTCTTTACCTAGTTCATCCTTGCCCCCCTCTCCACAAATATCTATGTCCCCCATGCCATTTTTTAAAGAAGAAAAGGAATTTCACATGTGGCCTTAGGGGGATCTCTTAAAAACATGAAACTGACAAAAAATATTTTCAAGGAAGATGTTATAGATAAAGAAAGGAGTGATAAAAAACTACTTTCATATGTTCAATGGTAAAAAATGTTTTTAAATATGTGGAAGGTAGGGGAATTAGACAATTAAGATTAAAGGACTGAATTATAAGGAAGAAGAAAGGATATTCAAGGGGCAAACTCTACAGGTAGCCAGTAGCCTCACCTCTATTCAGGATAGGTAGGATGGTGGGTTACCTGGAGAATGAAACATAAGGTGAGAGGAAAGAGAGGCAGCCTCCAGCTCCTGGCTTGCCTCCCTAAGTTCTGCTTCAGCAGGGACAGGAGCTAAGGATGACAGAAGGCAATCTTGGGGCATAGTTCTCTACCCTGTCATCCTAAAAGTGGTCAATTCAACCATGACATTTTATAACTGTCCTTTCCCATGGGCTTCACCTTAGGAAGGTAATAAGAAAAGTGGAGAATATTCCCAGATTCTGCTAATCCGGAAGAACACTGGTAAGAAAGCTAGCCGCAAAAATCTAAAGCCTAAATAGCAACTTTCAATTATGGTCAGAAAAGGGATGGGGATTGGGGGAAGTTCATCAATCCATTATAATAGTTAGGAAAGGAGAAGAGAGTAAACTCCAAATAAAATCATCAGCACACCTAGATAATGACTACTTTTTACAAAGAATAAATATGGATTTTAACTGTCTAATCTCTTCAGTTTAAATGCACAATATGTTTAAGAAATAGTTGTGATCTTATTACTATTATTTTCCTAAAGACTGAGATGTAAAATTCTTTTAATTCCTTCACTGACTTGAATAACATAGGATATGAACTTGACCTTGGAGCCTTTTATCAAGGGATCACACACAGATCAACATTATCCTTTCATATTTTGAAGTATGTGCAGCAAAGGCTCTTGCAAATATACTCCTAAATAGCACATCATTAGAGAACAAGGTTTCATCAAGTTCACTTACAATTTGTTCTCTCATTCCACAGTGGTGATATGCTCATCTATTACCTAATTCAGCTAACAAGCTGCATTTTATAATCTCTAATGGGTATTAAAATTTCCCCAGGGTCAATGTCTCTGGATATATTATGTTCCTAAATAAATAACCTGTGAATCCCTGACATAGGCATTCTGCACACAAAGAACTTTTTTTCTTTTCAGTTCTGTGTAATATATTTCTGTTAGTTCCCAACCAAGCTATTGCTCACATGTAAATAAATCCAGGAGATAAATGCTTTTGAAAATTAATTCCCCTGGTCTATTAAAAGAGGAAATATGTTTCTCTGATATCCAGAAGACAAAAAACAACTTTCAGTCTGTGCCAGTTAAAAAAAAATAGCACCATTATACCAATGAAAAGGATTGAAAATTATCCCCTATAACAAATAAAATTGTCACCTCATGTTTGAAAATTGTGTCCTGTCTATTATAGTCTCTGGGAAGCTTTCAATCTTCATGGTACTATAAATAACATCCAAAATTAAATATCTACATCCTATGAGGCATGAAGTTTTTTTTGTATTAAAAATGCATATATATGTAAAAATAAAAATAAAAATTAACAATTTAAAAATTCCCTCATAGCAAATGCCTGCATGTAATATCTGTCCTAGATGGTTAATTTTGACTAACCTTACTCTTAATTCTGTAGGTAAGATTTTTGCTTTAGGCCTTTTATAATTATTTTAATTCTTTCCCAATGTTATCAGCAGTTTTGTTTCTCTTATTCTTCACATAAATTTGACCCAATCTCTGACCTCAGTGATATTGTCATTTGCCTCTTACTCAACAACAGATTAATTTTTTTAGAACTATGTTTATAAAATGAGATATTTGGATTTATACTTTAGTATAAAGCCAGATTTGGCATATAAGTCCTATGTAAGACATTTAAGATTAAATACAGCAATCTCCATATAGAAAAATAGGTATTCTAGGCCTTGCTGTTATGAAATCAAATTAACTCCAGTCTTGAACACTCTAAGTACTTCAATGTACTTACTTCAGGGCAATAACTGGGGCATCACTTAGATCAAATAACAAATTCAGAGACCCAGAAGGGAATTCTTTTTATCCTCTTCTGTGATTCTGAATTTGCAAAAAGGCAAATTTGGATTTGATGTAAAATTTGCTCACAAGTAAAACTAGGCAAAAATGGAACAGGGTTGCCTCAGGAAGTGATGAATTTCTCCTTTCAGGTCTTCAAGTAAAAGCTAAATGACCCACACATTTGGCATGCTGTAGAGAGAATTATTTAATTACAGGTTAAACACAAGGCCTCTGTATTCACTTCCAAGTTTGAGGGATTGTTTTTTTCTTTACTTGAAATTCCAGCAATTAGCAAAGAGCCTGGTACATATTAGGTGCTTTAAAATGCTACTGGCTGAATGATTTTTCTTTTAAAATAAGCTTTTGTTGATATCTTTTGGCTTTTTAATAAAAAAAAAAAATCACCATAATTTCCTCTAGTGTCCTTCTCCAGCTCAAAGATATATCTTATGTAACAAATAGTAATTTTCAAAGACCAAAAGGAAAAACAAACAAATCATAATTGATTAACTCACTAAAAATGTGGAAATATGTTTAATTTATGACAATTGTGGATTTTTCATCTGCAAAGAAGTAATAGAAGAGGCATTTTCTCATAATTTTTCTTTCAAAACATGGTTGTCCTTAGTAATTTTGCAAAATTTATATATTTTTAAATTTTCTTGTTTATTCTTTTTCTTTACATTGTTGTAGTTGTGTGCATTGTTTTTTTTAAATCTCTAAACACTTCATTCTACTTCAATTCATGCAGATCTTTCTAAGAATTTCTATATTCATCACATTTGTCCTTTCTAATAGCAGAGAAATATTCCATTATATTCAAGTACCACGATGTGTGTGGGGCTGCTGTGTGACATAATGGGTAGAATGTAGAACCTGGAGTTAGGAATACCTGACATAAATCTGATTTCATATACTGAATAACTATGGGCTAGTCACTCAACCCTGTTTGCCTCAGTTTCCTCATTCTTAAAATGATCTAGAGAAGGAAATAGCAAACTATTTTAGTATCTTTGTCAAGAAAATCCCAAATGGGATCATGAAGACTCAGACATGATTGAAGAACAAATTATAATCTGTTTAGTTGCTAACTCTCAAAGACATCTATTTTATTTCAAATTCTTTGCTATCACAAAAAAGTGCTACTATTAAATAATTTGATTTGAAAATTTTATGGCAATTACTTTTTTATGAATTATCTCTTTGGAACATAAGCTTAATAATTAAATGTCTAGACACTAGAAAATATAATTTAATTATTTTATTTGCTTAATTGATTTTCAAAAGAGTTATACCAATTCACAATTCCACCAATAATACACCAGAATGACTATCTTTCAACTCTGTCTCTAACATTGACTATTTAAATATTTTATCATTTCTGCCAATTTTTACAGTGGGAAGCAAAATCTCAATGGTATTCTCACTTGTATTTATTTCACTATTAATGCTATAGAGCATTTTTTTATTTTGCATGATTGTTAATAGTTTGCAAATCTTGTTGACAGAACTGTGTTCAAAGGCTTTTGATCTTATTTATTTGTGTATAAACACATTCCATTGCCTTTAAGACACTCAAAAAGCAAGTCTTTTTGCTTTATTTGTTTTATTTGAAGAAAAAAATGCCTAAAACAGAAATTATTCTCTAAGTCCGAAATTTAGCAAAAAAAAAAAAAAAAAAAAAAAAAAAAAAAAAAAAAGTAGATTTATATTTTTGAAAACTGAGAAACTAAGGCATTAAAGAATTATTTTTGAACACTTCTATTTTTCAAGTTTTATTTGTAAAGTATAGAAATAGAAATACTGGTATGGGGAACATTTTCTTTACCTAATAGGGCACAACATATGGACTATAGGGAGACGTATATGTTATTATTTTTAAAAAATGCATGCAAAGATAGTTGTCAACATTCACTATCTTGCAAAATCATGTGTTCCAAATTTTTCTTCCTCTCTTCCCCTCAACCCCCCCCTCAAAACAGCAAATAATCCAATATATATTAATTAAATATGTGCAGCTCATCTATACATATTTCCACATTTAGCATATAGCACAAGAGAAATCAGATCAAGAAGGAAAAAAAATGAGAAAAAAAGCAAACAATAACTAAAAAGGTAAAAATACTTTATTGTAATCTATATTCAGTTCCTAGAGTCCTCTGTCTGGACATAGGTGACTCTCTCCATCACAAATCTAATGGATTTGACTGAATCAATTCATCTTTGAAAAGAGACAAGTCCAATACAGTTGATCATAACATAATCTTGTTATTGCAGTGTACAATGTCCTCTTGGTTCTACTCACTTCATTTAGTATCAATTCATTTAAGCCTTTTCTAAAATCATCCTGCTGATCATTTTTATAGAACAATAATATTCCATAACATTCATATACCATAACTTATTCAGCCATTCCTCAACTGATGGCTATCCACTCAGTTTCTAGTTCCTTGCCACTACAAAAAGGGCGGCTACAAACATTTTTTTGCATATGTGAGTCCTTTTCTCTTTTTTATGATCTCTTTAAGATACAGACCCAGTAGAGATACAAAGGATATACACAATTTATTAGCCCTTTAGACATAATTCCAAAGTATCCAGCAGAATGGCTAGATCACTCCATAGCTCCATTACTTATTCTTGTCCCAAAATTCTTACATTACCTCCAACATTTATCATTATCTTTTCCTATCATCTTAGCCAATCTGACAGGTGTGTGGTGGTATTTCAGAATTGTCTTAGTTCTCATTTCTCTGATCAACAGTGATTTAGAGCATTTTTTCATATGACAAGAAATGATTTTAATTTCTTCATCTAAAATTGTTCATATCCTTTGACCATTTATCAATTGGAAAATGGTTGAATTCTTATAAATTTAGTATAGTATTTAGTATTAGTATTTAATGGAGGGGGTTAATTTGTTCTTTTTTTAGCTTTTTCAGTTGTATGCCAAATTCATTAATCTTCTCTTTTTTCTGTTTTATTCAAGAAAGAATCTAGAGATATAAAATTCCTCTTAAGAACTGCTTTGTTGGCAACCTATACATATAATGTTTTTGTTTGGTTTTGTGGAGGTCTTTGGGGCAGCCAGACAGGTGTTAAAGTCCAAAAGTCTTTATTGCCTCCTTCACCTGGTGCTCAGCTAGCTTTTTGTGGCCTTCAGAGGGGACTTGGTTTCAGTGGAGAAAATGCAGGAGGCCAAGCCAGCCACTACAAGGCTGATGAAGATGGAAATGAATCTCTCTTTTCTTGGCTCCAAGAGCTTGAGCTCCTGCCTACAGTCCTTTTGTATTCTCTGGCTCTGTCTCCAAGCCTCTCGGTCCCCCAGGAGAGCCACCAAGAACCTGATTGAAGATGGAATGAATCTCTCTCCTTAGCTCTGAAAGCCTGAGCTCCTGCCTCCAGTCCTTTGTCTTCTCTGGTTCTGATTCTGGCAAAGTTTGTCTGAGCTTATAATGCTCTCTTATAATTTACATTATCATAGGTGTGAATCTTGTAGAACTATATTAAGTACTTAGTACATGTACTGAACTAGAGAACTATTAAGCACCATGCTAAACTAGATAACCATTGTCTTTATCAATTCCACTGATTTAACACCTTGTGAGAATCCTTGCTTCAGAGTTCTGGCCCATAACAGTTTCATCCACTCATTTTTTAGAATTAAATTATTTAATTTCCAATTAATTTTTGGCCTCCCCCCCCCCCCAGCCTTTATTACACATTATTTTTATTGCATCATGATCCGGAAAAGATGCATTTACTATTTCTCCCTTTCTATATTTGATTTTGAGGGTTTTATGTCCTAACACAAAATCAATTTTAGTAAAGCTTCCATGTATTACCTAGAAAAAAGTATATTCTTTTCTGTATCAATTCAATTTTTTCCAAAGGTATATTATACCTAACTGTTCTAAAATTATATTTACCTCCTTAACATTTTTTCTTGTTTATTTTGTGGTTTGATTTATCTATTTCTGATAGAGTGATGTTGAGATCCTCCCCACTAGTATAGTTTTGCTGTCTATTTCTTCCTGCAACTCTTTTAACATCTCCTCTAGTAATTTTGATGCTATACCACTTAGTCCATATATATTTAGTATTGATATTTCTTTATTATCTATTGTAACCTTTAACAGGACATAATTTCCTTCCATATTTGTCTTTTAATTAGAACTATTTTTACTTTTTCTTGATGTGAGATCAGGGTCACTACTCCTGCTTTTTTTTTTTTTTTTTACTTCAGCTGAGGCATAATAATAGAGTTCATCCCATTCATATTCCCAGTTAAAATTACTAACTCTATATTTCCTTTCATTCTATTTTCCCCAAGTTATATATTTCTCTTTCATTTCGCTCCTTTTCCTCCTCACCAGTGTTTTGCTTTTGACTACCATCTCCCTCAATTTGACCTCCCCTTTTTCAGTGCCTCCCTCTTTCTTATTCCTTTTACCCTTCTTCTGTTCTCCACTTCTATTAGCCTTCCATTTTCCTCTCCTCGTTCCCCTCCTATTTCCCTATAGAGCAAGATACATTTCTATATCAAACTAAATATGGATAATAATTCTTTGAGTCAAACCTGATGAGATTAAGGGCCACACACTGCTCATCCCCTTCCCTTCTTTCCTTCAATTGTAATAGGTCTTTTTTGCCTCTTCATGTGATATATTTTATCCTATTTTACTTCTCCTTTCCTCTTCTTCAAGTTCAATCCCTTTTCCACTCCTACTTTCTATATCATCTCTAATAAAGTCACATTATACCTATACCCTATAAGTATATCCCTAACAAATTTAAAATTCTTAAGAGTTACATATTCATTTTCCCATGCTGGGATGTAAACATTTTAACTTTTAAAACCATAATTTTTCCTTCCCTTTAAACCTTCATGTGCTTCTCTTGAGTTCTGTATTTAAAGATCAAATTTTCTGTCCAGATCTGGGCTTTTCATTAAAGATAATTGAAAATACCTGATATAGTGGAATGTCCATTCCCCTCTCTCTGCCCCCCCACCCCGAAAGATAATTTTTTTTTTTTTTGGTGGGTAATTGATTCTTGGCTGCAGTCCAAGCTATTCTGCCCTTTGGAAGATCATACTCCAGGCCCTTCAATTCTTTAAAGTGGAAGCTGCTAGGTTCTGGGTAATCCTGATTGTGACTCTGCGATATTTGAATTTTTTTCTGCTGCATGAAGTATTTTCTCCTTGATCTGACTAATTTGGGAGTTTAACTTGGACCTTTCAGGAGGTAATTGGTGGATTCTTTCATTGACTATTCACCCTCTGTTTCTAAGACATCAGGCCAATTTTCCTTGATGATTTCTTGAAAGATATTGTCTAGGCTTTTTTTTTTTTTTTTTTTTTTGCGGTTTTCAGATAGTTCACTAATCCTTAGATTTCTCTCTTTGATCTATTTTCAAGAACAGTTGTTTTTTCAAATGAGGTATTTTACATTTTCTTCTCTTCTTTTTTTCATTTTTGTGAAGTTTTGTTTGACTGATTTTTAATGACTCATTGAATGATTCACTTCCATTTGTTTAATTATAATTTTAGAGAATTCTTTTCTTCAATTAACTTTTCTACCTCTTTTTGCATTTGGCCAATTGGACTTTTTAATGAGTTGTTTTTTGTTCACTGGACTTTTTTTTTCCCATTTCACCAATTCTATTTTTAGGGAGTTTTTCCTCTTTTTTTCCATTTTACCAGTTCTGTTTTTCAAGGAGTTGTTTTCTTTTTCCATTTCACCAAATCTATTTTTAAGAAGTGCTCTTCTTCAATATAATTTTTCCCATTTCATCAATAGTATTGTATGGAGTTTTATTTTTTTTTTCAGACCATTTATATGTTTCCTTTCCCAAAGCTCTCATTTCTTTTCTTCATTTTTCTTCTCTCTTTTAAGATCTTATTTTGAATTCTTTCAAGATAGCCTTGTGATTTTGAGAACAATCCACATCACCCTTTGAGGCTTTATTTGGAGATATTTTGCCATTAGTGTCCTCAGAATTTAAGGTCTGCTCTTCCCTGTCTCCATAGCAGCTATTCATGGTGAGAGCTCTTTGCCCTAGGAGCAAACCTCAACCTTTAAAAATGAGCAAAAAAGCAAAAAAAAAGAGCTCTAATCATAGATATTATACTTACACATCATACATTTATGTAACTTTTTTTAGAGGAAAGGGCAAAGAGGAGATTGTCCTGAACTTCCTCCACGGGGTGACAGGCCTTTTACTCTGCCTGGGGCTGGTGCTTCTATCTTCCTTCCTGAACTGGGTTGGCATGGCCTAGTTCTGCTGGTTTTGCTGGGATTCATGTTCTCACTATTGGCTTTTATACTTGTGTCTGCTGATCCACTGACTTCTAAATCACGAAGAGTAGTATTTTTGACTGAAAGTGTTCCACTAAGATTCCCCTCATGGGGCTTTAACACCCTGAGACTCCCTAGGGTGCTCCTGTGCTGAGCCACACCCTCTCCCCTGCACCTGCTGTCTGATTGGGACAGATCTTTTCTAAAGTCCTTCCAAAGTATTTTCTATTGGAAATTTGTTGCATTCCAAATATTTGTGGGTTTTGTCCCTCCAAAATCTGTTCAGAGGCTTGATCTGGTGTTGATTCTTAGGGAAGCCTGGAAAAGTTTAAGCAAAGTCCTGTCTCCTCCATCTTGGCTCCACACTATCATATTTTCTTAATGATGAAATGACCACATATGGGCTTGAATCCCCAATTACACACATTGAAGGCCATTAAGCTTTAGAGGCATTTTCCATCAGAACTGATTTTAAAACTGTTTTAAGAGGCATTAAAACTTAAACATTAACTGTCACTAGATGACAATCAACATTTATTGTGAACACAAACTATGCATGCCACATCGCATCTACTCTTCTACAAGTTTCTTTGCACTAAAAAAATCATATAAATGTATGATATATAAGTAGAATATGTGTATATACATATATGTATATGTATACATACATATATATGTACACTGGGACAAGAAGGGGCAAGAAGGGAAAAAGAGAAAAATAGAGGGGAGAAGAAATACAAAAAAGGGAAAGAGGGAGTAAGGGAAAATAGGAGAGAAACACAGAGGGGGAAAGAAGGAGGTAGAGAAGGAAGAAGTAATATGTTTTCCTGTTCAGTTGAATGAGTCTTGGTTTTTCATTGAATTTATCAGAAAGTCTTTGAAAGTGATTTATTGCTATAATGTTATTTTAGAACTCATTATTCTAGTTGTGATTAATTGAGTGCAGATGTCTTCCCAATTTTCTTTGAAATTCTTCATTTAGACATTTCTTATGACACAATAATATTCCATTACATTCACAAATAAAGTTGTTTAGTCATTCTACAATAAGATGATAGCACCTGAGTCCCAAATTTTTGGTTACAAGAAAGGAGATATTAAAATGTTTTAGAACTGTGGAGATCCTTTTCCTGTCTTTGATTTCTTTGTCAGTTTAGGGCCAAAAAAGTCAAAGGCTATGCACTGTTTAAATCTGAGGGAGAGAGGTCTAAATTGCTTTTCAGGATGGCTGGAAAAACTATAGCTCTACCAACAGTTCAATAGTATGCCTTTCCCCCACCTCTAACACTAATAATATATCATTTGGTCAGTTATGTCTCAAGGAATTGTTCTAAGTTTTAAACATTTGAATTAATTCCTTCTTTATCTTGGATATGAAAGCTTTGTTAGAGAAACCTCCTGCAAAGTTTTTCCCACCCATTTATCATTTTCATTTTTAATTTTTACGATATAAGGTTAGTTTGTGCAAAAAAAAAAAAAAAAAACAACTCTCATTTTATCTTATGTAAACTTCTCTATTGCCCGTTTGGTCATGAACTCTTTTATGCATAGATTTGAAAGATAATCTAATTTGTTTGTTTTTCCCACTTAATAGTATTTTCCCAGTTATGGTGTGAAATTTTGGTCTAAATAAAATTTTTGACCATCCTCAGTCCTATTTTACCTTTAGTTTTCATCATATAAGAAGCCCTTCCCCTTGTAACTAGAAACTTTGGATTTCTCAAACACATGACACTTTATACATTTGATTCTGTTTGTTTTGTATCTGACCTGTTCCAGCGATAGATCTCTATATTTTTAAAACAGAATTATTATTTATATTAAACTGGCCTGACCTATTCATGAACAACTATCTTACCCATCCCTCAGTTATTTAGATCTGCTTTTATTTGAAGAAATATTTTTTGGATCAAAGAATTTTATTTTCAAAACATATGCATAGATAAGTTCAACATTCACTTTTACAAAATCTTGTGTACTAATTTTTTTTCCTTTCCTTTCCCCCCACCTCCCCTACTAGATAGCAAGTAAACAGATGCAGTTCTATATATATTTCCACAATTATCACGCTACAAACACACACACACAAAATCAGATCAAAAAGGAAAAAAATGATAAAGAAAACAAAGTGCAATTAAAAAAAAAACAATAAAAAAGTGAAAATACTATGTTATGGTCCACACTTAGTCCCTGAAGTTCTCTCTCTGGGTGTGGGTGGCTCTCTTCTACCACAACAGCATTGGAACTGGACTGCATCATCTCATTGTTGAAAAGAGCCATTTGAATCAGAATTTACCAGTGTATCATAGTGCTGTTGCTATGTACAATGTTCTCCTAGTTATACCTCAGTTTGTGTAAGTCTCTCCAGGCTTTTCTGAAATCATCTTGCTGATCATTTATTACAGAACATTAATATTCAATAACATTCATATATCATAACTTATTCAATCATTCTTATTCAGTCATTCTCATCCACTCATTTTCCAGTTTCTTGCCACTACAAAAAGGGCTGCCACAAACATTTTTGCACTATTGGATCAAAGGGTATACACAGTTTGATAGCCCTTTAGCCATAGCTCCAAATTGTTGTCCAGAATGGTTGGATCAGTTCACAATTTCACCAACATCTATTAGTGTTCCAATTTTCCTCACATCCCCTCCAAAATTCATCATTATCTTTTCCTGTCATCTTAGCCAATATGAGAAGTATATGGTGGTACTTCAGAGTTGTCTTAATTTGTAATTCTTTGATCAGCAGTGATTTAGAGTATTTTTTCACATGACTATAAATGGTTTTAATTTCTTCATCTGGGAGACTTCCAGGGGTGCAGCCAAGATGATGGAGATGAAACACATTTCTCTCTGACCTTCTTTACAACCCTCACAACAATTATGAAATCCAGCCTGTGGATTAGCTTTGGATGGGCAGAACCCACAAATATTGGGAGTGCAACAAATTATCAGCAGAAGATAATTTCAAAGATCACCAAAAAATGTCTGTTCTAATTGGAAATGGGAGGGAGGCAGCCAGGGTGACCAGTACAAACACCAGTGCAGAGAGGTCAGTGTCCTAGGGCAGAGAATTTGTGGGAGAAAACAGAGCAGAAAAGATCTGTTTCAATCAGAAATAGGAGAGAGGCAGCAAAGCACAAATAGCTGACTACAAAAGCCACCACAGAGCAGAGCCCTCCACAGAACAGTCTCAGTGTGGCAGTACCACCTCTGTGGGGCAGAGAGTTTGGAGGAGGAAGCAGATCAAAGAGGGTCTGCTTCATTTGAAGCTGGAGAAAGACAGCAAGGCCCGGGCAGCTGACCATAAATGCCAAGGCAGAGAACTCAAAGTCTGGGAGCAGTACAATCTCAAGGTGCCTGACCAAACTTGAACTACAAACACCAGGGCAGACAGCATAGAGCCCTAGGGCATGGCTAACAACTACACATTAGCACCAGAAGTGAGTCAGCACTAACCCAGTGCAGCTGTTGTTACTTGGAAACCTCTCCCACCTAAAAGGCAGATCTTAACTTAAAAAAATTGAGTAAAAAAGTAAAGAGAATTCTAACAATTGACAGCTTTTATGGTGAAAGAGAAGAACAGATTTCAAACCCTGAGGAAACTAAAGGCAGATTGTCTCCAGATGAAGCTGCAAGGAGCGAAATCACCTGGTTTCTATCACACAGCTCTCCTAGAGGAACTTAGAAAGGATCTTAAAAGAGAGTTAGAGGAAAACTGGAGAAAGAAAATGAAAGCCTTGCTTGCCAAAGAGTCTGGAAAAGGCAACACAAAATAGACATAGTGATATGGAAAAGGCATATAACTCCCTAAAAGATAGACTTGATAAACTGGAAAAAGAAAAAACTCCCAAAAAAACAGAATTTGTGAAATGGAAAAAATTTTCATATAAAAAACAACTCATTCAAAAATTCAATTGGACAAATACAAAAAGAAGTAAAAAAAAGTAAATTAAGAAAATAACACTAAAATTCAGAATTGAACAAATGAAAATGAATCAGGCAACAAGAATCAGTCAAGCAAAATAAAAAAAAATGAAAAAGTAGAAAAAATGTAAAGTACCTACTGGGGAAAACAACTGACCTGGAAAACAGATCTAGGAGAAACAATCTAAGGATTATTGGACTCCCTGAAATACATGGAAAAAAAGAGCCTAGACACTATTTTTCAGGAAATCACCAAAGAGAACTGCCCAGATGTCAGAAATAGAAGGTAAAATAGACATTGAAGGAATTCATCGATCACCTACTAAAATAGAACTTTTGAGAACTATATTTCTGTTATGAATATACATAAAGAGTACATGTATAATTTGATTTGCTGTTAATATATATGTATATATATATATTTTTAAAGGATCTAGAGGTGAAAGAAAATTGTACCAGAAAAAGGGAAAAGTAGAGATAAAAAGAGGGAAACTACATCTTATGAAGAGGCAAAGGAAAGCTATTATATCTGAGGGAAAGAAGGGAGGGAAATGATTATAGCATGAATCTTACTCTCATCAGAATTGGCTTAAAGAGAAAATATTAGACACATTCAGTTTATAGAGAAACTTTTCCCACCTCATTGAAAAGTGGGAGGGGAAAACAGAAAAAGGAAGGGGTAGAATAAATAGAAGGGAATAGAGAAATTGAAATGGAAAGGATTAAGAAAAGGGGAGGGACTCTAAGGGGAAGGGAGGGATCCTAAAGAGGGAGGGCTGCGTGAGGAAAGTGGTATGTGTAAGTTTAATATGGGGGATGAGGGTAAGGGGACAAGGAAAGAGAAAAGCATATTCTGGGGTTAACAAAATGACAGGAAATACAGAATTAGTCATCTTAACCATAAATGTTAATGGGGTAAATTCCCCCATAAAGCAGAGGCATATAGAAGACTGGATTAAAAGACAGAATACTGCAATATGTGGTTTACAGGAAACAAACTTGAAGCAGGGTGATACACAAAGAGTAAAGGTAAAAGGTTGGAGCAGAATCTACTATGCTTCAGGTAAAGTCAAAAAAGCAGAAGTAGCCATCCTGATCTCAGATCAAGCAAAAGTAAAAATTGATCTAATTAAAAGAGATAAGGAAGGGCACTATATCTTGCTAAAGGGCAGCATAGATAATAAAGCAATATCAATACCAAATATATATGCACCAAATGGGGTAGCATCTAAATTCCTAAAGGAGACGTTAAGAGAGATGCAAGAAGAAATAGACAACAAAACTATAATAGTGGGAGATTTCAACCTTGCACTCTCAAAACTAGAAATCAAACTACAAAATAAATAAGAAAGAAGTTAAAGAGGTAAATAGAATACTAGAAAAGTTAGGTATGATAGACCTTTGGAGAAAACTAAATGAAGATAGAAAGGAGTACACTTTCTTCTCAGCAATCCATGGAACCTATACCAAAACTGACTATATATTAGTACATAAAGATCTCAAATTCAAATGCAAAAAGGCAAAAATAGTAAATGCATCCTTTTCATATCACAATGCAGTAAAAATTACATTCAATAAAAACCCAGGGGAAAATAGACTAAAAAGTAATTGGAAAATAAATAGTTTCATCCTACAGAATGAATGAGGGGGGCAGCTAGGTGGCACAGTGGATAGAGGACCAGCCCTGAACTCAGGAGGATCTGAGTTCAAATTTGGTCTCAGACATTTAACACTTCCTACTTGTGTGACCCTGGGCAAGTCACTTACCCCCAATTGCCTCAGCAAAAAAAAAAAAAAAAAAAAAAAAAAAGAAAGAAAGAAAAAAGAAAGAAAAAAGGAATGAATGGGTAAAACGGGAAATCATAGACACAATTAATAATTTTGCCATAGAAAATGAAAATAATGAGACAACAAACCAAAATGTGTGGAATGCAGCCAAAGCAGTAATTAGGGGAAACTTTATATCTCTAGATACACTTATTTACATAAAATGGAGAAAGAGAAAATCAATGAATTAGGCTTACAACTAAAAAAGTTAGAAAAACAGCAAATTAAAAATCCTCAATCAAAAACTAAACGTGAAATTCTAAAAATAAAAGGAGAGGTTAATAAAATTGAAAGTAAAAAATTATTGAACTAATAAATAAAACTAAGAATTGGTTCTATAAAAAACCTAACAAAATAGATAAACCCTGGGTAAATTTGATTAAAAAAAGAAAAAGGAAAATCAAATTGTTAGACTTAAAAATGAAAAGGGAGAACTTGCCACCAATGATGAGGAAATTAGAGCAATAATTAGGAATTACTTTGCCCAAATTTATGCCAATAAATTCGATAACTTAAATGAAATGGATGAATGCCTTTAAAAATATAGGCTGCTCAGATTAACAGAGGAAGAAATAAATTGGTTAAATAGTCCCATTTTAGAAAAAGAAAGAGAATAAGCTATTAATCAACTCCCTAAGAAAAAATCCCCAGGACCAAATGTATTTACATATG
Organism: Sarcophilus harrisii; assembly: GCF_902635505.1. NCBI lineage: Eukaryota > Metazoa > Chordata > Mammalia > Dasyuromorphia > Dasyuridae > Sarcophilus > Sarcophilus harrisii. The sequence goes on from NC_045427.1 coordinate 163,979,873, forward strand.
AATTCTACCAAACATTTAAAGAACAATTAACTCCAATGCTACATAAACTATCTGAAAAAATAGGGAATGAAAGGAGTCCTACCAAATTCCTTTTATGCCACAAACATGGTACTGATACCTAGTCCCTAATGAATGCAAAAAATCTTAAATAAAATATTAGCAAAAAGATTACAAAAAAATCATCCCCAGGATAATATACCATGACTAGGTGGGATTAATACCAGGAATGCTGGTTAAATATTAGAAAAACTATTAACATAATTGACTCTATCAATAACCAAATTAATAACAAAAAAAATGATCATCTCAATAGATGCAAAAAAAACATTTGATAAAATTTAACACTCATTCCTATTAAAAATGCCAGAGAGTATAGGAAGAAATGAATTTTTCCTTAAAATACTCAGTAGCATCTATTTAAAAACCATCAGTAAACATCATATGTAATGGGGATAAACTAGAACCATTCCCATTGAGATCAGGGGTAAAACAAGGTTGCCTACTATCACCATTACCATTCAATATTGTATTAGAAATGCTAGCTTTCACAATAAGAGAACAAAAAGAGATTAAAGGAATTAGAATAGATAATGAAACCAAATTATCATTCTTTGCAGATAGGATAGTATACTTAAAGAACCCCAGCGAATCAACTAAAAAGCTATTAGAAATAATTCACAACAAAATAAATTCACATAAATCAGCATTCTTACACATCATTAACAAAATCCAATAATAAGAGATACAAAGAGAAATTCTACTTAAAATCACTGTTGATGGTATAAAATATTTGGGAATCTATCTTCCAAGGGAAAGTCAGGAACTACATGAGCAAAACTATACAACACTTTCTAGAAAAATAAAGCCAGATCTAAACAACTGGAAAAATATTAAGTGCTCTTGGATAAGCCGAGCAAATATAATAAAGATGACAATGATCCCTAAACTAATTTATTTATTTAGCACTATACCAATCATACTCTCACAAAACTATTTTAATGACCTAGAAAAAATTACAACAAAATTCAGCTGAAAGAACAAAAAGTCAAGAATTTCAAGGGAACTAATGAAAAAAAAAATTAAATGAAGGTGGTCTAGCTGTACCTGATCTAAAACTATATTATAAAGCAATGGTCACCAAAATTATTTGGTATGGGCTAAGAAATAGACTAGTTAATCAGTGGAATAGGTTAGGTTCACAGGTCAAAAAAAAAAAGTTAATAACTATAGCAATCTAGTGTTTGACACATCCAAAGACTCCAACTTATAGGATAAGAATGCGCTATTTGACAAAAACTGCTGAGAAAAATTGGAAATTAGTATGACAAAAACTAGCCATTGACCCATACTTAGCACTTTACATCAAGATAAGATCAAAATGGGTTCATGATCTAAGCATAAAGAATGAGATTATAAATAAATTAGAAGAACATAGGATAGTTTACCTCTCAAACCTGTGGAGGAGGAAGAAATTTGTGACCAAAGAAGAACTAGAGATCATCATTGATCACAAAATATAAAATTCTGATTATATCAAGTTAAAAAGTTTTTATACAAACAAAACTAATGCATACAAGATTAGAAGGGAAGCAATAAACTGGGAAAACATTGTTACAGTTAAAGGTTCTGATAAAGGCCTCATTTCCAAAATACATAAATAATTGACTCTAATTATAAGAAAGCAAACCATTCTCCAATTGATAAATGGTCAAAGGACATGAACAATTTTCAGATGATGAAATTGAAGCTATTTCTACCCATATGAAAAGGTGTTTCAAATCATTATTGACCAAAGAAATGCAAATTAAGACAACATTGAGGTACCACTACACAGCTCTCAGATTGGCTAAGATTACAGGAAAAAGATAAATTTGAATGTTGGAGGGGATGTGGGGAAACTTGGACACTGATGCATTGTTGGTGGAATTGTGAAAGGATCCAACCATTCTGGAGAACAATGTGCAACTATGCTCAAAAAGTTGTTAAATTGTGTATACCCTTTGATCCAGCAGTGTTACTACTGGGCTTATATCCCAAAGAGATCTTAAAGAAAGTAAAGCGACCTGTATGTGCAAAAATGTTTCTGGCAGACCTTTTTATAGTGGCTAAAAACTGGAAATTGAATAGATACCTATCAACTGGGGAATGGTTGGGTAAATTGTGGTATATGAATGTTATGGAATATTATTGTTCTGTAAGAAATAACCAGCAGTATGAATACAGAGAGGTTTAGTGAGACTTACATGAACTGAAGCTAAGTGAAATGAGCAGAACCAGTAGATCATTATATACTTCCAACAACAATACTCTATGATGATCAATTCTGATGGACATGGCTCTCTTCAACAATGAGATGAACCAAATCTATTTGTTCAATAATGAACAGAACCAGCTAAACCCAGTGAAAGAACACTGGGAACTGAGTGTGGACCACAAGATGGCATTTACACGCTTTCTCTTATTGTTTGCTTGCATTTTTGTTTTTCTTCCCAGGTTATTTTTAACCTTCTTTCTAAATCCGATTTTTTTATTATTATTTTTTATTTATTATAATAACTTTTTATTGACAGAACCCATGCCAGGGTAATTTTTTTACAACATTATCCCTTGCACTCACTTCTGTTCTGATTTTTCCCCTCTCTCCCTCTACCCCCTCCCCTAGATGGCAAGCAGTCCTATATATGTTGAATATGTTGCAGTATATCCTAGATACAATATATGTGTGCAGAACCAAACAGTTCTCTTGTTGCATAGGGAGAATTGGATTCAGAAGATAAAAATAACCAGGGAAGAAAAACAAAAATGCAAACAGTTTACATTAATTTCCTAGTGTTCTTTCTTTGGGTGTAGCTGCTTCTGCCCATCATTGATCAATTGAAACTGAATTAGGTCTCTTTGTCCAAGAAATCCACTTCCATCAGAATACATCTTCATACAGTATCGTTGTTTAAGTATATAATGATCTCCTGGTTCTGCTCATTTCACTTAGCACCAGTTCATGAAAGTCTCTCCAATCCTCTCTGTATTCATTCTGTTGGTCATTTCTTACAGAACAATAATATTCCATAATATTCATATACCACAATTTACCCAACCATTCTCCAATTGATGGGCATCCATTCACTTTCCAGTTTCTAGCCACTACAAACAGAGCTGCCACAAACATTTTGGCACATACAGGTCCCTTTCCCTTCTTTAGTATCTCCTTGGGGTATAAGCCCAGTAGTAGCACTGCTGGGTTTTGACCCAGCAGTGGGTATGCAGTTTGGTAACTTTTGGGGCATAATTCCAGATTACTCTCCAGAATGGCTGGATTCGTTCACAACTCTACCAACAATGCATCAATGTCCCAGTTTTTCTGCATCCCCTCCAACATTCATAATTATTTTTTCCTGTCATCTTAGCCGATCTGACAGATATGTAGTGATATCTGAGTTGTCTTAAATTGCATTTCTTTGATTAATAGTGATTTGGAACACTCTTTCATATGAGTGGTAATAGTTTCAATTTCATCATCTGAAAATTGTCTGTTCATATCCTTTGATCATTTATCAATTGGAGAATGGCTTGGTTTCTTAAATCCGATTTTTCTTGTGGAGCAAGACAACTATATCAATATATACATATATTTTATTTAACGTATCTTTTAACATATTTAACATGTATGGGACTACTTGTCATCTAGGTGAGGGAGTGAAGGGAAGAGGGGAAAAGTTGGAACAGAAGTTTTTGCAAGGGTCAATGTTGAAAAATTACCCATGCATATGTTTTGTCAATAAAAAGCTATAATAAAAATTTTTTGAAAATAAATTTCTTCATCTGAAAATTGTTGTTTATATTCTTTGATCATTCATGTATCAGAGAATGGCTTGAATTCTTATAAATTTGAGTCAGTTCTCTAAATATTTTAGAAATGAGGCCTTTATGAAAACTTTTGGATATAAATTTTCCCCCAATTTATTGCTTCCCTTCTAATCTTGTTTGCATTTGTTTTGTTTGTACAAAACCTTTTTAATTTAATGTAATCAAAATTATACATTTTGCATTCCATAATGTACTCTAGTTCTTCGTTGGCTACAAATTCCTTCCTTTTCCACAGATCTGAGAGGGTGATTTTCCTTTGCTCTTCCAATTTGCTTGCAATACCCTCTTTATGTCTAAATTATGAACCCATTTTGACCTTATTGTGGTATAGGGTATTAGGTGTGGGTCAGTCCCTAGTTTCTGCCATATTAATTTCCAGTTTTCCCAGCAATTTTTTTCAAATAGTGAATTCCTATTTGTGGAAATATTACTAAGTTAAAGATGACAATACTACCTAAACTAATCTGTTTATTTAGTGCTATACCAATCAGATTCCCAAAAAACTATTTTAATGACCTAGAAAAAATAACAACAAAATTCATATGGAAAAACAAAAGGTCAAGAATTTCAAGGGAATTAATGAAAAAAAAATCAAATGAAGGTGGCTTAGCTATACCAGATCTAAAATTATATTATAGAGCAGCAGTTACCAAAACCATTTAATATTGGCTAAGGAACAGATTAGTTGACCAGTGGAATAGGTTAGGTTCAAGGGACAAAACAGTCAACAACTATAGCAACCTAGTGTTTGACAAACCCAAAGATCCTGGCTTTTGGGATAAGAACCTACTGTTTGACGAAAATTGCTGGGAAAATTAGAAACTAATATGACAGAAACTAGGCATTGATCCACACTTAACACCGTACACCAAGATAAGGTCAAAATGGGTTCATGACCTAGGCATAAAGAATGAAATTAAAAATAAATTAGAGGAACACAGGATAGTTTACCTCTCAGACCTGTGGAAGGGGAAGAAATTTATGACCAAAGAAGAACTAGAGATCATTACTGATCACAAAATAGAAAATTTCGACTATATCAAACTGAAAAGTTTTTGTACAAACAAAACCAATGCAGACAAGATTAGAAGGAAAGGAATAAACTAGGAAAACATTTTTACATTCAAAGGTTCTGATAAAGGCCTCATTTCCAAAATATATTAGAGAATTGACACTAATTTATAAAAAATCAAGCCATTTGGTCAAAGGATATGAACAGACAATTCTCAGATGAAGAAATTGAAACAATTTCCAACCATATGAAAAGATGATCCAAGTCATTATTAATTAGAGAAATGCAAATTAAGACAACTCTGAGATACCACTACACACCTGTCAGATTGGCTAAGATGACAGGAAAAAATAATGATGAGTGTTGGAGGGGATGCGGGAAAACTGGGACATTGATGCATTGTTGGTGGAGTTGTGAACGAATCCAATCATTCTGGAGAGTAGTTTGGAACTATGCTCAAAAAGTTATGAAACTGTGCATACCCTTTGATCCAGCAGTATTACTACTGGGCTTATATCCCAAAGAGATTATAAAGAAGGGAAAGGGACCTGTATGTGCACGAATGTTTGTGGCAGCCCTTTTTGTAGTGGCTAGAAAGTGGAAATTGAATGGATGTCCATCAGTTGGAGAATGGCTGAATAAATTGTGGTATATGAATATTATGGAATATTATTGTTCTGTTAGAAATGACCAACAAGATGATTTCAGAAAGGCCTGGAGAGACTTACACGAACTGATGCTGAGTGAAACGAGCAGGGCCAAGAGATCATTATATACTTCAACAGCAATACTAGATGATGACCAGTTCTGATGGACCTGGCCACCCTCAGCAATGAGATCAACCAAATCATTTCCAATGGAGCAGTAATGAACTGAACCAGCTACGCCCAGCGAAAGAACTCTGGGAGATGACTAAAAACCATTACATTGAATTCCCAATCCCTGTATTTTTGTCCACCTGCATTTTTGATTTCCTTTACAAGCTCATTGTACAATATTTCAGAGTCTGATTCTATTTGTACAGCAAAATAACAGTTTGTTCCATGTATACTTATTGTGTATCTAATTTATATTTTAATATATTTAACATCTAGTGGTCATCCTGCCATCTGGCGGAGGGGGTGGGGGGTAAGAGAGGAAAAATTGGAACAAGAGGTTTGACAATTGTCAATGCTGTAAAGTTACCCATACATATAACCTATAAATAAAAGACTATTAAATTAAAAAAAGAAAGAAAGAAATAATGAACTCTGGGAGATGACTAAAAACCATTACATTGAATTCCCAATCCCTATATTTTTGCCCACCTGCATTTTTGATTTCCTTCACAAGCTAATTGTACAATATTTCAGAGTCTGATTCTATTTGTACAGCAAAATAATGGTTTTGTCATGAATACTTATTTTGTATCTAATTTATATTTTAATATATTTAACATCTAGTGGTCATCCTGCCATCTGGGGGAGGGGGTGGGGAGTAAAAGGGGAAAAATTGGAACAAAAGGTTTGGCAATTGTCAATGCTGTAAAGTTACCCATACATATAACCTGTAAATAAAAGGCTATAAAAAAAAAAAAAGGAAATATTACTAAGTTAAATTAATTTCTGGATGTAGTTGGGCAGATGTATGACCAAAGATTTTATAGCTTCTATAGCTATTTTGAATAAATTTCATTTTCTAGTTCCTCCAGATAGTTTTTGTTGATAAACATACAGAAATGTGAATAATTTTTATAAATTTATTTTATATCTGTAACTGATGAATTTATTAATTATTTCAATTACTTTGTTTTTTTGGTTGACTCTTTAGGAGTTTCAGAGAAACTCATCATGTGTTATGCCACATGTTCTCAGTTTCCATAATTATTCTGACCCAGTCCTGACTCAGTTTCCCTGCTTCTCAAAGTTCAGTCCTGCAAAACCTCCCCTCCCTCTTTATCAGAATATTTGATAAGGATAAAAGACCTTTTGATAAGGATAAAAGAATATCAGAATGTCTCTCCCCATCCCAAGCTACGGGAATATCAGATACTGTCTTATCAAGATGCCTCTCCCAATCTCTAGGGTTCCTCCCTGCATGCCTCCCCTCACCCTGTCACAACTGGATTGTCAAGAGTCTTGTTGCCACTCTCCCCACCCTGACTCCATCCCCACCCATGTGTATATAGGTCACTGAGAATGCTCATTGTTTGCTGGATTCCTGGAGATGATAGTCTCATTAAGCCCTGGGACCAAACCATGGATGCATGTGGTCCCAATAAATCTCTCCCTTTAAATAAACTAATAATTGTTCTTTGAGCTCTATCCTGCCTCAGTTTCTCCATCATTACATTTTGGAAACTTCCCACTGAGATGTTAGAAAATAAGCAGGATTAGAGATTAGAGATCTTCGGGTCTCACCCTTGGGCCTCAGAGTGACTGGAGATGAGAATTCTTGGCCTGGAGAGGCCAGCCCCCTGGATTTTTTTTCCAGAGCCTCTGGGAAAGAGAGCAGTTTCCACCCACAACTGTGCCTGGTGATGGACACCTCCATTTTAGCTATAGGAGAGTAGTAGTACCCTTTGGGTACTATTTGGTAAGTCTTAAGACCTGTTCTGTCTATATGTGCTAACATCTGGATACCCAGAATTATGAAATGCTGATGGGCATAAATTCTGAGAGTAGGGTCCCTTGGATGCAGGGGGCAGAGGACTACGTCCCTTCGGAATGGCGCTTGCCTATCTCTCAGGACCGACTGACCCATGTTCAACTGCTGTTCACATGGAACCCTTCTCCACGTTCCAACATGCCAGAGGCTGTTCACCTTGGAGGCCTGCTGCCAATATGGGCGCATCTGGTTCTGTGTGACAGTTGGCACTACTCTGGGCATTCCAGAGTATAAATCTGGGTGTCTTTTTTTTTAAGACACCATCTGGCTAAATAAATAAATAAAAAGACCTCTGGATTCAGGGAAGGAAGACTCTGGAGCTGACAACTTCCTTCAGGGCTATTCTTTTCAGATAGCCCCTGGTCTGTGTTAAATGTTTTATTTTATGTTGTAACTGCTCAGTCTTATGTCCATGTGTTGTATGTGACTTGTTTGTTTCTGATACTTGTTTATGACTTGTTTGGTCAGAGCTCTGCTAAATTAAGAAATTTGGGAATTGGCTGTTTCTATGTTGCAATTGTACTTAGTATAAAATTTGCTGGCAATTTTAAACTTAAAAACTGGCACTGAGGTAGTTTAATTCAGACTGGCTTGAATTGAGCTACCCTAGATAAAGCCTCTGGAGAACAAAAAGAGATTATGCTAATTGCTTTGAACTCTGGCTGGAGAAAACATCTGATTAGGGATTTTAGGATGGTTTTTAAATTGTGAGAAATAATTTTACTGTTGCCTATGCAGGTTAGATTTGGTTATCTTTGAATGTAAGATCTTAAGAACTTGATGGAGTGAAGTTCTGTTAACTTACTTGAAAGGAGTCATGTGTCTCCAATTAGGGTTTGACTTTTCTAAAGGCTTCAACACTGGCCAAGCTGGACTTTAGGAAAAGTCCATTGGGAAGGATGGCCCTGTGAAATCCTCAATCCCACCTCCACCCCATTAAATGTTGGGTAGGGTAGGGATCTTTTCTCTTCAAAGGTGAAGATTAAACTCACCCCCACTGCTCTCTGCTACTCCAGTTACTGAGTGCCTAGTTAAGTCTGGGGGTGGTTTAGCTTGCCTTCCCCTCTCCCTCGCCTTGGGAGGTGGAGTGGGGGAGAGAGGGGCGTGTGGCTCTGTGGAATTCCCCACACACACTAAGTGTGCTCAAGCCTCTTTCTGCAGAGACTTGGCTTTGGCAAAAGATTTCAAGAGATAGGCATGATTTTTAAATTAATTGATCTATAATTTGGTAGGGCTATTTCTAAAGGTTTAAAGGATATTTTAAAGAATCTTTTTTGTAGAATTGGGTATTCTGTATAAGTTTAATTGATTGTATCCTAAGGTTATGCCCATCATTTAAAGAGCTTCTAAAAGTAATAGTTTTTTCTTGTCCTTTTGAAAATGTTTCTGTTAAATATGAAAGCCAACTTGTGAACTTACTGAAACCAATTTATTACTGTTATCAATATAAGGTTATGGTATTTCTAAAAGTTTAATACTTTTAAGAACCTCTTGGATTCTTTTATGTGATATTAGGATGTTCTGTATAGGGTATTCTAAGTTTTAATTGATTGTATTAGGTCATCCTGAAGTTATTTAAAGAGCTTCTGAAAATAATATTTTTTTTTGTCCTTTTGAAAATGTTTCTGTTATGGACAATATGTAATTTGGAATATTTGTCTATGTATTGGATATTTTTAAAAGCAAACTGATTTGTATGTATAATGTTCATCTATGGGAACCTCTACTTAGATATGAAATGAGACAAATTCTTACTGTCATAAATATAAGATTATGGTAAATATCTGTTTAGGATATGTCTGAAACTTTGTTAATAGAATTTGTTATTAGAAGTAAAATTCCTTGGACTTATAATTAATGCTATTTGGGAGTTTTAAAGCTCCACCCTTTGACAGTTAGTGGAATAATTAACAGGAGTAAAAATGAATTAACGCTATTTTATCCTGTTTTGCTGAAAGTTAAGTTTTAACTGCTTATGTTATGGTTGTGAAACTGCATTTTTTCCTCTGTAACTAATTTCTATGATCAGAGCAATGGTCAATATAAACTGTTAATGCAATTCCATTATGTCATACCTTGCTATTTCCCATCTGGTTATATATTGCTGTTTCTAACCTGGTTATATGTAATCCCTATATCCTGAATACTTGGCAAATGAGTATCTATTACTGAATATTTGTGTCTGTGGATATTCAGGTTTTTAACAGTTAGTACAGTGAGAAGCTGCTGGACAATTCATATTGGCCTCTTCACGTTTTGTATCATCTGTTCTAACCTTCATTCGTTAGATTTGTATTTTTGTTCTAGATTTTGGTCAAAATTACAGGTATTGAATTGCTTCTGAGACATGGATCAGCCCATCTGAAGCTTTGGTAACAGACAGCATGGCCATGCCCTCCCCTCTCTGGACTGAGGGTCTCATCAGCAGGAAGCAGTGCTCCTAATGTAATTTGAACAGATGGGGGTGGGAAAGTGGTTAAATTATTGTTAAAATTTTAACTGTATCACTGTATTTAAGAATTGTTAAAACTGAGATTTGTTAAAACTGTTTATTGCTGTCTATTTGAGGGATTTTTAGGAAACTTACTGTATCAGTCTGCTATGTATAGAAATTTTGATTCATTCTTGATATTTATATGTGGAATAGTCATTTGATAAATTATTTTCCATGTAAAAAAAGGAAGGAAGGAAAATGATTGAAACTAGTCAGGAAATTGGGAAAAAAAACTGATGTACTTTTCTTAGGCACTTCTGCCCTGTCCCCTATTTCATTAGTTCAGATTGAATTGGAAATTATTTAAACAGCCCTTTTTGTTTTTACTCCTTGCTTAAAATTTACTGGACTATGATTTGCTGGTTATGTTTTAACTTTGAAATCCCTTATTCTGCTGGAATTGCCCTGGCAGACGTAGTTTTGGGGATTATTTTTTAGAAATAACCAGAAATCAGACACCTGTCCTGGGACTGGCAGTCTTTCAGATCTGTTTCTCCACTCCTCTTACCGAATTTCCTTCATTAGTATTGATATTAGGACTCTAATAGTTCAGGGTTGCCTGCCTTGGTCTACCTGCATAACTTGCTCAGAAATCTGTCTCCCAATAACAGCTCCTGTTCTATCAAGAGGGGACAGGTGAAGCTACTCCAGGCTCCACTTTTTCCTTCTTTTGGAGTCCCTGACAGACTTAGGGTGTCCCTCTTAGAATGGGCAGCAGGACTACCTTGAGCACTGCTACTCAGCAGAGGCTGAGTTAAATGCCCACCCACAGTGAACTGTCCATGTCAAGTGGATTCTCTGGCTGAGATGCTCTTCAACTGCAGAGAACCTGAACAGGGAGGTCTGTGTGTCTCCCTAAATGAGGAATCCTGTTTGATTCTAATAATTCTGGGGTTATCAGGGAGAGACTGGTCCTTGCCATAAGTTTTTACATGTTTCTATAGTTTTAGTTTGGTTCATTTGCTTTACATAGGGTTGATCAAAATTATGGTGCTAAGATCTTCTAGAGGAAGTGTAATGGGCTGAGGCTTGAGTTGATGCACTGAGGTCCCAAGTACATGAGGCTAACTAGTAATTGGGCTATACTCTGTTAATATACATGATTGGATAAAGAATGGTCCCTGCCCACTCTCGGTGCAAGTCCTGATGTGTTGTATAGGAAATGACGATTTTGGTGGGTGGAGGCAGAGAGAGAGACAGGAAGAGAAGCTGGGAGAGATTGGGTCTGGGTTCGAGACTCCGAGCTGCTGTTTGTGTGGCTGCTGGTCGAGCTAGCTTCTTGACTCAGCTGCACACATTGCTATCGCCGATTCTCTTCCACCTCCGATCTTTCTTCACTGAGAATAAAGACTGATGATTTTCCCCTAACCTGAATTCCTGTCTCGTGCTGATTTTAAAATCGCGATCTTCACAAGGAAGATAATTCAATGACTTGAATATTCAGAATTTAATATTCAACAAGAAGAGAGAGAATGTGGAATGTTATACCACAGTTCTCAGTTTCCATAATTAAGCTGACCCAGTCCTGACTCAGTTTCCCTGCTTCTCAAAGCTCAGTCCTGCAAAACCTGCCCACCCTCTTTATCAGAATATTTGATAAGGATAAAAGATCTTATGTTTTAGAATATCAGAATGTCTCTCCCCATCCCAAGCTACAGGAATATCAAATACTGTCTTATCAAGATGCCTCTCCCTGTCTCTGGGGTTCCTCCTCCCATGCCTCCCCTCACCCTGTCAAAACCAGATTGTCTGCACCCTGACTCCAACCCCATCTCAGTGTACCCCCTGAGTCTGAGTCATGTGTATATAGGTCATTGAACTCTCATTGTTTGCTGGATTCTTGGAGATGATAGTCTCATTCAGCCCTGGGACCAAACCATGGATCCATTTGGTCCCAGTAAATCTCTCCCATTTAATAAATTGTTAAATTGTTCTCTAATCTCTATCCTGCCTCAGTTTCTCTGGCATTACACATGTACTATGGGCAAAAAGCATTTTTTTTTATTTTTGCCTATGCTTATTCCCTCAAATTTTTTCTTGTCTTATTGCTAGCTAGCACAAAAAGGGAAAATTTAAAACAATAGTACATATATTGGCTTTTATTTTCTTTTCTAACTGGAATGTGTTTTTTCATTTTCATAGTCATCCCAACTATTATCTATTCCAAAGCAAATCCCACTCCAATAAGGAACTTATAGGATACTGCAAGGTGACTCAATGAAAAGAAAACTAGACCTGGATTCAAAAAAGATTTAAGATTGAATTCTGACTCAGACACATACTGTATGACTCCCCTAGAAAGTCATCTAATCTCTGTCAGCCTCAGCTTCCTAAATTGCAAAATGAGGCTTAGCATATTATAAAGATGGAATAAAATAATACTTGGAGAACACTTAGAACAATGTATGGCACCTAGTAGACTCTTAATAAATGTTAAGTAATTTCCTACCTTCCTAGCCTTCTTGTGATCTATTCTGCCTGTTTTCCTCTAGTACTTATTATCAGGAGAGTTGTTAGCAACTGGAAGCTCATAAAGAATAATGGAAAAGGCACTGGATTTGTAGTCAGAAGAAATATGTTGATATATTGTCTTCTACTTACCATGTGTATGACTTTGAACAAGTTACAATCACATAACTAAGATCCCTTCTAGCTCTATATCTGATGTCCTAATACTGAATGTAGTTATTCAAATATATTTGTGCAAGGTTTTAGGCAAAATAAAAGAATGACCCAGTAACTCTCATTAGCAAGCAAATAGGTTAGTTACTATGAATAAAGGTTTTCTAATTTTGAAAGGAAGGGAAAGTTCAACTTAAGATGTCATAGTGACATATACTTTTTACTCCCAAATACAAAATTCTCTAATATACTCTGCCCAGAGGTCCTGAAGCAATTTTCTTACCTCCTGAATACTGTTGCCATATATCTTTCTTTTTCCTATTTTTATCCCTTCAGGTGAAGCCCTCACTCTCTAAAAGCTAACTTGCACCTGTTTTACCAATTTGTTAATGTAAAAAGACTGCAGGACCTCATTAACACCAGTGCTTAGGACATATTTCATGTATTGGAACAATAAGTAATGGGTCTTTATATCATGTTTTCTTAATTTATACAAAATAAAATGATATTGTTCGAAGTGATATAAAATTTTTTGTAATCAATTCTCAAAAAAGGTATAATGAATGTTACCAAAGGTATAAGGCATAATGTTACCAAAAAATAGTTTTCTTCTCAGTTTCTCAGAAAGTTGTCAACCCCATAATGTTTATTTGTAAATTAATTATGTTACCTTGTGATAAAACTTCTAGTCTTAAATGAATCTATTATTTGCCTCTTATTTTACTTTTCACATATTTATATATTTTTTCTCAATTAGATAAATTTTTCTGAAGAAAAGAACTGTGATATATGTTTCTGTTCTAGTTCCAAGCATATCATGGATCCTCAACAAATACTAGCTTAATTGATTACTTCTTATGAACACTATAACATTCTAGTTGGAACAAAAGTCAAAAGTAATCAAAATCCTATGGACAACTTTAATGCCTTAGTCATTATTTTAATTTTTATATGTTCTGTTTATCTACACATTTATTATCCTTTACACTTAGAGAAAGACTATTATTTTTTTCTCAACTTTGAGGTTTCCCAAATAATCTCCCTATCAATTCCAGTGTTCTAAATTACTATTAAGAAAGAGGATGGTAATTACCTTCTTAATATGTACTACTTAGGGAGCACTAACCATTGTTAAGCATCTTCACCCAGGTTATTCTTGGAGCTCTGCCTTAGTCCTTAAACCACACCACAATTCTTTCCAGCCATACAGCCTGGTACTAACATTCTCCAAACGGAATATTCTGAAAACTGTGTGTGCATAGCTTGTTCCTACATTACTTACTTAATTCCCTTATTTTTTCCAGAATAATGTCTCCATTTGATAATTTGAAAACTGATAAAGATCTGTCCCTTTAACATTTAGAAACTGCCAAACAAACCAAAAAGGATTTTAAATAAAGTTATTCAAGATTATAATATAGATTTGTGTGTATACACATATTATATTAGCTATATTATTTGTTTATCTATATAGTGACATAGATATTCAGACATACATATAAACACAGATTTATACATATACGGAATATATTAAATGTTATTTATTGTAGACATAAATTGATAAATATAGCTATATATACATACATGGACAGCTAAGTGGCACAGTGGATAAAGTGCCAAGCCTGAAATCAGGAAGACTCATCTTCCTGAGTTCAAATCTGATATCAGACATTTATTAGCTGTGAGAACCTGGGCAAGTCAGTTAATCCTATTTGCCTCAGTTTCCTCAGATTTAAAAAGACCTGAAGAAGAAATGGAAAACCACTCTAGTATCTTTGCCATGAAAACCTCAAATGGGAACACAATCTAGAAAACACTACAACTCAACAACAACAACAAAAAAGAATTTCAAAACAAAGTTAGCTCAGTTTATCCATGTATAAAAATATAAATTAGTAAATATATATCAAAATATTTAAAACAACATTTTTGTGATTGTAAAAAAGTTGAAACAAGTTGGGGGGCACATCAGATGAAGTAAAGGATGGTTAAATTAATTGGATCATAGAATCACTATAATATATAAATTTGTGTGAATTTAAAGAAATATTATCCTATATGTAATGATGTTATATAAGCAATTCAGGGATTCATGAAAAGTTGTATAAAATAATGCAAAACAAAAACAGTAGTATATGCAGTAATATAATACTAAATACTGCAATAATATAATACTAAACTTAAAAAAAAGCAAGTTCATTCTTACATCATTGCTAAGTGTGTGTAACTGTTATAAACAGAAAATGCTGATCTCAAGTAGTATTTGAAAAAAAAAATTACAAATAGTAACATCATTATTAATTCCTCTTGGAAAAGTGTATTTTTTATACATATAGGTTCACACATACACACACACACATATATATACACAAAGTTTGCTAAGTTTGTGTGTGTGCGTCACACACACAAACTTAGCAAACTTAAACAGCAAAACTTAAATATTATAAATTAAGTGAGCCAAATATATATTAGCTCTACCCACCTCTGATCCATTTCTCCTTTTTAAAGATCTTTTAAAGTTATTATATTGACAAAAACACATGACTGATAGAAAATCCCATGAAAAACAATGGAGTGAGAAAAGGGAAATAATCTATTATACTGACTTTCCTTGGATTTACTGTTTCTCCCTCTTTCCTAATTTGTTTAGGTTTGGAAATGGGATCAATATCAATTACCTCTTTGCATGCTGATCACTAGTTGTCATTTTTAAAACTTCCTTCTTGAATAACAATAAGTATTTTAAAACAATGTATTTTCTGTTTTCTAAAATTCCTTTATGTTCTCTTAAAAAAAAAAAAAAGAAAACCCTTGAAATTCATTTCTTGACCTTTCACTTCTCTAAACAAGTCAAATGAGGTGGCACTCTCCTCAGAATATTCTTAATCTTTTCCTGTTACCATCTTTTCACAGGAACATTCTGAGTTGTTATGGGTATAATACAAAGGGACCCAGGGTTATCCTAAAAGCTTAGACTATTTATTGCTATAGTTTCCATATTTAGTTCTTGGCTTTGGTTATAGTCTTCCAACCCACAAACACTTTTTAATTCTCATTCCTTATACAACTCAGCATCTTTCTGTCTAGCACTCTGTTTGGCTGAACATTTTGCTCCTTGACTAGCCTAGAAAAGGTTGCCTTTGAGATGACTCTTTTTCAACTTTGATTCTATTCTTAAAAAGAAGGAAATTACTTCTCTGGGAAGAGCAACTCTTTCAAAGGCCACAGATCCTGTGACTGTATTCTCATTTAGGCAAGGAACATACACAGCTAGTTTCATCCAGAGATTTGTTGAGTAAACTTTCAGCTACAAGGGTGGGCCAAGACCTTTTAACCCAAACATCCAGTAGATGTACAACATGTATTACTTTAAAAAAAAATTATTTTGTTTCCCATGCTGGTCAAGAGAGCATGTTCTAATTCAGTGTGTTGTTTGCCACTCTCTATTAATGTAAACAGACAAAAATAAAGTGAAGGGGCTTCATAAATAATAAAGTGATATATTAATACTAAATACAGAAAAGTACAGTATGTACCATATAAACTTTCAAAAAAAAGGAATATTTTGAGCACCATTATAAATTTAATCTTTACAAAATTAGGGGGATAGTTTTCAAGCAAATTTTTTATAATCCTTATACACTGAACAGAGAACAAAGTAACATAAAATGTCAAAATCATATTTATTAATTATTCAGGCTATTAGAATTAGAATTCAAATTAAAAATTCAGGCTCAAAAAATTCAGATTCTCTGGCCTAGATTGGGAGATACATGAAAATGTTTCTTCAAAGATTTTAGCCAATAAATTTGGAAACATGGTTTCCTTCAGTCCCATTTTAGAGGATTTTGCTCTTTCTACCTTCATAACATAAATTAATATGTTTATTGAATACCTGGGTTTTAAAATTTTAACTAAAGTTTGGGATTTTATTAAAGTTCCGTCATTTTTTTTTTTTTTTACTTGACTGGGGACACTGAAAAAAATATTTTTCTTTGCTACACTATGACACTGTTATAGATCTCAGAAGATACTTGAAAATACAGTCACATGCTATATCCTGTCTTCTGATATTTTACATACTTTGAGGAGGAGTTTAATTTTAAAATCTGCTTACAATTTACGAAATAGGAAATATATCATTGAGTAAAGAAGATCCAATCCTGATTTTCCTGCCTTTGTGGGGAGTGGGCTGAAGGAAGAAAATAGATTTTGCATCTCCAGAGCCTACTCATGGACTCTACAGATTGAGGGGAATTCTTTACTTATGTATGAGAGAGAAAGAGACAGAGACAGAGACACAGACACAGACACAGACACAGACACAGACACAGACACAGACACAGACAGAAAGAGAGATCTTACACTTATGATTGATTTTGTGTTTTTCAAAATGCTTTTACATACATTTGATCCTTACCTCACACACACACACACACACACACACACACACGTGTGTTTTTCTCTGCATGTGTAAAAATTTGCTGCACAAATTATTATCTGCCTTAGGAAAATCACTCATTCATATATTCACAGTCTATATTGTGGAGAGACTCAATATTTTGATTTCACCTTCCAACAGAAAGGGAAGCAATTGATATTCTCCTATAAATAAAAGAGCAACAAGCTTACTATATGGCAAGTTAGTATCATGTTGTATCATCCTCATTACATTTATCTAAATGTTAACATTTCCATAGTCTTGGAAAATATCTTGGCTTGTAGAGAGTGACATTTTGGAGGAAGAAATGTTATCACACCTTAATATACGTATGTATGTAGGTATGCATGTACCTCACAATAAATTTTTTAAAAGTAATTTGTGTTCAACAATTATTGGAAACAGACCTTGAAATGACTGTAGCGCTGAGATTTGTAAAGTTCTGAATGTACATCATTTAGTTTAATCCTCATGGGATATTATTATTAATCCCATTTTACAGATGTGGAAATTGAGGCTCAGTAATGTTAAATGACTTGTCCAGTTTGTTACAAACCCAGCAAGCAACTAATCGTCAAATTAACTCTCCTATAAAATGAGAGTAATTTTAGTACTTATCTTCCAGGATTTTGGTGAGGATAAAATGAACTAATATATGTAAAGCACTTTGCAAACCTTAAAGAGTAATATTATTGTTATTGTTTATTATTATTATTATATTTCTGACTTCAAGTATATAATTCTAGCTATTAACCCCCCAAAAAAACCCTAAAAATGGCCTTTTCCCAATTTTAATCATCTTATTTATATCATTGTCCCTTTTAAGCATCAATTTCAAGTTGGCCAGAAGTAGTTCACATAAACACACACTCAAAAATATGTACTTATTTTCCTGCTATTGTAGCATGAACAATTAAATACATACATTTATGTGGGTAAGAGTATATAACATATATATGTACATATACACATATATTTATATAAACATATATTGTGTATATATGCAGCCATATTTTATATATAAAGTGCTATAAGAAAGTACAAAAGGAGAATCATCCCAATATATTTTAATCTGAATTCATTTTCAAACTTTCAGATTCAATTACTAAAAGGCATGAAAAGAAAAATTGCAAACAAAATATGCTTTTTTTTTTTTTTTCCCTCCTGTTGAGGCCATGTAAGGGATAATGGAAAACAATGTTTAACAGCTTTGAAACTTCCTTAGCTTAAAAAAAAGCCAAATCTAGAAAGAGACAACATAAAACCACAAAAGTTGCAGAATCATGTTTTTCTGCTTATCAGTCAAATGAAATCATTATTTGGGTTTTAACTTGCCTTAATACTTTCTTGCAAAGAATTCTCAGGGTTTATCAATGGAAAATAATCACAGAAAATCTGCATCAGTTGTGCCTATATTTGCCAGCTCTGTGACCTCTTCTTGTTAGTTTTCTCTGACACTAAAGGAAAATCATAAACATCTGCATCCAGTAAAAATGTGCCTTTACACAAATTTTTATGAAAACCAGATGAAAAGATGAATGGAGAAAAGCAAATTTCCTTTGATGCCTCTACCACCTGATTTTCATTAGGCCCACCATGACTTATGCTTAGTCCTTAGAAATAACTTTACTTTTACAAGTGTTTTGCTATATAATAAATAGATATTATTCTTTGTAATCAAATAGATAACTGAAAACCGAGCTAGCCTTAAACATAGGCAAAGGAGGTGGATACATGCTAATACTATAATGACGTTAAGAAAGCCAGATACCCAAGTGCAGATTTGCCTCAAATTATATAACAATAGCAATTAATGCCTTCTCCATACAATAATCTATTGTATAGCAGATATGATTGAGGATAGCAAATGAAATCACTTAACTCCATAGTTCAAATGTATTTATCAGATTCCTTTACTACAGGAGGACAGGTTATCAGGGGCAACATGAGGAACAGTGGATATAATTGTATTTTATAAAAGGGAAAATGTATGTGGGGGGGGTGTACTTTGGGATGGAAAAAAAAGGGGCAAAAAAGCAAGCTTTGTTTTCTTGAAATTTTACCCAGTTTAATCTCAAAAGGAGAGAAATTTTTTCATCAGCTGTCCAATATGTTATAAAAATTATGCTAAGTGATAATCAGACTCTGTAGGTCATAAAAGAAGTAAAAGTTCAAGGAAAATGTTTTGAACCAAGCAGGAAAGATATCTTAGGCTGCCCCATGAGGCTCTAAAGTACCAGGTTTTAGTCTAAAGACTTGTGAAAGACTAAAAAATTAAATAGATGGCCAAAATGCCACAAATTAATAAATCCCAAAACTTTATAATCCAAAGTTTTAAATAGTTAGAATTTGATTAAACAAAAATTTATTAAGTATTAAGTATAGAACAGTATAACATATGCTGGGAAAGATTGAAAAATAAATTAGACTTGTCCCTCACTATCAAAAAACATAGAGTCCAATAGGAGATACAAAATATACATAAAAAACAAAACAAAACCTAGAACCTGATAAATGCATAGATAAAACAAAGAAAGCATTGGGGGAGAATTTCAAGGTAATTTTAATTTGACTATATTCATAGTCTATACTAATCTTCATTGTATCATCATCTAATGAATTGAATATTTAGAATCCCGTGGTACCATAAATTGACACGTTGTCATAATTATAAAAGTATCTCAAATTGATAAAGTTTTCCTTACAACCTTGAAAGTAGGATATTAATATTATTATCTTTATTTCACTAGAAAATAAATTGAACTTTTGAAAAGATTTAGTTTCTTGCCTTGGGATACAGATACAGCTTTATGACCAGGCCTGAAATACCATTTTTCTAATTCCAATTCCTATTCTAATTACAATAAAGTAGTGTCATTTTTTCACTCAGCCTTCCTTTTTAATAATATGTTATTAAATTTTTTTCTTGATGCTTTCTTTTTTTATTCTGCTTATTTCACTTTATTTCCATTCACTGAAGTCTCTGGTTTCTTTGGTTGTCTTATTTCATATTATGTATGTTGCAGACAAATGGACAATTTGCTGTTTTCTGCATTTGACCTTTCATTTCCAAAAGCAGTATAATTCTTCAGTCTGAATCCTGGTACTTAGAATGCTTTCCCTCCTGATAATTTTTACTTGGGATCCTTATCTCCAAGAAGATAGTTCACAATTCAAGAGTCTCCATCTACAAAAGCCTTTTCCTGGTTCAGGAAAATATAATTTCATTGTATTTTCATTGTATATATTGTATATTTACTAATCTTATACAACAAACTATTTCCCACACCAGAAGGTAAACTCTGAGATCAGGGATGATTTTCATTTTTGTCTTTGCCTCCTTGTGTTGAGTTGAGTGCCTACCACAAAGTAGACTCTAAATAATGCTTGTTGAATTAAACTAGACTAAGTTGAATTTCTCTGCCAAAATTTGTTGTCATTCTCCAATCAATAAGCATCTAGTTTGTTTTCAGTTCTCTGATTTACAGAATATATTGATACATACACACATACACACACACACACACACTACTGAAAACCATCATTCTTTTAGCTATAGCATGATGTTTTTGATATAATATTTTATAAATCTCTATTAAGATGCTTCCATTTTTCAAAGAAAGAAAATATTTAAAGTATTAAGTGAAAAGAGTTGCCATTAGGTGTCATCATTAAATGTACCTTTCATGCCATGTTTGTTAAGGTAGAAATTATTTTAGTGTTCTAATTAATGTGTATAACATCTGCAGAAGTTATTCTTGACAAATTCAACCAGCTCTATACTATTATTCACTTTGTTTTGCTTTAAGTGATGATCCTGATATCCTATTATATTAAAGAATTAACATATAGGAAGTTTCACTCCATTAGCTGAAAATATTATACTATTTGTTTAAAATCACACGAAGTATGTGCAATCTTTTGCAAACCTAAAATTTTTATAATCGGTTATTTTCCTGCTATATAATAAAAAGAAAGCAATTAATTATAGTATTAACAATATTTTTCAAAAAAACTTCATAAAGATGATTACAATTATGACTATTATACAATATTCTAAATAAAATGTTTTACATGGTTTCACATGCATAAAGTATATTGAATTGCTTACCATCTCAGAGAGGAAGAAGGGAAGATAGGAAGAAAGGGATAGAATTTGGAACTCAAAACTTTTTTTAAAAATGTTTTAACATGTAATTGGAGGAATATGAAATATTGTATAAAAAATCCTAAACAGAAATGTAAAAAAATGGAATAAAATTGTAATAATATTTGATTTTGTAATTAATAAGGAGACGCAGGATTTAGTATAGGCGGTGAAATGGTCAAATCAATATTTTAAGGAAATCACCTTGATACCTTGTCTAGAATAAATATCGGGAGGAAACATTTGAAGTAGGGATGATGAAGAAGAGTATGTTGCAGTCATTAAACCCAGATATAATGTGAGCCAAAATAGGGTTGAAGATTGTTTTAAAAAAAGGTACCAGATGTGAGTGATATTAAAGAATGACCTACAAGATAGAGCAAACTGATTGGATATACGGGGTGAGAGACAGGGAGAATTTGAAGAAGCTGAGTTATGAGAGTTAGGTAAATGGAGGTTTGGTAATGGTTTGGATAATAGAAGATAAATTTGGGAGATATGAGGATTTGAGGGGAGAAATAATGTAAATATATTTGGGATGAACATAATAAGCTACATATGTTGGCATATCATAAGACTTATTCTGTTCCACTAAAAGGAAAAGTAGTAGGTTTTTAACTGGGAGAAGAAAGACAGTTCAGGACCTAACATGGCTTTGGCATCTGGAAAATATAATTTTCACAACACCCTCTCAACTACTATGGGTGCCCATATTTGCTCATAAGAGAGAAATAACCCAACTCTCCCTTCTTAAAAAGCAGAGGAAGGGAATATAGTGATTCAATGTTGGGGGAAAGAGCCCATATGAACATTATGTTTCAAATGAGCCTCATGATTGGCCACCTCACCCTAAAATGATAGGATGCAACCTGTCTTTCCACTCTCCAATAAATCAAACACCTTTTAGAGTCAGGCCATGGCCAGAGACTGGTTTCATAGTTCCTACTTTGGAAACCACTGATGTGGCCTATCCCTCCCATTTTACAGTTAAAATATAGAAGGAACAGAGATGTTAGGTGACTTATCCAAATGTCAAATCGAGAATTTGAATTCAGATTCTCTAACTTCAAAATCTACCATACTTCTTGAAGACAATGCCAAGGGTGTGCTCTTAGCCTCTCTCAGATTTAGTTTCTTCCCCCATCAAATAAGACCTCTCCAGATTAAAAATCTATGATTCTGTGAAATGCTATCATGTCCTTACCTTTCTGTAAAGACATTATTATATTTGGATTAAACAATAAATTACACATTTGTCTGAATTTGAAAAGAGTAGTTGGACAGGAGGTAATAAATGTTTTGACTAGAGTAAATCATTAAAAATTGTCTCCTAAGGCATGAAGGTATTATCATTTATATTGGTGGAAGGAGCATTGACATGAATGAAATCAAGAATCTTTGAAGTATTCAAGTATTAATAAAATTGTAATACAATGTAATAATATATAATAATATTATGGAAATGACTCAAGCTAATAAGGTAAAAATGATTACAGATATCCCTGACAATTAAAAGGATTCATTTTCTGATTTAGATATAACTTTAGTGGCTCCTGCCAAACTCTATATACATTTTTAAAGACTTATGTTTGCTGGACAGGCCTGCTATATGATCTATTACACTAAACATAATATGAATTTTCACTATCTTTGCTAGGTCCATTCTAGCAAATGAAAATGATTTTTTAAACACTGAAAATCAGTTTGGATAATATCTGAATCAAATCATCATCAGGAAGTTCAAGGGACATATTGTCAATGATTAGTTAACAGAAGTGCACAGAAAATAATAGAATGACTCAGCTAAAGGGGGCAAATCCTATGTCTCAGAGGCAAGTTTTTCCCAGAACCTTTGTGTCTCACAGATTTTTAAAACCAAACAAAAAGAAAAGAAAAGAAAAAAACCTTTCTGTTTTACAGATTTAGGGTTTAAAGTTTTGAAAACTTATAGCTTCCTCCTATCTGCTCCCTAGGATCTTTCCAGGTTGCTGTTTACTGTTTAAGAAATCAGTGCTTTTTATACTCTACTAATCATTACCTCTTGCAAATAAGTTCAAATGCAATGTTCACTGGAGAACCTACAGGTATTGAAGAAATTTCTAAAAGTTTTTTTTTTTAATCAAAATGAGCTTCATATTAATAATTTCCATTACTAAGTAGCTTTACACAATAGCTGTATAACCACTTATTAAAGATAAAAAGATGGAATAACCATTCAGTTATGAGTTAGACTCATATTATTTCTTGTTCAGAAGATTTATAATTTTGTAATTCAGCAGAAGATACATAAAATGGCTAAAATTTATATAGTGCATTAAAACTTGAAAGTACTTTTATATAAAATTCAATCTTTTCAGTGATCTTGTGAGATAAGTGTTGGAATCCTAGTGTCAACTCAACTTGAAACAAGGTGAAAACACAAGGGTGATGTCAGGGTCCTGGTGTTAACTCAATAGAATTGATACAGTGGTTGTTGTTTTACACCTTAGAGCGAATCCTTACAGGATGACAGGTTGCTAATACTGATAGACAATAATGCTTGTGTTCATACCTTTAGAGAGCTCATAGAAGCAAGAAATATTTAAGTATTTAAGTTAAGTAAGTTAAGTTAAGTAAGACACAATAAAAGATCTGACCAAAATGTTGGTGTTTTTTCTTCTTAAAATAATAATAAGATGGTTCTCTCTGAGAGAAGTTTTCTCGGGGAGGTTTTCTGGAGGCAGCCTTAGTTTCAATTAATCACTCCAAATACATCCAGGTGCTAAAAGTTCAGATCTATTATTGTGTCCTTCAATATAGCCCAGTTAGCTCAGAGGCCTATCTCTCTGCTTGGTTCCAAGTGCTCTTTGAGCTTTGTCCTTTGTTCCTGCCTCTGCTTTCTTCAGCCTCCAGCCAGGCCCAAGGTGGAAGATGCAATGAATCTCTCTTGTCTGGGAGAGAGAGTTTGTGGGCTTCTTCCCAGAGTGCTCCTCTCTGACCCCAATCAATGTTCGAAGTAATTCTTTTTAGCTCTAAGAGCTTCCTCCATATATATGATCTCCCAAAAGTTAACTCCTCCTTCTGGAGGCAGGGCTTAAAGGAGGTGTAAATTTGGATATCTCATACTAAACCGTGTGAACTCCAATGAATACTTAAATATTTCTTGCTTCTATGAGCTCTCTAAAGGTATGAACACAAGCACCCGTCACCCTGTAAGGATTCGCTCTAAGGTGTGAACCAACAAGCACTGTATCAATTCTATTGAGTTAACATCAGGACCCTGACATCACCCTTGAGTTTTCACCTTGTTTCAAGTTGAGTTGACACTAGGATTCCAACAGATAAATACTTGTATTATCACTGTTTTACAGGTGAGTAAACCAAGGCTTGAGAAAGATTAAGAGGTTCCCATAGAAATCAGTGTTTGAAGAAATTTCTAAAGTAAATTTTCTTGACTCCATCTCCTATTTAATATCTACAAGGTCATCTAGAAGAGAAGCTATTTCTGTAGTCCCTATGTTATAATTCTGTATTGGACTCTAAATAACCTTTAACTTCTCAGGGACCTATTACACCTCACATACCTTTTGGGATCCAACAGGTACATATATGGCAGGGAAGAGATTTGATCCCATTAATCCAATAAAGATTTTTATTTGACTTTTAATTGTGGCTGCTTCCTAAACTAAGTAAACTCACTAAAATTCTCTTCTCTTTCTGTTAAGGAGTTTGGGGACTTGAGGATTTGGGAGAAGGTGTTAAAACCAATTTTAAAGGAGAGCTATGGTCTTTGAAAAATAGTTGATAAGTAATATTAAGGGCTGGTGTGTGACTAAGTTGACTCCCACTGTAATATAAAGATTTTACTGAAAAATGTAGCCATGGTAATAAGAGTATAGTAATAATGGGTTGGAACTAAGCTTTAATTAAAAAAAAAAAAACATTCCAATATTAAAATCCCATTTTATATTTCACCTTATTTTTAGCAAAAAAAAAAAAAAAAAAAAAACAAGTATAGAAACAGCAAATTTACACAAACATAATTTTTATTTTCAAAAGGTAATTTCTGTTTCATAAAATAAATATACTGAACCATACTTGAATGTCTAAGATGCTCCCATAAGTGTGTTAAATAGCACAGATAAAAATGTTAACTCTTTGAGAACTTTAAAATTTTAAATACTTTTGATTATTCTTAGATTAAATTATAATATTTAGTAGTATTTAGTATTGCCTACTAAACATAAAGATAAAATAATATATGTTTAAAGTAATTTATTGTTTTATAATCAGTTATGCTCCACATTTTAGTAACAAGGGATGTTATTTTTATGTAATACTAATATTAAGATAGGAATCACTTAAGGATTATAACTTTCCTAAAATCAGTCTAGAATAGGCTTGGGGGGGGTAGTCATTATTTTTGCAAAAATTGCATTATATGGATCTAGTGAAAAATATACCTTATTCTATTATTATAAATATTTAAAGAGGGACATTTACAATAATAAGAGCCGGCCAACCAATCAGAATAGAATAGGGAAAGGAATAAAATTTGGGAGATATGAAAAGAAGCCTTCATTCTAGTGCATGCTCTATGATAAATTCTCTGTGTGACCTGCAATAAATCACTTCATTTCTCTTAACCTCTAATTCTTCATCAAATGAGGATGTTGAACTAGACAATTTCAAGGGTTTCATTTATCTCCTAAATAACATGATTCTATTGCTCAGCCTACAAGGTAAAACTCTGGAAAATAAAGTTCAATTTTCAGGCTGAAACTCGTCTTTCTAATGCTCCCAGATTATCTTTCTACCTATATCTATCACCTTTCCTCAACTTAAAGTCTCTTTATTCATTATTCCTAAGAATTAAGGCAATATCTTCACTGTAAGGTCCTGTCGCTATGTTCTAAAGCAGTGTGTTGCACAACCAGAAATTAGAAATTTCTTTCTTATTTCATGTAATACCTCCATACCTACAGATGCTATAGTTATATTTCTTTGTCTTTGGGAGCAACAAATCAGCTAGCCTTTTACATGACAGCCTTTTAAATATCTAATGCAAGTTATTAAGTCTGTTTCTTCTTAATCTTCTCTTATCCAGACTAAATACATGAAGATTTCTCAATTACTTATCAGCAATATGGAATTTTTTTCAAGCATATTACCTACCACTAAATATGTTCTGTCAGATTTCTAGTTTTCCAGTTCCCATATCTTAAATTGTGGCATTGAAACAGAACATATTATTCTAGAACCCAATTTCTTAAATCCCATATAGGTTCTCATAACTGAATGTAGGAGTCAGGAAATTATGATTTACTATAAGTAAATGTTTTAATTGTATACATATTTTATATACCTATACATCTGAGGTGATGGAAAATTTTCCTGGGCAAAAAGGGGTCATGAAAATGTTTAAGAAGCCCTGTAGGTAGGGTGAGCAGTGCATGTTGTAGTAGGACTAATAAAAGTTCAAAAAGAGAGTCCTTTCAGTTGTTACTTCCGTAGTTAAACTATAATACTTCTGATTTCTTAGATTTCAGATGCATTGACACAGACATCAAAAAAAGTCTTAGGTCTAAACAAATGAAAATTTTCATCTCAAAACTTGAGGTTGATATCTATTAAAAAAGGACAATATAATAAAACATGCATTTATTAAGTTGCTACCATATATGAGGCTTGGTTTTATGTGGGCAAGATGAAAATAAGAAACAAAAAGACAATCCCTGTCCTCAAGGAGATTATAATAATAATAATATGTATATAATAAATATATGATAATAATAATAATATAGCTCCTTGAGGAGCTTATAATATAATAAAGAAAGACAATACACAAAAGCAAGCAGAAAAGGGAGGGGAGAAGCAGACTAAGAACAAAATGATGGCAGAGTATAATCAGAATTCAGCTGATGGGAAATGAAGAGCTCACTAGACTTTTGAGCCCTCTTGGTATAGTGACTTGGAGCTGAATACTCTGAATATAAGTCTTAAAACTGCAATAGTCTCCATGATGTTGTTCTCTTGGGCTGGGATGTGTGAAATAGAATCCAAAAGGTAGATTTCATGGAAAATGCTTCTCTGTTTTCAATTAACAGAGAAATATCTATCATATACTGTGTTTATATGTACTATAAAAAAAATCTAAATGTAGAACTTAGAAAAACCAAAGGTTTTTATTAATATCCCTTGAAATCTTCTAAAATTCTTCTAAGTTTATAAAAGCCTTATCTCTCAGGGAAAAAAAAGATGGCCATTCAATGAAGTAGGGAAATTTCATTTATTTTTAATGAAAAGAGCAGAGCTGAACAGAAAATTTGATTTTCAAATACAGAACTCAAGAGAATTTTAAACAGGGAAGGAAAAAAAAACAACTATTTTTTAAGGTTAAAATATTTACATCCCAACATGAGAAGATGATATGCATAACTCTTGAGAACTTTATGTTTATTAGTGGGATACTTGGTGTAGGTATAATTTGATTTTACAATGATAATATTAAAAAAAAAAACTAGGAGTGGAAAAAAAGATTGTATTGGAAGAAAATGAAAGGGGATAAATAGGGTAAATTACATCACATGAAGAAGCAAAAAAAAAAAAAAAAACTATTACAGTTGAGGAAAAGAAGGGAGAGGGATGAGTTTTGTGTCAACCTTAATCTTATCAGATTTGGCTCAAAGAGAGAATATCAGACATATTTAGTCTCATAGAGAAACCTATCTCATCCTACAGGGAAGCAGAAGGAGAAAGAGAAAGGAAAGTTGAAAGCTAATGAAGGAAGAACAGAAGTAGAAAGGCAAAGGGATGAAAAAGAGGGAGGCCTGAAAAAGGAGAGGGCAAATTGAGAGAGATGATGGTAAGAAGCAAAACACTGGTGAGATGGTAAGAAGCAAAACATTGGTGAGGAGGAAAAGGGAGAAAGAAAAAAGAAATGTATAACTTGGGGAAAATAAGATGATGGGAAATATATAGAGTTAGTAACTTTATCTGTGAATGTGAATGGGATGAATTCTCATATAAAATGGAAGCGGATAGCAGACTGGATTAAAAAGCCAGAATCCTACAATATGTTGTATACAAGAAACACATTTGAAGCAGAGTGATACATAGAGAGAAAGTGTAAAAGGCTGGAGCAGAATCAATTATGTTAATAGATGAATGAAGTTAAAAAAAAAAGTAGGGGTGGTAATCCTGATCTTAGATCAAGAAAAAGCAAAAGTAGATTAATTAAAAGAGATAAGAAAATATCTTCCAAGTTAAGAGAGCTGAAAGAAGAAAACAAATTAATCTTTAGTTAATTTGATGAGAAAAAAAATCAAATTGGTAGTATCAAAAATGAAAAGGGTGAACTTTGCACCAATAAAAAGAAAACAATTAAGAGCTACTTTGCTTAACTGTATGCCAATAAATCTGATAACTAAGTAAAATTGATGAATACTTTAAAAATATTCATTGCTAAGATTAACAGAGGAGTACATAAATTACTTAAATAGTCCCATTAAAAAGAAAGAAAGAAATTGAACAAGCTATTAATCAGTTCCCTAAAATCTCCAGTCATATGGATTTAGAACTGAATTCTACCAAACATTTAAAAAATAATTAATGTCAATACTATACAAACTATATAGAAAAATAGAGAAAGGAGTCTTACCAAAATCTTTTTAGACCCAAATATCGTGTTGATACCCAAACTAGGTAGGGTCAAAATGGCAAAAGAAAATTATAGACAAATTCCCTAATAAATATTGATGTAAAAATCTTAATGAAATATTAGCAAATAAATTATAATAAATTATCACCAGGAAAATATATCATGACCAAAATATACCTAGACTAAAGACTGAGGCTTTATACCAGGAATGCAGAGAAGATACAATATTAGGAAAACCTTTAGCATAATTGACTATATCAATAACCAAATTAACGGAAATCATATGATTGTATCAATACATGTAGGAAAAGCATAAAATCAAACACCCATTCCTATTAAAAAAAAATATGATTGCATAGCAATAAATGGAGTTTCCCTCAAAAATGATCAGTAATAGATTAGCAAAGCTCTTTACAAATATATTATTTGAGCCTCACAAAAATCCATTATTCTCATATGAAGGAATGGAGACAAACAGAGGTTAAGTGACTTGCCCGCAGTCCCAGATCTAGTAAATATCTAAAGCTGGATATGAAGATAGACCTTCCTGCCTTCACTTCATGCCCATCAAGCTAGTACAAGTACAAGTACAAGCTAGTTGCTCCTTCATTAGTAAAAGGTTTCAGAATCAGGACTCATAACTAGGTTTGTATCTACACTATAGTAATTATTATTTTTTATTTATAGCCATGAGAATTAGATATCTTAATAAAGCCATAGATACCTGTGAATTTTCATAGAGATGGTAAAACAGGGTTTTCCTACAAATAAGGTTGTTCAATATAATTATTGTATAACCATTGAGTAATAATAACTTGAATATAATAATAGGATTGCAAAAATATGAAAGACTTCAGAATTCTGATCAAAGCAGTGATCAATTATGTCTTCAGAAGTCTGATACTGAAATATACTTCTTACCCCTTGGCAGGAAGTTGATATACAATTTCAGGGCCAATGTGTTCATTTGATTAGCTTGACTATAAATATTTATTAAATGGAAGGATTTCCAAGTATACTGTCCATCACCACAATTTCTTGCTTGTCACATTGATTATTCAATTGGTTAGCCACTTTTCATGAAGTGGAGTTGACACCAGAACATCCAAGTAACTATAGTGTGAGAACTTAAAATGGTGTTCTAATGGATAGTCTATGAAAAAAAAACAAATAATTTTTTTTATAACTAACAGAATTGTGCTTGAGTTTCTCATTTTTCTCCAGAATTCTCCTTGTATGATACTAATTTGGTCCTTGTATTTCATAATAAAAATGTAAGTTTCTTGAGGGCAAGAGATTTGTCATTTTATATATTGGCATCCCCTGAATCAAGCATAATGCAAATATTTGATAAATATAAATGTTAAATCCAAATATAATATATAATAAATATTTAATAATGTTTTATGAATTAATTTGACAAATAAGAAAAGAGAATTTTGTTTCATAATGGCGGCAGGAATGTAGAAAAGTAGAGAAAACTATGTAAATAGTAATATCAGCAAGCCAAAGAATGGTCTTAATAATATTAGTAAGATGCAAAAGCCCAAAATCAAAAATTGTCAAACATATCTGCACATGCCGAAATAATTACCATCATAATGATTATCACAGAAAACACAAAGAATAATAGATAGCCTCAGAGAAAGCCTAATGATATTTTAAATTATGGCAACTGAAAAAAAATTATATCTCAGCTGCCAGGGGAAAAAAATATTTGCAAGATTGAAACAATTGTTGCAAATACAGTGGCTAAAACTAATGATTATTTTGGGCTGACAAAACCAGAAAATACATCAAGAACTCTTTCATCCATTACTTTCAATTATGAGCATGCCACCATGGAGATAGTTTCAAATATACACATTCACATTTGGTCAACAAAGCAGGTATAAATATTTTAAAGTACCTCTGCTAAAAAAAAAAAAAAAAAAAAGCAAAACCAAGCTGGAATAAATTCATAGGGGGTGGTGAGGAATGGATTCTCTTTTTCCACACTTAAATTGCTTATGGATTGACAGGCAGACTGTTATCCTTCCATGTTTGCTCTCATCTCAGTGCACTAGATATAAACAAGGATGAAGGACTAAAACATTCCACACTTGGGGGTTAGCTTTTATCTTTAATACTGAGTAAAAATGTTTACTGCCTAGAATCACCTGTGTATAGACTTAAATAGATGAAACATGGGATTGGTCAAGTTCTCAGTCTTTTTTCCTAAAGCATCACCTAACGGTTCTTTGAACATAGTGTTCATTTAATTAAAATGTGCTGGATTGCTTTCCCTATGATTTGCACTTTTTTTTTTCATATTCTATGTTCAGTTGGAAGATTTCCTGAAAATCGAAATGGCTATTCAAGAATGGACTTTTTCAAGAAACTCAAATGAACTAGTATCTATCAAAAATTTTATCTTCCTAGACAAGTAGAACACAGAAGAGGAAAATAAAAGTTCTTAATGTTAAAATGTCTCAACTTATTTGTGAACAATTAGCCCCAATCAAAATACATTGTTTCCTAAGATACATGTGGAGGAGGGGTAGAAGTGTGGAAGGTAGAAAATTTATATGTATCAGCAAAGAAATGATGTACATCAAAAAATGTTCTTTGAACTCATAAGGACGGTGCCAATAATATGGTTTGCCCAGAGGAAGAAAAATGGTGTCAAAATTCCCACTAGATATCCTTAAAAAACAAAGCAAGAAAAATAAGTAAAGCAACCCTATGGACAAGAACAATTTGCTGGGAGCACACCACTAGCTAATGCTGACACCCCCTCTTTCCATTTTGGGGAACTGTGCATCTGCAGCTGAATTTCGAGTCAAGCTGTTAGAAAATAAAACAGTAACAAGAATGAAGGACATGAGGCTTCCATGAAGAATGGAAACAAAACTAACCCTGCAAATTCACAGTGAATATATGTTTGATTCATCATCTAAAAGCTATACTTTGGCAAGTATAGTTGTATTGTTTCTTCTTTTTCCTTAATTTGTCCTATACAGATCAGAAAAATATAATGGTGCTAACACGTCAGTATATTTGGCAAATATATAGATACAGGATATGAAACAATTAATAGGTAGCAACACAACAGTATTTTTAAAATCCCAGATGACCAAAAAGAAAACCAAAAGTTTTATTAACAGAAAGGATTTCTATAAAGAACAGTTATCATGAAACGTTATTACACAATAGCCAGAAAATACATACCCCGCCACAGCCACTCTTCCCACCCCATTGCTTTTTATATCTCTCAGGCATTACTAATGTATACAGTTTCATTCTTGATATCTTAAGAAGGATTTTGAGGAAACTGAAGACCCACAAATGTGTAGCACAAATTATTTTGGTGACAGAAAATAGAACACGTGGGAAAAATTTAAAAGAAATTGAGTTAGTTTTCAAAAAAGAAATTAGAAGTGGCTTAGCAGAAAAGGATAAGAGCACCAAACTATATAATCTGGAAGACCTTGGGTTCAAACCCTGCCTCAGATACTTATTTTGATGCCTAATTCTAAATGAATCACTTAACATCTTTGCTATTCATTTGTGTTACTTACAAAATGGAAGTAATCATAGCACCTACTTCACAGCTTTATTGTGAGGCTCAAATGAGAAAACACATATGAAGTACTTTATGAATCTTAAAGCACATATAAATTCCAGTAATTAATATCATATAAAATGTTTGTGGCAGACTTTTTCTGTAATGGCAAGAAACTGGAAACTGAGTGGATGCCCATCAGTTGGAGAGTGGCTAAACAAGCTACATGTTATGAAATATTATTGTTCTATAAGAAACGATCAGCAGCAGGATGATTACATAGAGGCTTGGAGAGACTTACATCAGAAACTGATGCTAAGTGAAGTGAGCAGAACCAGGAGATAAATGTACATAGTAACAACAGTTATATAAAGATCAATTTTGATGGACATGGCTCTTTACAATAAGGAGATGATTGAGGCCAGTTCCTATGATCTTGTGATGAAGAGAGTCATCTATGCCCAGAGAGAGGACTGTGGGAACTGAGTGTGGATCGTAACAGCATTTTCGCTTTTTTTGTTTGCTTGCATTTTGTTTTCTTTCTCATTTTTTTTCCTTTTTGATGTGATTTTTCCTGTGCAGCACAAAAATTGTATAAATATGTATACATATATTGGATTTAACATATTTTAATATGCTTAGCATATATTGGATTACTTGTCATCTAGGGGAAGGGATGGAAGAAGGAGGAGAAAGAATTGGAACACAAGGTTCTGCAAGATTATTGTTGAAAAACTATCCATGAGTATGTTTTGAAAATAAAAAGCTTTAATAAAAAATTGCAAAAAATAAAATAAAATAAAATAATTGAAAAAATAGCTTGTTTCCAAATATTTAAGATGTCATTAGAAGAAAGATGATATCAACCTGTCCTCTCTGTTCTCAGAAGACAGAATTGAAACAAATTGAGTTTTAAAATGTGAGAATCCCCAACTGATAAATGGCCAAAGGATATGGCAGTCTTCAGATGAAGAAATTAAAGTTACATATGGTAATATAGAAAAATGCTTTAAATCACAATTGATCAGAGAAATGAAAATTAAAACAAGTATGAAACATCATCTCACACCTATCAGATTAGCTAAGATGATAGAAAAGGAAAATGATAAATGTTGGAAAAGATGTGGAAAAATTGGAACATTAATGCATTGTTGGAGTTTTGAAATGATGCAACCATTCTGGACAGCAATTTGAACTCTGTTCAAAGGGCTATAAAACTGCATCCCCTTCGATCTAATAGTGTCACTACTGGAACTATATCCCAAAGAGATAATGAAAGAGAGGAAAAGGATACACAGATACAAAAATGTTTGTAGAGCATTTTTTTTTGTGGTGGCAAGGAGTTGGAAATTAAGCAAATGCCCATCAATTGGGGAATGGCTGAATGAGTTATGAGTATATGAATATAATGAAATACTATTGTGGTATAAAAATTGATGAGCAGACAGATTTCATCAGAATTTGGAAATACTCATATGAACTGATGCTGTGACATGAGCAGAACCAAGAGAATATTGTACATAGTAATAGCCTTACTATGTGATCAACTATGATAAAGTTAGCTCTTCCCAGCAATACAAAGATCTAAGACAATTCCAAAAGACTCGTGATGGAAAAATGCTATCCACGTCCAGGGAAACATCTATGGAGTCTGAATGCAGAGCTAAGAAGATTCTCAATTTTGTGTTGGTTTGCTTTTCTTTCTCATAGTTTTTTCTTTTTGTTTTGATTGTCTTTTTACAGCATGAATAATATGGAAATATGATTAATATGATTGTACATATATGACCTATTGTTTGCTATTTTAGGGAGGGGGTAAAAGGAAGGGAAGGAGAGAAAAAATTTGGAACTCAAAATCTTATAAAACTGAATGTTGACAATATGTAATTGGAAAAAACATTAAAAATGTGGGACAGAATTTCTAAGTTAATGTAAAAATACCAGGTGAAAGTATTTTCGCCTTTAGTGCATTGGTTAAAACTCTTATGATGTATTTATGAAAGGTCAGAGACTTAGAACTTACACAGAAAGAGAAAGCTAGTAAAGCCTATTATTTAAATTTAGTGTGTGTGTGTTATATAACTAATACACATTGAACTTTAAGGTTTGCAAAACATTTTCCTTACAACAAGCTTAACTTATACTTAGGTAGTATGTGTATTTTTACCCCTAATTTATAGATGAGGAAAATGACACTCTAACAGATTAAAGACTTGTCCTTGATCACATAGCTAGTAAGGACAAGGATTTAAACATATCTTCCTGATGTCAATACAGTGCTATTTACATACCATACTATAGATATTACAATTCAAATCCATTGAATTGCTAAGATGGAAAGAAGAAACTCATGTCAGTAAGAGTTATCAAATACTAGATTAAACCAAGAAAAATTATAGGATCTTTATTACTAAAAAATTCTAAGAATTTTAGTGACAACTACCTAATATGGCTAAATTCTAAGTTCTACTTAGAACCTAGTGACATCTTCAACTACTTCTCAGCTTAAAAACTATATGATGGTAAGGGAAAGACAAAAAGCTAGATAAGCAATAAATAGAAAAAATTAATCCACATTAAGGTATAATAGAGAGGAAAAATAGAGCTTTACATGCTATTATGCCAATATTTATATATCACTTTTCAAATCACTAAAATAATAACAAAAGCAAAAGTATATAAGAAAATAAATTCTCAAGACAGGATTGAATAAATACCCCAAAAGATATATATATAATTTTTAGTGGGAATACTTGAAAAATAGCAAAATATTTATTTAAAAAGCCCTAAAGTGGGAAGTAACTAAATTACATTTTTATTTATCTATAAACAGAAGCCTAGATCAGGTCACACAGGACTTAGACTTTTAAATCTTTTCTCTAGAAACACTGACAAAAATCTATGGAAAAAGCCAATTAAGTTTGTATACTTCACTTTTATGAAGTTTGTTTTGGGTCACATTTCCATCATAAATGCAATACTATGACATTCTCCACTGAGACAACATAAGTGATTAAAGTCTTATTAATAGTGAGATGAAAAAATTGTTCTTAAATATAGGAAGAGACATAGTATTTATAATTTCTTCCATACTTTTCTAGATTAGATTCTAGATGAGATTAGAATAAATTGAAGTATAAATAAAATGGTAGCTTAGAAGAAGAAAGGATAATTTTGGTTGGAGGAATCAGGTTAGACAAAGTACAAAAAGATAGGTCAAAAAATAAATATTTGTAATGAAGCTAATAAAACATATTTTAATGTTCTCTGACTACAGCTACCACTTATCAAATGTTTACTTTGCACCTTAGTTTGATACTCAAAAGAAATCTTTTTAAAAATAGTTTGGAAATTTCCACAAATTAAAGTCCTAAGAGGCCTTTAAAAATATGATTAGGAGATGGACCATTTGATTTTGAAATATTAAATCATCATAAATTCCAGTTAAATAGATAAATGTTTACGTGTATCATAAGTGAGAAACACCAACTCTGCAGCGAGTAATTGTATATAAAATTGTACCCAGAACTTTGTTGTAAACAAAGCATTAGAATACTTAAAAGAAACTGGGAAAGTACTTTGCCTATACTTTTCCAAAGAAGGTAGTATAAAACAGCTACCTATTTCATAAAACTTAAACATAAAACTTTTTCATACCTGGCTAATTTTATCTTGCTGTTCCCCAATCTCAAATGGTCTCTTTGGAAGGTTTGAAGATATACTGCTTCTTCTTGAACCATGTCCTACTGAGTCATTTTGTACATCTTTTGATATTCAACAAAAACTTTCAGGTACCCAAAAAATTATGAAAAATGAATTACTGCAATATACTGTTTTCCTACCTCACATAAAAAATTCCACTGTTTCTAGTGTTTTGGGGGAGGTTAATTATGGCTTTGGAATATTTATTTTTCATTGGATGAAATGAATTATAAATGTTTCAGTGTTTGTGTTTAATTATGGGTATATTCAATTTAGCAATAATAAAGTTCATCATTGTATATGAATATACATAATATATACATATACACATAAGCATGTGTACACATGTATGTGTTTATCATTTATTTAGAGCTCCATCCTCCTAATATCACATTTGAGAAAACTGAGTCACAAAGCAGTTAGTCATTTAAGCCAAGGTCATCTGAGATGTAATTTGAACCCAGTCTTCTTGATACCTAGATAAATATTTTAACCACTATATCAGACTATATGTTATTTTTTATTTGTTGCACTGCATTAAAATAATAAATAAAGTTTTACCCGATGGCAGGGAAGGGTCCCTAGTTTCCATCAATTTCTTTAAAGTATTGTTTTTACATGTGGACCAGACTGTGTGACTGTCACTTTGGCACAACTTGGGGAGGGAGATCACCAGGTTGGCCTCTATATAATGGACCATGGAAACTCTCAAAACTCTGTAAGGAGTATGAAATACCTAATGGTGAAGGGGGAAATCCCTCTACTGATGAAATAATAAATTCCTGAAGTGACAAAGAAATATTTCTAAGGTAACCTGTCTTTATTTAATCTGACTCTCTCTGTGGATCTCTGTCTCTTGTCTGTCTATATTTCTTCATTTTATTTCTAGGAAACAAAGAGCTATATTGAAAGAAGGCTGGTTTTCTAAAACACCAAAGTAGCAAAAATAAGATACTCCAAACCAAAAAAAAAAAAAAAGTAAAATTTAGGGACTATCTATCTTTAGTAGCTAAAAAGAATATTGTATTTTATATCTATCAATTTTATGTTTATTGATTTCTATTTTTTATTTGTCAATTCTACTTTTAAGCTCATCTGTGAAGAGGAGGAAATTGCTTTTTCTTTAGTTAATTTCTGTATTTACCTTATGTAAATCTAATAATGGATTGTTGAGAAAGGAAAAAAATATTGATGGCACAAGAGATTTATAGAAGATATGAACACCAATGGTATAGCTGATCACATACCATGATCTTCCTAAACAATGAAGTCAATTAACAGGTTAATTTGGATTTCTTTTCCCTTCAGGAAAGGCTCATACTTCTATTTTGAGACATATTTTACTGAAATTGTTTACAATACAAAATAAAATATCTTAAATAGGAAGAAGTGGTTATAGCTCTTTACAATATCTAGAAAATGCATTAAGATCTCTAGTTAAAGTAAGTTCAATATATGAAAGAAAAAGCATCTATTAGGAACTTTCAATGTTCATGATGGCACTCTGTTAAATTATGGGGATAAAAAGAGAAATACCAAAGACACCCTTCCCTTAAGGAGCTAACATCTTACAAAGAGGAACCATACTTACACATGGGAAGTTTCAGTGGCAAATCATATGGAAAAAGTTCTATGGTCCTTGGGATGCAATACCAAGGCAAATGTTAATGCATTTTTTATATAGTCACTTTAATTAATAAAACCACATCAATTTCTGATATTGAATCATTTGACATTGCCAGGGATTTTTATGGAGAAAACTTTCATGCTCACGTTTTCAGTCAGTGTGCATGCTGAAGATTTAGAGGCTATAGTACCTATAAAAGCATTTATCTGGTTACATGTAAACAAATATTGATTTCTTAAATGGTGGCTATGAAATCTGAGCTGGAAGTAGAGTAGATAATTTGGGGATGATTAGTGATGAGCTCTTACAAAATTTATGATCAACCTAACAGTGTAAAATTCACTTGAAATCAGAAAAGCAGGGAGCCAAATGACAATAACCAGAAATCCCAAAAGCTAGAAATAAAAGCATCATCCTGTTAATAAAGACTGCTTTGCACACATAGTGAATACTTTATACCCAACTAAATCTCATTTTGATTTACTCATTTCCCTCATTTTGATGAAGATTAAGAGACATTCATCTTTTATGACATGGAAATTCTTTCTAATGTCCTTTTTTTGTTTGTTTGTTTGTTTGTTTTTTTGTTTATAACTTTTCCTGTAAAGGTCCTGCATACCATTATGTTAAGTTAATATATAAAGATGCTCCATTGTGTTTTAATGATCAATTTGTCAACTATATTTTGGAGAAGTAATTCTACAATGATTAAAAAGAAGCTATTTTTTAAATTCCCAAGATATATAGAAATAGAATACATTCACATAGTTCTTTTGTGGATAAAATCCCTTATGAGATCTCATTTTCAAATAAGCCAGATAAATTCTTGCATTACAAAAGCTCCCATTGTATAAGACAAAACTGAAACATCTTTCTTGAACATTTCACTCTACTAATGAGTATAAACTATTCCTTTCCATTCCTGACACAATGAAAGGTTTTTCTTCCTTCCTTTCCTTTTTTTTAAAATGTCAGAGATGTCAAACCCTGAACCAGGCATAGACTCAAATGATTCAACACATTTCTGGTCAGTAATTTTTAAAACATTTCCTTTCTTTTGGCAGAAACAATAGGCTGGCATCTCTGAAAAAGTGAAAGTTGAACCTATTAGAATTTTCAGAAAAAATTATCTACTCAATTACCTCTGATTACAATTTATTGAAGTGAAAATTATCATATTTATCTTATAATCTTTGGCCATTACATAATGTGGTTGTTAGTGTCTAATATGAATGAGTATCATTTTGAATGATTATGTCAGTATGGTATAATAACCTCAAAATTACATTTTAAATTAATTTAAAGAGAGTTCAGGAACTACTTAAATTTTTTTCATCATATTTTATAATCATGTCCCTGATAAAGATATAACTTTTCTTTTATTAATTACCTACTTTATTAAAGATTTTGTACTAAATGATGGACATATGAAGGCCAAAAAGAGTAAGTTCTTGCCTTAAAATATATACATATATATTCTAATAGGAAATATAGCATAAACATGTGATAAGCAAATATAAATACATTTGAAGAGGAAGAAAACATTAACAATTAGTAGGATAAGGGATGATTTCATGGAAAAAGAGAATCTGTGTTGAATGTCAGAGAATAGTAGGATTCTGAAAAGAAGAGTGGTCCATGACATGCATGGGAGAATAGAGTAGGAGGTGTAAGGGAAGAAAACTAACTTGTACAAATGCATCAAGTTTGGAGATAG
Organism: Sarcophilus harrisii; assembly: GCF_902635505.1. NCBI lineage: Eukaryota > Metazoa > Chordata > Mammalia > Dasyuromorphia > Dasyuridae > Sarcophilus > Sarcophilus harrisii. The sequence continues at coordinate 164,019,328 of NC_045427.1, forward strand.
AATGTAATTTCCTGAAACACCTAGCAGATCACTACAGATGAAATGTATATTTTGGGGAGAAAGAGAAAGCAATATAATGAACTGGGAAAATAGATTGCAGACAGCCTTGTATCTATAGGTCCCAGTTCAGCCCTATTTGGACAACAGGATATGGCTAATAATAATAATAGCAAATGCACAATATTTTAACATTCAATAAAGTATTTAACCTTTATTTCATTTGATCTTTATAGCACTATTGTGAGATATGGGTTATTATTTTTTCCCATTTTACAGATGAAGAAATTGAAGTTGAGAAATAAGTGATTTTTTTGAGGTCATACAGCTGTTCTTCCTGACTCCAAACCTACTGTTCTATTCACTACACCATCTACTACCTAATGTGTCTTCTACAAGGAAGTAGTTTTTTTGTACAGTAGATTGAGCCTCAGACTTGGAATCAAGACCTGAGTTCACAGCCAGTATCGGACATTCACTCACTAGTTGTGTCATCTTGGGCAAGTCACTTAATCCCTTTTTGTCTCAGTTCCCTAAAATATAAAAAAAGGATATCAATAGCATCTATTCTTCCTGCTCACCTCCAACAACTATATTCTTCAAGTTAAGAGTACAGTTCCTTTTGTAAAAATCTCCTTTCAGGATGATACAGATCTATGGTGCATTAGATAAAGCATTGGACTTGGAATCAGGAAGAACTGAGTTCAATTAACTTAACTGTCTGTGTGATCCTATAACTCTTAGCCTCTCTTTTCTTCATCTGTAAAATGATGTAAAATTATCTGTAAAATTATAATAAAAACTAACTCATAGGCCTATTAAAAGATCAAATAACATAAGTGAAAATGCTTTGCAAACCATAAAATGTTATGTAAATGCTAGCTACTATTATCAATCATCATCATTCATCATTGTTCTCTTCCTTCTCCTTCTCCACTTCCTCATCTATTTTGGGTATAATTGTTTAAACATTTCTGGATCTATCAAACTGTATTATTGCCCAGCACACATTTCTTCAGATTGATGAAAAGAATGAAATTATTGTTTCAATTGTGTCTGATCCCATTTGAGGTCTTCTTGGGAAAGACACAGGAATAGTTTACCATTTCCTTCTCCAATTCATTTTACAGATGAGGAAACTGAGGCAAACAGATTTAAGTGGTTTGCTCAGGATCACACTTAAAATTAAAATTTTAAGGGAAGAAATAGAAATGAAAGCTAATTAATTAAGTAATTAAGTGTCTGAGTCCAAACCTGAATGTACAAATAAGAGTTTTTTCTGACCCTAGAATCCATATTCCTATTTCATATACCTCTTAACTGCTCCAGATAAAAACAAAAGCATGAAAAAATCTATCAAATGTTTTTCTGAGATCTAGGTAACAAATTTGCTGAGATCTAGGTAATAAATTATAGTTACAAAGTTTTCCAGTCTACCAGTTTAATAACTATCAAAAAAGGAAATAAAGTCAGTTTTATTTTACATGCTTATGATGAAGCTCTGTTGGCTCCTACTAAAAGTTGTGTCCTTTTCTAGATGTTTCTAGAGGTTTCCTAGGTATCCTTGATGTTTCAGGATGATATACAATATATTATATATGATGATATATAAATTAATATATCAATGAATATATGATTACAATATAATAATATCAATATAATATGATGGTGCTTATAATCATTATATTTGCCTTTCTCCAGCATTAGAGCCTCTATTCACATTGAGTTTTCAAAGAACATATCAGATTGAGATCAATCTATAAATTTATTAGTTGAGTCAGAGATAAAAATAAGACAGGACAGGAGATTGTGATCAGAGATATTCATTTCAGAATTTAAGATCCTAAAGATAGTATAGTTTTGTATAATAATGATATTTAAGGTGTAATAGTTTTGAAGTACCCAAGGAAGAGTGGAAATAGTCTATTAAAGACCAAAAGACTTTTCTTTTCTTTTAAGCAATTAACATGGGTTAGAAAGACAACGGAGAAGAGAAGAGTTAGGGAAAAAAAAGAATTCAGTAAGAAGTCTCATTCAAAATTGAAGTAAACCACAATCATTTCCAAGTTTTAAAAATCCTGCTCTTTGTGGCATCTTTTTAAAAATTAAATAAATATATAACTTTATCTTTTATTCAGGAACTCATTAAAATTAATGATAATGTCTTATATTTCTATAGTGCCTTGCAATTTACAAAAAATATTTTATGTACTTAGTTGAGCTTCATAGTATTCTTGTGAGTTAGGCAGTGCTAATCCAATTATCTACCATTTCAAAGATGAGAAAATTGAGACTCAGTGGGATTAAGTAAATTGCCCAATGTCACACAGCTAATAAATAGTATAACTTCAAACCTAATTCATGTGGCTCCAAGCACAGTGCTTTTTCCATTGGTGAAGTTTGTTTATTTGACACAAACAAGGTAACTTTCCAATATCCTATGACTTGGGCTAATCCTGAGCTTGCAATATTATTAGAGAGTAAAATTTTCTCTTGGAGAAAGGAATGTCCTTTTACTGGACTTACTCATTATCATGGAATCTGAATAAAAGCTTTTAAAATGCTTTTTGCAATCTTTTACTTATTAGAAAAGACATTTCCCCTCTAATTTCTTCAATATCACAATTCCCTTTGCTACAAAGGTTTTTACTTCAAAAGTCAACTGAATCAAAATCTTACAAACACATTTTCATTGAGAAAATTAGAATTTTAAGTGAAGAAATAGAACTGAAAATTAATTTTATGATTTATTTTGAAGGCATCAAAAGATCTGTTGTTTAATAATTAGGACTGGATAAAAATTCTGTTTATTTTAAAATATTTATCTTAGTCATTTCTTTCACACATGTTTACAATTTGGCATAAATATAGAAATTGTGTTCATTCACAAGAAAAATAGAATTAGTGAAAAGTCACTTTCTAAGTGATGATTATGGATTAAGAAGGCCCTTCTTTAGTTTTAACACAATGAGCTAATCAAACAGAATGATTATCACTCCTTTTCTCTGTTTAGTAGAAGTTACTCTATAGACAAAAACAAATTAAAAATAAAGGAAAAATAAATCATCCCTATTTGAACTGGGGATTTATCTTCTTTGGTTTATTTGTCTGTCCATCTAACCCCATGACTTCATCAGTATAAGGTGCTTCCTATGTGGAATCTTCCTCTACCATGGAAAATCAGCTACACTTCTATAACTTCAGGTTTAGAGAGTTGTTTGGAAGATGTGGGAGTAAATGAACTTCCCCTTCACACGATCAGTGTGTGTGTGTAGGACAGGCACTCCAGGTGTTTCTTATTCAAAAGTCTACCTTCTATATACTATGTTATGTTGACATTCAGTCACTTTCTTAGGTTAATATTAATATTAACTTTCTTTAAGCAAATCAGTGGGTAAAGAACAAAACACAGCTGTGTGCCGAGTGACTAGAAGAAATCAGACTAGAATTAAAATTTCACTATGGGGAACCTATGTCAGACCATTCACACATTGATAATTGAACTAATTGTAGTTTCTTCAAAAAGTCATGCTGATTCCCCTGAAAAATATTGAATGTGATCCTTCCTGAGCTTCCAAAGGAAATAAAAATATTTTTTCTATGGAGTCAGAATTTCTTCATTAAATATTTTTTGAATATCAAAGATTTCAAACAATAGAAAATCTTGTAAGTTGCATGACAAAAATAGAGTGTCTAAAAAAAAGTTAAAGTTCATGGAGTCTACCAGATATTTTCCCAAATACTCATTATTTAGCAGAAGTATGGGAAAAAAGTTCATTCTATGTTATTATGTGGAATAGTTAGATGGTTCTAATAGAGTGAATAGTGAATAGAGCCCTGGACATAGAATCAGGAAGACTCATCTTCATAAGTCCAAATCTGGCCTTAGACATTACTTAGGCAACTCCTTTAATCCTATTTGCCTCAGTTTCCTCATCTGTAAAAAGAATTGGAGAAGTTAATGACAAACCACTCCAGTATCCCTGCCAAGAAAAATCCAAATTGGGGTAACAAAGAATTGGACAGGCCTGAAATGACAACAAAACAACATACCCATCGATTGAGGTCATTTGTGGGTATCTAGAGGAACTTATTAAATGGCCAGTAGTTAGCACAGTATTTAGCAAATAGTAAGCATGCAATAAATCCTGAAAAAGCATGTTCTAAAATAGTTATAAGAGAATGCTTCTAAATGTTTGAATTGCTGTAGTTGTATACTTTAATATTCTATAAGATAGAATTTATGTCCATAGAAGATGCAGTAATAAAAGTACTGTCATAGAAAAAAGGCCTATTTGCCTCAACACTATTCTCATTAAGAAGATGGGATTCTATTAAATCAAAGTCTCAATCTGACCCAGTCTCTTCCAGTAGTCTGACATCCTGCCAGTCTCAATCAGTCTCCATCTGAGTCTGACTTTGTCCCAATTTAAATACCCTATTACAATTAAATCATTACAGTATATTGAGTATATGTGAACTAAAGAACCATTACATCACAGTGCTAAGTACTAAGTATACTTAGTACACATATACTTATTATATGTAGACTAGAGAACCATCATCTCATCAATTCCATTGAGTTAACACCTTGTTTCAAGTATACTTCTCCAAAGTTGGTCCTCTACATCTCCTGCTTTCTTTTGTTTTAGAATACAGTTGGTCATGCTCTCCATGACTTCTCAGGAGAGTGAGAACACCAAACCACATATGGTTAGCAGGTTTCCTCTGAATTGAAGAGTCTTACTTGAAACAGGTATGTTATGGGCCAGAACTCTGTACTTGAAACAAGGATTCCTACAAGGTGCTAACTCAGTGGAATTGATGACAATGGTTATCTAGTTTAGCATGGTGATTAATAGTTCTTTAGTTTAGTATAATTAATTTAATCTTACAACAAATAATAGTTCCCAAGTGATATAATGATTGGTATATACTTAGTATACTGTAAATGATCTAATTATAATAGAGCATATAACTGGGACAAACCCAGCCAAGGTGGGACTGAGAGACAGATTCATTCCATCTTCGGTCAGGCTCCTGGTGACTCTCCTGGGGATCGAAAGGCTTGGAGACAGACTCAGAGAAGACGGAGCACTGAGGTGGGAGCTTAAGCTCTCGGAGCCAAGGAGAGACATTCATTCCATCTTCATCAGCTTCATGGTGGCTGGCCTGTCCTCCTCCTCCCCACACTGAGACCAAGGTCCATTGAAGGGCTTCAAGAAAGCTAATCAGGCCCCAGGCAAGGAGACAATAAGGAATTTGGACTTTGAACTTTAATACCTGGCTATTCTTGTGGTGATTACTCTGCTGAAATGAAGACTGGTCCAGAGACCTCCAGAAAACCAACCAGAACACTATACAGGTATACATAAATCCATCAGCATGGGAGGTATTATACAAGCACATAGTAATATAACACAGGCTAGTAGTGATGTAACAGACAACATGAATCAATATGAGGAATTATACCTGTCCATAAGTCCTAGAGGGAGGGTGTATAAATAACAATCACACACACACCTCCTTTAGCAGCCAAAACCAATCTATTGTCCGTTACCAATGATTTCTGCAAATTTTGAAGTCCTGCAACAATCTCATCATGTTTCAGGGAATCCAATGATTTCCTGCAGATTTTGAAGTCCTGTAGTAGTCTCATTACCAATTTTTGATGTTCACTGTCATGCTTTTTCAGTGGCACATGTAGTCAGAGATGGAACCATCGGATGTTTCTTGTGTCTTTTCCATCATTTCAAGGGTATGCTCCATCTTTCTCTGATGGACAAGGCAAATATGGCACATTTGGCACCCATCTGGTTCCTTCTTCACCTGTAAGAGATACAAGCAATCTCTCTCCCCCAAGCAGTTAACCTATCTGGTCCCTTCCATTCACCACTTTCTGAATCTTTCCACATCACCTGATAATTATCTAAAGATAGTGGAGTTGCTCGCACTGGACACTGCCCATCTAGTGGATTATAAAATCTGTCTGCCGGAGCCAGTGCATCTTTATCAAAAATCAAAAAATTTATAGTGTAAAGAGCTAAATTTAGAAGTTCTCTAAGGTGGCTCCCCCTTTCTTTTGTTTTTGGAGGAGAATCTTGATGTCTCTGTTTCTCTTCTCTACTATTGCCTGTCCTTGAGTATTAAAAGGTATGCCAGTGGTGTGTAAAATCTTATACTGTGCACAAAAGTGTGCAAAATGTTTAGAAGTATATGCAGGTCCATTATCTGTTTTTATTGCTTGTAACACACCCGTAATTGCAAAAGCTTGTATAAGGAATTCAGTGACTACTAGAGCTGTCTCTTTTGCTTGTTGGTATTGAAAAAGTGGGCACCAAAATATAATGTTTGAGCTAGCTTTCTGGAGGTCCTCCAGAAGGGCCTTGGTCTCAGCATGATAGTCACCAGTGGATGGATAAGAATAGAATCCAAAGTCTTTATTGTCTCCTTCACAGTCTGTCTCTTTCAAAGACTGTGTCTATCATAGTCTGACCCAGTCTCAGTCTGACCTAGTCTGTTCCAGCAGTCTGACATTCTGCCAGTCTCAACCAGTCTTAATTTGAGTCTGACTTCATCAGTTTAAATACCCTATTACAATTAAATCATTACAGTATACTGAGTATGTGTTAACTAGAGAAACATTATATCACCATGCTAAATACTAAGTATATGTATACTAGAGAACCATCATCTCAACAATTCCATTGAGTTAACACCTTGTTTCAAGTATACTTCTCCAAAGTTCTGGCCCTCTATAGGCACCAACATTCCTCACTACTACTACTTTCACTCAAAAAACTATCAAATTGGAAAAGTTGGCACCTGTTATGTTCAGACTAAGATGACAAGAAACAGAATGGTGGAAGAGATAATCAATCGGACTTGCAAGGTTTTTCATCATTTAGCATATTCTTGCCATTTCAATAAAAAATTAATTGAGCTAATACTGTAGTGACATGACTTGTATAACTTCTCTCAAACACTTATCTGAGGATTTAGAATACAAACAAGAAAATATATGAACTACTATTTCTGCACCTAAATTTGAATCATTTATAGCACAAGAACCAGTCTTTGCTAAAAAATGTCTGGACTAGAATAAGTTGGACTTAAGCCACTAAAATTCTGTTCCACAGTATATCTTGGTCACACAAGGTCCAGAGTAAAGGTGAGTTTTTGTGGTATCAGTTTTTTAAATTTCTTAATAGTATTTTATTTTTTTCTAATTACAAGTAAAAATAATTTTTGAAATTCATTTTTGTAAAATATTGAATTTTAAATTTTCCCTCTTCCCTCCCCAAGACAGCAAGCAATCTGATATGGATTATACATGCACAATCATTTTAAATATATTTCCATATTAGTAATGTTGTGAAAGAAAAATCTAAACAAAAGGAAAAAAACCATGAGAAGGTAAAAACAGGGAATAAAAGGTAAAATTGTAGTTTTACCTGTTTTCTTTGTTCTATCATTCTTGTTTCTAAAACATAATTTAATTGGATCTATATTTTTTTTATCAAATTTTCCATATCAAGTATAATATTACCTAGATCACGGATTTAACTGGATTTTTTTTTTTTTATGTCCTAGGTATTCTTGGAAAACTAATTTAGTCTGTTCTTAATAGCATAATAAAATCTTTACTCCTTGATTTGGAGGATGTCTAAGTCTATAAATTCTTTTGAGAGAACTCTCAATAGTGGTCTATAACCCCAATATACTTTTGGGGTATCACTCCCATGCCCCACAATTAGGTGGTAAACCCATCATTTTAGTGGTCATAGTACAAGGAGAATATGACTGCACCCTATAACCTCAACACCAGAATTAGAGATCAGGTGTTATTGAGAAAATTGGAAGTCAGAAAGATACAGTAACTTCTTCAAAATCATACCTTCTCATCAAAGAAAAAGCAGCAAAGAACTATGAAAATTTCTTCCATGCCTCCTTGGTTGCTTTAGACTTTCTTTTTATTTAAAAAAATTAAAAGAGTTAAATATATATTAAAATAAAGAGTCCTCCACAAAACAAGACAGAAGATTAATGAGATTAAACAGAGAAGTCCACAGCTCAAGGAATAATTCCTTGAGGAATGAAAAACATATTGTGCTTTACTCAAGTTGGGATGGGGATAAATTCTTTGATTGGATTTTCTAAGGCTGGGGAGGGGGGGTAATTTAGAAGTGAATAATGTAATCAAAGTTCATTAGAATAGGTACAGCCCCTCATTATAATATTCATTCTCTCATATTACTTGAGTTGATTGTCTTCCTTTGGAACACCCACTTTTCCAAGGGCACATATAAGCTTTGAATTCCCCACCATGATGATCTTCGACATTCAAGAATGCCACTGAACCCTTTTATTAAAATGCTATCATTATTAATAAATTGACTAGTTCTCCAGAAATTACGTCTCTTGAACTTTTCAATATCACAGTAATAGGATATACATGTGGAAAGCTAAACAGAAACAGAAAATTACACTTAGGAAAGGAGAAAAGGGAGGAACCCAGAAAGAAAAACAAAAGACCTATCTCCCCTTCCCTAAAAATAGGAAGAGTCAAAGACAAACTAATTCCATGGGATACATGTGTAATATAAAATACTCTGTAATAGAATATAAATTTAACATGAGTTTTACAATTACAATCAATAGAAAGCTTCCATTGGGACTTTTAAACATTAAGGTAGATCATGGTGTGATGGTATGCATTTAAAGCTAACTTTTTTATCATTTTCATTCTCTGAGTGTAAATTCATTGATTTAGGTACAGGTGACCATTGACCAATGGCATATATTTTGTGAGAACAGAAACTGTCTTTTTCCTCTTTTTGTATCCTTAGTGCTTAGTACAATATGGCAAATAGTAGACACTTAATAAATGTTGATTGATTGATTGATTGATTGAATATGCTTGATTTCTAGCCTTGTTTTTATCCAGTGTTTCAAATGCTTATTCAGGTATTTTCTTTTCTCAGATACTCAGTGAAAATATTCATCCAGGAGGATATTTCATTATTGCAATGGAGCTGTGATTTTATATATATATATCACACACATATGTATATTTATATAAACATGAAGATTCACACATATACATATCTGTAGGTACATGAAACACTGCATATATTATATATGGTTATGTATATATGTCAAATATATATATATACATGGACATGCGCACACACACATATATGCATTCTTTTTGAACTGTCATCAGTACAAGACTTCCTATATAACAAGATAAATGAAACTCATTTTCTTTCTTATGTCTTATGTAATCTTTCTTCAAAGGACTAGGTCATATCTTTGTTTCCTTGCTCAATTAAATTCTATGAGCATAGACATACTCAATTGATGAAAAAACTTTTAACTTCTACTATGTATCAGATACTAAACTAGGCATTGAGGACTCAAAAAACAGAAATGAAACAAGTCCTTCCCTCAAAAAGCTTTATATTCCATTTAATGATTATATATATATATATATATATATATATATATATATATATATATATAAAATATATTAGGAACTAGGAACTAGTGATTCTTAAGAGGTGAATGTGAAGGGTGAGATCTTTCCAGGCATGTAGTATATCTTATGCAAAGGCACTGATGGAAGAGAAGTAATATGCTATATGAAGAACAACAAAATAGCCTGGCATAATTTAAAGATGTGAATCTTTTTCACTTTTATTGGCATTTGAAAGTAATCAATCTTCTGCTAAACTCTTCCTCTAATGAGGTTTTGTATCCTAATACAAAGCTCAAAGGACAATAATGTAGGTGTCCTGAAATTGGAAGATCAGAGTAAGTATACAAATCTCTTACAAATGCAGAATTTAGTAAAAGAGATATCTACACAGGATTGAAGACGACTTGTTCTGTTCTTTGTTTCCTCTGCATGTAAAGAATAAAATTGACCAATATTTCTTCATGTAGTGATACTAAGCTCTGCCAGATATCAACATAGCATGTATAGCCCTTATTCAAGAAGAAAGATTCTGCCAAGAGTATGATTGCTTGTAATTGGAAGTAGGCAAAAAAAAAGTTATTGGGTAATTTTCAGCCCCAGAAATCTGAAAATTTAGTAAAAATTACATATCATATTTTTTATGAAATCTGTGATTGGGTATAGTTAACATGTAAATAAACAGTTTCATTAGTTTTACATTGACCTTTGTAGCTTCAAGAGCTCTGAGAAACTATGCAAAGACTTGGGACTCCCTCTACCACTATGCTAATTTTCTTTAAGGTTCAGCTGATCATTGTGAGGCTTAAAGACATTATGGCATAACATAAAGAACAGTGACCTTGAAGTCAGAAAATGAGCGTTTTGGGCTCTGCTACTAATTGGCTTTGTGATTTGGGAGGAATCAGAATCATGAAATCTTAGAATTAGATAGGACAAGGCATCTAATTCAACTCATACATAAAGAATAAATCTCTTTTTAGAAAAAAAAAAAGCCTATACACTTAAAGAATTTATATAATTAAAAAAAAAAAAGCTTATTCCATTTTAGGACTATTTAATTATTAATTTCTTTATCTTATAGTGAAAATTGCCTCTTTTAATCTCCACTCAACTGATTCTGGTTATGCCTTCTGATGCAAATTACACTATATTTAATCTCCTCTCCAAACCACCCAGCACACATTGCAATCCTTTAAATGGGCAGACTTTGGTGATTACATTAATTGAAATGATGGTAGAAATTCACACACACACTAGAAACTTTCAACTCTTCCAGATTGACATAAAGTCATCATTTACTTATTCTTTGAATAGACATTTGACCAGTTTAAAATTCCCTTAACTATACTGTCATTCTGCTTATATCTCTCCATCTTATGTGAGATAGTCAAATACTTTAATGAAATATACATATACTACACAAGAATATCATAGCAATATAACCATATCTTAGAAAACGGGGTGAATTAGATTAAATGCTTACTCAAAGAACCCATTTGTGTCTATAGTGATCACCATTCTGTTTTGTACATGTTCATATCTATTACTTTAATGTGCCAGAAATTAAAGTTGTGACTCAGCCTATAATAGAAAGAATTTAACATATTCTTTCTTTTTTTTAAATCAGGACAGTATTTGCTCATATTGCTCATGTGGCACCTCTTTCTAATCTACACATGGTTTTAGAGAACTCTGGGATACAGTTAGTCTGTGATAGGCAGCTTAAATTTATTAATAATACTTGAGTATTTTCTTAACACTTCTCATTTATAATGGATTCCAACTCCCTGTTAATTATTTTAATACTATATTTCTTTTTTTAAGTTATCTATTTCTTATTATTATATCCATCCTTTGAAATTGATACCTATTGTTTTACCTTGTTCTTGCTCCCAGCATAGATCAAAACACTTTTCTTTTTAATGCTTAGCAGTTGTTTCCTATTTTTACTCTCTGTTCTGGCATTCTTGACAGTATTCTTCAGGAATAGGCTACATCCTTGGTTTTATCTTTATGTATATATACATATCTATGTGAGTATGTATATATACATATATACATACAATCATATGTGCATATGTATAGGTATGTATACAAATCTAGATCTGTATGTATGTAAGTATGTATATCTGTGTCTATGTTTACCAGAATTATTCTTTGGCTTGGGGAAGCTAGATGGCACCTGAAGCTAGCCGGGACTGGAACCGGGTTTTCTCATTCTATATCTAATGCTCCCTCCATTGCACAACAATACATTAGATTTTAGCTTTAAAAGCTATATTATATTTGTACATATACATATATATATATATATGTAGGCATGTATATATGTACATATATACAAATTTATAGCTTAGCTTGCTTTGCTAAATAGGTACTAAATTTTAGACAAACCAAAAGCACTCTTATTCCCTAAAAGTGGTTTTTCACCAGATTTACAGAGATGATTCCTAGCTCAGTGGTGACTACATACAAATAACATAGAAGAGAGGGAGGATCAGAGCGTATAGCTTTGTAGCAGAGAAGGGTATGTAAAATGGATTATTCCATCATCAAACAGTGTTTTCCAAATGAAGCATCATATGCAGAAAATAGCAAGTAGGACAAGATAGCTGTGTCATTGTATGCACAGGGGAGAGTACAACATAAGATGTGCAGAAAGGTAGGGAGAGGCCAAATTATAACAAGCTTTAAATATCAAGTAGAGATCTGTTGATTGAACTATAGAGTTTATTCAAAACTGGGGTGATGCTTAATAATTTCTAGGTGTATGACCCTGGGTAAGTCAACCCTAATTGCCTCAGTAAACAAAAAGGTGGGGAGGGGAAAATTTGAAACATAAGGTTTTGTAATGGAGAATGGTGAAAACTGTCTTTGCATGTACTTTGAAAAATAAAAAAGCTATTATTATCTAAAAAAAAGAAAATTTGGGGTGATGGGATAGGATTACTATCACATCGGATGGAGCATCAATGTGAGAATCTGAAGGACTTGAATTCAAATCTGACCTCTGAGGCTTCAGACTTACTAAACTGGTCAAATTATTCAATCTCCAATAAGAAAGAAAGAAAGGAAAGAAAGGAAAGAAAGGAAAGAAAGGAAAGAAAGAAAGAAAGAAAGAAAGAAAGAAAGAAAGAAAGAAAGAAAGAAAGAAAGAAAGAAAGAAAGAAAGAAAGAAAGAAAGAAAGAAAACAAAAAAAAAAGAAAAAGAAAAAAGGAAGGAAGGAAGGAAGGAAGGAAGGAAGGAAGGAAGGAAGGAAGGAAGGAAGGAAGGAAGGAAGGAAGGAAGGAAGGAAGAAAAATGAATGATGAGATTAAACCTTTGCTTAAGGAAAATCACTTTCCTAGATGAATAGAGAATAGATTAAAATAGGTAGAGATTGAGGCAGGAAGACCAATTAGAGGACTACTGCAGACTATTGAGAGGTTAAGAAGGGCCTGAACCCAGGATAGTGGATATGTAAGTGGAAAGGCAATATAATGGATACAAGAGATGCCAAACAGAAATGACAAGATTTGGCAATATATTTTACACACACACACACACACACACACACACACACATACACATGTATGTAGAGAAAAAGGAAGAATCAATCAACAAATCAATCAACAATCATATTGATCATCTGAGATGAAAAATGGTGAGAGGCAGAAAAGATTGTCAAAATTTAGAAATGACATTTCACTGGCAGATGATGTATGCCTAAAGCATTAGAAAATTAAGTGACTTGCACAGAATCATAAAACCAGCATCCAACAGAGAATGACCTTAACCTAGATCTTTCTTAGTATGAAAACAGCTTTGTATCCATTAATCCCAATCTGCCATTCAAACAAAATTTCATATTTGCTTATACATATATCCACACACATGCATTCATACAGATATACATTTGCAATACATATATACATGCCTATAGGAGTCTGTGAAAATATGTTTATGTGTGTTGTATACGTTTATATATGTGCATATGTATAGTGTTCCCAGCCAAGGCTTCAGCCTGAGCAGCGTATTTACTGCTATGGTGGAGGGAATTATTTCACCAAAAGTTTTCTTCACTAAGGAAAAACATTTCAGATCCAGGAAAAAAAAAACCTGTATGTGTGTGTAGATGTGTATACACATACACACATATTCATCATTCATGTATGTATGTATACATGTTGAGAGCCATAGTACACAGGTCTGGGGGAGGAGGGGGAGATGGAGAGGGAGAACAGAGATGGAGAGAGAGAGAAGGAGAGGGAAGGAGAGAGAAGAGAAGAGAGGCAGACAGAAACAGAAAGAGATGATAGATGAATAGACAGATAGAAAGATGTGTACATATAATGTGATTATACATACATACACATATACATGCATTCAGGGAGAGGAAATAATATATACAAAGACAGAAAAGAAAGAGAGATGGAAGGATATTCAAGGTTCAATGATCAAACCAATCTGTTTGGATCATTTAGTATTGAAGTATTATGGGAAAAAAATGTATGGTTTCCTTAACTACTCTGTATTTGGTACATTAAGCATTTGACAAAAAATGATAGGATTTTATTTTATACAGCATTACTTCTTTATTTCTGTATGCCATTGTTTGAAAGTATATATACATGCAGATATATTTGTTATTTTTCGTTTTCAATAGCTCATGCTATAGCATATGCCAAAGCCTCTATTGCAAGAAGGAAAAGCTTGCCTTCTTTTCTTTTCTCTGCACCATTCTTAAAGCAAACATTTCCTTTTTATATCTGCCATTTTCAGCATAGCACTTTAAAAGTAAGTAATGATTAAGAGTAAATAGTTTGGCTTTTTTCCTGTATGCCTCAGCAATGCTAGCTTTTTCTGGAAAAAAAAAAACAAAACAGCTTCTCTCCAAGCTGTGACACCTTCAAACACATTTTCCAATGAATGATTCCACTGCAGGTTGAAGCAGTCAGTTTTTAAAGAAGTAATGCAGAAGCACTTGGTTCCCACAGGGCTACAAAGCCTGTAGTGTGTTTTTGTATTAAACTAGTGGCACAGTCTACATTCTTTTCACATTTGGTACTGCCATTGAAATGTCTACAGATGGAATGAGTGTAAAGGATGCCCTTTAAAATAGAATAGAAAGTAATAGAAGAAAAATGTGTAAGACTTATCTTTCCCATTTTTCTTCCCTTATGTGGGAGGGTAATGAATCTTAGTACTGTGTCATCAGTGGGAAAGAGTTGTAATTCAAAGACATAACACTTTCCTGATTCTCTGGGTTATAAAAACATTGAAAACAATTAGGTCCATATTCAAACTCACATGGTGACACAAAATTCCTAATGAATGGTTTCTAATTGTTTTGGTCTAAAGATATCACCATCATGACATTTTCTTAGCTGTTCCTATATCCTTCAGAATGTGAGCTTACCAGCAGTCATCAAAACTATGTGGTATTAACTAAGAAAAAGCGTGGTTGATCAATGTAATAGATAGGTTCACTAGACACAATAGTCAATGACTATAGCAATTTAGTGTGTGATAAATCCAAAGACTTGAGTTTCTAGGAAAAGAACTCACCATTTCATGAAAATTCCTGGGAAAATTGGAAGATAGTATTGAAGAAACTAGGCATTGACCAACACCTAACACTCTATACTAAGATAAGGTTGAAATAGGTTCATGATTTAGACACAAAGAGAGATACTTTAAGCAAATTAGAAAAACAAAGGATGTCTACCCCTCAGATCTGTGGAGAAGGAAGGAATTTATGGCCAAAGAAGAATTAGAGTACATTGTGAAATGCAAAATGAATAATTTTGATTATATTAAAGTTAAGGTAAAAAAAAAAAGTTTTTGTACAAACAATACCAATGCAAACAAGATTAGAAGGGAAGTAAAAAACTGCAACAAAAAAAAATACATCTAAGTACTCTGATAAAAGCCTCATTTCTAAAATACATAGAGAATTGACTCAAATTTATGAGAATACAAGCCTTTCTCCAAGTGACTAGATCATCAAAGGATATGAACAGATAATGTTCAGATAAAGAAATTAAAACCGTTACTAGTCATGTGAAAAGTACTTTACATCACTACTGATCAGAGAAATGCACATCCAAAAAACTCTGAAATACCACAAAACTCTCAGATTGGCCAAGGTGACAGAAAAAAAACCCGATAATTATTGGAAGGGATGTGGGAAAACTGGGACACTAATACATTGTTGATGGAGTTGTGAGCTGATCCAAACATTCTAGAGAGCAATTTGGCATTATGCCCATAGAGCTATCAAACTGTACATACCCTTTAATCCAGCAGTGTCTCTACTGGGTCTGTCTATATTCCAAAAAGATCATAAAAAAGGAAAAAGCACCCACAAGTGCAAAAAATATTTGTAGCAGCCCTTTTTTGTTACTGACAAGGAACTAGAAACTGAATGACTAAATATGTTATAATATATGAAACACATAATATTATTGTTCTATAATAAATGATCAGCAGGATTATTTCACAAGCTTGGAGAGACTTGCATGAACTGATGCTAAGTGAAATGAGTTGAACCAAGAGAACACTGTACACAGCAATAACAAGATTAGGCAACAATCAATTCTGATGGACATGGATCTTTTCAACAGTGGGGTGAATCAAGGCATTTCAATAGATTTGTGATGAAGAGAGCCATCTGCATCCAGAATGAAAACTATGGGGACTGAATGGATCACAACATAGTATTTTCACTTTTTTGTTGGTGTTTTGCTTGCTTTTTATTTTCTCATTTTTTTTTCTTTTTGATCTGACTTTTCTTGTACAGCATAATTGTGGAAATATATATAGAAGAATTGCATATATTTAACATATATTGATTACTTGCTGTCTAGGAGAGGATGGAGGGAAGCGAGGGAGAAAAAATTTGGAATGCTAAATTTTGCAAGAGTGAATGTTAAAAATCATCTTTGCATATATTTTGAAAATGAAAGGTTATTATTTTTTTTAAATGAGCTTATAAGAGTACTATATTTGTCCTAAGAAGAACTAGAGAACTAGAGAGCAAATCCCATTTCTACATTCCATTTCAGCTTCTAAGGCCTCAATTTCTTATTTTGTAAAATGAGAATTACAACTCTGAAACAAGTTCTAATTCTCCAGACTGAGAGTTGGACAACCAGTTACTAGTGAATACTAACAGTCTTCATAATATTTTCTCCCTTAATTATAATGAATTTACTTAAGCTATCCAAATGATATCCTTTGACTTTGTAGTAACTCAGGTCTTGTCTTATATGACAGAATGCCCAGCTAAGAAGGACTCTAGTGTAAATGGATGGTTCTGACTCTGTCTATAAAGTTTTTATCTTTTTCCTATTTTTATTCTATAAAGATAGAAACTTTTTCTTCAGAATCCCTAAATGGATTTCTATGAATATCTATTATAATTTCATACTA
Source organism: Sarcophilus harrisii (assembly GCF_902635505.1). Classification (NCBI taxonomy): domain Eukaryota; kingdom Metazoa; phylum Chordata; class Mammalia; order Dasyuromorphia; family Dasyuridae; genus Sarcophilus; species Sarcophilus harrisii. The sequence goes on from NC_045427.1 coordinate 164,036,220, forward strand.
AAAACTCAAATATATACTTCTTTTTCAGTAGTAAAGGAGTATTAACAAAATAACATACATAAAGACTAAAACAATTCTAATGGAAGCAACAAATATTTCAGGGTTGGTTTTTTTTTTCTGTCTAAAAATTGCCTGTAAAATTTCCCGAACAGTCAACAGACCATATTCTTCATGATGGTTCAAACTCTTGGTCTTTAATCTCTCTATATTGTGACAAGGTTCTTGAGGACAAAAGATTTAGAGAAGGATAAGAGTAGCATGAAGAATTACAGTTAGGTATTAGTCTATTTTATTGTGTATTTTTCTGTACTTAGTCAAGAGAATAAATCTGAGATTAGAGATATAATCCATACAGATTTCTTCCACCAAACTTCACTTATCTTAAAACCTCTTTTCTCGGATGTTTCTAGCCCCCTATTAAAATACAGTTTATGCTAGTCATTTTATGGATCAATGGTCAAGTAAAAGGGGCTCATATAGCAGACTAGTAGAATAGCAAGATACACTTGTATTACCATAAAAGGATTAAGGAAAAAAAATCAGCAATGTCAATCTACCAGTAAAGATACCAGCCTGAAGATCATAACAAAGCTTACCTGGAGAAGTCAGATAGTTATAAATATAAAATCAGTAGATATCATTTTTCTCCATTCACAAAGAAGAAAAGGAACAAAAATCCAAATAAAGTACAAATCTATTTTCTAAAACACTTAATCCTTGGAAAAGCAATGGAATAATGTGGGTACTTTTACTAAGGCAAGTTCCTTTCCCTTGCAAATCAGAAAATCTGGGGAATACATGAAGTGAAGGTGCTGAAATGATCTGATGTATATGATGACAAATGTGTAACACAGCCTGTAACTGCTTTTGATCAAACTGATCCCAGTAACTACAAAGCTTCTCATTTTTCATTAGTCATTCTAATCATTTAACATAATAATGAAATTAATATGGTATTATTAAATATTGTGATATTTTATAATTTTTCTTTTTTTTTCCAATACAATTTGGAAATCTTTTTAAGGAAAAAAATATAAAGTATTCGATATTTGTTCTCCCTATGAAAGAAAAAAAAAATCAAAAACCTTGCCCAGTCCCTTAAAAAAATACTCTGGGACTACAGAAACTAATTAAATGTATGTATAATATAAAGGGAAAAATAAAATTGTGCCTCACTGGAGATATTTTATCTTTAAGTCTTAGTACTGTATTATGGAAATGAATCACCCATGCTGTCAGTCCTCAAGATTTAACAGTGACAATAACAGTGAAGAATAATTCCCCAAACACTTTATTTTTGGCAAATTCTCTGAAGTCACTAGCATGCTAATCCTTTCCTTGAGAACAGTTAGCACAGTCAATGTGCAAAGCAAACACACCAAAATATGAGTTCCAGTTTAGTATGCTAATCAGTACCATGGAAACAGAAATGCCAATGCTGAGTTAAGGGCAATCAGCAGCAACCAGATGAGCCATGAATCAAGGCCTGAAGAAAACTGCTGTCAACAGGATTACTAATATAGATTGCTTTTCACTGTGTGGTTTACATTAATACTAAACCAGGAGATTTAAACTTGGCACTTCAATTGACTATTTCACCACTGGGCTATGCATTATCATTTGCAGTTCCAGGTTGTAGAATTGCAATTATGTAGCTTTTGGAATATGAAAATTAAAGTTTCACATCTTTTCACTACTTGTTATAGGATACATTATTTACTATCTGTGAACATTTAAACATTTTGCATTTTTAACAATTTGTGCTAGATTTGAAATGTACTCACACATTTCAGAAAAAGTCTATCATGATGTAACAAGATAATTTTTAAGTGAAGAAAACTTAATTTCCTTGTACATAGCAAGGTAACTCCAGATGTGGGTGTCTTAGTTGGCCCCAGTAAGGGTTCTTAACATTTGGTACAAAGAAAAATTAAAAGGAAATGCTCAATTTCCTAAGACTACATAGTAGAAAGGACAATGAACCAAAATTGTAAGGCAGGTTTTTGTCTCTTAGATCATAGCTCTAAAATAGAAAGGGATCTCAGAAACGAAGGCCATTCATTTTTACGGATTACAATCTTTTTGCAGATTTTGCATTTTTTATATATTGCAATCTTAAAATCAAAAGTCACAAATTGGAAGGGATTTTAAAAGCCATGTAACCCACTATATTTGTTTTGCAGATAAGGAAACTAAGGAGGTGAAGTCACTTGCCCAAAATCATATGGATAACTGTTGTTTATTCTCAAAGAGGACCATGACATCAGGGAAGTGATGTCACTACATGCAACTGAGGAGGGGCTGTGCAGAGTCACCAGCCTCATTTTCTCCTTTGGAACCATCTGAGTCCAGTGGCAAGAAATAGATCAGAATGACTGGAGATGGTGGAAGCAGTGAGAAACCTTGGCTTTTTTAAGCTAAGGTATTTAGTAAGTCTGTTTGACAGATATTGCCCAGTCAGTGATTAAGAAAGACTAGGTAAGAAATGAGTCAAAGAATGGTTTCTTTTACCTAATCAAAAAAAAAAAATCAATCTAAGAGGGGAACCCTCAGGGTTTCTAGCCAAAACAGAAAAAAAAAATGCTATTTACATTCATTCTGAGCAAATTAGGACCCAAACAATGATCTAATGAGGCTTGGCCTAGGACCTATATTGTTAGTTAGTCAGTGAGAGTAGTATTGAAACTTCAGTTCTTGATTCAACAATCAATGCTCTAAAATGTTTGTGCCAAGCATAAATAACATAACACAAAACAGTATAAGATCACTTAATAAGAAATATAGGGGGGAAATGTGTGAAATATGAAAGGGAAAAAAAAGTTTCTTCTTGACTGGTGATATAATAGCATTCAAGGTAGATCTTCATGGAGGAACTGACATTTGAAATAGACTTTAAAGGATAGATAGTAGTTCAACAAGTAGAAAGGAAGGGAGGATTCCAGGAATAAAGCATAGTTTAAGAAGAGGCAAAGACAGGAAATGGCATAGCAGGCACAAGCTTAATCAGCAAGAAGTCCAATTAGACTGGCAGGCTCTATGGAAGGAAAATGATATTTGAATTGAAATTGATGTAGATTAGGAGAGCAATTACTGGTTCCAAATGATGTGTTCAGGGATTAGCACCAAATGCTGAGATTGCAGGTATCAAATGTTGGTACTTGATCAGGTGAAGAATTCACAATTGTCATTTTCTTTGTCAAAAGGTAGGTTTGTTTAAGAGAAGAGGTTACACACAAAATAAAGAGATATAACAGACACCAGGAATGGTAAATATGAAATAGAGTTGGGAGAGCACATAGCAAGGGAAAGGGCTTTAGTAATTAGTGATGGAAAAGAGAATTCTCCTAGTGGAACTCACAAATAACCAGGAAAAAAAGGCAATACTCCATAATGTTGGAGTATGCCCTTAGCCAGCAGAGGAGTTTAGCACCCTAAAAGTTAATTAGTTATAGTAAGTAGAAAGGCACGATGAGGCATGGAAGGATGAGAACAGAGATACCAGGAGGCAGAGTGCTGTGTGGACCTCAAGAGATGTTCAGCAAAGATGACATAAACCATGGACACATTTATAGGGGAAATTGAACCTCAAGTTTCATAGATTGACATAGCTCAGATTTCTGATCAGACATAGCAAGGTGGAGCTGCCCATGACCTCCAGAGATAGTGGGATTTTTTTTTCCCTATCAGTGCCCTTCCCTGCCTCTCCCAGCAAATAATTCCATCAATACTCCAGCCCCTCTCTGCCAACTAGACCCACTGCTCAGGACCTCATCAAAATAAGGTAAGAAAGGTAGGCTGACACCAGATTATAAAAACCCTTGAATGATAAGTTAAAGCTTTTGAGCTTTCCTTGGTATTCAATAGGGAATTTGGAGTTTGAGAAAAAGGAACATCATGACTAGATGGATGGAGTAAAATTTTTTTGGTGGATGAACTTTTGTTTTCCCCTGGAGAACAGGTTTGAAACAGTTTTGTTTCAGGAATATCTTCTTACAACATTCCATACAACTTCTTCACTTAAATATCGGGCTGGCTCTTAGAGCCAGGCAAGGGGATTAGGAGATATGTTTAAAAAGGTTTCCCTTTTCCTCAAGGCTTGGGAGGAATTCTATATTGCTTCTTTCAAGAAGTAAGACGGCAAACAATTTCTCATATTGGAAACTAATAGCATAAGGTTATATATGTGTGTGTGTAAAAACAAGACCAATAATTCCATTAGTGTATGGTGAAAAATTTTCTTTACAAATGCATATCAGGATCTTCTCTGCCTCTTATACTCTCAGTTTAGATAGTTGCCTAGGACAGGGAGTGGTTAAGAGATTTGTTCAGTCACAGAATCATTATGTCTCAGGAAGAGAATTTCAACCAAGTCTTTTTGACCCTGAGGTGAGCACTTTGTCCACTATACCTTGCTACCTCTTGCTACAATTAAAACTTTTGAAAATTCTATATTCAAACCATTCAAATTTAAAGACCACCCAATAATATTATCTATTTCAAACACTTTCATTATACAATTAAAAAAACCCACAAAACAAAAATGAAGAACTCTTTGATTATGTGAAAGATAGGAAGATAAATGAAGGAGAGTAGGTTTGGTAGATGACTTGTCCTTAGAAATGTAAAGAAGTTCAGAAAATTAATTTGAGATTAATTTTGGGCGTCAAAGTCATTAAACATTTATTAAAGGAGGACTTGGGAAGAAAGTAAAGGAAAAGATGTATGAAAGAAGAGACCTAGAACTTAAAAATAATGACTCAATATGAAAATGTAAAATTTAGATTAAATAAAAAAAGTAATTAAAAGAAAGGGTTGAGGAAGAAAAAAAGAAGAGGTGAAAGACTTGAGAATTAAGAGAAAAAATAGAAGAATTAGATGAGGCATGATATGTAAGATAAATGGGTAATATAAGGTAAGAGGTTATTAAGAGCTTAAAGAAACTAAGAATCAATTTTGAAATGCTAATATGATAATAATGAGGAAATGAGACTATCAACTCTCAAATTTGCCAGGTCTGGATAGGATCTAGAATCCTCCTAAGCACTGGCAAATAAAATTTTAAAAAAATAAAGGTGAAAACAGCCAAGGATCTCATAGTCAATGGAGGAAAGCACAAACAAACAAGATTTATGTAGGGTAAATTGAAAATAATTCTAGAGGCAAGACAGACACTAAAATTAAGGGAAACTGAGAGAGTCTTCTTGCAGAAGATTGGACTATAATCTGAAGGAAGTTAGGAAACAGAAACAATGAGGGTAGAGAATTTTATGCATGGAGGATCAGTGAAAAAGCAGTCAGGAGATATACTATTGTCTGTAGGGAGAAAAAAATAAGAATGCCAGTAGCACTGGATCACCAAGTATGTGAAAGTGATTATGGAATCATAAAACTGGAGAGGTATGAAGGAGCAGAATATGAAGAGCTTTGAAAGCCAAGTAGAGGATTACTCCCTCCTTGTTTTCCTTTCTTTTATATATTTGGTCTTGGAGGTGATTTGGGATCATTGGAGTAGACTGAATGAGGTGGAATGGGAAGGCGACATAGTAAACTTGTGCTTTAGGAAGATCAATTTGACAACTGATTGGAGGAGGGACTGAACAAAAGTCATTTGAGGCATGTGAGAAGGATCTATACCACGGTGCTGGCAGTGTCAAGAGGAGAGAATATGGCATATGTGAGAGATATTACAAAAAAGTAGAACTGATTAGATTTGGTAAGTGATTGTTTATTACCTATTCTTTGTCCACATCTTTTTTGATATTTTGCCACTCTCAACTTTCTTCTGCTCCTAGATACTTTCTGGATTTTTATGATTCAATTTTCTCCTGGTCCTACTCTTCCTTGTATTGCTACTTTTCATTATTACATCTTCATCCATGTCACATTATCTAATTGTGGACATATCCTAATTTTTTGTCTTTGGCTTTCTTCTCTTTTCCTTCCATAACAGGAGTTCTTAATCTTGAATCCATGAACTTAAAAAAAAAAAAAAACTTTATTTCAATATAATCAAGTTTCTAATTTTCTGTATTTTGCTTTACATCTAAATTCATTTTCTCAGAAAGAATGAATAGGTTTTGCCAAACTACCAAAGTGGTCAGTGATTGGTGGGGGGAGGAAAGGAGTTAAAATTCCCTGATCTATGCTCTCTCAATTGATCTCAACAGCTCCCAAGCAATGATCATACAGGTGATTCCCAAATCTAATTGTTAAATCCAAGACTTTCTCTTCAGCCATATGCCTTATCACTACCTAATTGTTGGACATTTTAAGACAAAACATGTCCAAAAATACATTATTGTTGGTCCAAACCCCCAGAGTTTCCCTGTTATTTTCAAGGCCAACATAATTATTCCAGTCATGTAGGTTTGCAATCTCAGTGTTACTTTCAATGACTCCTCTTTCTTATTTATGCCAAATAACCAATCTGTTACAAAATATAATGAGCATAATTATACAACTTTTGAACATGCATACTTCTCTCTACCTTCACAACTACCACCTCTTTTTAGAACCGCATCATCTCTACCCTGGACTACTGAAGATCCAGCATTGTCTTCTAATTGATCTCCCTTCCTCAAGAATCTCTGTCCTCATTTATGTAAATTGTCACTTCCCCTGCATGTGAATATTTTAGGGCTAATATTGTTTTTTCTTCATATTTCAGAATAGATTCTGTATTCATGCATAAATAATGTAGTCTCTTTTAGACTCAGTTTTATCTTTTGTAAAATAGGAAAAACAATACAAGTAGTATTTATGTCACAATGTTGTTATGAGAAGCAACTATGATAATGTATGCGAAATGCTTTACTACTCTTGAAGTCCTATATAATTGTTGGCTATTTTTATATTTTGTTGTTCAGTCATTCCAATTGTATACAACTCTTTATGAACAAATTGGCAAAGATATTGGAACAGTTTGCCATTTCCTTCATTACCTCATTTTACAGATGAGAAAACTGAATCAAAAAGGGTTAAGTGACTTCCCCAGGATCACACAGCTAGCAAATGTTTGAGGCTAGATTTAAAATGATTATAAGTCTTCCTGATTCTAAGTCCAATGCATTATCCAATCTGTCACCTAGCTGCCTCTGGCAATTATTACTAATAGACTATAAAAAGAAGTAAATATATAGCATCTGGGGAAACAATCTATACAATTTATCTCACTAGATAAAGGAAAGTCATGACTGATTCTTTTTCTCATTAATTCACTAATATGCAAAAGCTCAGAAACTCTTTTAATTGTTCCCATACAACAAAATAATAACTCCAAAACAGAACTACTACATCTACTGATGTTTTTACAACAATTACTATTTTAAGCTATTGAAATATGGGTACTTTAGCCAATCCTATTTAAGGACTTGCAGAATGCCAAGTGAATACCCTACTTTAAACAATGGTTTAGCAGATCTAGCATTCTGAATCATTTGGTTCTGCTTTGTCCTCATTACTTTCTGAAGTCATTTAAAAGATTTAAAACTGAAATAAGTATTTACAAATTACTTGAACTCATAAAATGTATCCAAAAAGCATAAACTATTTTTTTCAAAGATAGTACTTGATATTACTTTAATTCAAGATGATTAAATTAATGCTTATAAATTGAGTTGGGTGTTGTTCTTAGATGATAATCTCTTGTGGTTATTTTTTTTTTTTAAGAGAAGCTATTTCTAAGTATAAGATCCAAATACTCATTTTAAAGTTTTATTGATTCTCTTTTTAAAAAATGCCACACAGCCCTTTTTGTAGTGGCTAAAAACTGGAAACTGAATGGATGCCCATCAGTTGGAGAATGGCTGAATAAATTGTGGTATATGAATATTATGGAATATTACTGTTCTGTAAGAAATGACCAACAGGATAGTTTCAGAAAGGCCTGGAGAGACTTACACGAACTGATGCTGAGTGAAATGAGCAGGACCAGGAGATCATTATATACTTCAACAACAATACTATATGATGACCAGCTCTGATGGACCAGGCCATCCTCAGCAACGAGATCAACCAAATCATTTCTAATGGAGCAGTAATGAACTGAACTAGCTATACCCAGAAAAAGAACTCTGGGAGATGACTAAAAACCATTACATTGAATTCCCAATCCCTATATTTATGCACACCTGCATTTTTGATTTCCTTCACAAGCTAATTGTACAATATTTCAGAGTCTGATTCTTTTTGTACAGCAAAATAACGTTTTGGTCATGTATACTTATTGTGTATCTAATTTATATTTTAATATATTTAACATCTACTGGTCATCCTGCCATCTAGGGTAGGGGGTGGGGGGGTAAGAGGTGAAAAATTGGAACAAGAGGTTTGGCAATTGTTAATGCTGTAAAGTTACCCATGCATATATCCTGTAAATAAAAGGCTATTAAATAAAAAAAAAAATAAAAATAAAAAATGCCACAGTTGTTTTCTAAACTACTCCCATAAAATTCTCTCCTGTAATAAAGAAAAAGTTATTCAAAATCAATCCCCACAATTACTTACTTTGACAACATATACAATATACACAAAATTAAATCACAGTGATCCTCCACTGTCTCTGCTAAAAGAAGTGAAGTAATTTTTTTTTTTTTATTTACCAATTGTCCTTTGGAATTAAGGTTGATGAGTATATTTAATCTGAGCTCAGATGCCTTTTTTCTTTTTAAAACACTCATTTATAAAGATAATGTTCCTAAAATATTGTTCCTGCTAGCTTATTATGTTGTATAATTTGGTCCTGCTCATACAATAATCCATGGAATTTCCTGAAGGATAGTATTCATTGTCAACACAATTATCAAGCTATCAACTGAAATATAGAAATACTGAAAATGAACTCTAAATAACTCTAAAACCATTCCCCAAAGTTGGCCTCAGTAATGCAGAATGTCTGGTGAAAAAAAATACAGGTGTTGAGTAGATCAAGAAGGCCTATGGCAGAGCCAGAAAATTGGATTTTGGGATCATATAGCTTCTGCATGTATTAGTTCCTGTCATCTTTCTTTTCACACCTTCAACATAATCATTAACATTACTGAAAACTGGAGTTACTAGAAAGAAGCAGACATATTATCTCTTTAAAATATTTTTGGTAGCATCTTTTACATAACCACTACAAATTTATTCATCCCAACAAATAATTATTTGTGTGCATGAAGTCCATGCAGTAGTAGAATGTAAGCCCCATGAGTGTAAGTACTATTTTAAGATTTGTGCTTTTTGGTTTGGTTTGGTTTTTTTCTTCTTATTGTCTGGTATAGTGATCACTTAATAAATTGATCTGGACTGCACTGAATACTATTGGAAATACTAGAGAAATTAGAAATCATAACATCCCTGGTCTCAAAAGGATTACAAGTGGGAAAATAAAATCTACAAATAAACAAGAAAAATAAAAATAAAATCATGACTCTATAGTCCAAATGTGTATAAATGAGTGTTTGATGCTTAGATTAATAATGACAAGGCACTGGATATATCTTTAATGTCAATGATTCTCTGAGTTTTAGAATGTAACAGATTTTGACTCCATTTTCTAAAAAGACAGAATTTATTAAACTGTGTTTTTGTCTAGCCAGTTTTTCCCTTTCTGGGAAGAATAGCTGGCACTGAAGTTTGTGTGACACTGAACTGGCTCTCCAAACAGAACAAGATGATCTTTCAAGAAAACAGCAAGAGATGTTATTCACTGGAAATACTATTCACCTGGCCTTTGGCATTCAGACCCATTTCAATTCATAGCTTATTGGCAATTGTTTGTTTCCAGCTGGAAATTAATTAAGGTTTTCATGGTGCAAGAAAAGTTATTTGCTTTGAATCTTAGACCCAACTGCTGGAACTTTGAAATCATTTTTAAAAAGTCTCCAATTTGAGGTTCAATGAACATTTTAAGTGCCCCCTGTTGTTCTCATCCTCTATAAGCTGGACAATGTACTAAAATGTTTTGTTATGGTGCATATGTAGGATTTTAGCCACCTGGAAAGGCCAACTTTTGCCAAATGAAAAAAAAAATATTCCTGTGTCAGAACACAAAATGCTCACTTAAACAATAATATACCTAGACATTTCCTTAGAGGTTTCCCCTCATTTCATGTCTTCCCATGACTTCCAAACTTTGTAAAAGAAGCAGTAAAACATACAGTAAGAATGAAAATAAAAATCCCATTTTATTGGGGTGCTTAAAAAGCAGGAGAATCTGATTAGTGAATTTCCTTATTAATTGAGATTATGTATGCATCACCTATGGAAACATTAATATCTTAAGTTTGGCATCACATTGAGATTTAAGAATTTTTTTTTTAATTTCTCCACCACTGATTATAACACTTGAAATTCTAGTCTTTATTTGACTTAATGTAACTGGTCCTTAGTTGATGTTGAGAGTACTATAGCAGCCTATCTTTTATTCAGACCTAAAATTGGTCTCTCAGATCAGTTGTTCCTTTTTACATTGCCAGAGTTTAGTTGCTTCCAAGAAAGATGTCTCTAGTTGAGGGGAATAGGGAGGAAGACATTAGAAAGAAATGTCTACATTTTTTTTTCTTTTGCTGAGGCAATTGGGGTCAAGTGACTTGCTCAGGGTCACGCAGCTAGGAAGTGTTCAGTGTCTGAGATCAGATTGGAACTCAGGTCCTTCTGACTTCAAGGCTGGTGCTCTATTCACTGCACCACCTAGCTGCCCAGTGTCTACAAATTTTAAAAAAAACATTCTCCCCTTCTCTCTTATTTCCTCTAATAAAATTGTTTAATTTCTTCCAAGTACCCATTCTTGTAATTAATACCTATCAGGCACAGAATGCAGCAATAAAAAGTTTGTTAATGTAGCTGATATATAGTCCAGAAGCATGCTATTTCAATTTTGTTTGTATTTTAAATGTGCTATATTGACTGCTTCCTCCAAGCACCCAAGAAAGACCCCAATTTCTAATTCTCAAACTAATGTATTATAATAATATTAGGTTTCCCCCCCCTATTTTTCTTTTAGAATCTAAGGTTCTGTGGTATTTTTTAGATTATCTAGATTCATTTTAGCTTCTTGATTAAAACAGTATAACTTATAGTGATAAAATCTGGAGTTGATGACCTCTGAGGTTCATTAAAATGATGACTTCATTATATATGTAGTAGTTTCTTTAATTCCTCCAAACTTTAAAGTATCTGATTTCATAAACATGGAAATCCCTTTCCACGATGCTAATCACATTGTCTATAGTACAGTAATATCAAGTGATAGAAAGAACACTAGATCCAGAGTCAGAGGACTTGTCAAGGTCATAGTATCAAAGAATCTCAGAGTTCAAAGGAACCTCAGGGGGTACCTAGGCCAAACAACGGCTTAAGAAGAGTCCCTATTGTGATCTTAACAAGTGGTGCTCTTGGATCAATCTGTAATGCAACAGAAAATGTACCATGCATTAAAAAACCTAGATTCAATCTTATATCTTAACTTCTACTTGTGTGACCTTGGATAAATCATATAACCCTTTGGACTTGTTTTCTTTTTCAAAATTATGAGGTAGGACTAGGTGATCTCTAAATTTTTTTTTTCCAGCTATAGTAATCAAGAACTCTACATAGTATGGCAAATTGTTTCACTACTTCCAATTATCAAAAATAGCCATAAGCTAATAGTCAACAAAAATGGTGATGCCTCCAAAAATTAACTGAGAATTTAAATATAAATAATAATGCTTTGCTGATTCTATATTCAAAGATTTTGAAGCTTGGTAAGACCTTCCAGAATTTCTTGTGTTCTGGTACAGTCTTTGATAGTCTGTGGTCAACTCTACATCACAATAACAGATTTTGGTAGGGGATATGGTGACATATGAAGAAATAAAACAACTAAACAAACCACAGCTAAAATTCCATGACCAGCAACTAAAGAAAATAATTCATCTGCTTTCTTTATTCTTCACTTGGTGTTAAAATGTTCTTCAACCACAGCAGGAAGAATCCAGATGACTAAACTCATGTCTTGGCAGAGGGACAATCAATACATTGTTATTATATGTTCATCTGGGAGCCAGCGTTTTAAATGGCAGGTTCTATTACTGCCAAAGTATAAATATTAACCTCCGTGATTAGCTAAATATAAACTTAATAAGCCACTTGTGACCCCCAGTTTCCTTTTTAAATAGGTCACCTAGACATTTGCCTCCATTATGTAGCTTCAAGGGCCTTCCAAGGTCTACAATGCAATTGCTTCATATTGTTTTATGCTCATATTTTATGACCAGAAGAGAACTAGCTCACACTTCAAGAAGCCTAGATGCCTCTTGAAAGATTCAGTTTCATTTTAGAAATCCCATTAGCATTATAGCTAACTATAATTATAGAAGATTCTCCCCTCTTTTCCTCATACCCATTTCACTAGATATTATAATGAAATTAAATTATTTGGGAAATAAATTGTAACTATGTTTTTTAAATATCATCCAATTTCTAGATTTATTCTGAAGAACATATCCATTAAAAGAAGGCAAATGGGTTTGTTACTATATTAAGGCAGCTCAAGTTTAGTCCTAATTTCTGTGGCACTAATGCAGTGAAAATGAATAAATAATGGTGTCCTTTGTATAGAAAGGTAGTGCTTCTGACTTACCATCAGTTTGGCATGCACAGGGAGTTGTTTTTTCCAGCAATGGGGATTTTTCTGCAGAGTTCAAACATTTTCACCAAAACTCTATAAGATTAATAGTCCATTAGGAGGCAGAATTAGAAGGCAGTATATAACCACATATAGAACCTAGGTAACTGGATGAAAAAAAGAAAAGAATCAATGATTCTGCTCTGTTTTTAGAAGAATCATTATCTAACTGCTGAGACTCTTAAGCCATAGGCAAATAAAAGTGACTAGCTTGTGATTTGCAGCTAACTTTGACACTATTTCATGTATGTTTTTTGTTTTTGTTTTTTTGTTTGTTTTTGTTTTTGGTGTTTAAGAGTCAATATTCTTCTGAAGTTTCCAACCTTGAAGACCTTTCTGATGTTGGAAGAATTTTTTTAAATAATGCTGTACTAATTTAACACAGAAGCAAGTGATACCTGCTTGGAATCTCACAAATGTATTGTATTTTTCCATATTAATAAAGTTTTTCCAGCCATACTAGATTCTCTAGATATTTTCTGACAGGATGTAGAAAAATGATTCTATAAATTATTGAGCTTTTGACATTGTCCTATATCTTTAAAACTCTCCTTGCCTCCACATTAATACTTAGTATTAGGAACTACATTGGGGCTTCACATATTGAATGTTTATTGACTTAACTGAATGAAGAAATTAAAGGATACATGAATCACTATATTTTTAATTCTTTATTTTTGTTAGGGAAAAAATACTCAAACTTACTGGTTTGCCATCGCCTTCTTCCAGATTAAAGAGGATTAAAATTTAGTAGGGCACATGTATTCCACAGTGTGTATTATAAGAGAGAGAATATATAGCTAGACATAGAAAGTTTTTAGTTGCATTATGTTCATATGAATATATACAAGATTTCATTTTTATAGACACGTATCTACTGTGAAAATCATGAATTTTTACATAGTAGAGAGATTTTATATCCATAAAACCAACTCCAAATCTTTAATACCATTCTAACACAATGGAAGAAAACACTAGATAATTAATTCTTCACTGAATCATCACAGATTCAAGCCCATGCTATTTGTCAGCTTTTATTTTTTGTTTTGTTTTGTTTTTTAATTCTTGGGGGCTAGGGGAGAATGCCAGTGAAATTTGTGATTGCATTGGAGTACATATCTCCTGCTGTAGAACCTCCTTCCATGAATACAGACTAAAAAGTCATTTTCTAATTTATAATCTTAGAGAGTTGCCTGGAATGCTGAGGCATTTACATTGTTACAAAGATTTATATCAGAAACAAAGCTTGACTTCAAGTTTTACTGACTTTGCGACTCTACCATGGAGTAGACAGGGACTGAGTGCCACAGTGTCTCTGCTTTTTTAATCTAAAAGTGCAATTTCATTGCTACAGGCAAATACCAATGAGAAAAGTTCTCTATTAATTCAGTTCAGGAATTGTTCTATAGCTCATAGTCTAATTGCTGTTAAGTAAATGAAGGATGAAATGAATGAAGGAAAGAAGAGAGGATTTATTTATTTAATACCTTCTCTGTGCAGGCATTATGCTAAGCTATCTATCGATTTATCGAATATACATACATATATATGTATATTATCCATCCACCCATCCACACATATGGAGATGTTATTATGTTATTATTTCCCTCATTTTGTAATTTTGTAATAATCTAGTGGATTAGGGAATTAAGAAGTTAAGCAACAAACCAAGAGTAACACATCTAGCATGTGTTAGGTACATCTTAGATGGAGATTCCATTTGGAATATCATTTGTGACATCTCATCAATAGGGAATATAAAATGTAATGATGATCAATGTGATACAATGGAAAGAAGGTTGTATATAGAATTAGAGGATGTTGTTTTGAACTCCAGTTTGGTCATAATTTACTTGTGAAAATTAACAAGAAATAACTTCTATGACCTTCAAGGTTTTTTTTTTTTAATCTCTAATACAAGAGAATTGAATTTAAGGTTTCTTAAATTTTTTTCTATTTTCAACACCTTTTTGCCTAAGAAAATTTTTATTAGATTCTAGCTATATAGTATAAATAAAATAAAGTATATAATAAAATAAGTACATGAATCATTTATTGATACTAAATCATAATTTTGCTACCCCCACATTCATTTACATGACCCTATATGAGGTTGTGATACATAATTAAGAAGCTTTGAACCAGATAATTACTAAGATCTTTTCTACCCCTAAATATATGGTCATATGGATCTTTTCCATGGGGTAGTCATGGCCCCATTACAATGCCATCTAATACTCCTATGTAATTTTATTAGTATGTCTGGACTTCCTCTCAAATCCTAGAAGGTATAATGTGTTGGCATTATTTGGAGCTTAATGGAAGCTATTGAGAAGATGAGATGACACTTCATTTGTTTATAGGCTTGAAATGAGACATTTACCATAAATAGTTTACTCAGTATTAAAAGAGAAATAAAGTTATGGAAAAGTGAGCTGACAATATCACACAGGAATCATCCGTAGACAATAATGGCACTTAGCCAAGTAATCTACCACAAACATTCCTGAAAATGTCTTCCTTTTATTTCTAAAAGCTGTCACTACTCACCACCTTTTAAAATCTTTAAAGCCAATTTTGCATTAATAATGCTACATAATCAGAATCTTGGAAAAGCTTTCACAGCCATTTTACCAATCAATAACTTCTACTCTCAGCTATCCCACAGTGGTTCTCATTATTATTACCAAGTACTAAATTACCTTTCTTCATTTTCTTTAGTTTCTTTTTCAGAATTTTATCAATATACAATTAAAGAGACTATGTTACTTAATGGGTTTCTCCTACCAATTGCTTATTTAATCTAGTTATGTATTTGTTTCATCTCTGGTTACCTAATAATAATATTATCAATCTCTTTAATTTCATTTCTCAGTACTAACATCTTACCTGAAAAGATGAGAACAAGGCTATTATTTTATTATAAAGACTTAAGAAAAATAATTTTGCCAATGATTCCCTATGTACAAGTCCTAGATAGCTGCCATTAGATGTACTCACATTCCTTTAAAAAAAGGAATGTACAACTGACATTCTAAAGACTACATTTGGCTACAGATTTCATATAACATATGCATTGAAAGAAGAAAGGTTTTTAATTGAATTATTTACATTGGTAATATTTAATGATAACTTTTATTTTATATTACAGCTATCTTCTAACTTGAAACTTCCCTTGTAACTAAGAAAAATATTTAAACAAAATGAACAACAAAAGTGACAGCATCTCACAGTGCATTCAGTATCACTACACTCTTTACTAAGATAAAGGAAATGTGTTTCAATATTTCTTCTCTCAGAACAAGACTGGTCACTGTCATTAATGAGATTTCCACTGAACAATTTCCACTGTTCATACAAATGGAGTACATAATACAAATAAGTACATAAGCATATGACTCCTACATTTTCCTCCCCGCCCTCCTCCCCCCCCCCAAAAAAAAAAGACTTCTAAATGAGGAGAGGATATCTGAAAAGTTATTCTATTGTTTGAAACAAAATAAGATCCAGAACCTTTTTAAGATTCTCTCCCAACTACATGGGGATTCTAATTTCCTCCACAGTTTTTCAACTTGTCTTTCCTTTTTTAGTTTAGGTAAAAGGAAATAATGACATAAATTTTTTTTCTTTTATTTAAGGAGTGGAAACAGAGAGTTAAGATTTCTGATTTCATCTGGATAGGGAACTTTAGGTATGTAAAGTCCCATCACCTCTGCAAATCAGCACATAGATGGCAAAGTAGATCAAGCACCAGGCCTGGTATCAAGAAGACTTGAGTCTTATTATCTGAGGATATAATAATAGTACCAGCTGCCTTGCAAGGTTGTAGTAAGTATCAAAGAGATAATATTTGTAAAGTAATTAATACAGTGATTGATAAATAATGAGTTATTTAAATGCTAGCTATTATTATTATTAATTATTATTATCCTTGTTATTGCCTTCTGGTCTTAGAAACTGCCCGAGGCCAATGACAACTTTAATGAATTGACTATAGTCACATTGACAATATATCAGAGCCAAGTTGGAACTCAAATCATTCTGATTCCAAAGTCAGCCAGAGATTCATTATACCAAACTTCTCCTCAACTGAAATAAGATTCACTAAAGGTTTTAAAATTCTAAGGAGATATATAAATGCTAACACTAAGAAGGCATCATGACTGTTTTCTCTATTTTTTTATTATCTCCCTGCTGTTCCAAAGCCAATCTCTAAGTTCAAATTCATGGGAGTACAGCGTACTAGTACAAAATTATTAGTAAATAGGATCAGGAAACACTTTCAGGGTCCCATTATTACCACAGGTAGGTACTTGTGTTTAAAAAAAATCTAAATATTGAAAAGAAAAAATGCCAGCTATCCAAAATCTATTCATATAATAGAAAAAGAAAAAATAGAAACAAACAAAAAACTAAGGAGAAAATGAGATTTATGACAATAATATTTTAAATTAATATTTCACTTGGTAAAAAGGACTAAAATATGATAAATGTGTATACAACATACGTAAACATTGAATGAGCATCAAGAAAAAATGGCTTTGTATAATGACTTAAAAGTTAAACCTAAAAATAAATATAAATTATATAAATTACCCTGTTCATCATTAGTCAAATATCAAGGGGAAAAAAACACAATTCTTTTCAATCTTAGGATATCTGTATTGGGTATAAAAATAAAAAGTTAATTAGAAAAGACATCTATCTATAGATTATAATATATTTTGAAGCCAAGTTCTCCCCTGCACAAACTACTCCTCAAATCTTCCTCAACATGCTAACTTGAGAAGTAATTTCTTCAGGCAAAAGGAATATCAAACTATGCATACCCTTTGATCCAAGTAGTGTCTTTACTGGGCCTGTATCCCAAATAGATCATAAAAAAGGGAAAAGGATACACGTGCAAAATTGTCAATAGCATGTTTGTAGTAGCAAGGAACGAGTAGATGCCTATTACTTAGAAAATAGCTGAATAAGTTATGGTATATGAATGAATGGAATATTATTGTTCTATAGGAAATAATGATCAGGCTGAGTTCAGAAGTCTGGAAAGACTTATGCTAAGTGAACTGAATGAACCAATGCTAAGTGAAGTAAATAGAACCAAGAGAACAGTTTATACTACAACAACAAAATTATGTGATGATCAATGTAATGGACTTGGCTGTTTTCAACAATGAGATGATTCAAATCAATTCCAATGGACTTGTGATAGAAAGTGGCATCTACATTCAGAGAGGGCTATAGAGACTAAATAGTACTTTTCACTTTTATTGTTATTGTTTTTGTTTCCTTATTTTTTTTCTTTCTCCTTTTTTCCCTTTTGATATGATTTTTCTTGTACATTATTATAAATGTGGAAATACTTTTAGAAGAATTTAACATGTTTAACTTATACAGACTAGATTACTTGCTACCTAGGAGAAGATGGAAGGGGAAGGTAGAAAGAAAAATGTTTAACACAAGGATTTGCAAAGGTGAATGTTGAAAATCTCTTTTCATGTATTTTGTATACCATTATTATTTTTAAAAAATCATTATATCATTATAATAAATTATTATTGTCATTTATATCATTTTTTTAAAAGAAAAAAGAAAAATATTTCTTTGGGCAAAAAAAGGAAAGAGATAATGTAGTGTAATGTAGAGAGTTGAAACAATGAATAGGTGTACTTGAATCAGACAACCAAACACTTAAAGCTAATTACCTATTCACTATGAGACAATGACTATTAGCATATGTTTGGATAAATGGTTCTTCTCACCATTGGAGTTTGCTGAATGTTTGGTGTAAAGATAATTGTAAGCAAGGTTTAAAGGGTGGGGTAAGACAGGCCAGAGGCACTTTGTGGCAGGAAAAGGAGGAGAGAAGTTGGTGACTTTGGATTGTAGAATCCAAGATACATCTTGGCGACCCTTGTGGCAGTTTGTCTGTCTCCTTCACTTCTCCCCCTAAAGACCAAGAACTTTGATTTATCCTGATCTGGCTGACCCTGAGGCCCTTCAGGGAGCTAGCTTATATTTCACATTATAGTAAAAAGAATGCTTGATTTTGAGTCATGAAACTGGAATCTGAATCCTATCTCATACATACATACATACATACATATGTATATTCATATAAAATTTCTGCCCATATATAAATAGATTATTTGTTACAAAATATTGAATATAAACATTGTTTCATTTTAATAACAATCATCTGGAGAAAATAATTGTATATCAAAATGATGCAAAATAGTAGAATTGCATTAAAGAACTTACATCAGTTAATGTATTTTTCAGCAATCCATTATCATTTCTGACGAGAAAAAACAAAATATTTTAAGGTTATATATAGATAACATGGCCATAGCATAGAAAATACATGCACTGTTGTAAAAGTCTTCCTATCTATAAGATGACAGAGTTTTGGACAAAATACTCACAAGCAATACAGGTTCTTTATAAAAGTCAAAATAAACAACTCTTATGATTATAGAATGGCAGCTTGCAGTATGAAAAGGATAAGTAAAATGATTAAAGTAACAATATCCAAGTTAGCAACTGAAACTGAACTGTAGTAGAAAAAACTAACATTAGTGATAAATGGAAGTCTAGGTTAAGAGTAAAGTACTGAAGAAAAATAAGTGAAACAGTGCATAAGAGTCTAGGCCTGGAGTTGGGAAGATGAGTTCAAATCTGGCCTGAGAACTTACTAGCTGTGTGACTCAGGGTAAGTCACTTAGCCCTCTTTCCCTCAGTTTCCTCATCTATAAAATGAAATGGAGAAGAAAATAGCAAACTGGTCCTTTTTTTTTTTTTTTTTTTTTTTTTTTGGTCGTCTTGCCAAGATAACTTCAAAATGGATTGTGAAGAACTGGACATGACTAAAATGAATGAACAAAAAGAGCAGTGAGCAGAAATCAGTAAACTCTAAATTATTTCTTTCGTGTTAAAATTCGACATTTATATCCATATTCAAACCTCAGTGGTAAAGATGTGACATAAAAATATGTAAGGAAAACTTTTCCCAATAATTACTCAGGTTTTATCTTTATGTAAAATTCAATAGATGTATAATTTTTAATCATACCCATAATGTTTGTTTTTCTTCCTTTAAAATGAATGCTTTAGGACATGGCTTTACATTTCTTGAAATAGAAGAGAGTATTGTACATCAAAATGAATTGAGGCTTAGGTCCCCTGCAAAGTGAAGAATAGTGGCTGGGACATAAGAGTGTCCTATTGATACAAAATGGTTATTTTTATTTGGTTTTAGTTAAAGGTAGGTTTCCTCTTGGGTTTTTGGATTTTCTTCTTCTTCAGGTACCTTGGACTCTCCAGCAGACATTGCTTCCCTCATCCACAGAGTAAATCCCAGATTAATATAATTCTCCCATAAAGAATATGGCAGATTTTGTTCAAATCTAAAATAAGAAATATCCTTAATTAAATATCCTTAATCCTTAATTAAATTAAGGATAGCTGATCCTTAATTAAATTAAGGATATACCTCTAGCTGATCTAGAGGCTAGAGATACAGAGGCAAAAATAAAACTATCTACTCTAATGAAAAAGAATATGTAAATGTATAAATAAAAACAAATATAAAAATAATTCAGGAATAATTGCTAGGGAATTATTAGGGGAAAGATAAGGAAAATATTCATGTAGAAAGTGGCATCTGGACTCAGTTTTGTGAGAAAGTTAGAGAATCAGACAGTGGTAAAGAGATACTGCATTCCAGGCATAGGGTGTTGGGATAGAGGTAGGATGACAGACAGATAGTACCATCACTAAAAGAAGGGACAGGATGTCATGCAGAAAGAATATTGAACATTTTGTTCATTCCATGCCTTTCTTTACTTTTCCATGAACAGAAGGCATACTGAGGTGGATGCTCCCTAGATGATTTTTAGAATGTCCAACTGGAAAAATCTTAGAGGAAGAATATTCATAAATGTTCCATCATTCCAAATGGAAAGATGATGGTAGGAATTAAGATACATTGTTGGCTCTCCTCTACTCTGCTCAAGATAACCTCAGCAATATTGAAAGACTGGTTTTTATATCAGAGCCAGTGCAGGACTATAATACTACCATAGAGATAGATCCCTCTGTGATCTTGCCTCTCCTAACCTCTCAACAAGCATAGGTAACAGTATTCCTTTGTCTTTTAATAGTTGGAAAGGATTATTTCTTACCAAAAGCTCCTAATATAATCTTATGTTTCTATTTTATAAGTATATGTCAACACTGTTCTCACTTTTTTCTTGAATTCTCTTATATTTCCATTAATACCTCAGAATAGAGATCCCAAAAATATTTTATATGAAAAGATATTACTTTTCCTAAAATTCTTGTGAATATTACAGGTTATAAAAATTATCTGGAAAATAAAAAAGGAGTATCATGGTTCACTACTATCACACATTGATTGGAATTCCAAAAAATTAAGGCAAAGACGGCATAGCATGGTTAACCAATCAAATTTAAGTTAACAAACATTTGAATGACTACCATATCACCATAGCATATACACAGGTGATATATCTATCTATCTATCTATCTTATATTCTCTCTGCTCATGACAGGTGATTTATGTATAATGATAGCATTATAATTCTCAGGAGATATAGCCATGAGGAAGAAAAAATGGCTTCCAATTTGTTCAGTTCTCACTGAGTAGTCTCCAAGTACCACTACCATGTTGACAAAATGCATTGAATAACATTAATCTTATTCATTGTAACTACTTCTAATGCTTCCCTTAAGGAAGCAATCAGTTAAGCTTTATCTAATTCTCATCACTTAAAGAAACTTCTACAGCTATAATTAGGTTTTCAATAGCCCCAACTTTGTAGAGATTACTGAGAGGAAAAGAAAACAGTTTTACTTACTCTATTCATTCATACATTCATCTAGCACTACAGATTTATTAATTATACAAACCTTCAACCATTACACACAGAAAGGATTCAATGATACATTACAATTTGCTCTGTTTAAAACCTAGTTCTGTGGGTGTCCATTCTAATACTTCTGAAAGAAAGAAGCACAAATGATTGGCCTAGGAAATCCTGATTTTGCTTCTGTATGAGAGAGGTTTGAGCAGTATTAGAAGCTGAATGCCCTATTTTACATTCAAGAGAGCAAGGGGAGCCAACTAAAATACTCCAGTCACCTTTGAAATACTTCACTCATGAGTCATCTAGATAAGCATGGGTATCAGTGGTTGATGTCACAGGGAGGAATGCACTCATTGATCTATCAGTCATTCTATCCAGTTCTGTCTCTTTTTTTGTCTCTTTGAAGGGTTAGGAACAGAGTCTGACTAGGAATAGTTTTCTACTCCTCAACTAAAGATGAATGTATGTGCTCTAGTTACATGTAAATCCTATAATAATAATTGCTAGCTGGAGTTCCTTGTTTTAAGTTAAAGGTAATTCTCCTACTTAAAAGTAGTCTCTTACTGCAAACCCCTACCTTTTAACTAATGTAATTTCCAACAAGGATTAGAAAGAAGAGATAATGAATTAAATTGGACATATAATATGTGGTAGGGAAGTGAAAGTTAGTATTTGAGTCTTGTGAGAATAAAACATGATTGATTCAATTTGGAGAGTCTGATTTCCTTTGTCCTCCCACTTTAGAAAAACAAGATATTGCTTCTATACATCAGCAGCCAATATGCCACTAAGCAGAGAGTTGACTTGGAGAAAGAGAGACTTGTGTTTTAAATCTACCTTTGTAACCATGTGGCTGTAGACGTTTAACTGGTCTTTAGTTTCCTGCAAAATGAAGATAATAATACTTCTGTTTTCTTTCTTAGAATGTTGCTAAAAGGCCAAATGAAACAATAAATGTGAAAGCATTGTGGTGAGTAATTATTTATATTTTGCATGATATTTACTTATTTAAGGTACGTGTTGTAACTAAAGTAGCAAATACTTCAAATTTTCTCCAACTCTACCAATCATTTTAACTCTCTTTGGGTTAATTATCTTGAGTTAATTGACTGAAATTTATTGTCTTTCTTTTTATAGGCATCCAGATAAACAATACAGAAAGATGAGGAATGGAAAAGCATTTTTCAAAAAAGATTATAGGTCTAATTTATGAACTTTACTTAAACCTAAACTTGCAGTGACTTCAGGTTAAAGACCATCAAGATATAAGCAATTGGAAATCAAAATTACCACTTGTGGAAACTCAAAAAATGAATGCCTTTTTTTTTTTTTTTTTTTTTGGTAGATTTCTCCCTGGAGAAGTAAATGGCTAATTTCAAAACAGATACTAATTTATTTGTGTGCATATTCATTACTTATGACATCTTATCTTTTATTTGAAATAGCATTATTTCTTTGTGTCTGAGAGAACTCAATATAAAGAACCTGTAAGGGGATATGAACCAACTCTGTTATAACCAATAATAAAGCAGTATTGTCTCAATATGGTAGTTTAATCTTTTCATGTTCCAGTGTACTTCCAACTCTCACTTGAGGATCTTCCACATTAAATAGCATTATTATAAAGTTGGACATGTGATATAAATGACAAAGTTAATTTGGCATGCTTTAAAATGGGGAAAAAAGAAATCCTATAATTTTAGTTGGATTATTCAATTTTCGCTCTGAGAAGGAGATTCAAAGTAAAAAAAAAAATAAAGGAGTAACATTTTGAAAATATTTTGTAAGTTGATATAAAACAAAATTTTCAGGCCCATTTATTTAGATATCAGAAAAAATTAATAAGTAAATTTCCCAATTTGAAGTAGATACTAAGTTTGCATTTGGATTTAGTATAGAAAGCATTGTGTTTTGAGTCAGATTAACTGGGTTTTGCCTGGCTCTGCCACTTACTAGGTGTGTGCCTTTGAGCAAATCAACTAATTTGACAAAACCTGAATCTTATATCATGAAAATATTATTATCAAATAAACAATGTTTCTGTAGCTAGGTTTCACACCTGGTTCTGTTGGGTGGCAGATGTATGATTTCATTCAAGTTCACCCTCAATCTTGATTTGCTTTTAATGGATTAAAGGATGAGATTGGAATAGGTTATATCTAAATATTTTTAGCTATAAATTTTATGCCAATATGTTCTATGAATCATTTTATAAAACCCAGAAATAATTCTCTTTAATGATTAAATGTAATGAGTATTTATATTTATAGCAATAAGTGGATTTATATAATTTAATGTATTTAAATAATTTACACAGTTCTTTCTTTACTGTGTAAACTCCTTGAATGCAGGGACTATATTTTTTAAATTATTATTATTATCATTATTAAATTTGTTTATTATTATTACTTTTATTTTCTTCACATAGCATGGTGCCCAGTAATGTGTTTAATAACTGTTTATGAGATT
This sequence comes from Sarcophilus harrisii, assembly GCF_902635505.1. Taxonomy (NCBI): domain Eukaryota; kingdom Metazoa; phylum Chordata; class Mammalia; order Dasyuromorphia; family Dasyuridae; genus Sarcophilus; species Sarcophilus harrisii. The sequence continues at coordinate 164,060,232 of NC_045427.1, forward strand.
GGATTGAATATGTAATTGCCAATACTGTTCATAGAACTGCCAAAGTGATTTCCTTTAATATCAGATCTGACCATGATAATCCTATGCAAAACCAAACTAACCCTCCAGTGGGCTCTCTAAGATCAAATACAAATGCCTCTTTATGTTTAATAGTTAAGGCCTTTTAACATGTCTCCAAAATATCTTTCCATATTCTCCTTTATGCAGTTTACAATCTAGCCTACTAGACTTCCTTAATACTTTTCCTCACACCTTTCTCCATGTCTTTGCTTAGGATGCCCCCATCATTCCCTGTTCCCACTGAAATATATTCCCATTTCATACTTATCTTTTAGAATCCCTATTTCATTCAAAACATATCTTACGTTTTATATGAGGACTTTCTTGCCTCCCATTACTCCCAAAGCTGTTAGCACTCCTTAACAACTGCACTGTATTCATTTCACATATACTTGTGAAAAAAGGAGGGCTGGCCACCTCCCAGTCTACAAGTTCTTTTAGATTTTTGTAAGATTAAGTCCAATAACTTCTAGAAAATCTTACTAAGATATCAAAAATTTCCTTTCTGTTATTCTCAATTCCTACACAACTTATGCAGATTTGAAACCACATTATCTCTCATTTATCTAGTTCCTTTAAATTGCCCCAAGTTAGTTAAACATGATAATCATTAATAGTGGGGAACCAAATGCAATAATGCTGAAATGCATCAAGATTCTACATTGATTTAAGTATCAATATGGTGAACCAGCTCAAGTTAGAAACAGAGCAAATTAAAGCTTGTATGTCAATCATCAGATGGATCAAGCCAATGAATAGCTGCTGTACTTCTAGTTGGGGTGAAATAGTCTCAAAAAAAAAAAAAAGAATTTTGCAAGGTTATGTCATACATGTCAGAATATATATCCTTGTCAGAATGTATATCACTATGTCAGTCAGAGTATTTAGTTTAAAATGTCTATTAACTTGCATTGAAATAAATCTAATAAAGAGATTCCAGTCATTATTTTCAATTTCCATCATAATTTTACAAGTTTTATCAATCCATTAAGTAAGTAACATAGTTTCTTAACCATGTGTGTCTCAATAAACAACATAAATTATTATCATATATATTAATTTCTTTCCATGGAAACTTGTACTGATTTTATAAAGCTAGACTTTGTGTTAAAAATGACATTTTTAGAAGTAGAGATGGTTGTACAATCAATTACTCCCACTCTCTTCCTTTTTCAATTTAGAACCAACAATGTTCAGTTATAAATACTAATAATGGGGATTAGAGGTTCCATTTGTAGCTAGTGAACTGAGAAAAGTTAACTAACTCACAATGACATTGGCCTCATTAGTTCCATGTTCTGAAATAGTGACAAAAATCCATTATGTATGTCTATAATTTTAATTAATAGAACAATTCTCCTTTAATATATGCATTTCCCACTACTGGATCTTTAAGTAAGCATAAATACCCCTGATTTTTATTTTATAGAACTCAGTGAGGGAAATTTGTCAGGGTTAAATTACTTAACAATGGTTAAATATTTCCAAGGCAACAAAAATCAAGTGACCTGCAAAGAGCAATATAGCAGAAAAATCTGATACTTTGTTATTAAAAGTGAAAAGTATTTTCATTCATATAGTTTGTGTAATTCAAGTGAAAAAAAGAAGAGAGCTAGTTATATACCTGGGTTGTAGATCTGAGAGTTCCATACAGAATAGCTTACAAAAGAAAGAGAAAGATACCCAAAATTTTCAGAGTGTTATTATAATTATTCTTTTCATACTTTCAATAAACACTACTTTTAAAATATTATAAGATTTTAAAGTATTATCATGTGTCTTGATGTTTTCCTCTTTTTTTTAAAGTATCTGAACAAGTTAAACTAGGTAAGAAAAAAAATCAAGTTATACTCATATAAAAATGCTCTAAATCACTAATTATTAGAGAAATACAAAGTAAAACAAAACTAAGGTACCACCTCAAATCTATTAAGTTGACTAATATGTCAGAAAAGGAAAACAGCAAACGCTGGAGTGCATATGGGAAAATAAGTACACTAATGAGGTCTGAACTGATCTAACCATTCTACAAACAATTTGGAACTATGCCCAAAGGAATATTAAATGGTACAAAGTCTTTGACCTGGCAACACCACTAATAGGTCTATATCCCAAAGAGATCAAAGAAAAAAGGAAAGAAGCTCTTTTTTTGTGGCAACATAGACTTGGAAATTGAATAGCTGTATATCGGTTGGGAAATGGCTAAGTTGTTCTTATGGTTATGATCAATTATTATTGTTATAAGAAAAGATGAGGGGGATGGTTTCAGAAAATCTGGGGAAAACATTTGAAGTAATACAAAATGAAATAAACAGAACCAGGAGAACGCTACACTCAGGACTAGCAATATAACAATGATTAACTTTGAAAGACTTATCTACTTAGAACAATGATTCTGAAAAATTCCAAATTCCAAAGGACTCATTTTGAAAAATGCTATCCACTTCCAGAGAGAGAACCAGTAAATTATGAGTGCAGATTGAAATATATTTTTCCTAACTTTCTATATTTTTCTGTTTTTTCAACATGATTAAACATGAAAATATTAATTTACATGACAGTACATATAATGGATTGACAATCTTGCCTTCTCAGTGTAGGGGAAGGGTTCTGACAAATGAATCTGGAAATCAAAATTTTAAAATAAATACTAAAATTCTTAGAAATGAAAGACAAAAAAAGGAAAGAGATAAGAATTCATCAACAACAGGAAAGACAGTGAAGTGTGAATCTTATTTCTCCTTCAGCCTATAAGTGATAACCGAAATAGAAATAGGACATGCTGGCAAGCACAAAGATGCAAAAAAAAAAAAAAAAATTTGACTTAGGAATCTTTAGGAAAGCTACTACTAATGTCCCACTTTAGGTATCCCATCACATTGTAGTCATCTTTTCTACATGACAAACATGCTGTTTCTCAAGTCTACTTTAGCATCTGTCTGGGCTATTTGTTTGCCAGTTCCTTTGGTATGTATGGTGCTGGTTTTATATATATATATATATATAGTTTCCTTAAATTGTTAATGTATACAGTTTTGACATTCCACAGAGGTATAGCTGAACTATCTAAAGTCATCTCTTCCATCTCTCTGGTATTATACTTGTCTCTTTTTTACAGATTACAATAAATGAATTGCCCCAGAGTTCATAGCATAGCTCAGAATCTTGCAGAAAGTAGATATTAATTAGATATTGGATTTAATTGAGTCACTTTGTGATCAATTTTATGGTATTAAGTCTCTCTGAATTTATTTAGACAGGTTTTTGGAAAGACACTTACCTTTCATCAGGCCCATTGTCAAAACTTCTAATTTAATATACAAACTTTGAAACATACTGACTTCCTAGTACACTGAAATATATTTTAAGTAAAAGACTCTCATGTAGGCATGATGAGGAACTTGAGTGGACAAAATATAACTAATACACCATAATGTGTTGGGATAGCATATGCACAGATTATCAGTAAGGGGCAATCCTTGTAGCATGAAAGATTTTGCAATAAGGTTACAGCTGGCAATCTATAAATAGCATGTATTACCTGCATTAAAACAAAAACAATCAGAGTAAAGACTGCATAAGAAATATATGAAAACCTTCATTTGGGCTATAATTGTCTAGTTTAAAGAACTTAAGATATTTGGATTTATCAATCTAAAACTTCAAAAAGTTACTATGTTTAGTAAATATTAACAAAATGGGACTCCAGATCGTCATCAAATATAACTAAAAGATCTCCTCTATACCTTTAAACAAGAATATATCTTCTTGCCATTCTCTGCTAAAGCTCCAAGAGCTCATTTCTTTTGGCAATCTTTTCAGAATTAATTGACACCTACAAGAATGCTGACATAACATTGTTATTCTTCTCTTCCCCCACTTCTTTATCTAGATCCTATAGTAATTTTTAAGTCTACCACAAAAACTACTATCTGCCATGAATCTTACCAAGATATCTAAAACCTATTTTCAATTACCCTCAGTCCCCCCTCCAGCATTTACACAAAATTGCTACCATATCTTATGTATGCATATATGTACATGTATATATCTCTTTAGAATTGTTCCACATTTTTCAAGCTAGTACACATATTTCCAATCACATTATTAACATGTTGAAAACAAAGACTATATCTAACATGAGACCTAATTTAAAATATTTAACTTAAATTGACTTAAAAGATCAATTATTCAAATGAAAATAATGAAGTCATACACATGCCTTCTAGTACTATCATTATGGTTATATTATAATGAATTAGAACATTACCTATTTTATACTCTTGGAACTGTGGGTTGAAGGTTCTAAAATGCATGTTTCATTTTCAAAGGAGGCAGAATTTTTAAGGATTTCATACACAGAGGGACACAATTTGCAAGGTAGCTGGGTCGCAATATATTTAGCTAAATGGTGGAAAATTAACAACCTTCACTACAAAAGTTTTGGAGTTTAAATAATTTTATTTTCTCATCTTTAAATCAGACACCATTTCCATTCACTTATATGATAGGTAATCCAAAGGTTGACAATAACTGATAGGAGTATTATGTTTAGCTTCTGGCTTAATAATAATAGTAATCCATATAACACTAAATATAAAACAATAATAGAATGATTTCTACCTGTTTCATAATAATAATATTAGTCTTAATAGTTGACATTGATATGCCATAAGTTTCACAAATGTGAAATATATCTTCAAGTTATCTAATTAATCATTTTAAAAAACATTTGAAAAACATAGGACCAAGATGGTAGAGATCATACAGATCTTTATCTGAATTCTTCCTGGCATCCCTCAGATCAACATCAGATCAAGTCTCTGTACTGGCTTTGGAGACAGAACCCACAAATATTTGGAGTATAACAAATTTCCAGCAGAATATGCTTTGGAAGAACTTCAGAAAAGGTCTGTTTCAATTGAGTATGGGGGAGGTAGCTGAGCACAGCACACGGAGCCAGGGCACTATGGTGTCCATACACCAGGAAATCTACTGGGAAACTCAGCTGAAATACATCAAGGTTGGATACTCTGCTGTGGTTCAGAAGCCAGTGGCTCAACAGATTAGCTATGAGATATCCAATGCAAATACAAAAGGCAAATTAGTAAGGTTCTGAATCCCAAGATAACAAGGGACTTGGCCATGCCCACCAAGCCCCAGAAGGAAGCTGCTGTCATCTATAGAGGAAGGTTGGGGCAATCTCTTCTTTGCCTTTAGATCAATCCTTTAAGATGAGCAAAAAGCAAAAACAACTCTGATCATAGATAGCCTTTATGGAAACAGTGAAAAGACCTCAAACTCTGAGGACACTAATGGCAAATCATTTCCAGATGAAGCCTCAAAAGCTGATATGAGTTGATCCTCATGTCACAAGAGTCTTGTAAAAGAATTCAAAAAGGATATTAAAAGAGTGAAGAAAAATAGGGAAAAGAAATGAGAACTTTGCAGGAGAGTCTGGAAAAGGAAACAGAAATTATCTGAAGAAAACCCCTTAAAAAACAGATTTAGTGAAATGGAAAAATCATATAATTCCTTAAAAATAGATTTGATAAAATGGAAAAAAGCATACAACTCTTTATAAGATATATTTGAAAAAGAAACCAACTCATTGAAAAACTGAAATTGTGAAATGGGAAAAAAAACACTGAACAAAATACCTCATTTAAAAGTTCAATTGTACAAATGCAAAAGGAGATAAAAAAAGCTAACTGAAGAAAATCATTCACTAAAAATTAGAATTGAATAAATGGAAGTGAATGACTCAATGAGACATCAAGAATCAATTAAATAAAATCAAAACAATGAAAAAATAGAAGAAAATGTAAAATACTTCACTGAAGAAACAACTGATCTGGAAAATAGATCCAGGAGAGCCAATGTAAAAATTATGGGACTACCTGAAAGCCATGATGAAAAAAGAGCCTAGATATCATCTTTCATGAAATCATCAAAGAAAACTGCCCTGATGTCTAAGAACTAAAGGGTAAAATAGCCATTGAAAGAATTCACTCATCATCACCTGGAAAAGACCCCAAAATGAACACTCCAAGGAATATCATGGCTAACTTTCAGAATTATTAGATCAAGGAGAATGTATTGCAAGCAGCCAAAAAGAAACAATTCAAATATTGAGGAACAACAATCAGGATTATCCAGGACCTAGAAGCTTCCACTTTAGGAGATTAACGGCCCTGGAATCTGATATTTTAAAAGGGAAAGGAACTTAGATAGCAGCTAAGAATCAACTACTCAGCAAAATTAAGCATTATCTTTCAGGGGAAAAGATTCAATGAAAAAGATGAATTTCATTTATTTCTGATGAAAAGACCAGAGCTAAACAGAAAATTTGATACCAAACTCACAAATATACAGAGAAGCACTAAAAGATAAAAAGGAAAGAAAAATAACTTTCTTTTAAAAATTAAAAAAATGTACATCCCTATAATGAGAAAATGAAATGTTTAACTCTTGAGAACTGTATCTCTGTTATGCATATACTTAGAGGATACAGATAAATTTGATTTTATTGTGATAATATAAAAAAATAAACTAGAGGTAGAAAGGGGGTTCTACTAGAAGAAGGTTATGGTGTATGAATATTATGGAATATTATTATTCTATAAGAAACAATCAGCAGGATGATTTCAGAGGCCTGAAGAGACTTACATGAACTGATGCTGTGAAGTGAGCAGAACTAGGAGATCATTGTACACAATAACAGCAAGATTATGAGATGATCAATTCTGATGAATGTGGCTCTTTTCAATAAGGAGATGATTCAGGCCAGTTCCAATGGTCTTGTGATGAAGAGAGCCATCTGCACCCAGAGAGAGAACTGTGGGGACTGATTGTGGATCACAACATAGTATTTTCACTCTTTTTGTTGTTGTTTACTTGCATTTTGTTTTCTTTCTCATTTTTTCCTTTTTGATCTGATTTTTCTTGTGCAACATGACAATTATGGAAATATGTAGAAAAAAAATGCATGTTTAACATCTATTAGGTTACTTGCTGTCTAGGGAAGGGAAAGAAACAGAGCGCAAGGTTTTTCAAGGGTGAATGTTGAAAATTATCTATGTTTATGTTTTGAAAATAAAAAGCTTTAAAAAAAAAGAAAGACTTTTTTACTTTAGAAACATTAAAACATGAACATTTTAATAATAATAGAAATGACCATATATAAAATTGAATATCCATTATGTAACATTAATACAAATAATTAAATTCAACATGAGAATACATTAGCATACCTGGCCTCTCACAAATCTTCCAACAACTGACCCTTTCCTTTTTTTTTTTTTTTTTTTTTTTTGGTCATCTTTGTCATTCTAATGATGGTCTTTGAGAGGAAAAAAAAAAATTTCTGAGATGACTCCAGAGTAATTTAAAAATAATATTCTACATGAGGAAACTGAAGATCAGGGAGATGAAGTAACTTACCAATGATCACATGTTTAGTAAACAACTCTAGAATGATTTTATGACTGCAGGACCAGAAAAAAAAAAGAAAGAAAAAGAAAAAAAAGAAAAACAAATAGTATGAAGCTTAGATGATAATAGAATCAAGTGGTATCCTCTTCTTACAGCAATGTTAGTCTTTACAACATTCTATGATTACTCCCACTTACACCATACAAGGAAACTAAGTCTGATGTTGGAGTGCTGCCACAGTGTACAATATTACTGATATCTTTGGCCATTTGCCGCTACTGAGAATCTGGGAGAAAAATTTAGGGTTTGGAGCTTGAAGTTTCATTTCACAAATGGATGATATTCAAAGGAGACTTAGCTATAATATTAGCTAGAGGAAACTTACCTCATCACATCTCAAATGCTAAATAAGGAAGAAAGGTTATGCTGGATCCATTAGTGAAATAGAATACTTAATGGAGAACTGAAGAATTTGAAAAATAAAGAATTTTTTTTATCTTGTACACACACACACACACACACACACACATACACACACACACATAATATTGTGTTAGGTGATACAAGGAAATAAAAATCACACAAAATTCAGTTTCATGCAGATTCAAAATGGGTATATAAAAGACAACAGAAAACAATTTCAGTCACATGCAGATGTGAAAAAAATCTTCATGTGCTATACTTCACAGTAAAATATATAACTATTTCAAACACAGCTCAAAATTCAAATCTGGTCCTTATTGGTCACAAAAAAAGAAATAAAGGAATACAAATGAATAACTATGATTTTAAAAAGGTTATTTTTCTGTAAAGTGCAACTTCTAGGCAATCATCATAGTTGAAAAAGTCAATGTATGATTATCTAAAAATTCCTGATGATGTTAAAGTAAATAAAAATCAATTATTTTAGACCAACTTTTGTAATACATTTTTGAGGAAATTTATTCCTTTCTCTAATCTGTATATGTTCCCTTCATGAAATACTCATAAAATTAAAACCAGTAAATTAACATTTTTAAAGTGTCTACTGAGTGCCACATACCATAATAAGAGCTGGAGATACAAAGCCAAAAAAAAAAGTACTAGTTCTCAAAAAATTCTGACTTGAATGGGTGAAACAACATGCAGATAAACTATGTAAAAATAAGATATATACTAACACTTGAAGGAAATCAAGGAAGCCAGAAGACAGCAGTAAGAAGATAGAGTCCCAGTGAACTGTCAACAAAAATGCCAAAATTGAGAAAATGGAATGTCAATTGAGACAGAAGGAGAAGTTGAGTGACAATAGATTGTGATCATAAAAAGAGATTTCAGAGTTAATGAACATGGAAGTGATGTGTGTATAAATGAGTGCAAAATCAAAGAAGAGTATAATCATCTTTGTATGTATCAGACATGGTGTAAGAGTTGATTAGTTGAAATGTTGTGAAGTTGCAACATTTTGTTACAGAAGATGCCAAGATGATAGAAGGAATGAAATGATTTAGAGGGAAACATTGGTGGGGTGGGGTTGAGGATGATGACAGTAAAGGAAAAGAAATAAAGAATTGATGGGGAGTGCTAAGAAAAAAGTTTGAACAATGATAATCAGACAAAATTTCAGATTCACTGGGAAGGGAAGAGAATGATGAATTGGGAGTATGTGAATCATTGAGGAATGAATTCAGGTAGTTTATCTTTGTTTATAAGTACAGCCAGGGAGTGAGTTATCCCATGGTATCAAACAAAAGTATGTAGCTAGAAAGCAAAAGGGAAGGGCACTCATACAACTGAAAGACAACTGCTGTGAAGGATGCCTGGAACAACAAAAACATTGAAATAAATTCTTTGTGATATAAAGAAATATTTCCAAAAACACATAAGCAAGGAACCTACTGTGGAATTTAGATAGCAAGCCAATGGCTTGCAGAATGGCTACTTAAAAAGACTCACTAATTCATTTGTTCTTTAATCCATTTATTTAACAGTAACTGAAACCATTATGCAAGTCCCTGTGCTGAGTTTATTTGGAGTGACAAAAAAATCTTCCCAAAGACAAAATGCCCTCAAGGAGTTGATAGCATCTTGAGAAAGATAAGGTATAAATAGAAATAATTGTGCTACAAATTATAAAATTAAAGCATAAAAAGAAAGGTATAGGTAGTCTGGTATTTCAAAGAACAAAGAAGACTACTTCAGCTATTAACAAAGTCATTTTGAGTGGTGTAATCTAAACTAGGTTTAACAAGATCAGAGGAAGCAATCAAGTCCAATCATCTCATTATGTAGATAAGGAAACTGAAGCTTAGAGGTTTAATGGTTTCCCCAAAGTGTTTTTGTATCTGAGGAAGAATTCAAACCTTGATCTTCCTCATTTCAAATCTATTCCCATTGTGCATCTATAGGTGGAGATGACAGGGACTGAGGACATTCAAGATAGAGAAGCAACATTAAAAAAGGCAGGGATGCAAAGTCTAATTTTGAAAGATAAGCAATCCAATAGACTGGAGTAGAGAGTGCCTGAAAGAAAGGGGTAAAAGGTAAAGTTGCATATATAGAATAACAGAATTTCCTACCTGGAAGGTACTTTAGAAACTATTTTGCATGACTCATTTTTAAGTTAGAGAATAAAAGTTACAGATATGAAATAAGTTAATCAAGGTCATTTGGCTTAAAAAGTGACAGATAAGTAACTTGGTCTTTGGTATCTTGATTCACAGTTCAGTACTCTTTCTTCTATGCCATTTTACCTCAGTAGGAGTCAATCATAGGAAAACCTTAAATGAATAGGTTATACTTTACTTAGAAGTTAATGGATAGTTACTAAAGATAGGAGAAGTGGAATACTGTATATCAAAAATATGCTTTAAGAACATTAGTCTGCTGAAGGTATGTATGTGTAGTTGGATTAGAGTGAAGACAAACTAGGGAGAGGGACAATACCCTAGGAGGGTATTTCAACAATCTACACAAAAGGATATACAAAGTCTGAATATGGTTGGGGACAACAAGAAACAAGAAAATGGAGCCAAAATGAAAGTTACTATGAAACTAAAACAATAGTATGTAACAAAAACTTTGATTTGGACAGTACACAAGTGACTAAGAGGAAAATATCAAACAACTTTTACTTCTGTTTTTGTTTTTTGTTGGCTTTTTTCAATTTTTTTTTTGTTGTGTCCTTCCTACATTTCAGTCATGTCCAACTCTTTGTGACTCCACTTGTGTTTTCTTAACAAAAATAATGAACTGTTTTTTCCATTTCCATGAGTGCCATTTCAAATGAAGATCAGCTTATTTTTCAGATGAAGAAACTGAGGCAAAAAGTTAAAATGATTTGCTCAACACTACACAGTGAGTTGTGTCCAAAGCTGAATTTGAACGTGGGTTTTCTTGACTTCAGGCTCAGTGCTCCATCTATTGTGCCACTTTGCTGTCTACTTTTCCATTATCCTTTCCCATTGGCCTTGCTAATTTTTAAATACTCTGAAATTGACTAGAGTGAATTATCTCTCATTAATAATAAAAAAAGATTGTATAAAATTTTTGTGGTGGCATTAGCACTCAGTTTAAAAATCATTACACAACAATGTGAACTCTTATACAGTTTATAATTTGTTACTATAATACTAAAAGTTTTGTCTCAAAGAGCAAATTCTTATTTCCTTGATTTCTGTGATGGAATTCTTAAGAAACAGCAGAGCTAGTAAATGCTTCATAAAGTTATAAATATTCACAAAAAGAGAAAGAGAAAGGTAACTGTTTAGTTACTCAAATGATAATTTGCATGATATAGGAAATAAAGTTTCAAAGGATGAAACTTCAAACAGCTGCTAGTCATTATTCCTTAGAAATCCTTTTTTTTTTTTTTTTTTACTTTCTCTCTTTCTGCAGTACTGTGTAGGTGTAATGTGTGACTTGCAAAATGGAGTCTAATTATACAACTATGCTTCTTATTCTACATGTCCCAGTAATGTTATGCCAGGACTAACTTATTTTGTCTTAGTTATATAATTGGGTTGTAGGATGCATATTCCTGTACACCTACATAAATATTAATTTCATTTCTATTCTTGCTTTGTTCTGACAGTACCAGGATCTAATTTTACATTTTTAAAAGATAACTTCCCTTTGAAAGAGAATTTGCTTTGCTTTTTAAAAAATATTATTCCAACTTTTCATAAATGTATGCTTAGCTTATATTCTGGTTATTGTTCCTTTGATACATACACCAGTTCTTGTCTTTGAACAAAATGACATCTGTGAAATTTTTCCATACCTTTACAAAAGGTATTAATTTCCATAAAACCCTCCTTAGGTTTTAAAAAAGGATTTTACCTTCTAAAATGAAGTTAAAACTGAAAGTCAGAAACAAGGTCAAATTAAGACTTTTACTTTTCCTACAGGTGTTGCTCACTCAGTATAGCTCATTATCTTTGACACAAGAAGAGGAAGATTTGATTGAAGCATAAAAACTTGAGTCAAACATTAGGATTTCTGATCATGGAATTTGGCAGAAGTCCTATTCCTGAGTCACCTAAATTTTAACAGAGAAAATCCATAAATCAAATAGAGCTGTATTTCAGAAGTGAAAGAATCATTAGATTAAAAGCTAGTTACTTTTAATGCCACCCCTTCATTTTGTAGATAAAAAAAATTGAGTTCCTTAGAGGTGAGAACTGCCTATGATCGCATAGTTAAAGAAAAACAAATCCAAATATCCCTAACATCACTGGAGATAAAACTGCCTACCTTCTCAAAATAGTTTCATGCAAGTCTCCATAGGTATCATTCTTTGCAGTTTGTTATAATTTATTCTACAGCTGTTTATTTACACATCACTGTCCAATAAAAGAAAATATATCGAACTGAATAATAGACTGATCAGTGGCATAAGCCTGGTGGGAGAACACTCTGTATTTGATTCTTTTGAATATAATATAACAATGTGTTCAATGGTGTGGCCTGTGGGTTGAATGCTGCCATTGCTAATTTCTTCCATATTTGCATAGGTTTGTTTTGACATATCAGTAGAAAAGTTACAGGTTGGATTGACATCAAGGCTGTTTGTTAGTCTTCTCTCAATAGGGTTACTTATATAATTCTGAATGTGCCTAATGACTGGGACAGTGGATCATATTACTTTTATTTTAAATATCATAAATGAAAAACCAATCTCTATAAGCAAAACAAAAATGAAGATCCTGGTCATACTTTAGATCATGGCAACATCTGAAATATGTTCTTTGTTTTCTTTAACACTTCACTTATCAAAAAGTTAAGAAGACCTGACTTCAAATTCTATTTCAGACACATCTTGACTATGTAACTCTGATCTTACACGTCTTGTGGTCTCTGAAACTCTCTTAAACTACAAGGTGCAAAGAAGGTGCTCAACTGTGTTGGCAGAAAGAGTTTCCTTAACCTTGAATTTATACTTAGGGAATCAAAGAAATTAGTTCATATGCATTTATCTTTTATATCACTTTTAAAATATACATAGTTTTATTAGAAGTTTTTGTTCTAAATCATCAAATTTTATACCAGTGTCCTTTTCTCTTTGCCCTCTCAGAGTCAACAAATATAACATACCAATGCATAAAAAAGTCTGAATATATGCAATATACATGATTTTGGACTTTCTGCCTCTGAGAAGAAGTAGAGAAAGGAATGTTTTCACTTATTCTTTCTTTGGAGACATGCTTGTTCTTAATGACTGTCATTTTCATTTACATTATTATAGTAGGATCCTTGGCTCTGTTTATTTTACTCTGTATTAGATCATTAAAATCCTTCTATACATCTCTATATTCACAATATTTATCATTTCTTGTAGCATAATGATATTCTATTATATTCATGTATCATAATTTTTTTAGCCATTCTTTAATAAGTAGGTATCCACTTTGCATCTAATACCTTGGTACCACAAAAAGTGCTGCTATAAAGATTTTGGTATTATGGGGGGGGGGGATTCTTTCCATCAGAGACCTACTTTTAATCATTTGATTTTCTTCATGCCATTTCTTAAGCATAGGTCATCACTGCTATCTACTATGCTCCTAATTATTGTCCTTCTTTCTCCAAAGATGCTGCTCCTCCAATATTAATAACAATATAGAATCTTTAAAAGTTCCAATTCTCATATATTATCCCCCTCATCAACAAAATCAATACTTTTTAGTTATACTTTAAAGTTTACAAAATATTTCCCCCCAACAATTCTGTGAAGTGACTTGTACAAGCATAAAGAACAGCACTTGGCACATACTAGATGCTTAATAAATGTTGATGGGTTGATTGAAAATATATTTTTCCTATTTTACAGATGAGGAAATTAAAAGCCTATGATTTCCCTGGAGTTACACAGTCACTAAGTGTTAAAATTGGAATTTGAACGCAGGTATTTTGACTCTAAACCTAGAACTTTTTGTAACTCATCATAATATATTCATATAACCTGAAAGCTATAGAGACTATTATAGGATATTATCTTGATAGACCTTTTGAAGAGCAAATTTTAATGAGATTTATTATTAAACCAAGGGTTAAAAGTGTAAAAATCTCTCAAAAGGAATGGGGAGCAATATGCCAAAGGCTCCAGCCAACTGATAGTTTCTTTTATTCCAAACAGTTAAGGGATCTTCGAAATAGTTGATCAGATAGCAGCCAAAAGATATCCCAATATCTAGCTGTGGTATTTTTGTACTTCATTAATTATAATGGCACTATCTAATACAGCTTACATAAAATGTCTTATCAATATAGATATCAAAAAAATTTATGTTTCATTCAATATCAATATTTTATGTGAATATCAAGAATATCAATATTTTATGTGAAGATGAATAAGATATAACTTTATCTTATATGTTAGTATATATTTATATATTGATATTTTATGTCAACAAGATCATGATTATCATTATAGAAAATGTGTCATTGTCCATAAATGTACAATAACTAATTGAGCCTCTTCAAGGATATAATTTTATTTTTAACAATTCCAAAATGAATTTTTATTAATTGTTATTATTCTGCATACTGTAAAGGGAAGTGAAACACATTTTCGTGCTTTATAAATTCCTCTATTTTTTTGAAACAATAGATGAAATGTATAAAACAAAATTAAATACACCATTAACTATAAAATAAAATTAAGGAATAAAACCTGAAGTATATTTAGTGAGATATTATCTTGTTAAATAGGATTAACAGCAATTCTATCTTTCCATTTCAGCATAGATATAACTCAGAAGTGAAAAGGTCATATTGCTATACTTTTTCATAAAGGCAATTGTTCACATCCCTCCTTATTTCTGCCCAGAGATACATAAAAACAAAAATAAAAATAAAAAATGAATTATATGTACTAGTAATGCTTTGGCGTCTACATTTTTTATACTTTCTCAAAGAAATAATTGTGATTGGCATTAATATTTGGCACTTCAGCAAAAAATTTGTCCCCTTTTCCACAAGTCCCAGCAGTGGTCAGCCAATAGCTATGCATAAATTTGCCATTAAATCCAGTTGAAAAGGAAAAGCCCCTAGATTCTGTGAAGACAAGATATTACCCTTTCTTTGGATAAAATCTCACACAGGCCAATGATTTGAGATTCTTGTACAATGATTTCAGAGGCTATTATACTTGTTCACAATCACCAGAGAGGCTGCTTATGGCTACCTCCAATATATTCCGAATAGTTATCTCAAGAGATAAGCAACATTTAAAAAACAAGACAGAAACATGATTCACTTTCAATGCTAATATAATGTATACAGAGTTGACTCTGCATTCAGAAAGACTTAGAATTCAAATATTATGTTTCACAGATTCAAGTGACTCTAATACATTAAGCTGCAGTAAAACTGCTGATCTGAATTTATAAGAGACAATTTTACCACAAATCATCCACCAGTGTCAGAGATCTGATCTGTAACAAAAATTATCATAACAAAATCATCACCAGCTCAATTCATATAATGTCTTGCAAATGTGTATTGAGTATAAAACACTGAACTGGGAATGTGGGGATACAATCTTTAACAAACTAAGATATGTAGATATTCAACTAGGTGTCTGAATTTGCACAGTTAACAATAATGGGGCACAGAACAATTAATTGTCCAGTCATAAGACTCAAAAATTCAGCAAAACTGAGTCTAGAAACTAAACCTCAAGGTTCCTACGTGAGTGAGTATTCTTATCTCTATATCAAATTGTTACCACTTAAACTTCAAGAAGTTCTTAAACTGATGCAACAACCAAATCTGCTTGGACCTAGAGAGAGCTAGGTGGTGCAGTAGATAAATCACTGGTCCTAGATTCAGGAGAATCCATTTTCAAATTTAACTTCAGACACATATCTGTTGTGAGACATTACCAAGTCACTTAACCTCTCTCTGCCTCAGTAATATTTACAAAACACTTAGTACTTAATAAATGCTTGCTTCTATTTTTCCTTCTTTTCCATGCCTTATGGCACAAATTTCCAGAGCATTTTCTGCATCTATTGATAAAAATCATATGATATTTGTTGTTTCATGATCAATTAAGCTGAAAGTTTTACCAATTTATGAGGAATAGATGTGTATGTGTGTGTGTGTGTGTGTGTATGTGTGTGTGTGTGTGTGTGTGTGTGTGTGTTTACACACATTTAAATACAGAAATACAATATACTGGGGCAGGTAGGTAAATAAAATCAGGCTATCTGTAGCCATATTTTAAAAATACATAAAAACACCAATTACAAAAATACAAATTAAGACAATTCTGAGATTCTACCTCATAATCTTCAAACTGACAAAGATGGTACCCCAAAATGGCAAGTATGGGAGGGGCTCTGGGAAAACAGGCACTTTAATGTGCTATCGGTTCTGGAAAGCAATTTGGAACTTTGCTGTAAAACTTACTAAACTGTATAAAAATATTTGATTTAGATCTATCACTCTTAGGGCTAAATTCAAAGATATAAAAGAAAGAGGAAAACATACACTATATATTTACTTGTTGGTATTTTTGTAGAAGTTGAGAAAAAAAATGAAGAATGGCTGAACAAACTGTGGTAAAGGAAAAATGAAATACAACCTTGCTGTAAGAAATCAAGAATAAGATGGCTTCAAAGAGACAAAGAAAAATATGTATGAACTGGGGGCAGAATAAAATGAGTAGTCAGAAGAATACTTCATACAAAAATAAATACAGTAAATATTCTGTTCAATTAATTGATCAGTGATAATATCAAAAGACTGATGAAATAATATGCTGAAAGAGGAATGATAGACTTATGTAAAATGAGAAATACATTTTAGATAAGACCAATAAGGGAATATTAATTTTGATTGATTGTTTATGTGATATAGGATTTCTTTCTATTTCTTTTCCCAGCAGATGAAGGAAGTCAGGAGAAAGAAAAAAATATATATGAATGTATGATGATTGGAAAAATTAAATATATTTTTAAAATAATGAAATTTTATGATGCATTAATAGAATCTAAAAACTCCAGGCTAAACAAGAAGAAAATTTCATTCTGCCTGTTCAATGTATTTTTTTCTGGAATATTTTACTCAGTTCTGAGGACCATATTGTAAAAAGAATGTTGATAACCTAGGAATGTATTCTGAAAAGTATAATCAAGATAGCAAATGCTGATTAAATAGCAGCAATAAAAATATTGATCCAGAAACTGGGGATGGTTAACCTGGAGAAGAGAAAACATAGAAGTATAATAGCTATCTTCAAATATATGAAGGGCTATTTTGTAAAACAGCATTTAAACTTACTTTGCTTAGACCTAAGGACAGAAATGTGATTAGTGTTTTAAAAGTTCAAAAGAGGTAGATTCTGTTTCAATATCAAGAAAAAACATTCCTAAAAATTCAGGCTGTTCAGAAATGGAATGGTTTGCCTCCAAAGACTCCTTTTTAAAGCTCCTTATTATGACAGCTCTTAGAAAAGAAGCTATATACCCATTTCTTGGGGATACAAGAGAAGAAATATTTGCTCAATTATGAGGACTGACCTAGTCCTCTCATACATAATGATTTTTAGGTACAGAGAAAAAATGCTTTAGTATACATAAATAAAGAATCTTATTCAGTTACAAGACAAACATAATGAATTTTAATCTTTTTTTTTTTCATTATATGATCTTGCTTCTTAGAAAGAAGAAGTCACCTTAATAACTCAAGCCATTTTTCTAAGGATCTTCTTCTGAAATAACATGTGTTATTTTTGTTTTGTTTTGTT
Source organism: Sarcophilus harrisii (assembly GCF_902635505.1). NCBI lineage: Eukaryota > Metazoa > Chordata > Mammalia > Dasyuromorphia > Dasyuridae > Sarcophilus > Sarcophilus harrisii. The sequence goes on from NC_045427.1 coordinate 164,077,960, forward strand.
GTAAATTTTCACACTAAATACTTCCACATAAAATCTTATTTATTTCTAAGATAAATATTTGAGAGTTTCAGGTAAACTGGTATCACAGAGAAGGGAATTTTCAAAAAGGGTTCTGAGGTATGTATCAGAGAAAGAAATAGAATCAAGTTACAAATTAGAACCAAGAGTTTCAGCTTGTAAAGATCCACAATGGAGGGGTCTTTCTGATCAGTAAATAAGAATAACCTTCATTGCTTTTGACTTGGCATTATGTATAAAACTATGTCCTTTTAATCCCTTCTCTTAATCCATATCTTAAATGAAACAACCAGACTTTTTGAATAATGCAGCACTACTCTTCCCTTCTGAGATATGATCATTTCCTGTGAAATCCAGGTTTGGAGACAGGGAGAGGGAAGACACAGCTTCTACTCAAAGAGAAGTAGCTCTTGTAAAGCTGCTCAGAGAAACTTAAAGTTTCTTTCCAGAAATTTAAGTAGATATGATTGTATCTGTGATACAAACATTTAGAATTTAACTTTTTTTTATGATATAGACTCTGAAAAAAAAAAAGAGAAAGAGAAATGAATTTTCTGTACATAATGCTGTACAATTAATGGATCAAACCTAATTTGTTAAATTCAATATTTTTGATTATGCAATTTCTGTAAATTTATATTAGAACATAATATTCTGTATATAATACATTTCAGAACAACAGTTCATATGAAGTAAACACTTTTAGTGAAAAGATATATAATTGTGTTCTAGGCACACAGGGTGATTTATTTCCCAAGTAGTGCAGCCTTAGCTATTTTACTGGACAAGATGACCTTTCCAGAAATAAGACAAGGAGGGTGTTCATTTTTATTCTGTATTTAAGAAAGTGGGGATCATTCACACTTTAATCTCACAAACAACTGAATACCTAACATTAAGGAAAACTAAATTTCATGATAGATGAATCCTTTTAGACTAAATTAATTTCTATGTGTATGGTTGTGTTACTAAAACATTTAAAGAAAGGGTATTTAAAGTACCAATAAATCTATCCCAAATGAATAAAATGAAAATGAATCATCTTCAAGTCAGTTTTTCAAAAGATACTCCTAAATAAAAAATAAATGGTTTAGCATTTTGTCAATATCCTTTTAATAGAAAAAACATAATAAAGTACTTTACTTTGCTAGGCGGTAGTTTCAGTTACATTTTCCCAACATAATAATGTAATATGCATCTTTTACTTTAACATGGAAAACACAAAAAAACACCATTTTCCCCATAAAGCAGCATTGTAATAGGGTTTTATGAATTTCTTTACCAAGGGACATCAGAGACTAAGAGTTAAATCTATCTGCTAATTTCAATGCCATAAAAAAACAGAAGAGAAGAGCAAAAACAAATCAAAAGAAAACCTCATGATCATTCCTCATCAATTGAACAGCATATGGTTGTTTTCTTCTTTTTATATGAAGAGGACTTTTGGTCTTCATAAGCTGAAAAAGCATTAAGTATGCCGTAGGCAATAAACTCTCAAACTGTGTCTAACTATAGACCTAGCCAAATTTAGACAGGGTCATCAGCAGAAAGGATTTAGATAACAAGTGCTGGGCTTAAAGTCAGGAAGGCTATTGTTTCTTAATTCAAATTTGGCCTGATACCTTCTAGCTGTATGGCCCTGGGAAAGTCACTTGACCCTGTTTGCCTCAGATTCCTCATCTGTAAAAATGAACTGGATAAAGAAACAAGCCATTTCATTAACTCTTGTCAAGAAAAACCCCATTGGGATCACAAAGAATCAGACATGACTGAATAACAATATCAGCACTAGTTTGGATACTAAATCAGTGATACTTTTTTTTGGCAATAACTTTTTCAATTTTTAATCAGTACAAGTGCCTATACAGATGAAATGATCAATTTTAGGAAGTTCTGAAGTACAATGATTTTTCTTTTTTGGACTGGACCTGTGATTTTATTAGTATAAAGATTTTCTTAAGACATTCTTCCTATCATTAAAGACTGGCATTTGTTACCCAATTTCTGGCCATAGAGAGCTGCAAGAGATACAGAGATTGAACGATTTGCTCTGGATCACACAACTAATATGTGTTTAGAAATGCAAGTTAAATGTAAGTCTTCCTGACATTGAAGTCCTTTCCCCATTATTATGATACTCTTATCTTTTTGAAATACAATAATGATGGTATAAAATATAGATGCTAATCTTTTCCCTAACACAGTATAATTCTTCATTGTATAACTGAACATATTCCAAAATGTAAAAAACTAATTAAATATAAAACCCCACCAAAACTATGGGATGAGGAGAAAGAAATAAGATATTCTGCATAAATAGCCAAAATATAGACTTTAAGATGATGGCTAACATTTTAATAAAATGAACTCAAGGTTAGTTAGTTTTTCTTCTTTCTATTGCTTCCACTTGATTCTCCTTCCAGAATTCCTTCTTTTTCCATTTTGCTTCTGTACATCCCATTTCTGTTTTGGAACATTAACTCTGCTTTTCTGTATTTTACCATACTGCAAGACTGTCCAGCCCAGGGTGGGGTTTGGCAGGATTGACAATGACCACCATCTCTAGGGAATACTCCCAGCCACTATCACTTTATACTTCAGAGCCCTGCTCCTGCATCTTTGATAGAATCCTCAGTAAACTTGGCCTATCCTGAACATTTTATTTGGGTTTTATGCTGAAATATGGATGAATCAACTAGTATTCAGCCAAAAACCCTTGCGAGCAATAATGTTTACTATCTGCTAATGGAAAGAGAAGAAGGTAGACTGCTGGTGTAATTTAATTCAATGATCATTTATTAAATCCTGCTTATTTCCAGCAGAAGGGAGTAGACACAGAAAGACATAAAATTTACTTCCCAGGCATCTTCTAGCCAGTCCCCTTGAAACCAAATTTTTAAAATGTGTTCATACAAAAGACATGATCCCTGACTGCAAGGAATCTGTGATCTAAGAAAGGAATAAGATACATGTGTAAATAACTATACAGGTAATAATAATATTAAATTTATTACAGATATGAAAAATAAAAGTCATTCATGAGTTTCAACAGAAAAAAATTATAAGTAAGAGGAACCAGGGACTAGATGGAGAAAGTTACATTTGAGGTGAATTTCAAACAATAAGCAAGAATGCAAGAGGATAATATAGTGTAGTTGAAAGGAGCTTGCTTATAGAATCAGAAAGCTGGATCCTGTCAGTCACTATAGACATTTTGTTAAAACAAGAATAGCGAGGACAAAGCCAAGATAGTGGGGAAGACACACACTTCTCTCTGATCTTCTCTACAACCCTCAGATTAATTAGCAAATCCAGCCTTTGAATTAGCTCTGGACTGGAAGAAACTATAAATATTGGGAGTGCAACAAATTATCAGCAAAAGATTATTTCAAGGATTGCAAGAAAAGATCTATTTCAATGGGAAATGGAAGGGAGGCAGCCAAACACAAGGCTAAGCACAAACACAGCAGAGTCACAAGGCAGTTGAGACTCGGCAGACAGTGTGGACTCTACACATGAGTAAAAACTGTGTGGTTGAGAATCTATAGGGAGGAATTTACACCAGTATTGGCCACTCAGCCCTGGTTACAAGCCAGTAGATCAGCAGAGAAGTTATAAAACATGCTATACAAAAACAAAAGACCAATCGTGAATCCCAAAATGACAGAATCTCATGGGACCTGGCTATGCCCACCCAGCACCAGGAGTGAATCAGGACTGAACCAGCATAGCCATGCTCACTGAAAAACGTCTCCCTCTCTAAAAACAGAACTTAACTTAAAAAAAAAGTAAAAGAGTGAAGAGGAGTCTGATGAGATAGCTTCTATGGTGAAAGAGAAGAACACATTTCAAACTCTGAGGAGACTAAAGGCAGATTGTCTCCATATGAAGCCCCAAAAGGTGATATAAACTGTCCCCATTACACAAGGCTCTCCTAGAAGAAAGTAAAAAGGAAATTAAAAGAGAGAAAAATGGGGAAAGGAAATGAAAATTTTGCAAGAGGGTTTGGGAAAGGAATATAACTCATTAGAAGATAGATTTGATAAAGTAGAAAAAGAAATCAACTCCCAGAAAAACAGAATTTTCTAAACAGAAAAAGAAAATAACTCCTTAAAAATAGAATTTGCGAAATGGAAAACAATTCCATAGAACAAAACAACTCATTTAAAAATTCAATTGGACAAATTCAAAAAGAAGTAAAAAAAAAAAAGTAAATGAAGAAAATAATTGACTAAAATTCAGAACTGAATAAATGGAAATGAATGACTCAATGAGACAACAAGAATAAGTCAAACAAAACCCAAAAAAAAAAAAAAAAAAAGAAAAAGAAAAAGAAAAAATAGAAAAGATGTAAAATATCTAATTGGGAAAACAACTGATCTGGAAAATAGGTCTTAGAATGTCTGTCCTAAATATTATTGAATTCCCTGAAATACATGCTGAAAAAAAGAGCCTAGACATTATCTTTCAGGAAATCATCAAAGAGAACGGCCTGGATATCATAGAATTAGAAGGTAAAATGACCATTGAAAAAATTCACCAAATATCTCCTAAAAGAGAACCCAAAATTAAAACCCCAAGGAATATCATGGCTAAATTTCAGAACTATAAGACCAAGAGAAAAATATTACAAGCAGCCAGAAAGAAACAATTCAAATACCAAGGAGCCATAATAAGGATTACTGAAAACTTAGCTGCTTCTATTTTAAAGGACTGAAGGGCCTGGAATCTGATATTCCAAAAGATGAAGGAACTTGGAATGCATCCAAGAAAAAAATTACCTTGGTAAAATAAGCATTTCTTTTCACAGTAGAAGATGGACTTTCAATGAAACTAATGAATTCCATTTATTTTTGATGAAAAGACCAGAGCTAAACCAAAAATTTGACCTTCAAATATAGAACTCAAGAGAAACATAAAAAGAAAAAAAAATCTCAGCAATTATTTGTTATTAGTATACATGAAGAATACATGTATAATCTGATTTTACTGTTATAAAAAAGAAACAAGAGGTAGAAAAGGGATGGTAACAGAAAAAAAAAAGGAGAAAGTGAAGGTAAAATGAGGAAAATTATATCTCAGAAAAAGGCAAAGAAAGCACATTAGAACTGAGGTAAGAAAGGGAGGGTGAAGAATATTGTGTGAATCTTATTCTCATCAGATTTGGCCCAAAGAAAGAATATTAGATATATTTGGTTTCACCTAGAAACATCCCTCATGTTATAGAAAACTGGGAGGGGAAAGCAGAAAAGGGAAGGAGTAGGGTAAATAGAAGGGAAAATAGAAATAGTAGGGGAAAGGTAAAAGAAAGAGGGAGGGTGTCTAATGGGGGAGGACTGCTTGAGGCAAGTAGTGATAATAAGTAAAATACTCAGAAAGAGGGGAAAAAAAGGAAACAGAAAAGTATAATTTTGGGTTAATAAGATGACAGGAAATACAGAATTAGTAGTTGTAACTATAAATGTGAATGGGGTGAATTCTTCCATAAAACATAAGTGGATAGTAGGCTGCATTGAAATCTAGAATCCTACAATATGTTGTTTACAAGAAACACATTTAAAGCAGAGCAATATGTACAGAGTAAAGGTAAAATAGTGGAACAGAATCTATTATGCTTCAGGTGAAGTAAAAAAAAAACTGGGGTAGCCATCCTGATCTCAGATCAAGCAAAAGCCCAAACTGATATAATTAAAAGAGATAAGAAAGGAAACCATATCTTGCTAAAGGGTACCATAGATAATGAAGCAATATCAATATTAAACATATATGCACCAAGTGGTGTAGCATCTAAATTCCTAAAGGAGAAGTTAAGGGAGTTGCAAGAAGAAACAGACAGCAAAATTATAATAGAGGGAGATCTCAACCTTGCTCTCTCAGAAAGAAATTAAATTAAACCACAAAATAAATAAGAAAGAAGTTAAAAGAGGTAAACAGAATACTAGAAAAACTAGATATTATAGATCTTTGGAGAAAATTGAATGGAGACGTAAAGGAGTACACTCTCTTCTCGGTAGTTCATGGAACCTATACAAAAATTGACCATATGAAGACATAAAGACCTCAGAATCAAATCAGAAAGGCAGAAATAGTAAATGCATTTTTTTCAGATCAGGATGCAATAAAAATTACATTCAATAAAGGGCCAGGGGGAAAATAGACCAAAAAGAAATTGGAAACTAAATAATTTCATCCTAAAGAATGAATGGGTAAAATAGGAAATCACAGACATGACCAATAATTTCATCCAAGAAAATGACAATAATGAGACAACATACCAAAATTTGTGGGATGCACCCAAAGGCAATAAGGGGAAATTTTATATCTCTAGATGCTTACTTACATAAAATGGAGAAAGAGAAGATCAATAAATTGGACTTGTGACTAAAAAAGCTAGAAAAAGAACAAATTTAAAACTCCCAATCAAATATGAAACTTGAAAAAAAATTTTTTTAATTATAGCCTTTTATTTACAAGATATATGCATGGGTAATTTTTCAGCATTGACAATTGCAAAACCTTTTGTTCCAACTTTTGCCCTCCTTCCCCCCACCCCTTCCCCCAGATGACAGGTTGACCAATACATGTTAAATATGTTAAAGTATAAGTTAAATACAATATATGTATAAATTCCATACAGTTATTTTGCTATATAAAAAGAATCGGACTTTGAAATAGTGTACAATTAGCCCATGAAGGAGATAAAAAATGCAGGCAGACAATAAAAGAAAGATTGGGAATCCTATGTAGTGGTTCATATTCATTTCCCAGAGTTCTTTCGCTGGATGTAGCTGGTTCAATTCATTACTGCTCTATTGGAACTGATGTGGTTCATCTCATAGTTGAAGAGGACCACATCCATCAGAATTGATCATCATATAGTACTGTTGTTGAAGTATATAATGATTTCCTGGTCCTGCTCATTTCACTCAGCATCAGTTCATGTAAGTCTCTCCAGGCCTTTCTGAAATCATCCTGCTGGTCATTTCTTACAGAACAATAATATCCCATAACATTCATATACCACAGTTTATTCAGCCATTCTACAATTGATGGGCATCCATTCAATTTCCAGTTTTTAGCCACTACAAAGAGAATTGCCACAAACATTTCTGCACATATAGGTCCCTTTTCCTCCTTTAGGATCTCTTTGGGATATAATCCTAGTAGAAACACTGCTAGATCAAAGGGTATGCATAGTTTGATAACTTTTTGAGCATAGTTCCAAATTGCTCTCCAGAACGGCTGGATGTATTCACAATTCCACTAACAATGCATCAGTGTCCTAGTTTTCCCACATCCCCTCCAACATTCAGCATTATCTTTCCCTGTCATTCTAGCTAATCTGACAGGTATATAGTGGTATCTCAGAATTGTCTTAATTTGCATTTCTCTGATGAATAATGACTTGGGGCATCTTTTTATATGGCTAGAAATGGTTTCAATTTCTTCATCTGAGAATTGTCTGTTCATATCCTTTGACCATTTATCAACTGGATAATGACTTGGTTTCTTATAAATTAGAGTCAATTCTCTATATATTTTGGAAATGAGGCCTTTATCAGAATCTTTGATTGTAAAAATGTTTTAAAAAAATAGGTAAACCTTTAGTTAATGTGATTAGACAAAGGAAAGAGGAAAATCAAATTGTTAGTCTCAACAATGAAAAGGGAGAATTATCTACCAATGAAGAGGAAACTAGAGCAATTATTAGGAATTACTTTGCCCAACTTTATGCCAATAAATTTGAATAGCTAAGTGGAATGGGGGAATACCTACAAAATATTTTTAAATATTTTTTTAAAATATATTTAAGATATTAGCAAAGAGATCACAGAAACCATCCTCAGTATAATACACCAAAATCAAGTAGGATTTATACCAGTAATGCAGGGCTAGTTCAATTTTAGGAAAACTATTAGCATAATTGATTATATCAATAACTAAATTAACAAAAACCATATGATTTATCTCAATAGATGCAGAAAAAGCATTTGATAAAATACAACACTGGTTCCTATTAAAAACATTAGGAAAATAGGAATATGTGTACTTTTCCTTAAAACAGTCAGTAGCATATATTTAAAAACCATCAGGAAGCATCATATGTAATGGGGATAATAAACTAGAACCGTTCCCAATAAGATCAGGGGTGAAACAAGATTGCCCACTATTACCATACTATTCAATATTGTATTAGAAATGCTTAAAGGAATTAGAGTAGGTAAGGAGGAAATCAATTTATCTATCACTCTTTGCAGATGATATGATGGTATACTTAGATAACCCCAGAAAATCAACTAAAAAAGCTATTAGAAATAATCCACAACTTTAGCAAAGTTGCAGGATACAAAATAAATCCACATAAACCATCAGCATTCTTATACAACACTAACAAAATCCAACAGCAAGAAATACAAAGAGAAATTCCATTTAAAATAACTGTTGATAATATAAAATATTTGGGGATTTATTTGCCAAGGGAAAGCCAGGAACTATATAAACAAAACTACAAAACATTTTCCAAACAAATAAAGTCATATCTAAGCAATTGGAAAAATACCAAGTGCTCGTGGATAAGTCGAGCAAATATAATAAAGATAACAATACGCCCTAAACTAATCTATTTATTTAGTGTTATTATCAATCAAACTCCCAAGAAACTATTTTGCTGACCTAGAAATAAAAACAACAAAATTCATCTGGAAGAACAAATGGGCAAGAATTTCAAAGGAATTAATGAAAAGAAAAGCAAATGAAGGTGGCTTTAGCTGCACCACATCTAAAACTATATTATAAAGCAGCGGTCATCAGAATCATTTGGTGCTGGCTAAGAAATAGAGAAGTTAATCAGTAGAATAGGTTAGGTTCACAGAACAAAATAGCCAATGACTGTAAAAATCTAGTATTTGACAAACCCAAAGGCCCCGGCTCTTATGATAAGAATTCACTATTTGACAAAAACTGCTGGGAAAATGGGAAACTAGTTTGGCAGAAAGTAGACATGGACCCACACTTAACACCATATACCAAGATAAAGTGGAAATGGGTTCATAAAGAATGGTATTATAAACAAAGTAGAAGAACATAGGATAGTTTACCTCTCTCTCATATTGTAAAGGAAGAAGGAATTTGTGACCAAAAAAGGACTAGAGATCATTATTGATCATAAAATGGATAATTTTGATTATATTAAGTTAAAAAGTTTTTGTATAAAAACTAATACAGACAAGATTAGAAGCGAAGCAATAAACTGGGAAAACATTTTTATACCCAAAGGATCTGATAAATTAAAGGTCTCATTTCTAAAATATATAGAGAATTGACTCAAATTTATAATAGTTCAAGCCATTCTCCAACTGATAAATGGTCAAAGGATATGAACAGACAATTTTCAGATGAAGAAATTGAAACTATTTATAGCCACATGAAAAAATGCTCCAAATCACTATTGATCAGAGAAATACAAATTAAGACAACTCTGAGATACCACTACATACCTGTCAGATTGGCTAAGAGGACAGGAAAAGATAATGATGAATGTTGGAGGGGATGAGGGAAATCTGGGACACTCATACATTGTTGGTGGAACTGTGAATACATCCAGCCATTCTGGAGAGCAATTTGGAACTATGCTCAAAAAGTTATCAAACTGTGCATACCCTTTGATCCAGCAGTGTTTCTACTGGGATTATATCCCAAAGATATCTTAAAGGAGGAAAGGGACCCACATGTGCAAAAATGTTTGTGGCGGCCTTCTTTATAGTGGAAAAAAACTGGAACCTGAGTGGAAGTACATCAATTGGAGAATAGCTGAATAAATTATGGTGTATGAATGCTACAGAATACTCTTGTTCTGTAAGAAACAACCAATAGGATGTTTTCAGAGAGGCCTGGAGAGACCTACATGAACATGGTAAGTGAAATGAGTAGAACCAGGAGATCATTATATACAGCACCAACAAGACTATGCAATGGTCAATTCAGATGGATGTGGCTCTCTTCAACAATAAGATGACTCAAACCAGTTTCCTTTCTTCAGTGACAAAGAGAGCCATCTATATCCAGAGAGAGGAGTGAGAACTGAGTGTGGGACACAACATAGCTTTCTCACTCTTTCTGTTGTTATTTGCTTGCATTTATTTTTCTTTCTTAGTTTTTCTTTTTCTTCCTTCTTGATCTGATTTTTCTTGTGCATCAAGATAACTGTATAACATATCTCGAATCTAACATGTATTTCAACATAGTTAACATGTTGGACTATCTGCCAGCTAGGGGAGAAAGGGAAAGAGGGGAATATTTGGAACAAAAGGTTTTGCAAGTGTCAGTGTTGGAAAAATTACCCATGCATATACTCTGTAAATAAAAACCTTTAATAATTTTTTTAATAAAACAAGAATAGCACATTGATACAAATGGCTATATAGTTAATAATATATTTTTGTTGCTTAATAAAATCTCATAAGTACCTTGTTCAGTTTTACAAATTATTTTTTTCTAATTAAAAACATAAATGTGTAGGGGAAATATCCAAATTAAAATGTTTATGTATTCTTTTCATTTAAGTTTAGCCATTATAAGCATTCATTATTTTGTGCTGAAATGAATAGGAATAATTTTCAGGGCTCTGCTCTAAAAGAAATCTAAAATTTTGGATTTCCACTTTTCATGTACAAAATGAAGTCTGTTAATTTTATATGTATGTGTGGATATGCTTTACATATACACATATCAATACACATACACATTGAAAGTTTCACATTTATTGTCAATTAATCAAATCAATTATGCCTGATGGGCTGCTTTCCTGAATTGCATCATCTCCAGAAACTTATTCTATAAAAACAAAAAAAACTTGATTTCCTCATACTTCCTCAGAGTATTTCCCACTCCTACTGCAGGGCTCTATAGTGCTCTTCAACCATTTACCCCACATTATCCCTATTAAATTGTGAACAAGAACTCTCTTACACCTTGCTGTGTATCCTTAATGCAAAATATTTAACACAAAGTAGGTTTTTAATTTTTTTTTCCACTCTGAATCTAATATTTAGAAAGTCTTAACAAAATTAGATCTTATACAAATTTCCCCCAATTATTTATCTAAAAAAATAAATATGAAATACTTTTCTTTTTTAAATGTACTTTTTATTTAAAAATTCACTGATATGTTGAGAAAACTGTCACCTTGGATACCTAAATATTTTAGAGAGCCATCTGAATCCTGAGAGAGGTATGAATTTGGATCATAACATAGTATTTTCACCTTTTTTTATTGTTGTTTGCTTGCTTTTTTTTTTTCTTTCTCATTTTTATTCCTTTTTTGATCTGATTTTTCTTGTGCAACATGATAAATGTAGAAATATGTATAGAAGAACTGCACATATTTAACATGTATTAAATTAGTTGTTATCTAGGGGAGGGGGTGGGAGGAAGGGAGAGAGCAAAGTATGGAACATAGGTTTTGCAAGGGTGAATGTTGAAAACAATCTTTGCCTATATTTTGAAAATAAAAAGCTATTAAGAAAAATCTGAAAAACAAATGTGTTTTTCAACTATATCAATGGAGAGTTTTTTAAAAAGTAAAGGTTTTTCAAATTGTAAAGTAATTTAAGCTTTAACTTTTATAATAATTATCACTCATATCCTCAGCTATGCATAGGAAATAGGATTTTGAGTCACTATCCAATATCTTGAAAAGTATTGTCCTGATCCCTAAGGAAAAAGGGATGAGTGTAGTTTCCTACATTATTCCACTGCTCCAGAGTTAAGGGAAAAGGAGACTCTTGATAACCTGCTGCTGAATTATATCTCTGCTTACCTAGATTATGATACCCAAAACTCAACCTGAAAGTTATTAATTGCCTGTTTTATAGAAAGCACCGAAATTGCATATTGCTTTGCTATGAAGAAGTTATCAGAAAGAAAAACATAAAGTCCATTAAAAAATAAATCAATATTTAAAAACTCAACATTTTCACATTAGTTCACATAGAAGAAACTATCCTGCTTAATTTGAATTTTATTTTTAAATTTGCTTTATTATATCCTTTAACTTCATGTAATTAATTATCTCAGACTTCTTAATTTGCATTTTATCAGCAACATAATGTGCTTTTTAACAAGAACATTAAACAGTAAAACTTGCTATATCTTGAAAAGAAAATAAAAACATTGGTGTCCTAAATGTCTAAGATTTTTAAAAAGTCCCTCATGGGATAAGTAGGTTTTTTTTTTTTCATCAAAATTTAACCTCTCTGTACATGATCCCTTAAGCTGCCAACATAAATTTTAGCAAAGACTGATTTTTTGCACCATTAGAATTGTGTTGGTTTCATATATATTTAAAATTCATCTTTCTCATTATTTTTAGCATGAAAAAACACTTCTGAAGTTTTTCTATGTTACTGTTTGGAAAGGATTCAGATCAATCATAGTTGAATCTGTTTTAATTAAGTGCAGTCTCCATAATGAGCACACACACACACAAACATGCAAATACACATACAAACAGATAGTGTGGTTTGTAATCTTCCAATTCAAAACTTTAAGATGACAAATTGGAACTTAAGGAGAGCATCTTATATAGTCAAGATGGGTGACCATCCATTTAAAGTTATTTGGGGATTCTAAGAAGGACCCTTTGCTCCCCAAGTATGTCCTCCATGTATTTACTGATGCCTCAAATTCCTAAGGGGGAAAGAAACCCTTTGTATTCCAAAATTGGGGATGAGCTCAAAACATAACTCTGTGAGAGGCAAAACACTGAGTTAAATTTCCACTAAGGTGTGTAAAATCTGAGAGCAAGTTTCTTTAGGAAGGAAGTATAAGGTTAGTGTTATGGAAAATAGGGTAGGAGAGACATAACAACGAAGAGGGAGGAAAGACAAAAAAAAAGAAAACTGATTTCGGCTATGACTTCTCAGTGTTGCCTATTGACAGCATTATATTCACATGTAAACTATTTAGATCTTGGAGCACTTAGATCCTTTTTTTTTCAAGATGTACTATAGACAACCCAAGTACTTAAAGGACTGAATGTTTTTTTCAGAGGAAACTCAAAGCCAAACTCTAGGGTACATTAGCAAAGCTTTTAATCTATGTATTTGGAATTCTATTTGTTAGATATTTACTACTTATAAAATGCTCAGCTAAACACAATGTCGAACCATCTCAGTAGACAATTCCACAACCACCTCCTTTATCAGTCCAACCACTTAACCCTATTCAAGGTCTGATAGTGTCACTTTCAGCTCTCCTCCACACCATATAGCAACTCTTAACTTTGCCCTGGTGCTAATTCCACATAATATTTTTCTTATGTCATTTCACTTTTAACCTAAATTGGCACCCCTCCTACAAACAATTTAAAATAATAGGATTATAGATTTAGTGCTAGATTTAGAGTTTGGGGTCATTTAATCAAAATCTTTAATTTTATTGACAAGGAAACTGAAGCCAGGAGGAGCTAAATGACTTTGTAAGGTCACAAAGACAATGTATCAAAACAAAGGCTTGAATGTAGATTCTCTGACTCCAATAGCTATACTTTTTCAAACTCTATAGGATACTGTCTAATTAGGAAGGTATCCTCTCTCTTCACTAGATATCAACTAGGTCAAATCATTTGCAATTCAACAAATATTTCTTAAACTCTTATTATATGCACTGTATTATGGTAAGTATTAAGTCCGATGTAAGTTTTGGCTGCTGGCAACTATCCTGTATTCTACTGTAGCTCAAGCAAATTGAATGATTATAAAAGTAATGCATAAAACAAAATGAGAATGAGGTCAAATGGAAGGACAAAAGCACTGGTGGGTGATTTAGATACAGAATCTGCTGAGCGTTTTCTAAGATGCTTTGGTAGGTAGTTTTCATCTGCTATGAATCACAGTCTTGGGGAAAATATTTTGTTGATGAAGTACTTGTCTAGGGGGTGAGCTGTTCCTTCCTAGCGTCTGTGATTTTTGGTTTCTACTTCCTTTTCTTTTTTTACAGGATGACTATAGCTAGATTTTTCACTATTTTGAGGACATAGCCAAAAATTAAGTATACCCAAAATAAGTTCAATTCGATGCTAACCTCATTTAAATTTATTCTAAAATTCAATAGTTACAATGAAGTTCATACTGTTGTGAAATTTCCTAGCTAAATAATCTTGATATTTTTATATGTGGCAGGACATTTAATTTTTAAAAACTTCCAACGAACACACACACACATACACACAGGCAAACACACACATACATGTAGGTATGGGTGAGTGAGTATAGGTATGTATATTACTTTATAGTCTTCTGATTTTATTAGCATGCCTTAAATATAGTGATCTTCATAGCTATAAAAGTCAGTATTTCAAACTATATTTTAAAAGGTTGAATATTTGATATGTAATAATTATTTAATAAATATTTGATCTAATAAAAATTTCTGTTCAAATCTGTTCTTGAGTATATGTTATAAACACAAACCAAAACTATAACAAAGTCAAGAAACTATATTATACTTTTTTATAGACATGAATTAGAATGATGTTATATATAGAAAGAAGAATGAATTTAGCACCAGAGAGCTTTTAGTTAGTCCATCAACTAGCATTCATTTAGCACTTAATGTGAGCCACAAACTATGCTAAACATTAAATACATATACAGGTAAAAAAGAAAATTAGTCTCTGGTCTTGAGGAGCCTACATTCTTATGGAGGAAGACAATGCATAAAAATAAACTAAAATGGGATGGGGAAGAAAAAAAAAGTACTCAATGTGAGGGTATGGTAGAGAAAGTCTCCAAACTTTTTAGTGTAGCCTGAAAAAGAATGGACTTTGCTAGTCTGGGTAATCTTCTTAAAATGGAGGCTCTAGGAGGAGCCACCATCAGATTGTAAGATTTCAGGGGCAGAGAGTACTTCCAATGTTTGAATTCTCGGGTTTGAGTGAGGCTTATAGATATATGAGTTAAGGCACAGCAAAGTAATTCCCAAGTGCATCCTGGAATAGAATTAGCATGAGTCCAAATGCCCAAAATGACACTTATGTTACTAATCTGACTAGGAACAAATCATTTAATCTCTTTAGAAATCAGTTTCACAGCAGCTAGGTGGTGCAGTGGATAGAGAATCAGCCCTGAAATCAGGAGGATCTGAGTTCAAATGTGATCTCAGACACTTAACACTTCCTAACTGTTTGACCCCTGGACAAGTCACTTAATCCCAATTGCCTCAGCAAAAAAATACAACAAAAAGAAGAAAAAAGAAATCAGTTTCATTTTTTTAAAAATGAGGGTACAGGATTAACAATGAGGTCTTAACCCTTTTTTCTATTTTCTCTCTAAGTCTGTGACAAACTATAATAAATATTCATTGTCTTACTGTCATAACATAAAATTACAGTTGACTTTGGCCTATCTGTATCGAAAGATGTGAATTACAGAATTGAAAGATGATTAACATCATGTTGTTAAAGTCAGAGCTAGTCACAGGTTTGTATTTTGGAATCTGGTAAAATAGTGAGTTAGATACTCAAATGAGACTATACTATATATTAAATAATCATCAATAAATATTATTAAAAATCATCTCTGCATGGATATTTTCTCTATTTGGTACAACTTATAATAACCCATCCATGTTTTCTTATTCTTTCCAATTCTTCTTCACATTCTCTTAAAAATTCTTCACAGAGAGTTTAGCCATTATATTGGTGAATAATTTCTACATTTCTTGACATTGCATCATCATGGAGCAAGTGATTTTACCATAAGGTCTTTCATTATTTAACTAACTAATGTACAGATAATTAAATTTATGGTGTCAACAAATATTTATTTTTCAATTCAAAAAATACCAAATTTTCTCTTTCTTTGTATACCCAGGACTTAGAATAATTCCCAACACATAGTATAATCACTTCATGTTTATTGATGAGCATAGTGCTAAGCACTGAGAATCCAATAAATGCAAAACAAAACAAAATAAAATCAGTACACGCTCTAATAAGGATGAATATATGCAAACAACTATGTACAAATAAGATATATCTAGGTAAATCTGAGATAACATAAGAGGGAGAGGACAGCATGAAGGAGAATCATGAAAACTTCTTGTAGATGTTGGCATTTTAATTAAAACATTAAGAAAGCCAGACTACTTAAGAGATAAATATGAGAAGGAAAAAAAGTTCCAGGAACAGGAGCCAGTCAATAAAAATGACCAAAGTTCAGGAATGGAGTGTCACATGGAAAGAAAATGATGACCAAATACAATGACCAAATGACTGAATATACAATGACATACTACATGCAGTTTCTGTCAAAACAGAAAAAAAAAAGAATTGAAAGGAATTTAATGGTTTTATCTATTTTGGGAGTTAACAATCCAAAAAAATTAAAATAATTTGTGATTGACTTTTTGTTGCTTAGTCTCTTTGTACTTATCTATTGTTAGTCTTTGGACAGCAGATATATATAGTTGGTCACTGACTTAATTCAAGTTCATTCCATTCTTTAGACCCTATCAAAACTTGCACTATTCTCATTAGCCTTTTAGAATTAGAAATCAGAATTTCTAATTCTTTTATGCCAGAATAAGGCATCAAAGTAGGATTTTTGTGGAAGCAACCCAGGTTTTGGAAGATTTAACAACACACTTCACAATACAGCAAAGAACAGTTAAAAACTAAACAAAACTGTATTTCGTTGTGATATCCTTAAGGCAGACAATGTATGCAAAACTAGAAAGACTGTAATAACCCAATAAGAGTGTCTGAGTTTTTAATGGTGATTAAACCTAATCTATAAATCAGCAAATATTTACAAAGTACCTACTGTGTTCAAGTCACTAGGCAAATGAGAAATGAAATTACTGCTGCTCACAAGAAGCTTACATTCTAAACAGAAAAAAAAAAAAAGTGTAGCATCTACCAGTTCAATTCCTAAAACAAAGATATTTCACAATTCTACAATCTAACTTTTCATTCCTAATATCTTTTCTAGTTCAACCTCAGGACTCTCTCTACTAATGACTTTCCCTTTCATATGTTAAATTACCAAATTCTCATATCCAGTTTACAATTAGGTAAGTTAACATTTGTCTTATAATAAGAACAATTTTGGTAGCTATATTTACTCAAATATTAGCTTAAAATTTATCTAATTCTTCAAATGCAAATTAACAAAAAGAACATTCTCCATTCTAAAACTTTTCATATGCAAATGAGCAACTGATGACTTAGTGCTCTAAATCTACCATGTAACTTCTCTTAGAAGGCAGACAAGTAAACTGTCAAGACAAACACTTGTTATTTTGTTATAAAATCAGTGGATTCAATGGAATGAAATATAGCCATGATTACTTTCTTCAGATAAGATACCTATTTAGATAACTCATTAAATTTTATATGAATATTTATCACAAATATGACTACAGATGATCTGTTAAATAATGGCAATTAAATTAAGACAACTCTAAGATACCACTACACACCTGTCAGATTGGCTAAGATGACAGGAAAAAATAATGATGAGTGTTGGAGGGGATACGGGAAAACTGGGATATTGATGCATTGTTGGTGGAGTTGTGAACGAATCCAACCATTCTGGAGAGCAATTTGGAACTATGCTCAAAAAGTTATCAAACTGTGCATACCCTTTGATCCAGCAGTGTTACTACTGGGCTTATATCCCAAAGAGATCATAAAGAAGGGAAAGGGACCTGTATGTGCACGAATTTTGTGGCAGCCCTCTTTGTAGTGGCTAGAAACTGGAAACTGAGTGGATGCCCATCAGTTGGAGAATGGCTGAATAAATTGTGGTATATGAATATTATGGAATATTATTGTTCTGTAAGAAATGACCAACAGGATGATTTCAGAAAGGCCTGGAGAGACTTACATGAACTGATGCTGAGTGAAATGAGCAGGACCAGGAGATCATTATATACTTCAACAACAATACTATATGATGACCAGTTCTGATGGACCTGGCCATCCTCAGCAATGAGATCAACCAAATCATTTCCAATGGAGCAGTAATGAAATGAACCAGCTATGCCCAGAGAAAGAACTCTGGGAGATGACTAAAAACCATTACATTGAATTCCCAATCCCTATATTTATGCCCACCTGCATTTTTGATTTCCTTCACAAGCTAATTGTAATATTTCAGAGTCTGATTCTTTTTTGTACAGCAAAATAACGGTTTGGTCATGTATACTTATTGTGTATCTAATTTATATTTTAATATATTTAACATCTACTGTTCATCCTGCCATCTGGGGGAGGGGGGGTAAGAGGTGAAAAATTGGAACAAGAGGTTTAGCAATTGTTAATGCTGTAAAGTTACTCGTACATATAACCTGTAAATAAAAGGCTATTAAATAAAAATAAATAAATAATGGCAATTAGATAAGACACAAAGCAGGAATGTATTGTTCATATACAATATTATACTGCAAAACATACACTATAAAAGTATTATCCAGCCCACAAAATTTTCCCCATAGATTGTCCAAAGTCTCTTCCCATTCAGAATTTTTCTTTTTTCTTTTTGATGTTGCTCTAATTAGAGCAAGAAAGATTAAAAACAGCTTTAGAAAGCCATCCAAAGATTTATAAAGATATGAAAAATTTTTTTGATCCAATGAAATATCTAATTACAGGCCAAATTGTAAACTAAAATGCATCGAAAATAGTAGATCATAAAGCCAACATTTCACTAAAACATTCGATAAAAGATATGAAAGTTATAAAAAGGGTAGCTATTTTTAGAAGTATTGTGAAGACCACACTTAATTTAATAATAAAAAAACTTGTTACCAATAAGCGATAGCTAAAAAACAAAACCATCAAATGGAAAATAATAAGAGGTTATTCTGTCTTATCATAATATGGCCTGAAAATTACCTTCTAAGTTTGCATTCTCATTTACAAAATCTGATTTTCTAACTGTTTGGACATGTATACTTATATTGTATTTAATTTATACTTTAACATATTTAACATGTATTGGTCAACCTGCCATCTGGGGAAGGGGATGGGGGTAAGGAGGGGAAAAATTGGAACAAAAGGTTTGGCAGTTGTCAATGCTGTAAAATTACCTATGCATATAACTTGTAAATAAAAAGCTATAATAAAAAAAAGAAAAAATATGATTTTCAAAAATATGGGGCATATACCCAATGGAAACATTAAAGTTAATTCTCAACTATTATTTTAATTCACTTCTCTGCAGTGTCAAGAGCATGATTAAAATCCACTACAGAAAAGGAACTCAACTTTAATTCTTGCAATTCTCTATTTTTTTCCAAATAAACCAGTTTGATGATGAAAGGGCTTGACCTGTGTTTCCTTTTCTATGATCACACAACAGTAAACATCAGAATGGAACACAGAATATTTAAATAATTGATTGCTTTTATTTAATGGTATATGTCAAGATCCTTTTCCTTATGTAAGAATAATATAAGGATTATAGACAAATAATCACAACAAGTCACAGATAACAATCAATTACATGTTCACTCCCCATTCAATATTGTCTTTCTGAATTTTCTCTCTCCTCATTAGATCCAATAATAAGACATATCACAAATATTTACACTATAAAATAGTTCATTCTTTAGCAAATACAGCATTAGAATGACAAAAAAACTAATTTTTAAAAATATCCTTTTTTAACAACTATCTCTTAAAATGAGAACTTAAATCTTTTTTTTTTTAGGACTTTTTTCTCAAGAAATGATTATAACGAAGGAATTTAAGGAACTAAAATATTTTCAATAATTGTTATGACATTTCCATTTTAAGGTACTCCTAATAAAGAACTTAGCTTTACATTATCCATACTTTTGTTTTCATCTTCTCTCATATTTGGGTCTATAACATAAAAATGTTAATTGAGTCATATTATGAGAATTAGCACTTTTCTCTCTGAAACTTCCTTGATTCTTGCTGAATTATACTTACCTACCTGATACAAATGAATAGATTTTGCTCTTGCAGAAGTGAATCTGTTCTTTCTGTTACTCAGTTATGAGGAACATTCCTCTGAAGATTGAAAATTAATCATTAATTGTTTCCTTCTACTATGGATAATGTTGAGGTTGATTTTTTCACATGTTTCTCCTTTATACTCTTACTCTATGAAGCTAATATGCATAACCATATTCAGAAAATACTTGGCAAAAAAATTAATCAAGTATGCCAAAGCCTGAATAGATTTCCTGAGTATTGTCTTTGAAACTATTGTAGTTTCCGGGGTAGCTAGGTGGCGCAGTGGATAGAGCATCAGCCCTGAAGTCAGGAGGACCTGAGTTCAAGTTTGACCTCAGACACTTAACACTTCCTAGCTGTGTGACCTTGGGGAAGTCACTTAACCCCAATTGCTTCAGCCAAAAAAAAAAAAGTATATGTAAAAAAAAAAAAAAAGAAACTAGTGTAGCTTCCACTGATGGATATTGCAATGGGAGCCAAAATAGAGAGCTTTAAGTTTCTCTCTTGCCCCCAAGAAGGACTGTATCATCCTAGCAAGATATGTGCCTACCATATTTCCGAACTCTGCAAAGAAAGATATTATGACCACTCTTTATAATAGTATCATTATGAAAAAGCATGTATTGCTCACCTAATTGAGCATGGCATCATGTCTGGTGGGATATAAAGAACTAAAAAGTTACTGCCATTTTTGCTCCTAAGATTTTTTCTTATTTTGAGGACGAATATGTCAAATGAAAATTGATTTAAAATACATGATTTAAAGTCTCACCAAGTGCAGGCAAGGTAAAATTTATTTTGTTTTTAATTGTCATGTCCAAAATTCTGGATGATAAATGAGGCTGAGTAGAAGAAATGGGGTCAAGCTATCATAGATACTTCTATATCTGTTTATGACCTAGAGTTCATCAAGTTCAAACAACTATTTTATAGAGAATTCACACAGACCAAGCACTGACAAGATGGTCAGAAAATGTGATACTCTCAAAGTTTCTTTTAAGAAATTTAGAATTGATCATATGACATGGGAGACACTGGCACAAGAGCACCCAGCATAATGTGTCCTTATCAAAGAAGATGCTGTGCAAATTGAATTAGCTCAGAAGAAATATGAGATGTGCAAAATTAGAGAGTCTACCCCAAATGTTCACATGGACCTTTTGTGTCCAACCTGTGGCAGAGCATTCCAAGCTTATATTGGTCTGATCAGCCACAGTTGGACACTCTCTAACTCAACTCCAACATAGTGATGTCATTTTGGTCCTCTTTGAGAATGAAGGATGACATTTAGGCAATCAACATGCAATGAATGAGTGTTCACCTTTTACAGATTCAGTCTTCTATGAAGGTAAAGTAAACTTCTTTACTTTACTGCTTCTTTGGAAAAAGATGATGGAGAATGGATGAATATAGCTTTCCCAAAACATTTCCCTTTCCAGATTCATACTCTCTGAAATTTAACCATTGCATGTGTACTCCTGTAGGTTAACAAGTATTCTCTTTTAAAATGCAAGCAATCTTGGATAATTGGCATTATGCTAAATCATCCATATTAATAATGACAAATTGAACAGATCATATGCAACAAATTACAGAGTGAATCATACTTAGAGTATGAAAATTTTGATGAGAAAGGGATAAAGTTAGAGAGATAATTTTGAAACATGGGATATTACCCAGGGAGCAAGGGCTAGTTTGAGAGTTCATTAATGATCTTTGATCAACCTCAGAGCCACAAAAGGACACTGGATGCCTAAAGAAAAAAAGGAGGAATACCAAAAGGTAAGATGGTAAAAGGTAAGATCCATGAGTAGAAAGTTAGATAACTAGAATTCAAACTTCATTTACAATTTTAAAACCAAAACACCTGTACTATTTTGCCACATGTTAGTAACAAATATTTTTTAATATCTTGATCAAGTATTCAAATAAAACTATCTTTTTAAAATGCATATTGACTCCATGAATCATTTGATAATCAAATTTGATATTTGATAATATCAAAATGATAATAAATAATTTGATTTAAGTGAATCAATATGGAAAATACAAGGGCTTCTCAAGGAAAGTTGTCCTAGGGTTCAGAACTTTAGAGAAAGAGAGGTTACTTCATAAAGAAAAAAAGCACATCAGTAGTTTTGCTCAGGAAGGAAGAGTTTGAATTGGTACCAAAATTTACAAACTTCATAAAAACAAAGTTAGATGCTTTCAAACCTAAGGAAGAAGTTGAACAAAAGACTTAGATTTTCTTGCTCTCAGGTGAAGGATACACTGACATCACTGGGACTTCCACATGGGAAATAGTTAAGAAGGCACTTTAATTCTGTGGGCTTTAGTTTCCTCATGTATAAAGTGAGGGTCTTGACTGAAATAGACTCTTAGATACCTTTCCGCTCTATACCTATGATTCATATGAGTATGATTAAGCCTATATAAATTAAAGAGGGAAAGTGGTTTTTGTCTTAGGTGTCTGATCTCTGGCCCAAGATCTTAGCTAAAGTATTGTGCTACCTAGGATTTGCCTTAGGAGGCAAATTCAGCTAACTTTGAGGTAATAACAAAAAGAAAGGCCATACAGAAGGAAGGAAGGAAAAAAGAGAGGGAGGGAGGAAGTAGGGGAAGAAAAAAAATTGTTGAAAAGTTATATTGGGGGCAGGAAGACCTCATGTTTTTGTTGCTGTGAGAATTTCCATCGTAGAAGAAATTCCCACCACAAAGGTAATAACTTGTCTCTAATTTATTAATGCTTGTTTTTATTAAGTGGCAATATTTTCTTTTTATAAGAGTATATTTAAAAAAAACTTTTGTAAACTATGACAGTTTTTAAGTGGAAATATTTTCTTTTTATAAGAGTATATTTAAAAACTTTTGTAAACTATTAGTGTTTTAATTTTACTATATTTCAGGGGAGAAAAAAATCTTATTTTATTATACTATAGCTAAGTTACAAAGCATTCCTCTGGTTCATTACAATCCTTAATGAATAAAATAGATTTGCTCTGGGGATCTAAAATTTTTGTAGAGCAGAGTGTGAGTACAATAATGTAAGCACCAAAAAGAATCACTTTTAAAAATTAGTATGATTAAAATTAATATTCATTATTATGATAGCCATTACAAATTAAAGAGTTCTGTTAGCTTGTTACAAGTTCCTTAAATTGTATTTGCGATTTCTACCAAGAACTGGTATCTTCTCAATCCAAAAGGTTGGGGAAGGAATGCTAGCCAGTACATAATTTATTCTTTCATCCAATGGTTTTTGTAAATGGTTGAATCCCATCAGTAAGTTATATTCAATTCTTTGTTTAAAACAAAACAAAACAAATTTCTTCATGTAATTGGGACTCATACCATACCTCCATATAGCCAATGATTCTTAATCTCAGAATTGTTTAAAAATAATAAGAATTAAAAAAAAAACTAGAAAGAATTTTAAAGGTTGTTTAATTCAACACAAACTTTTACCAACATTAGAAAAAAAAGTTTCCAGATTTTTTAAAAAGTTTTATTATAGTACTATAAATAATAGCAAAATATTATGAAAAGTAATATAAAAAGGTACATGACATTCTGTCACTCTGTATGTAGCACATACCCTGGGCGGGCACTAGCCTTTCCTATCCTCAATTTTGACACTATTCCACTAGACTAGGCAAGTTTAAAAATATTACTCAAAATTTAGTTGCCCTTGTCCAGAACTTGAAATTCAACTCTTTTCTTTGTGCCAGTGCTCTTTAAAGTACTTGAGATTATCATCTGACAGCATCAGAGGGGTTAGCAGAATGATGGCTTGACCAAGGTGTCACTGTTTGGCTAGGGGATTTTGACCACCTCAAGCTAAATACATTGATAAGCAGAAGAGATGTTCTATTTTGTTAGTTTCACAGGTGAAGCTGAGCTGAAACAAAGAAACCTCAGTCATATCAAATTAAAATAAAACCATAATCCCTCTCTTTTCTCCTCAGTACATACCAGAGCAGTTAAGTTATGTGCACATGCCAGCTGCAAAAGGATGCAGAAAAGCACCAGAAGGGACCACATGCAAATAGATTCAAGGAATTCTTTCTCTTTAAGTTCTATTTTGATGCACTCTGGGACTCAAACCCTGGAAAGACTGAACATGGGATGGTCTCCATTTTCTTTCCCTATCTCTTTCTCTTCTCTATTCCCTCTCTCTCCCTCTTATCTATTTCTCTCACTCTCTTATATATGTTTATATGAAGATATGTATATGTTACTGTTTGTTAGTCATTTCAGGTGTGTTCAACTACTTAACTCCATTTGGGATTTTCTTGGCAAAGATTTTGGAGTGTTTTGCCACTTCCATCTCTAGTTTATTTTACATTTGAGGAACTGAGGCAAATGATCAAATTTTCCTCCTATCTAAGAAACAATCTCAAATTTCCAGTTATTCTTTATCTCCTCACTGTGAATATACTTTATGATTACAAGCATGATTGGTATTCCTCTGAATGTTTCTTTGAAATAGTTGCAACAATCTTGGAAAAATAACATGGATGTATGAACTTCAGTGGAAGCAAGTTACCATTATAAAAAGGTAGTTGGTCATTTAAAATTTCACATCATTAAATTTTAGAGAGATTAAAGTGATCATTTACAGAAAACTGAAAAATTGGATATCTCTATGAATGAAACCTTGGAACATCTGTTAAAAAATTACTAAGCTTCTTTTTTGCATTTAATCCCATTATCTCTATGGCAAGACATTTAGTATCAATAGTAAACCAAAGTCATTTCACAGAAAATGATGTTATATATTTTGTTATATCTTGATAACACTAAAAACTGAGAGTTTTGAAATATTTTGGTCTCTACTCACAACAATTTCATGTTACGATAAATCAAACTGAGTTTTTTTTTTCTTTAGAATAAGTAGCTGCTTTACTAAATCAGACCACAGTCTCCCATATTTTGGTTGTGAGATGCTGTGACTCTCCAAATTTCATTAATGACACTTTTAATGAGCCTAGCCCTACTTAGTCCTCAATTGAGAGATATTTAACCTATCCTACCTGGGTCAAAACTCAAAAACCTTTCTAAATTTTTAGTATTTACCAAACTTTATATTTTACTGGGACAGCTTTTGGGAAGCTAGAGTCATCATGCTGTGTCATGTTAAGATATCAAAATAGAACTGGATAATTATATGGAGTCAAGAATACCTGGATCCTAAACTCTTAGGAGTTAATAGTATGATAATAGTCAGGTCACTCTACCTTTCTTAGCTTGGTAAAATTACCTCATAAGATTAGCATGAGAATGAGATTCTCTCTGTAAAGTACTTTGCAGATCTTAAGATGTGCTACATAAATGTTAGTTTCTCCTTTTTTGTTGCTCCAATGAGAAAAAAATATTTAAAATAGCTTTCTGTGTTTGTATACAAGTCCATAGCTTTTAAATAAATGCTTGAAAATTGAAGTTCTTTTTTTTACAGAGTTAGCAAGTATCAAGACCAACAAAGAGACTTTCAAGTGCATTAGTGAATATAGTACGGCATTTCTCTAAAGTGAAAAAGCTAAACGTATTCTGCAGTTAATCCTATCACAAATCAGAACCAAAGAATAAGATGCTATTACTTAATACTTTTTTAACAAGAAAATTTTGTTGGGGGGTTGGGAGGGAGGGTCCTCCATTATTTATTATTAGTTTCTGGAGGGGGAGAAAACAATCTATCAATTCTACCAATCAATAAATATGCATTTATTTAAGCATTTCTGTAGCAGGCACTGTGCTTAGCACTGAGGATATAAAATGTCTAAGCTTATCTAAGAACTTTGAGTCTGATGAGGGAGACAGAATACAAGCTACCTACACGAAAGAGGAAATAATTAACAGAGAGAAGACACTACAATTAAGAATGGCCAGGGAAAGGCGTCAATAAAAGATGGTATTGTAATTGTGACTTAATGCCAAGAAAGTCAGTAGTCAAAGCAGAGGAGGAAAAGTTGCCTAGGCATGGGACACAGCAAGAGGAAAATGCCCTGAAGCAAGAAACGGATTGTTTTATTGGAAGAATAGCCAGGAGAATCGTGTCAATTTTTTAAACCACACTAAGCCAAAATCTGCCCTTTCAAGTTCCACTCATTTCTTTTAGTTCTGCCTTCTCCATCTAAGCAAAAGAAATCTAATACTTCAACATAATATCTTTTTATTATTATTATAATAACTTTTTATTGACAGAACCCATGGCAGGGTAATTTTTTACAACATTATCCCTTGCACTCACTTCTGTTCCAATTTTTGCCCTCTCTCCCTCCATCCCCTCCCCTAGATGGCAAGCAGTCCTATATATGTTAAATATGTCGCAGTATATCCTAGATACAATATATGTGTGCAGAACCAAACAGTTCTCTTTCTTCAATATAATATCACTTCACATTCTAGTCCTCCCCAAATGTTCTCTCCTAGAATAAAATTATTTCTAATTCACTTTGCTAATTTTTATAATGCATGATTTCAGGTTTTCTCACTATCCTGCTATCCGGTTTATCCTACTCTGTTTGTATTTCAACAAGTCAATGTTCTTCTAAAATTTGGCACCCTGAATGCCACAAAAATATGGAAGAAATAATGCCTATACAGAGTACAGTAAGACTCATATCTCTCATTCTGCACACTTTGCCTCTGTTAATGCATTGTAGGAGACAGTTTTTTTGATTGCTGTAATACTGTTGATTGATATGAGTTTCTCATCCACTAAAAGCTTCAGCTATTTTTCACATGAATGGTTTCTATTTAGAGGCATGCTCTTTATCAAGTACATTTGTGAAGTTTTTTATACTTGACCTACCAGTTTTTACCATATTTGATCTAACCCATTATACTAGCTCTTAAAGATCTTTTTGGATCTCACTTTTGCAACCCATCTTATTGGTTCTCCCAGCTTCATGGGATCAATGAATTTAAAGGAAAAAAATCCAATATGTCTTTATCAAAAGCATCCATAAAGATTTTTAATGGCATTTCTCTATAAACTCCCAGTCCATAAACTTCCGTCTGGCATTTTTTCCCTATCCAGTCACATCAGTATTGTTTTCATGAGTACTATAAACTTTCTTGAATCTCCTCCATGCCAAATCTATTTCACTGCATTCAAATAAGCACAAAAACTCACCTAAAAAGGATCTGAGGTTATCCAGAACAATAACCTACCTGAACAAAAATCCTTTCTAAAATAGACCCCTAAAATGGTCAAAAAGTTTTTGCTTGAAATGCCTTAGGGGAAATTCATAACCTCCAAAGGCAGCTCATTCTACTTCTGAGTACATTTAAGTATTAGTTAAGTTTTTTCTTATGTTTTTGTAACTTCCAAGTTTTGCCTCTTGTTCTGGCATGTAAGACTCAACCTAACAAGCCTTCCTCCTCTTCCATAGTATATCACATTAATAATTGCATTTTATCCCTTTCAAATCTTCTCTTCTCCATACTGTCAATGCCACTTTCTTTAACATATCCTCAAAATGGCATGTTATCAAGGCCTTTCTCTATGTTAGTCATCTTCCTCTGTATGCATTCATGCTTATCGATATCTTCATAAAATGCATTGGTCAAAAATGAATACAATACTCTAAAGTTAATTTTATCAATATAGTGGAACAAATACCTTTTATATTCTAGACACAGTGTCTCTTGCTCAATGCAGTATAATGTCTCTATTTGGCACCTACAACTGAACTGAAAATTCCAGGTGTGTTAAGGGAATCAGAGTTAAGGGAAATTGTTAATTATCTCATTCTGCATATTCTGCATGTACTAATTTATTCATTCTTATGCTGCTTAGTTTTGGTGGAGAAAGTTTTGAAAGCAAACTTTATTAAGGCTCTCTACAATCCAAGACAGATAAACTTGACAGGATTCTCAGCAGTTATTTTATTAATGTCTTGTTAATTCATAATTGCATACTACACAGTAAGAGCTTCAGGACAAATCATTTCAATATTTTTAAATACCTAAAAGTCACTCTTTTCTCACAAGATGATCAGAAAATGTGATACTCACAAAGTTCCTCTTAAGAATTTTAGAACTGACTTCTACTTACTAATAAGAATAAAGTCATTGGTAAAGACTTCTCTCAATTTCTCCTCTCTCCTCAATAACATTTCTTTTGCCATATTCTTCTCTCCAACTCAAATTATCTCTAATTCTCTCTTTCTTCCTAACATCTTCAATTGTGCTTTTACTTTTATTCTATTTGACATTCTCTAGGACTTTTTTGCACTACTCCTTTCTCCCCTCTCCAATATTCTCCTCCCTCTCTTCTCCAACTTCTTTGTATGGCTCTTTTCCCACTGTCTCTAAACATACTTAGCTTGTCTCTATTTTCTTTTGTTTTCTAAAAAGCAACAAAAAAGCATTATCTCCATAAAACAACTTTTTCTTAATACTAATACCTAGTTCTTTTTCTAAACATTCAACAAATAAACATTTATTAAGTGTCTACTATATGAAATGAAAGAATGCGCATTGTCACTGGAGACATAGCAATAAAATAAATAAGACACTATTCCCAGTATTTAAGAAGCATTTGTAAATAGTTTATCTAATAGCTACACACAAATACATACAAAAGAGGCCTTGGAATTTGCCTTGCCAAATCCCCTAATGTTATAAGCAAACTGATGTCTAAGGAGCTTAAATGAGCTACTCAAAGTCATACAGATTGAAAGAAGCAGAGTAATAAACTAAATCAAATACCTTTAAAACCAAAACCAGATCTCTTTTCCTCTCTATCAAGCTCCTCAAAATAGTAGCCTGCCTCATTTTCCATTTTCTCACCAACTACTTACTCCTCATCTCCTGCATTCTAGCCTTCTTTCCATCTATTCTCCAGGTTTGCCAAAGATTTCCTAATTGCAAAATATAACAATCTCTCTTCACTCTTTATTCTCCTTGACCTTTTGATAACATTTGATACTGCACAGGAAAGGGTTTAAATTGGCATTGGTGATGGTAGTTTCACACCAGTGAAATCACAAATCTAAGGAATTAATTTATCAAATTTATTTAATTTATTGATGATTAGTTTCAGAAACTAATTTTTAGGAACTAGAAATTTTCTTGATCAAATAATTGATAAGATGAAGAGACACCCAGAAAAGAAATGCAACCCAAATCATTATGGAAAAATAGCACAAATAACAGACTTAAAAGGTGAAAAATATTTTAAAGATAAGTACAGATGAAGAACTCATTTTACAGAAGAAGAAACTGAGACCTTAACAGGCTGTTATTTGCCCAAGATCAGGGAAGTGACAATTAAATGTTCTCTTGCTTTTCTGTTATTCTGTTTACTCTGGTCTACAATTTGTAACTCCTTTGATAATTGGGGGGAAAAAAACCTGAGAGAATTGCTACTTTAGAACCAGTAATAGTTAAGAGTACAGATCAAAAATGTATGGCTCCATAGGGAAAAGTCATGTGTTCCAGTAATCAAATGATATAGTGAAAGAATGCTGCATTTGGATTTAGGAATGCTTGTATTCTCTAACAACCACTAACAATTTAAACCATGTGACCATGGCAATGTCACTTTATCTCTCAGATCCTCAGTTTGCTTATTTGTAATAAGGATGATAGTTCTTGCCCTCTATATTTCATTGGAATTGAAAGGTTCAAATGAGAAAATATAAGTAAAGTGCTTTGTAAACTTTAAAGCTCTATTGTATGTAACATTATCTCTTGTGATTAACTGAAATGACATGGGGGAAGTAGGAGTTAAAATAACACTCAGTATTATGCACTGTGTAATGCATAACATCTTGGTAAACAGAAACAGATCCACGAGCCTTGTCTCTTGGGATGCACATAATGAGCCAAAGGTCCTATTTTTAGTAAAATACTGTTTTAAGACAGTAATTCCCTGCTCCCAGATGAATTACTAACTGCAGCCAGATCTTCCAAGTCAAAGCACAGTAAAGAACTGAGTCAAGGACCCAGAGAATTCAGGCAGAAAACCCACTTCCACCTGCCACATATAAAAAGCCATTGCTTTTACATACTGAAATAGCCTTGGCATTTTGAAAAATATTCTACTCCTTCAATGATATTTAGAATGATGTGGCAATTTTGCAGTTGACCTTTAATGTATGTGCCAATATGAAAGAAAAAGTTAAAAAAAAAATAACGTTTATCAGTGATTGAAAATTTCAGGCAAGACAAAACAAGGTCCATTTACTAAGTTATATGACAGAATTGAAATTTTATGCAAAGTACCAAATGTAAGTAACAGTCTCTTATGGATTAAACGATTGCTGCTGATCCCTGCATCAAAGAGAGGAATTTTGTCTTTGGAAGATAATTTGGAAACTAACCTTTCTTCCTAACTAACCATTAGTAAAAAGAAGCATAGAATAATTTCTAATGCACAAGGAATGAGACAGGTTTTCCCTTGGTTATCAGCAATATTGGCCATAGACTAGGTGCACCAATATGTGTTAGCACACCTGGCTCACACTCTCTGCATGCCTATACTTTGTCATGAAGCAAAGTCTATTCTTCATATTAAAAAAAAATTAACCCGTTCACAAATTCCAAAGTCTGAGATGAAGCTGGTCTTTTATGTCTTCCTAGATACCCACATTTTATCCTTCTCATTGCAGAGTTCAGGTAAAGACTGAGAGAGAAATGAAAATAAGTGGCCTTCAAAGTGTTCAATTCCATGCATTAAAAGGTCTAGTAAAAAAGTATATTGAAAGCCATATAGGTCTTAGTAAACATTTTCTATTATGGTTAATATGGTTAGAAACCAGCATGACTCACCATGGGGCCAGAATGTGTTTCTGAGCTTTACCATTCCAGAAAATCATTTGTATCAGTTTATCCAGCTATAAGCTATCTCTGGACAACTGATTTACACTAAACAATCTCAGTCAATCTATTCATTTGCCACAGGAAATGTACTGGAAGTATATCCAGGAACAGTCACTCCTTACTGGTGGATAAGTTGACTTTCGTGGCAAAATTAGAGTTTCAAAGGTTTCTCAGGGAGAATTTAAAGGGATGATAAAAATAAGTAGGTGTTCCTTACTATGATATGAATTTGTGTGTCATCCTGCTCCACTTTAGAGATACTTCCTTCCAGATTAAGTGCTAATGATCATTAAAGTCAGAATATGCTCTTTTTTGGACAGAAAGAACAATTATAAATGGGTAAAAAGGATAGTGATGTGGAAGGGTATATGTGAAGCTTCTTTCAAATGTATTAAGAGCTGTCATGAAGAAAAAGGAGTATGATTTTTGCTAACAAAAAGAGAATTGCAATCAATGGGTATCAGATTTTATTTCAGTATGAGAAAGAGCTTCTTAATAATTGAAGCTGTCCAACAATTGAATTATCAGTAATGTAGTGAATTCCTCATCATTGAAAGAACTTCAAACACAAACTGACTGACTACAGCACAGGGTGATATTTATAGAAAATATGGTTTAGGCCTAGGACTTCTGCAGTATCTTTTCAACGCTAAGAATCTGATATAATATAAGGGAATCTTAATCCATTCAAATCAAAGAGATATGTATATTACAGTATTTAACATTAAAGTTTGATTCTAGATTCTTATTTTCTTCACAATTTACTTTTACCCAAAGTAAATTATCATAATCACCATGATCCAAGGTTAACAAATGATTTTAAGAATTATTTGAATAGACAAAAATATAATTCACAACTGCACAGAGATCATTTGATTCATGTTGGTCCTTGTTCCCATGTGAATTTAAAGTTGAAGCTTGTATTATAAAAAAGAAAATGTATTTTCTCCCCATCCAAACTCATAGACTTCCTGAAATCAATGAATGTTCTAATTTCATAGACTCTAGAGCAATAAAGACTTCAGAGAAGATCCTGTCAATATCCTATCAACTTCCTTCTGCTTCTTAAAATATTTCATAACTACTGATGAAACACTGTAGTTATATATCTCTCCTGTCCTTTGTTTTTGCTGCAAGACTGGATCACTTTTTTTCCCCTGGTTATACTTGTACACAATGATGTCTTTTACATCATTTCTCATATACATGTTCCTGGCAACAGCATTCAGCCTATTCACTCAAACTATTAATCTATCCAAAGTTCTTTGGATTACAGACAAACATGAATTTTCAGGTACATTATTTGAAGAATTTTCTCTCTATACTTTTATTAGGAGAATATTCATATTGAAAGATAGTATGGGAAGTGCACTAATCAAACTGGAACCAGTCTAATTATCTCTTTTCAATGCTTAAACAATATGTAGTAACAATTGTCCATCTATCTAAATATATGTATAACCTAAAAAATATGCATTCTTTATTTTTTCATTGTTTGTTTTTTAAGTTATCTTGGGTCTTACTGAAGAGGATTTGTAGTGCTTTAGGCCTTAGTGCCATCAGTACAAAGTCATTTGCAAATAGGAACATTTTTAGAAGCTCAACATCTCCCAAGACTTTCTCCTAAATAAGACCCTCTATAAATTTACTATATATGATTAAGGAGTATTCACATCTTTGCATTACGTCTAATCTGATACTGAAACTGGGAGAGTTGCTGAAAATAGTTGACTTTATAAATGTATCTATCATGAAGCCATAGATTATTTTAACATGAAGCTGGAAGACACTGTTAGAACAAAGACTTAAGGATACAATTTGATCAACTCATTGAATTTTTTTTTTGTAATTAAACAAACAATATACATAACAAGGTCTTTTAATCAGCTATGTAGCTATGAATTTTTGTTCTACTATAGTAGATCTATAAAAGCCTGCTTCTTTCCTTTTAATGTTTTCTTTGAAAGAAGATAAAACTTGTGCTTACATCTTTTAAAATGATTTTTTCCATTTAGAAATTTCCATTTCTCTCCCTTTGCTCTCTTCCCAGAAAAAAGAAAAGGGAGGGATACAAAATCACTTTAATAAATATGCACAGTCAATCAAAACAAATTTATGTCTACATCTCAGTCTGCATCCTGAATTCATCACTTCACTGTACACAGATCTTTATTTTAAAAGATCTGAATCAACTAACAAAGTAGCTGTATGGGTCAATAGTTGCATAGTCATTTTTCTTTGATGTCAATACTAGTAAGAAATAGATGACAAAAATCTATCCCTTTTCTGTAATTCTTACACCCACTATAGAACTTTACATGCATGGGAAGATCTCATTGGTTCTACTCTGAAATCAGATAAAGCCAGAGGGAAACTTCCTCAGGTAACAAATAAAAATAGTCATAACCAAAGTAGTCGGGGTAAACAGTTACCAATATAATATTATTTAAGTATCACTGCAAAAACTGCACTAAACACAAATATTTCTCTATTGGTCTATCCTAATGCTTCAAATTTTAATACTGGATACTTATTTCAATTAGCACTACATTTCATCCAAATTCAGTTTCCAACAATTCATCATGATCATTATTATTAGCATATATGTCATCTTTTGAGAGCAGGATATCAAAAGAATGGTCATTGACCACAATCAGAAATAGGCAATTTTGTGAGGTTCAATATTTTATTTTTTCCTATTTGCATGGAAAATTTATTTTAAGATTTTTTTTTTTAAATTTGAGTGTCAAATTCTCACTCCCCTTCCATTGAAAAGCCATACAATTTAATATAGGTTTTTCGTGTGCTATCATGCAAAATATATTTCCATATTAGTCATATTGAGAAAGAAAACATAAAAAACCACAAATAAGAAAAATAAAAAATTTAAAAATATGCTACAATCTATATTCAAAATCTACCAGTGATTTCTCTGGTGATGGATAGTATTTTTCATCACAAGTTCTTGTATTGCAGACTACAGCTAAGTTACTTACAGATTATCACTATACAATATTGATGTTATTTTGTACAATTTTTTCTTGGTTCTGTTCATTTTTCTTGACATCAGTTTATGTAGGTGTTTCCAGATTTTTCTGAGAGCACCCTGCTTGTAATTGCTTACAGTACAATAGTATTCCATCATAATCACATACTACAACTTGTTCAACCATTCCTCAATTGATGGGCATCCCCTCAATTTCCAATTCTTTGCCACCACAAAAAGAGCTATTATGAATATTTTAGTATATATAGGCCCTTTATTTTGGGAGAAGGTTGTTTTGTTTTATCTCTAATCTCTTTGAGTACAGACCTAGTGGTGGTATTGCTGGGTTAAGGGGTTTGCATGGTTTTATAGCCCTTTGGGCAAAGTTCCAAATTGCTATATAGAATAGTTTGTTGACTCATTTCATAATTTCATCAACAATGCATTGTCTTAATTTTCATACATCTATTCAAACATTTGTCATTTTCCTCTTCTATTACCCAGTCTGATATATGGGGTGTTACCTCAGAGTTGTTTTAATTTGCATTTCTCTAATCAATAGAGATTTAGAGCATTTTTTTCCCAAATGACTACAGATAGCTTTGATTACTTCATCTGAAAACTGACTATTAAATACTTGGGGAATGGTTTTTGTCCAAGAAACTTGCTCCAATTATTTTTCATGATTTTGATTTCTGTGCATTTCCCTCCTTCTCATTTCTCCCATCTATCCTACTTTCTCTCTTTCATTTCACCTGTCCATCCTCAAGTGTTTTGCTTTTGACCATTGCATCCCCTAATCTGCCCTTCCTATTATCAGGCCTTTTCATAACCCATTCCTCTCCTACTATTCTGCAGAGTATTATAGATTTCTACACACAAATGAGTGTGTATATTATTCCCTCTTTGAGCCAATTCAAATGACAGTAAGGTTCAAATGCTCCCCCTCCACCTGTCTCATCTTCCTCTCCACTGTAAAAGCTCTGTCATTCCTCTTTTATGGGAAATAATTTGTCCCATTCTACATCTCCCTTTCCCATTCTTCCAGTATATTCCTTTTTTCCCCCTCATTTTATTTTTAGATGTCATCCCAATATATTCAACTTATACCCATGCCCTTAGTCTATCTATACTCTATCTGTCTAGAGTATTTATATTGATAATAATGAAAAAGTTCTTAAGAGTTATTAGTAACATCTTCTCATGTAGGATTGTAAAACGTTTAACCTTACTGAATCCCCTATGATTTCTCTTTTCTTTTTAAACATTTTGTGCTTTTCTTGATTCTTATATTTGAAAGTGAAATTTTCTATATAGCTTGAGTCCTTTCATCCAAAATGCTTAAAAGACTTCTATTTTATTGAATATCCATTTTTCCTCTTGAAGGATTTAGACTCATTTTTACTGGGTAGATAGCTCTAGGTAATTATAATTCCTTTGCCTTTCAGAATATAATATTCTAAGCTTTCCAATCCTTTATTGCAGGAGCTGCTAAATCTTGTGTTATTCAGACTGTGGCTCCATGATATTTGATTTCTTTCTGGCTGCCTTCAATATTTTATCCTTGACCTGAGAGCTTCTTTATTAAACTGTTGACTTTTTTTCATGATTTTCTTGCATCATTCTTATTTCCTTTCCCAATTTTTCCTCTATAGTTATAAAAAGTTAACTTTAATTATAAAAGCACTTAAAATCCATTTTGAGTGCTTCAAGGAATTATTTTGGAACCTGAGACCAATTCACATTTTTCCTTGATACACCCTTTTTGATTTTGTTGTCTTCTGATTTTGTTTTTTGATCTTCCCTGTCACCAAAGTAATTTGCTATGGTCAGTTTCTTTGTTGTTGTTGTTGTTTACTCATTTTTCACCCCTTTCTTGATTGTTTTTTTGTTCTGGAATGGAGAAGACACCATCCCAAGCTCTAGGCCTTCCTTGCTGCTGCTCTCAGAACTAGTTCTGGGTGGTCTATAAATTTTCAGTTCTTTCAAGGTGGTACTATCCAAAGAAAGATGTGGTCACTGCTTTTCTGGCCCATGCTTTGGTTTATGAGTGACCACAATAAGTCTTTATCATCCTAAAATTGTGGCCATGGGACCTATTCCCTTTCAATCCAAGATCTAGTGTAGTACACCTCCTTGCCCTGGGACTGTAACTCAGGACAACAAACTGGATCCATGCATTGACACTACAAGAAAGTTCTGCACCCAATGCCAGAAAAGGAATCCCTGTAAGCTTCTTCTAACCAGTTGTTCAATCCCCTTACCATCTCTGGACTGAGAGGTCCAAAAGTCATTGCTGCCTCTGTTGATTCAGTTGCTCTTTTCTCAATGCAGTGTGAAAGACCTTTCTTGCTGATCTTCTAAGTTGTCTTGGGTTGGAATTTTTTTTTTTACTTCATGCTTCTGTGGGTTCTGCTGTTCCAGAATTCTTTTTGACACATTATTTGAAGTTGTTTGAATGGGAATCTGGGAAAGAGCAGTTAAATTTCTGCCTTTTCTTTACCATCTGGCCTCTGCCCTCCTCTAGGTACTTTAAAAAGAAGATTGTAAATGAGGGCATCGAAAAAGAAGACAAAATGGCAAGCTCTGAGAAGCAAGATACAGATACAAGAAAGAGAAAGAGGAGTAAAAAAGTGTACAAAAGAAAAATATTGACCTTTCATTTCTGTGTGGGCTAAATTCTGCCTTCAAAAATTCTTTAGAGACACAGCAATTTATATCTGCTACACTACTGTTCCACAAAATTTTAAAATTACAATTTAGAGTTGAAAGGGATCTCCAGTCCATTTTCCAGATGAGGAAACAGACTCATCAAATTTAAGCAATTTGTTCAAGTCTACACAAGTAGTAAACATCAGAGATGCAATTTTAGTACAATAGATTACATATCCCATCGCTCTTTCCATTGCACCATATTATCTCCTAAGTCCTATTTGCTAAATGGACTGATTCTCTCATCTTTTCCATTTTTCCTGAATGGGAATAAAGACTATCCGTAGCTATCTGTAGTTCAACACAAATGTTTATAAAGATTACCTAATGGATTTGTCATTTCACAAGTAAATCAACAAAGTAAAAATTGTTAAAGCTGAATTTTATAATACTTAAATTTAGAAAAGATATTAAAGGAAACAGGGGACTTAAAGTATTCTATGGCAGTGAGTTCAAGAAATATGAAAGTCATATTTTAATATTATAATATAAGAAAGTAATGGAAAATATAAAGCATATTTAATTTATCTAACAGTCATGTTATAATCACAACTCCATCAATATTTAGAAATATTTCTTTTCAATGATCTAAGTAATGAGGAATATACTTAAATATATTTATGTAAATTAATCATGTTATGTCTTCTGGCCAAAGAAACAAAATATCTGAAAATAAAAATTTCTAAAAATCAGAAGTTCAGAGGTGTCCAAAGCTCATATTTGTATGGATATATGAAAAAGAGACAGTACTTTTTAGAGGACAAAGTTGGAAAGTCATGGTTCTTAGAACTAAGTAGACTTGGATCCAAGGACAACCTCTGACACATGCTAATTTCCATGAATGTGAACAAGTCCCTTAACATCTCAATGCTCTTAGAGCAGCTCTCCAATGCTAAAAGTTGCAGATGATTTGCTTATCTAAATGAGTAGAGGGAGTTTCCATGAAGTATCATGTCAATGAAATCACTGGTGTGGCTTTTTTTTAATGGGAGGAAAAAAATAACAATAGCCATGGAAAATCTGTGGGGATATTGAAAGCAGAAGAGCACCTATCAATTAAAGAATTAAGATATTTACCTCAAACAGTGGATTGGCATTCGGTGGGAAAACCAACCATGTTTTTTTCAGTCTCTGCTTTGCTTAAAGTAACTGTAGCCAAATCCACAGATACTTGTTAAGGTCAGGAACCAAATATTGAGGTGTAGACCACATGTTGAGGTCTACATTTGAGGTATCTAAATGGAATTAGGGTTTAGTTAAGGTCTAGTGGCAGGTTTGGGGTACAGGAAGTCAAACAGAGTTCCCCGGCAACCCCCTTGGATTCGGCGCAAGGATACGGCGGTATAAGAGGTCTAGTAGTGGCGCGGAATTCCCAATAAAAGCATTTATTGGCCCAGAGAGCTAGATTAATAAAAGAGGTTTATTATTGAGTTTAGAAGTAGGAGATAGGTGAAGGTAGAGATAAGGAGGGCACTGGACAGAGGGTCCAGTGGACAGAGGGTCCTCACATGGCTGCCATGTTTGGAATCTCTGCAAAGAGGGGTTCCCAGTGTGGTCCTTTTAAGTCGGAGACTTAGCTCGAGGGACTTTGGGGTGTAGCCCCAAAGTTGGCTCAGATCTGGGTGGGGCTGGGACAGGTCTGGATCTTCTATTGGAATTCAAAGGGACCAGGATTTGTAAGTCAAAGGGTAATTTACATTAGCTAGAGGAGTTGGGAATCAAAGATTGGAATCTTTCCTGCATCATACTGAACCTTAACAAATAAGATTAAAAATCTGTCAGAAGTTGTTCTGCCTCTGAGCATTCAGAGGTCACCTGAGATGTATAATTTTATCACTACCTTCTCTTTCAAAGACAACATCTGGTCCTTTACTTGTCATTTTTGAAAAGTTCCTGGATAAAATACAATAACAAGTTTCAATTAATCTCAAGCTTGGACCACTTTGTAGCAACACTACTGAGAGATGATTACTCACAAACAATATGCTTTCAAATTTCACTGGTGACCACATTTGTTTATTTTGAGCCAAAGGCTTCTGATTGTGTGCGTCATAACAAGTGTACAACAAATCTGCAAATCAAGTTGCATGTTTATTTTGCATTCTATGACTGGAATCTATGCCATTTGCATATTTTTCTGTTTCCTAACAAAAATAACATAAAATGAACACCAAAATTTAATGATAAGCAGTGGTTTTCTTTGAGTAATTCGATTAATCTTAAAATATTCCATGTCTTGTTTTATTTACTGCCTGACTTTTTCTTTCTAAAAATGTTTATATCAAATCAAACATATTAGGAATGGTGACTGTTTTCAAGTTTTAATTTAATGTGCATTTTATTCTAGTAGGATGAAAATACTTTTTAAAAGGCTCGAAAAATATATTTTCTCAACTATTCACATGATATGCTGCCTAAAGGAAGAGGTTGATTCTGTTTGAATCAGTCTGACTCTGACCACTTTGTCAAGTGTGATTTCTTTCTGAGTTCTAAAAAGTATCTGGCTGGCTGTTTATATATCCAGAACACAATCCTTTCCCATGGAATTTAACCAACTTTTTATGCTTTGGGAAATGAAAAAAGCTGGAACTAATTCAACAAAAGCAAATATGCACAGTAAAACAAGTTTAATGCTCAACTGTTGAATTTCAAAAGTTGATACATATTAAAATCAAAAGCAAGTAGCCTTTCTTCTCTTTCTAAAAAAAAAAATAAATAAATGACTGTAAAAGGACAGAGTGGGACAGTACCAATCCTTTAGTCTTTAAAGTTCAGTTTTGGCTCCCCCAAATGGATAACTACCCATGTCTTTACCAATATCTATGATAGCAAAAATGAGTTCTGGTCAGAATAAAAAAATCTTACAGTTTGTTCTAAACAGAGCTGAAAAGTATGAAAAAGTATGTATTTTCAGGAATCTAGATTTTAGCAACTTCTCTTAAGGATATAATCCCTAAATGGATAGAATTTATTTGTTGATATTGAACAATATTTTTCATGGGGCAAAT
Source organism: Sarcophilus harrisii (assembly GCF_902635505.1). Lineage (NCBI taxonomy): Eukaryota > Metazoa > Chordata > Mammalia > Dasyuromorphia > Dasyuridae > Sarcophilus > Sarcophilus harrisii. Next base: position 164,117,501 of record NC_045427.1, read on the forward strand.
ACATCTATATCCTCATATGAGATAATATTATGAAACTTAAACTCTTCAAGACCAAATAAAATTCCAAAAGATCAAAGCATGCACAATGGAATTAAAAATGTGCAATACATGAAATGAGCATAGGAGTCAATATCTTAAGACATGAGTACAAATTCTAGTTCTACCTGTTAGTGGCTACATAGTCTTAGACAAGTTATTTAACTTTACTTTATATGTCACCTATAAGAATGTAAACTTCTTGAAAGTGGAACTGGCTTTAGTCTTTCTTTATGCTCCTATTGCTTAGCAAAGTACCTAGAAAATAATATCTTTTAAATAAATGCTTGTTTAGATAATAAATATAATAATAAGTAATTATTAATCATAATGCCAATAATTGTCCATGATCAATAACAGAGTTGGTCTGACAGGTTTAGATTGAATTGGTAAGAAAACACTAAAAAATGAGAAGTTTCAAAAGAAACCTAATTTATAAACAAACACAGACACACACACACACACAAGATGTGTGATTTAAGTCCTACAGAACTGACTGAGGCACAGAGAGATTTAGTAACTTGTTGGGGATCCTGTGTGTAAAGGGTAATAGAAATAGTATTTGAACCAGATCTTTCAGATTTGAAGTCCATCCAATATTCACTATAAAATATTTTTAATGAAAAAATGGGAAAATTAATGAAACAAGTACAAATAAAAAATTGAAAATGCACAATTGTAAAATTATTCTTAATAGAAGATATCTCTGCAAATTTCAGTTTTGACCTTGAATTTATTTTTTTCCTGAAAGTTACTTCATAAGTTCTAGTTCTTTAATAGATTTTGAGAGCATTTCAAAATTATAAAGGTCAATAAAATCATTTGAAGAATCTTACTAGTTGGAGACTGATGAATATAGTGTATACTAATGATGTATAGCATATTTCATGAGTACAATTAGCTTTGGATTTCTGTATCTTAATTACAATCTCAAGAAATTAACCAACATTTGATTCTTATTTGAATATTGAAGATTATATCTGATATTTAGAAACTTCAATTTATGATGAAACATTAATTGATTCAAAATTTTAAAAAGCTTTTTTTATGCTTTTAAAAAATTCTTGATTATATTAAATAAGGGTAAATGATTGCAAAGTTGTTTAATTTTTTTCCTTTAGTGCTTCTAAAATTGTAGCACCATTTTATTGATGATATTATTTACCTAATTTCTGATAAGAATCATTTGCAAAATCATTCTTGTCATTATCATTGAGAATGGTATTGCAGTTTTCCTAGAGTATGGGGAAATTTTAAAAGTGAAAATGTACTTCGGTCAAGAATGCTCATAAAAAACTTATGAATCTATTGGCTCATAGAAGTGTAGTGTTATATGGTAGTAGATGTAAGTCACATAACCTATTTATTTTAAAATGTGTATCACAAAACAGAAAAGGCACATTTTCATATTAGGCAACCAAATGGATTTTAAAAGGTAACAGATTACTACTGTTTCATTCTCTATTGCTGAAAATGCAAAAACAAAAAAACAAAAAAAAAAACAAATCAGTTGTTACCAGTCCTTTGGGTAAATATCCAAATGTCCTCAAATTGCCCAAATTGGTTATTCCATAATATAAAAAGAACACTTCCCTAAACTAAAAAGAGATGGAACCCTATTGTTCATAGAAAATCACTCTCATAACAACAACCAAAAGATTTTATATCCTTCATAATCTGATATTGGGGTAGTCTTATGGTATCAAGGAATTTTTCTTATATTTCAAGTATATAACTCCTGACACAATTTAATACAACTTTACTTATTTTTTCCCTGATCTAGAGAACTACTAATAATCCTTCCCCACTATATCCAATCTCTTTGAGGACAGGGGCTGTCTTTGTATACCAAGAACCTAAGATGGCATCTAACACAGAGTATAAAATAGTTTTTTGAATTGAAGTCAATCTTAGAATACTTCTTCATCTGAATCATGGCACATGCCACTTATTCATTCCTAAAACAAGAAAGTTCTTCACAGCACTCTATACTCAATCAAAAAATCTTTTCAGTTTAGGCCTCCTCATCCTGTAACCATAAGAATTCTCACAAATATACTCTACCTTTCATGTTTCTAACTTGTCTGACAACCTAGCCATTCTATCTGTAGTATGTTGTATATCAAATTTTGTTGAATTAGGAGACAGGTTCTATTCCCAGTTTGAACTTAAGTAAGTTACTTATACTTTATAAATCTGTTTCTATAAAATCATGTTGGAAGAGATGTTCTTTAAGGTCTCTTATAGTTATATATAATCCTATGATCTGTATATAACTGTAGTTGGTTCTGCACATTTCTTTTACTATATTTATTATAAGTATAATTAATGGGAATATTTTGTATTTATATGATATCCTTAATTTAATACTATTTAATTAACTAATTAATTTAGTATTCTATAGGGTTTTCTAATTCAACATTTATTAATAATCTATTAACTACTGTTTTTACATGATTCCTTTGCTGGTGTTTATATATGCATATATTTTTCTCTTTTCTCTCAGTCAATTATCACTTTTAAAAGGAAGGTCCAAAAGGAACATTCAAACAGATAGAATCAAGAAAGTATAATGTCATGAGAATCACACACACACACACACACACACACACACACACACAAAAAAAAAACTATCCTGGAGGAGAAGGTGGACAACAGTATAAAATGCTGCAGAATTCAAGTAGGATAAGGACTGAAAAGGGGCCAATATCTTTGTGATCATAGAAACTCATTTAATCTCTGTGAGTGATTCATCATCTATAAAATGAATATTATGGTAATACATATGGTAACAACCTCTTATGGTTGCTGTTAAATGAGATCAAGCATATAAAATGTTTTGAAAACCTTAACATGATACATTAATTTCCATTGTTATTCCAGTGTAATTATCTCTGATTCTTTTCACTCTTACTTAAAAGTAAAAACTTTGATGAATTTTGCCTAGTTGTGTATTGTCTTTTCTGCAAGATTATTGAGATCAGGACCCATCCACATACTAAATATATGACTAATAAAAATTGTAATATTCTTTGGCATTCTGTATCAGAGTTTCTCTTCAATATTTCTAATATTGGACTTTTGAAAAAATAACAACACAAAATTGATGACTCATGTCCTTTTAAATGCTCACAATGACCCATGGATCACCCTCAGTTGTCTATAGAGTTGCTGTCCATGTAATATTTGTGCTTTCATTCTCTTCTACCTAAACTCCTTTTAAAATGCTTTCCTTTTTGTCTAGCCAAACTTATGTAATAAAATAATTATAATTTATGTATATTAGATATTAAAAAGAATCCAAAGGTATTTTAACACTACAACAAAAATCCTCTAAACAACAAGCATTTGTTTTATTTGAAAATTCATTAATCACTTTCAAATAAAGGATTTCTTCAACTGTCTTCTGATTCTGAATTTATGTCTCTGTATCATGCAATGATGTACTGTCAAATGTTAAATAAGATAAAATGAAGTTAACAGAAAAAAAGTATTAAAATTCAAACTTCCTTTTGATTCATTGGACAAGGATCCCCCAATTTTTTTTTCTTCAAAAATGGTCCCATATGACCTGTATGTGCCAAAATGTTTGTGGCAGCCCTGTTTGTAGTGGCTAGAAACTGGAAAATGAATGGATGCCCATCAACTGGAGAATGGTTGGGCAAACTGTGGTATATAAATGCCATCAAATATTATTGTTCTGTAAGAAATGACCAGCAGGATGAATACAGAGAGGTTTGGAGAGACTTACATGAACTGATGCTAAGTGAAATGAGCAGAACCAGAAGACCATTATATACTTTAACAATGATACCGTATGAGGATGTATTCTGATGGAAGTGGATTTCTTCGACAAAGAGAAGAGCTAATTCTGTTCCAGTTGATCAATGATGGACAGAAGCAGTTACACCCAAAGAAAGAACACTGGGAAATGAGTGTAAACTGTCTGCATTTTTGTTTTTCTTCCCAGGTTATTTTTACCTTATGAATCCAGTTCTTCCTGTGCAACAAGAGAACTGTTCGGTTCTACACACATATATTGTATCTAGGATATACTATAACATATTTAACATGTATAAGATTGCTTGCCATCTAGGGGAGGGGGTGGAGGGAGGGAAGGGAAAAGTCGGAACAGAAGTGAGTGCAAGGGATAATGTTGTAAAAAAATTACCCAGGCATATGTTCTGTCAATAAAAAGTTATATTAAAAAAAAAGTCAAGAAAAAAGAAAAAAACAGATCAAAAAGGGAAAAAATGAGAAAGAAAAAAAAATAGAAGCAAACAGCAACCACAAAAAGTGGAAATGCTAAGTTGTGATTCACAAAAAAAAAAAAAAAAAAAAAAAAAAAAAAATGGTCCCATATGTATACTGCATGCTTAATTTTAAAAAGATAGCATGGTTTTTTTTTTTTTTCATGTCATTGGACCATATTTTTAATGAACATTCAAAGTGATTTGTAGAGGTGAACTATTTGCATAATAATTGGAGATGGAATTCAAACTATTTGTTCTAAAAAGTAAAAGCAATGTAATAATAAGATTATACATATATCCAAGAAATTTAATACAATTGAATCCCAAAAGTATATGTTACATATCTTTCCACTAACTGCAATGTATTTTGCCAATACAAAGACAAAAAAAAAAAAGTTTCTGTAATCAAAGACTTTACATGCTATTTACATTATGCAACTTAATATAATAACACCATGGGATTGATTAGTGTATAATATTTCAAAATCCACATTTAAGGACTACATTTTCATAAAACATTGTAAAATGTAGTCCATACCTTAATGCCACTAACTCTAGTCTCATATAGACCAATTTCAATTTTGGGTGGGACAGAACCCTAAATGTCCCATCTCTTTGGCTCACTTCTTCCCTGCATGGGACTGTCTTTGAAAAATCTCAGAATATAATTCCTGTGTATGTTTTCCTAGATGCAGGCAAAAAGAGAGCATAAATCTCATAAAATAATTTAACATAACAATGACTATCAAATATAGGATAGCCTTTATTTCATCACAGAAAATATAGAAAACATATAAAGAACTCAATTCATCTATATACCACTCTTCTGTATCTTAAGTTATTATTTGTTTTTTGAAATTAACAAATTCTAGCTAAGAATTCATGCTAGAACTTCCAGTATAGAAACTCTGAGATCAGAAATCTTTGCTACTCTACAGAAGCCCTGTTTCTATCTGTTGGGTGGCTGCCATTTATGGAGCTGAAGTGAAAATGATCAGTCACTCCCTGAGGGAATATGACAATGCAAAGGCACTTTGCAGGGATTAACAATGTTCATTCTCAGGTCTCTGGTCTGTATGGTGCTCATATGAATCTTAGGATCTCTCTCAATAGAGAAAAAATAGAGGAAAAAGATTTGGTGCTAAAATGAAATTTTACTTTAAACTGCCCAAGACAAAGTGGTGGCTCTAGATCAGAATATACACACCACTGATATTAAGATACAATTAAAATCCCAAGGAAAGGCTCACCATACAATAATCAATTATAATTGATCAGGGATCTGCCTACATCAAACATTTCTGTTACATTCAAAAAATGGAGTAAACGGTTAAAAATAAAATAACTTTTACATTTCAGTGGGTACAAAATGAAATACACATATCTATTATGTAGCCATTGACCCATACAAACTGAATTTTGTAAACTACTGCAATTCTGTACTTGCACCATGAAAGAAAATTAATGTTTAGTTTATCTTTAAGAAAAAAAAATCAAACTGGGGAGGCAGAGCCAAGATGGCTGAGTAAAGGCAGGCATTTGCCCAAACTACTCCAAATTCCTTTGAATAATGACAAATTTTTAGAGTGTCAAAACACCTTAAAGGATTGAATGGAACATTTTCCAACTTAAGGCAATTTAGAAGGTCAGCAGAAAAGTAACACCAGGGTGGGAGTCCAATGTGCAAATCTTGCCAGCTCAGCCTCAGCCCCAGATCCAATCTCTTAATCACTGGTAGTACTGGTGGCTTCTAGACCTCTAAGCCCAAAGACACCAAAGAGGACTTGAAAGTCAACAGAAAAAGTCCATGGAACCAAGGTGGAAGCCCAGTGCACAATCTCAGCATAGGTCAAGCCAGCACAGACAGGGACCCACTAGGGCCCCAGTGTCAGTGAGGCAAGACCTTTGTATCAGAGACAGGGCTAAAGGCTTCTGGACCTCTCTGCAGAGAAGCTTTGCACCAAGGTGGGAGGGTGATAAAAGAGAAGGCAGGAATTACCAGGAATAGACATTAAATCCATTGACAGATTTTAAAGCACTCACTTTCGCTGTGTTGAAAATCATTTTATTTATTTGTTTTTAGTTCCATAAAATTTCTCACTTTTATCATGACTCCTCAGAAACTGTAGTTTCAAAGACTTGGAGATGGAAAAATTTCTTAGGAATCAACAACTACAACCATCATTTTACAGGGAGACATAGAGAAATAAAGTGAACTACCCAGGATCACCTAGTCAGTAATTATCTAATGTAGGATTTGAATCCAGGTTTTCTTAACTACAGTTCCACTATCCACTAAATCAAGCTACCATTTGTCAAAGGCAGACACAATGTTTATAACTATAGGTTTTTTTTCAGTACCTTGGAACTGATTTTATCCAGGCCAATTGACTTATTGAGTACATCCTCGTGTATGTCTTACAAGTATCTTATGACCATTTTTGTTTTATCTATCACAACCCAAATATCATTCTCCTTGATACAGAATAGAGCCAATTGTCATCTGCTTTCCTATTCATGTCAAGAAAGAGTCTAATCCTTTCCTTGATCTTGCTTCCAGAATGTCTTCTTGTGGTAGTGGTTGTGTATTCTAACAGCTCCTCCCTTTTTTCTTTAATATTTACCACAAGGATTGATAAACAATGGAATTTAACTTTCACTTCCTGCAGGTTCTTACTACACTTGTACTTTTCTCTAAATCTCTTGTTTTGAGTACAACCCCTTCTAGTTCTTGTACATATCCTTTTAAATTCTAAGTTTGTCAATTAGTTTTCTCTTCATTATCACTGTTTTCTTCATCATCAAGATCAGCCCATCTGTGTCATTAGATTTTTATTCTTTTGGATTTGCAATCACTATGAGCCAATTTCCCTTTTAGTTTCAGATTGTGGGATTTTTAAAATTCTTATATCTGAATTCTACACAATGGAAGGAGAGGTAAACTGGAAGTCAGGAGAAACCTGGGACCAAAATGTACCTATAACACAAGCTATGTAAACAGAGGTAAGTGATAGGTTCTGACCTCTCAGTCTCATATCCCTCATTTGGGAAATGTATTAACATGTGGAAACTAATTCACAAGATTGTTGTAAGGATCAAATGAGATAATTTAAGACAAAGCATGTGAAAACATCAAAGTCCTATATAAATTATAGCTTTTATCACTCTCCTAGTAACTATGGTATATATCCAGCTATGTCCAGTGTTCCCATCCTTATCTCTAACAAAGCCTAAAATAATATGATTGTTTCTTCTCAATGATCAATTCATCTTTACTTCACCAACTATTTCTTTCTGATCAGTCAGAATCAGGCCAAGAATAGCAACATAATTCATTGTGTTCTCTGGTTTCTCAAAGTGGCATCATCAAATAAAGAAATTCTCAGCTGCTTTGCTTTACCAGAGTGACCTTCAGGAAAACTCTGGATAGTTTATGTTCCCCAGTAGATGCTGTTTCCATGCCAGCTCTGATCTGAGCCAGGAATTTGTCACATAATACTTTCAGTTATTACAACAGATTACAATCAATAAATTAATAATCTCCTATTGCTTTTGTTTCTCATTCTTTTAATGTTTATTAAATGTACTTTCCATCATGCCTCCTCTCTACCCGCAAAGCTCCGGAATTTCTATACATATGAATAGTGGTTATATGTAAAATAATTCCATACTTCCATTTCTGCATCAGTTTGTTTCTCTTGAATAGCATGCAAAACATCTTTTCTGAAAGAAGTCACTCTATAATGAACGTAACACATTAAACCTCAGTAATATCTAAGAGCTTATATTTATACTGATATATCTATTTCAAACATATTCCATAGTTTGGTATACACACAGACATCCAAGTCTTTTTATATAATTCTTGATTCCATCTTGTTATTGTGTTCCATGGATTACAAAGTATTTCAACTCTTCATTTTCTTCCTTTGCCATACTCTCTGATGTGTATATTATGTAGTTTAATATTAAGTGTATATACTTTTTCCTGCCTTTCTCCCTCTTAAGTATATATTTCTATTTTTCAGATCAATCATTCTCCAGGCCTTATTAGAGGTATCCCTTTCATGATCAAGGGCCTGTTAGAATTCTTACAAGGTGCTAAGTCAGTGGAATTGATAGAGACAATGGTTGTTTAGCAGGCTACTTAACAGTTCTCTAGATGTACTTAGTACTTATTAGAGTTCAAACCTTTCACACCCTTAAGAGAGAATATATAAGCTAAGAACCTCAACCAGGATGGACTCCAGGAGATTCACAAGTCAGAAGTCCACAAGTCCACTCTCAGAAGCAGGGTCATATTCATTCCAACTTCCACCTTTGTGCTGGCTGGAGACATTCGGAGGAGGAGAGGGTGAAGCTGGCAGAAGCAAAGGACTAGGGACAAGAGTTTTTAGAACCAAGGAGAGAGATAGGCCTCTAAGAAAGCTAACCAGGTCCAAGGAAGGAGACAATACTTGGAAAGAGAAAATAAAAGTATCTGGACTTTAATCCACGGCTGCATTTGAGGTGATTATTACTTTGAACTGAAACAAAGGCTGCTCCCAGAAGTCCCCCAAGAAACCTGCTCGCAGAGAACATTACATTTTAGAGAAGAACATTACAAGGGCCCATCATACCCTTTTTTGGTATCAATGTTCAGGAAACTAAATTCCACTCTCTGACACCACTTTAATAAAACACTTGTTCATTGTCAATATCTTTCTTTGTCTTCAAAGGTGCTTATCTTTAACTAACAAGCAATGATGAAAATACCACCTGTTTCTCCAAATTGATCAGTTTTCCTCCTAGGTCCTTATAATGTCTGGATAATCTTTCCCAGTTCCTTTTAACAATATCACAAATTGGCAGAATTTCAGAGTTGTAAGGAATCTAAGAAGCTATCTAGCATAACTGTGGAGAACATTAGTTGGGGTAGCGGGGAGACAATTATCTTCTGAGTCAACCTATTGGAATTTTCAAATTCTAATCCAATTCTTCTCCTATGGATCATCAGTGGTCAGTAGTCAGCTGTGAATGGTCCCTGACATATTAAATATGCTCCAAGAAAACTACATATTTTCCAAATAGATGAATGAGGTTAACCTATAGGTTCTTCCCTCCTACTCAACCCATTATATATCTCTTTTTCCTTGGGTCATTGCAAGATGCTCTAACTTGTCTTTATGGTTGTAAATATCCTTAATATTCCTCCCATGGAGCAGAGAATCTGTTATTTCCTTAAAAGGGCCACCTTCTTTTTATTAAAAGAACCAATTATATTTAGAGTTATTCTTTCTACTCCTCTCTATCCCTTCCACCTTCCAATTTCTTGACCTTTATGCTTCAGGTTTGTATTCTCTTCCATTTCCTTAAAGTCTTTATTGTTTTGTTTTCCTTTGTGTTTGTTGCTATTACCTGTAATAAATCCTGGACAGACAGAGATTATTTCATTTAAACTATGAATTTATAAAATTTTGAGGAATGTAAAATAACTTCATATGGCTCCATTCATAGATAACATATCAAAAAATAATGGTATCACTTAAGGTTAACTAGCATTTTGATCCAGAAAAATTCTGACTCCTTACAGAAAGCATTCAACAATTGTAAAGGAAAGCTAATCTGACTTTTACTTAAAATGAAAAGCCATTTGGTTGCTATGCTGAAAATGTGTTTGCATATTATGTTCCTGCACTTATTCATTTTAATCTAAAAGTATTGGGACCTGAGGGTTAATGATACTGTGTGATCCAAATGCTTATACAAAAAAAAAATGTTCCTGTCTCTTCCCCCTCATATATAATTAAAATGGCTATTTCTGTGGTCTCTGTGACTGCCATTTGAAGATCATCTGTAAAACACTCTTCCCCTTAACATTATTTTGCTTCATCATTAACATACTTCCCAAATATCACTGTTATCATAATATGTAGGAAGGAACGGTATAGATCAGTGGAATCAGATTAAGAAACAGGGGTGCTAATCTATACATATAAATCACTGTGAACCACATATTGATTTAACTTTAAACTATGTTATTGTTTTGCTACAATTTTTATTTATTTGTTAAATATTTCCAAATTATATTTTAATCTGGTTTGGGCATCATTCCAGAGAATTGTAAGCCATATATTTGATACCTCTGCTAGAGTAGTAATATTTCCCTTGTCATAGAATAGCTTACTAAATCACACTTAAGAACAGGAAAAGAAATTAGGCAATTATTAACATAGTTTGGAGCTAAAGTCTTAAATAGCCAAAATAAAAAAAGCTTTTACACTTAACTGCTGAGGTAATTTCATTGATTCATTGATTCATAGAATAAAAATATCAAAAATCCATTGTGTACAAAACACAGGAAGATATAAAGCTCATTAACAAATAGTCCCTCTACTTCTTTTGGCTAATTAAAATCTTGCTAAAATTATCTTAATTTATTTTATGTTTTTAATCATCTAAAAATAAGTAAATAAAACCAGTATATTTAAAGGAATAATTATAAATTAAATTTTCTTATCAAATAAAAGAGCTTTTTGAGCTTATTTATTACATGAGTCACCAATTTCTATGTCCATAACTATGCCCTTTATTTGTTTAAATTTGCCTGTAAACTCCTTGGAGTAGAAACTATATAACTTTTTTCTTCCCAAAGCACTCCATATGGGAGCTAACATACATAATGGTACAAGTCACCCTCCCACTTTCTAACAAGACCATTGTTTATTTTAATGAGATAATAATGTTTGTTGAGTTCTTAGATTAACTTGAGGTGGGGGAGAGAAGCATTATATAACCAAAAGTCAATTCTCATATTTGTTTAGTAAGAGCAGGTTTCTGAATTATGAAATAAAATTTTTTAATGGTCAATAACAAATTGAAATATAGGAATTATGATCTCCTACTTCTATTACCAATCTAAGTTGAAAGGCCATGTCTATAATTATTATTTTCCTATATCTATCTTTTTATGGTTTATAATAACAGGCTAACGCCCATTTTAATGACTTAAGGAGAAAGGAACAAGGGTGTAAGCAGAAATCAAGTTGATCAGCATTCATGAGACCCAATCTGGACTGGATAAAATTTTATGCATACTTTATGAATTAGACTAATCACTTTTGGTATGACTATATTTCTCAAGATAAGAATTGAATAACTGTAAAAATTTGACTAATTTCTGAAAGAAAGGAAAGTGAGCAATCATAGACCAGGAACTTGTTGAAAATCTTCCATGACCCAGGGATTCCAAAAACATAATGGTACATACCACAAGTACATAGGAAGAATGAAAACTCATTGTAATAGTTTTTATATACTTACTAAACATCTGCAATCTTAAAGATGTGCTATAGATCATAAAATTAGATGTTGCACTGAAAAGGTGTGCTACCAAAATTAAAGGGGAAAAACTATGGGTCAAAAGAAAGAAGATACATGTAGTAGAGAGAGAGAGAGAGAGACAAGTTAACAAAATTCAACAGTGATAATTACACAATTTTAATTAGTCAGACTCCCTGAAAATATGATTGCTTGAAAGTCAGGTTTTTTTTTTCCTTTTCAATTTCTTTACTACAAAAAATCTATAAAATAGAAATATTGAATTTGAAATAGAAGAACTTATTCTTGCTCATCAACTTGCTATTCCTGAGGTAGGGTAACATTTCTTGTTCCTGCTCCTCATTTTCTTCAACTGTAAAATGTTGTAATTATATTCAGTTTTGAAGATCACTTTAATTTTAAATATTATGATGAGAATTTTGTCTAAATTTTTAAAAAAAGGATAATTTTTAAAATTACTTATTATATTATAAAATTAATATAAAAATTATTTTAAAAATTTTCCCTTAAATGGGTATAAATCTGTACAGATGTAGATCAGTATTGGATGTACTTGATGGAAGTCCGCCTATTCTCATCTCATAGCTTCATTAGGGGTGCCTCAATACAGAGCAAAAACTTTGGGGAAATGGAAAAACAAGCAAATGGATCAGCAGTTAAAATATTCAGAATTGCTTTTCATTGATAACAGGGTTGTTGTATTTTTTAAAGATATTATCACAAAGATATCACTTTCACCCTTGTAAAATCTTTATTTTTCCATATTTTTCTCCCTCTCTCCCCATCTCCCCCAGCTCCTAGACACCTAGTAAATCCAATATAGCTTGAATGCATGCAATTCTTCTAAACATAAAATCACTAATTCTTAAATGACTTAGTAACTTTGATCAGTGTTGCTTGTGACCTGATATTCATGTTTTTTAGTTTCCATATTTCTTTGACATGACTTGATCCTACAAGACAGGATAAAATGCTCAACACTTTTCATTCTTCTCTCTTCCCCCAAACAATGACCATTGAATAATTCCTTTTTTTGTTTGTTTTTTTGGGGGTGGGTTAGACAGAGTTAAGTGAATTGCCCAAGATTATTAAATGAGTAAATATCTGAGGCTGAACTTGAACTCAGATCCTCCTGACTCTTGGGCCAGTGCTCTATCCATAGTGCCACTTATCTGCGCTCTACTGACTAATTCTTGCAAAACATGTCTAAAACAGTAACTCTTAAATGGTAAATAGATATCAAGAGGTCCACAAACTTGGTTTGAAAAAAATATGGCTTTATATCAATATAATCACTTTCTAAAATTTTATTTTTAAATGTCTGTACTTAAATACGCTATTCTGAAAAATAGTTCATCGATTTCACCAAAGTGACAAAGGTGTGCATGTAAGTAGGGTGATGATAAATATTTAAATATACATGACAGACGTTTAAGTTTGTTGTTATTAACACTTTATTCATCACTTTCCTACCTTTAGACAAAAGTAATAAATCATACAAAGCAATAAATCAAGGGCTGATTTATACCATTACAAATTTTTGATCTCACTGACACCAGAAATATAATAGCAATATAAAAGGCTCCAGAACACCTGGATCCATGACACAAAAATCATTAAAAACCCCTGAACTAAACATATACAAATAAGGAAAATCAAATAATTTTTAGCACTGATTCACAGGCATTTAAGATCTTATTTTCACTTCCTTGACCTTCAATAGGAAGAGTTTCAAAGCATTTAATATAGGCAGAAAGGTAACAATCTCTTCTGGATCTGACAGTGCCAACAGTGCTTTATCTAGATTGGAGGGAAAATGTTCTAAAGAAGAAATTGGGTAACTTGAGAATAAGAAAAATATTTTTAAAATGTTCTACCTAAAATAATACATGGTGAAATGACCCATATGTGTGTCAGAGAAAAGCAAAAGAAGATGTAAAATATTGTCCTTTTCATATTTCATTCCTTCTCTTGAAGAAAAGATCAAGACTGTATTTATAATGAAGCTTATCATAGGATAATTTCTACCAGTTCCTAAATTGCTGAGATTTATTTCTATCAAATAAATGAATTAACCCATGTGTTCATATCACAAAAGTAAATGAGATTTTCAGTGTTACAAATGTGACAGATGCCTGCTAATAAAGGAGGATAACTAGATGATAAATTATCTATTTTTATAAATGTCAACCAGTTTTAGAAACATCAGCTTATATTTTCAGTAGTATACATATCACAACAGTTAAGGGAAATAAGATAGATAGTGTTCACTGAGGAAGTTAGGTGGCTTAGTGATAGAGTGATGGCTTTGGAGTCAGGAAGACATAAATCCAGATCATTCTTACACATTTCAATTATCTGTGTGTGTGTGTGGCCTTGAGCAAGTCACTTCTTAAGTCCTCATTTTCCTTATTGATAATGGTTTGATATAAAAACCAAACATACATATATACTTTGTATGTATGTCTTATACATATGAGACAATATGTATATAAATCATTGTTTAAAAACTATCATATTCATTTTTAATATTTAATTGGCTGTTGAGAGCCAAGATATTTTTTACCAATCAATTTAAAGTATTCTAATTTCATTGGTACTCAAAATAATTTACTTTAGATGCATATAAACATTTAAAAACAATATTATACTAACACAGATGAAAGGTAAATAATTAAATTAAATTCTAAGATCACAAAAAATTTTTAAATATCCCCAGTAGTAAATTCCAGGGAAGGTAAAACTTGAGGCACCTAAATTTTCCCATGTACATAATAGGATCAGGTCTAATAAATTGTGGGTACTTTTCTCCATATTCAAAATTCTCTGTGTTCATGGCTTAAGTCTCTCCCCATTCTAAATCATCCTTCAGGAAATTACCAATGATTTCTTTTTTCTTTTCTTTTCCTTTTCTTTGAGGCAGCTGGGGTTAAGTGACTTTCCCATGATCACACAGCATGTGTGTTTGAAGTCAGATTTAAACTCAGGTCTTTCTCTATATACTGTACCAACCAGTTGCCCCTGCCAGTGATTTTCTTAAAACACAGGACTCACCATATGATACTCTTATTTTGGTATTTAAGATGAAATATAGACTGCAGTGTTTGGTATAATCTGACTCTAGTCTACATTTCCAACCTTCTTACATATTACTACACTTCATACGCAAACTAGACGTTTAACCATACAGCCTTCTTACTTTCTCATATGTGATACTCCATCTCTCATCCCCAGGCCTTTGTATTGGAATTCCCTCATGCTTGGAATGCATTCTATCTTCACTTCTTAAAATTACCATAGAAAGCCCTACATTCAAAGCTTAGCTAAAGTGCAGGGATCTGTATACTGTTTTAAAATATGTTTTAATAACTGTGATTCAATGCAATTTATTTTCTTTGTGTACATTTTATATGGTTTTAAAATATTATTAACATTTGGTCCTCTATCAAAGGGATTCATAATACACAAAAATGTAATGGACCTCTGCTAAATGAATCCTTTTCTGATTCCTCATTTACTATAAGTTCCCCTAAGTTTTACTTTGTATCTGTTTTGTTTTACCTGCATATCTACATTTTGTTTCCACTGACTAGACTAGATTTAGGGGCAGAGATTACTTTGTGTTTATTTTTGTGTCCCTAATGTATTATCAAGCACATAGAAGACACTTAATAATTGCTTTTTTGATTGTGTTTATAGATACAGAGAGAGAGAGGAAAGAGAGAAAGTGAGAGTGAGAGTGAGAGAGAGAGAGATGTTAAATTCCCAAACTGAATAATGTTGATATTAATCAAAATTAGGAGTTTAGAAATACAATGTTACAGTGAAGAGAATCTACTCTTTATTCTAATCTAAAATTTAAATGCCCTCAAATATTGAGTTTTTGTACTAAGACAAAAAAAAAAAAAAGTGATATCCCAAGCCTAACCATGATTTAGACATTGTTCCAAAATGAAAGCATAAACTACTGGAACAATAGAGAATGTTTACATGTTTATGCTATCAATTCACTTATTAATTTAGTAAATATAATTTAGTCAATAGTGAGCATGAAAGGGAAAGCAGCATATACCGTGGAAAGCACACTAAGTTTGGATTTAATAGATGACAATCAAATTCTATAGTTGCTATTTATTACTTATGAGATGTGGGACAGGGCTTTAATCTCTGAGAACCTTCATTTTCTCATCTATTAAATGAGGGGGTTTTACTAGAAGACCTCAGATTCCCTTTCAGCTCTAAAATTTATTATAAAAGATAAAACATTAACATGTTCTCCTATTCTGCATTCATTACCTTCAATACTGAACAACTCAAAAAGGCAATGAATTTTCCTTAATATTATTCATTTTTAATTCAAAGAAATTTTTTGTTTCTTCCATCATGACCCTGTCTCAAAATAAGTGTTTCCAATAGAAAAAATATAAATCTTTTCAGTATCTCATATTGATGTATATATTGTTGCTTCAATATACTTCTGTATCTCAAACTGCTTACTAAAGTAAAAGGATATTTTACTTTGAACCATAAACATAATATTTCTTTTGGTCACTTGTTCTACTATTATTCAAGTAACAGATATCAGGTCCATCTCAGACTTTAGAAAGTTACTTGAATAATATCAATTTGCTCAGAGTTTATTTGTATTTAAAAAGCAGGGGATCTAGAAGTCTGGAAAAAAGCAAATGTGACTCTAAACAAAAATTGTCTGAATGGGGTCACAAATGACACCTCTCCAAATCAGAAGGAATGAGAAAGCCACAGCTCAATGATACTATTTACAGATCATTAAATATTTGTCAGGAAAAAAGCTTAAAACTTAATTCTAATAGCAGTTAAGATGAAGAGCAGTAAGATTCCTTTAAAATGAAATAAGCATCAGTTTCTCCAAGAAGGAAGAGTTGGTCATGACTTAGAAATGTTGAAAACTGATGGCACTGGAGTCAGGGTGGATCTTGTCAATGTACAATAAGAGCATTTATCTAGATGATCAACAGGATCCCTTCTTCCATTAACCAATAGCAATCTTGAAAATAGTAATAATAAAGAAAATAGTTAACAAGAAAAACAAAGATAAATTTGCTACTGAATGACAAATCATATAGTTTATAATAGCTTATTGTTGAAGAAAGTATTTTTTAAAACATTAGGGGGGGAAATCCAAATCTGAGTTAGCCAAGTAATTTATTCTCTTCTTCAAGCAAAAAAAATAAACTATTTATTATCTTGAGCACAGGAAAAACTTGGAAAACATACCTAATACCCCCAATACAATAACTATAGCAAATTTCTTCACACATGAAATGTGTGATACTTGAATCAAAATACTTATTATTCAACAAAGGATAACTGAATGAAGGGAATTTGGAGTTAGAGAATCTGACTTAAAATATTGCCTTTATGATATCTGTGACTTTGTCAGCACATAGTACTGTGTCCAGAACACAGTAGGTACTTCATTACTTAATAAATGCTTGTGAAGTGATTGACTTTGAGCAAATCACTTAATCACAATTAAGCCTCTTTTTGTTATCTGCAAAATTATTTTGGACTGAATGGTCTCTAAGTTCTATTACAACTATGAACCTATTATCACATACTTAAGCTCTACTCTCAGGCTCTTTATGGTTGAAATGGATTCCTTAGAGAGTTTCTGGCCTGCAATATGAGACCATCAGTAGCGCTCTATTTCATATAAGATAAAGTTCAGATTCCTTACTCTGGTACATAAAGGTTTCCACAACCTGGTACCAATGTATTATTCCAATTTCAATTTATGGAATTCCTTTTTTCCTTTTAACATCTTGAGTTCTAGCTGGACTGACAAATCTCCTAATTAGTTTATTTGCCTCAAGTTTTCCTGGGCTATTATGGTAGCTTTCTACTTAGTTTTTCTCCCTCAAGTTTCCCTTTTTAATCTATTTTTTTAAAATTGCTGTCAAAATGATTGTGCTTAACCATTGTCTGATCATGCCATTCTCGTACTTCAAAAACTCCAGTGACTCCCTATTAACTTTAGAATTAAATTAATGAAATTCTCAGTTGGACATTTCAAGTCCTTTACAAACTGACTTCAAACTATCTTTCTAGACTATTATACTTTTCAGTTATTATACAATAGTCTTTTTCATGCATTATGTTGTCTATACAAAGAAACCTTCTTGCCACACTTCGCCCATGATATTGTCACCCATGTCCCTGCAACTTTGTACAGATTTTCTTCTATGGGGCAGCTAGGTGGCTTCACCAACCCTGAAGTCAGGAGGACCCGAATTTAAATCTGGCCTCGGACACTTAACACTTCCTAGCTGTGTAACCCTGGGCAAGCCTCAGGTAAAACTTTTTTTTCTTTTATGCTAGAATGTTAATTTTTTAATTTCTGTCTCTAAAAATACCTCCTTCAGAGCTCAGTTCAACAGCCTTCACAGAGATTATCCCTAAGCATATGTCTGTCTCTGTCAAATATCCACAATAGACTATAGTGACTTGCTAATATCTAGAGGATGAAATTCTCTCCCCCCTCTCCTTCCCCCTCTTTTCTTTCTTCCCCTCTTTCCCCCCCACCCTCATCTTCCCTATCCTCCTTCCTTTCTCCCTCCTCCTCTCTCTCCATCTTTGCCTCTCTCTCTCCCTCTCTGCCTCTTCTCTCCCTCTCACTCCCCATCTGTCTTTCTCTCTCTGTCTCTGTCTGTCTGTCTCTCTCTTTCACACACACACACACACACACACACACACACACACTCTTGTGTGTGCATATGTATTTATGTTTCATTATATAAATATCTATATAGCTCTATAATCTAGAGAGATAAATAGATGACACTCTGGTGCACCCATAAATACTTTTTTTAATGCATTGTATTATCTATCCAGAGTTGCCTTCTTGCCATATTTCACATGCGACATTTCAGTTCTTATCTCTCCAAACACATTTTCCCCTCTTTGCTCAAAATGTACTCCCTCCAAATTAGCATTTTGACCATGCTGAGTTCCGGGACAGTTTCAGATAGATAGATAGATAGATAGATAGATGATAGATGAATAGATAGTCATAAAGAGAGAAAGATTTATATAGACACATATCTCTATCTATGCATGTATCTCTCTATATCCATATTGCTAGAGGGACTGAGAAAAGCCATTATCCATAGAGTATTTTTTTCATCCTCATAGAAGTAGGCTTGAGTCTGCTAACTGAAAACATTCCTCTCCCCTTGTTTTTAAATTCTAGTTCAATATTTTTAAGACATTAGTTATTTACTAAATACAGATTATTTTATTTCTGTGTTCCTATGTGTCTTAGCAATGAGCACATATAAGAGTATGTATACATAAGTATGCATACACACACATATATGTGAGAAAATATTAAATATATATATATATTTAATATTTTCTCTTTCCCCTGGCCTTTCTCTACATATATATATGAATATATATATATATATATATATATATATATATATATTTACAGGCATATTTATCCACACACATAAATATATGTTCCAAAAGCTACATGATTTTCTCTTCCAACACAGACTGCAATCATATTTTTGTCTTCATAAGTTGTTATGGCCAAAAAAATTTATCTTGGTGTAACTAAGTTGCTAATGAGCCTTTGTAAGCCTAGCTAGCAATCCCTCAAGTAATAAATATAAAATCTATGTCTAGGCTCATTAGGGAAACAATCTAACACAGTGGGGGGGAAAGATGGATATTGAGTCACAAAGCTAAGATTCAAAACCTATGTAACCTTGGACAGATCATTTAATATTTTCATCTTTCAGTTTCATTGCAAAAGTATACTGATTGGGACCACTAGAAATCCAAGTTATTTATTTTTACCAGTAAATTATTTTTATTATTTAATTAGAAACTAATGACCAATGACTCATTAATCATCTGTGATTGTTCCACATCTTTCACTCTCTCTTAAAGCAGCAAACTTCATGACTATGTCCTACCAATTGGACAAATCCAGATGACTTCCTAGTCAACTTCCAAGTTTTAGATTCTGATTATTTTTTTAATTCTGATTATTCTTAGAAAAAAATAGCTTTTACCAGGATTTCACCTTGTGTCAGTGTCATTATCACCAAATATGGTTTGTCAATGACCAAGAATAGGGCTATTTAACTTTTCTCTGATGACAAGGTAGTTTCAAGTTTTTAAGTTATAGGAATGTTTGTCTCTAATTTTGTTAAATTTTTGCTGTGCTACACAGTCTGAACAAACTAAATAAAATGCAAAGTTATTTGTAATTAAAAATGCATTTTGGGCAGATTAAAGCATATTATTTTTACATTTTTGTTGTTTCTTCTTTCTCGTGCCTTTCCCTTTTTGTTCTGTTCTTTCACAATATGATTATGGAAATATGTTTAATATAATTGTACCTGTGCAACCTATATCAGATTGATTGTACTCCTGGAGGGGATAAAGGAAAGAAGGGAAAAAAATAGAGAATTCCAAATCTTTTTAAAATAAATGTCAAAAACTAATAAATAAACTTTTAAAAAGGGAAATATAAAAATAAGTACATTTTAGAGAAATTGCATGTAAGTGAGGTCTTGAATTCATTTGAATACAAGTCATTGAAATCCTTTTCCAAAAGGGACTCTGCTAATTGAATTTAATATTTACACTAATTTTTGATATGATAATCCTGTTCTAACCTATTTCTTGTGCATTGTGCAATGTAAAATTATACAAAATTCAGAATAATTTTTTGACTTCAATTGTGATGAAGTACAATAAATGGGTGAAGGCATGAATCACTTTGTTTAATATCTTGTGGCTTTTGTTTTTAAAATTCATACCTATGATTTTATTTCTGTTGAGAGCTCCTAGTATGGAAATTTCTTTCAATTATACACATAAGGCAATTGGGATTAAGTGACTTGTCCCAAGTCACACAGCTAATGTTAAGTGTATGAACTTGGATTTGACTCCAGGTCTGGTACTCTATGAACTACACCTTCAGCTGCTTTTCCATTTATGCATATTACTAACCTGGCTATAACTTAATAGTTTTAAAGAGCTGTTTCAGGGGACTGAAAAGCTAATTAACTTCTTCATACCACGCATACTTCATAGTACATACCAGAGAGAACTTTAATTCGGTTCTTTCCATCTAAAAAGCTTTTATTCACTCCATAAGCTACTAAAAGAAAAAAAAAAAGCTCTCACCACTAGTCTGACACTATCAAGTGATTTTGCATCAGAAAGAGGAATAACTTAATCAGTGCAAATAGCATTACAGAGTAACCATCTGCATTGTTGTTGAAATGGTTATTGGGCCTTTTCATCTAACTCAGAGCTGAAATCTCTCACATGTATATGTGAGCAGAGACTATCAAGGTTTCATATATGTGTGTGTGTGTGTGGGTGGGTGGGTGTGTGTGTGTGTTTACACATATATGTGTAGAGGACCACAGACAGTGGTGGAATGGTAAAGTATAAGATCCTTCAGCCCAGAAAAAACCTGCTAACAATGACTGGTTTAGCCCCCTCCGCCCCCCCATCTCCCCTAAGGGCTCTCAGCTTTCCTGAGAAGTCAGGAGGCAGTGACAACCTGTGCTGTAATTGAAGCAGAATGATACCAGGTGGCAAGCTACATACAATAGCAAGTTGTTTATGTGGTCCCATGTGGGCAGTATATACTTAGCACATGCCTAGTGTTTTAGGACAGAACTGGGAAAAATGGATTCCATATTTCTACCATCCTCAGGAGTCTCCCCTCATCACTCTTCCACTAAGGCAGTATGTTTTAACCACCCTGGCATGGGGGCTTTAGAAAGCATAGTACATTTTGTCACCCCAACTTGGGGACTCTAGAAAGCAGGATACAACATATGTGTTTTCATATGTACATATATCTATTTATATATTTACATATAGTAAAAGTTTAAAAAATGTATTTACATTTATTCTTTATTCCACTGCACCTTTCTGGTTATTAGAGCATTGGGTAATTAGATTCCTCAAATAATTTTGTAGTCCTAGCTTGTCAAAATCAAGAAAAAATGTTTGGCAAAACTTAAACAAACAAATACAATGGTTTTCAAACAAAAATAACAAGCTTTTTAAATAATAAAACAAAGAGGAAATTCATATTTCCTATATGTAAAAACTGATCTAGTTAGCATCTGTTAATCATGTAATTCAGATTATTTTATATGATCTGAATTTTACATCATCTGTGGATCAGATATCATCTTTGTAAAATTATAATTATTGTTAGCTTTGGTAAAAAAAATATGTATACCATTACAAACAATCAAAGAAAACTCTTTCCAGGACCCAATTTATTCATTCATATTTAGAGCTGAATACATCCTAAAATATTTTCAACCACTAGACAACTTTTAAAATAGTTCCAATTATGCAATCCTGGTTTTCTAAGCAACACATTAATATCATTAGTTTTCTAAAATCAGTCAATAAATGATTCCATCATGCAAGATAAGTTACTGTTCTTCCTTAAGTAGCCAGATAGCAAAAACTAACAAAACTAATCTGTTTAAACAGAGTTTAATTAGTTACTCAAAACTAGATGTGTCTTCATGTATTAGAGAGTTGCTTAAATATACCCAGTAACTTAGATACTTGATTTTTTTTTTCCAAAAACGTTTCCAGTTTTGGTTTTATCCATTGGAACACAACTATATGTAATAAATATCCTAGAATGGACAATATTAAAAAATAACAGTCTTCAAGAGAGAGGTAAGACATTTTTCTATAAAAAAAGATTCAAATCAATGAAAACTGGAATGAATTAGTGAATGTTCTTTCATAAGAAAGCAAATATTTTTTATTATATTTAATATCAAGTACCAAAAATAGTTATTAAAATAAGTTAAACTAAATGTTACATAGGAAATTAATGATACATACCCTAAAAAATAAAGAAAAAATACAGGTTATATTACAGTACACTGACATTGCAACCATGTGTTTATTGGTTACTATTCTAATCTTTGTGAGTGGAATGATAATTTTCCTTGAATTGGGAACAAAATTCTTTTTTCTTAAAAATTTAGAATAAATAGGGAATTATGCTGCTTTTGTGATATCTGATTTTTCTAAAATAATCAAGCAAACAATAAGCACTTATGGATCACTTACCATGTGTTAAAAACTGTACTAAACATTGGGGATACAAGGTAAAATCAGAAGTAGTCCCTGTTCTCATTGAGAAAAAGGTATCTTGTACATAACACTACATATAAAATACATAGAAAGTAAGTGGAAGGAAGCTAAAATATCTGGGAGTCCAGAAAAGACCTCTTGAAGGAGATTGCATTTTCTCAAAGGAAGCCCAGGATTCTGAGACAAAGATTAGAAGGTAAAGTATTCTAGACATGAAGAATAGTCAATACAAATGCTCAAAGATAGGAGGGTAAGCAGTATGCATGATGAATAGTAAATGGACTAATATGAATCATAATGCATGTAGAAAAAAATTTAAGCAGACTAGAAAGATAGGAAGCAGACAGAATGTGAAAAGTTTAAATGCCAAACCAGAATATAAGTGTATAACCCCAGTAATAGCAGAGAGGCATTGTAATTTAAGGAGTTAGGGACCACATGGTCAAACTTATATTTAAAGAATATCATTTTGGGAAAGGAAAGGAGTATTTATATAATATCTACTGTGTGTTAGGTTCTATGGATAGAGCTTTAAAAATATTTCATTTGATACTCACAACAAACCTTCATGGTATGTAATTGAGTAGAGACTATATTAGAGTATAAGGAGATTTGAGATTATTACATATATATTTTATATATATATATATATGTAATATATAAAAATAGTGTAATAGCTTTTTAGTTCTCTTAATTATATATATATGATATAATTATATTATATGTATAATATAATTATATCATATATAATATAATTAAATATGAAATATAAATATAATTAATTTTAAAATATAATAATTATATTTTATATATAATATAATTGTATTTTATATATATAATTATGTTATATATATATATATATATATATAAAAAACACAATTAAGAGAACTAAAAAGCTATTACAATATTCCACAAAAGGGGGAATCAGGGCATGAACTCAGAAGTTGGCTATGGGAATGTGAATGAGAAATGTGAAGAACTTACAAAACTGGACAATGATTTTTGGATATGGCTGCTAATTGGCACAGTAGATAGAATCCCAGGCAAAGAGTTAGGAAAAGAATTGATGTCTGGAAGGAAGCTGGTATTTAGGCTATAATATTAAAGTTGAAAAGCTTAGACTTGGACAATAGATAATAAGTTGTCTTAATTTGTTGATTTTGAGAAGCCTATAAGATATTCAATGTAAATTATCCAATTTATAATTGGTAAATAAAATTTATTTCCAGGAACTTGGATTTAATTTATTCCTGATTCCCCACATCAAAGGCAACATGTATGATGGAAAGATTAAAAGTCAACGGGAGTTGGTTCACATACAGGTTCTACTTTTTGCTACCTGTATGTCTTTAAATAAATTACTTGATCTTTAATGGTCTCCATTTTCTCTATGATCCTAATAATTATATTTCAATAAACTATTTATAGAATAGTTCCTTCTGGAACGCTTTTTAAAATGAGATCAATTTAAGTAAATTTAACTCTCAACTATTCTTTTCAAGTAGAGAGGTACACTCTCTTCTCTTTGGTTTTTGAGATGTGTTTCTGTATTTACATTGAAAAGGAATTAAATTTGATGTCCAATGAATTGACTTTAAACCAAGGCAGTTTGGGGTAGTGGAAAGAATAATAGATATGCAGTGGCAAAATCTGAGTTTGAGTTTTGGTTCTGTTACCTACTTATATAATCTCACTAAACCAACTCATTTCACCATTTTTGCTTCCATTTCTTCATTTATAAAATAAAAGTTTTGGATTAGATAATCTCTAAAGTCTGATCTGGTTTTAAAATCATGTAATCCTATGAAACAATGAAGCCACTCTATGAGTATCTGTGTTAATTATGTCTTCAATTTCTCCATTCTGACTCAATCTGTTCCATGAAAACTTTCTAGATTGGGAACAGACACTGAAACAAGGTCAATCCTCTCTTTAAGCATGGATTGTGCCAAGTATTGAAGTTCTAAAGAGCTTCTCATGATAAAATACACAAAGAAGTCAAGATTTCAGGAAAGCTAAAATTATTTTTTTAAAAATCAATTACTTTTAAACTTAAAAGCCAGAAATCTTTCAATCTGAATAATTCCTTTAGAGAAGATACATATTCATATGGATAATCTAGATGGAATATGTAGAACAAAGTGACTCTTGAAGAAGGTGGTTTGATAATGAATTGAACAAGACATATTTTATTATTTGAAAAAAAAAAAACCTTGTATTTAGCTATGAGAAAACTTCATCTTTTGCTTGAATGAAATAAGAATTCTCTTCCTACACCCCCTTCTAATTTTAAAATGATGGAAAGACTATTTTGAAGATAACTTTCCTCCATATTCAATTTTTTTACCCTCTATTATTCAATTATATCACATGAACTTTATAAGACTTTGATAACTATTTGTACAATTAAACATCAATAACTTTAACAAAACTATCACAGAATATTGTTATGTTCATCAAGCAGAAAATTCTGTTCAGACATTTTAACCATTCATCATTTGTGATTCACATCTCACTTCAAATATAAAATCATTTCTTTTAAGGATGAATTACCTTTTAAATGCTCAAACTCTAGTTCTCAATTACAGCAAAAACTAGAACTACTCATACAATCTCTCTATGATTCCAATAAGTGGTTTTGCTTCAATTCTGGGACCCCATTTCCTGATCTGATCAAAGTTTAAGAGTTAATGTTTGACTATTTTATCTCATTTTACAGTATCTGAGGGAGTTTGATAAAGGCCAGTTTTGAAAAAAAATGGTAAAAGTCATGTGCCTTGTCATTCTCTTTTTTAGATAAGTGTACCCTCTAAAGACTGTTGAATACACATCTATGATTCATCATTTTTGAAACTAAAAATTTAAATCCCCCAGATAGTATTTAAAAGTATTATTAAAAATGTTTATAAGTGAGGGGGGGGGTAGGGAAGGAAGTTAATTTGTAGGGGAGACAGCTATTATTGGAAATGCAGCATGTTACTATAAAATAACATTCCAAAATAACATTCCAAAAAAATTATCTTTTGATATTTTTTGTCTTCCCTTGTACTGCTGATAGCAACAAAGAGATTTTAATATTCTTATTTTGGTATTTTTATCTCAGTCTTAATTATAAATTAAAATCTGTAATATAAAAGTAAAATATCAATAAAAATATTTTATGTCAGCAAACATTTTCTTAGCAGGGAAAAGTACTTATTCATGTGAGCTCTTTGAAGCAAGAGACCATGTTATTTGCCTTTCTTTGTATCCTCAGCACTGAGTATTATGTCTTGTGGTGAAAAGTGCTCAATAAATGCTTTTTAATTGGCATTGGCTAAAACATAACTCAGTACTGCATAGGTTTTTAAAAAATATACTTCAATATTCTAAAAATTTCCTATTAGAGGTTACTTATATCTTTAAGGATCCATCTATACTATATAAATGTAAGAATCCCACACTAAGGGGGGGAAGGAGGGGAAGAATACCATCAAATATAAAATTTATCATAGATTTCTATTAGAGCTTGGTGGCTGGTAATATACTGGTGATATAAAAGAGTTTTGGCTTTTTGCTGCCACATTTCCACAACTGACACTTAGGAAAGACAGATTGTGTTCCCTTGTCCTCTACATGCTTCATGTCTTATGCTACCCATGGGTTCATTTTGTAATAATAATAAAGGTTCAGTCTTAGCTCCATAAATCTATCTCAGTAATAGGTGGTAGTAGGAATAACATTTGAAGAGAAAGTCCCATAAACAATAGGTTTTTTTAAGGAAATAGTAATAACAACAGCACTCTTACTCTAACATCAGATATGGTAAAACACCTGGTCCCAACAGGCACTATCTAGGAGTGCTGACAAAGAGTTCAACATGTTCCAGCACACCTGCACACACAAATCTCTACAGGAACATAGAAAATGAAGCATAAGTAGTGAGAAAAATATATGACTTATATAATCTCCTTTAGGATCACTTGCTGTCTTAATTTTCTTTATTCTTTAAGTGTAGAGTTATATATTAATTTGCATTACTCTTAAAATACAAAGAGCACACAGTAAACATGAATTAAAGAATAAAATATTCAAAGGAAATAGTACGCCATGACCACAAACCTGCAAATGCTATTCAAACTCATACTTAAGATTTGACAAACCATTTTACATATAGACAGAGCATGGTTCTTTGTAACTACAGGTGATGTTGCAAATATTAAGATTCCCTATATCATGTTGCTTTCATACAACAATAATTTATTTAAATTGTTATTGTATATACCCTCATTCTCACCTACAAAGAAGGAAAAGATTAGGAATGAGAATTCAATTAAACTAGATTGCAAATTATTTCTGTTGCTCATACTACAGTAACAATATAGGTTATATATCAATGACAAGATAGACAGACATACAGACAGATAGATAATTTTTTCATTATGTTCTAGGTATTATATTACATACTGAGGATGCATGTACAAATAAGCCTGATAGTTTCTGCCTTCTAAAAACCATTCTAATGGGAAAAGAACAAAAAATGTTGGGGGTGGTATGAATATGGCAAGAAATGGTCAGGAGGCCTGGTTCCAGGTAAAATAAGGCAACACATTGATTAGAGCATGGCATGCCAAAAGTTGAGTCCAATATAATGCTAGCAGAGATGGCATTTGGATGATGCTGACAGTCAAGGCCACATGGTGTGGAGATGACAAGAAAATGACAGCAGGTACTCAATTGTTCTTTGGCTGGATGAATATAACACATGAGCAACTAAACAGACTACATCTATAGTTAGTGTGGGATTCTATTAAAATTGTGACTTAAGTCTTTATTTTATTCAGAAACTTCCATGAGAGAATAGAGGAAAGAACAGGCATAGAATTAAAAGCTTGGAAATATTTAAATCAACAAAAGTAGATAGGAATAAAAGGTGATGCTAAAACAATAGAATGAAGTGTCCATAAAGGAAATTTTAGGGAAGGAGGAAACTAGACAAGCCAAAAAAATATGTAGAGAGGAAATAATGGAGAATGGAATCTTAAGAAAAAGAGGTTACTATTACATAATTTAATCTTAAGCTAAAAGAGATGAGAAATCTTTTCTTAAACAAATGCAAACAGGAAAGGGTGAAGGTAAGACCCTTATTACCTCCCCCAATTTCTTCAACCTTTATAAAGACAAAATTGGCAAATGTATTCTAATAAAATAGTTGAACAAATATTTTCATAGGCATATTAATAATGATTCTACTTCACTCATCCTTCAGCTATCTAGCTATAGTTATTTTTTCAAGCCTGCCCAGAATATGGGTAGGATATGCTAGAATACATTCAAAACATGCTCTATGAATACTTATGTACTCTTCATTTACATTGTATACAAATGTCATCTGAATTTAGACGAAGAAAAACTGAGTCTAACATAACAGTACTAAATAATA
The DNA here is from genome assembly GCF_902635505.1 of Sarcophilus harrisii. Lineage (NCBI taxonomy): Eukaryota > Metazoa > Chordata > Mammalia > Dasyuromorphia > Dasyuridae > Sarcophilus > Sarcophilus harrisii. The sequence goes on from NC_045427.1 coordinate 164,145,680, forward strand.
TTTCTTACAGAATCAATGTCCTGATGAAGGGAAAAATTGAAAGAGTATTCATTTTTCCTATTTTTAGATATAAATATTTTTGATCAAAGAGTGGCAAGGTCTAAGTGGAGGTGCTATAGCCCAGTCCTTATCGGTTTGCTCACTAGATGTAAACTCTCAATGTATACCTTGGCAAGATGGCTTCTGGAGGATGATATGTAAGGAAAGTGCTGTTGGAGAGTCTGTGAAACATGCATATATTCTGTAACTGCATCTGTTCAACTAACTATATGGTGAAAGAGAGGCTTTCTATTTGACTTTGGGATCACAAAGAAAGCCTGTCAACTTTTCCTTTGATTATTGCAATCACTACATCAAATGGGTAAGAGAAGTGGCCTTGGAAACTTCTCTGAGACGACATGGGCCATGAAAAATATACCATTTCATTAGCTTTTTTTTTTTTTTTTTTTTAAGCTACAAGTGCTAAGAATGGAAATCTTGAATATGTGTCTGAAGACTCTGGGAGATGCCATCCAGGATGGATTTTGTTGCTAATGCAGCATTACTGCATAGAGTGATCATTGGGATCCCTATCAATGGAAAGAATTATCAACAGTCTTCTGGACTTCCACTTCTGGACAATATTTTAGTGGGATTAATAATATATAGGAACTGAACTGAGGTTTCAGTATACTTCCCCAGGAATTAAGTAGGTAGTATAGAGAACAGTATACCCTCAAGGTTTTAGGGAAATTGTTTTTATTCTTGCTAAGTATCTGAAGCTAATATCTCTTTGGATATGAAGTGGTTAACCACTACTGGAGTAACAATCATTAACTCCTTAACAATGAAAAGGAAACACAGTTATTTGGAGCCAATGTAGATAAGAGACCACTTGACATCTCAGAATGTTCATCTGTAACCCTGAAGGGAAATATAGCAGGAGTGCCTAAGAGAGTGGTATCCTCCAGAAGGTAGAAATAAGATCTATGGGTGAAAGTTGCAATTGTATCAATTTGTATATGTATAAAACTTCCTAACAATTAGAACTTCCTAAAAGTAGAATGAGTTTCCTAAGAAGGTGGTAGGTTCCCTCCTTACAAGAGAATTACAAGAAAAATTTGGATGGATACATGTCTCCTGTAAGAATTCAAGTTGGAATCTGATGGCCTCTTAGAATAGGTTCATTTCATGACACAATGATTCTGGGATAAAGGGGGTGACTCAGATGTGAGTGTATATAATAACAGCTAAAATTGTTGTGAATATGGATATGGGTAAATATATGGATAGGTCATAAAAACAATAATAATAGCTAGTACTTATATGGCACTTTAAGGTTTGTAAAGTGCTTTGGCATTTGATCTTCATAGCAACATTGTGAGGCATGTGATATTATATATATATTTCTCAAATGAGGAAGCTCAAATTGAGAGAAGTGCTTAGCACAGTGCTTTGGATAGAGTAGGCCCTTAAAAAATGATTATTTCCTTCTTTCCCTCTTCTATTTACCTAGCATATTGGTTAAGTATTTCATGGTATTCAAACCCTAAGTCAAACAATGAAGAATCCATTTTTGAAAAGTCATTTATAGAACTGAACCAGGTTTAGAGTTTCTGATCATCTTTCCATTAGTGACATAATAGAATTTTAAAAAATTATTCAAAGAATTAAAAAAAGCTGAAATATTTCTTTGAAATGGAGATTTTTTAAAAGTTCACAGTGTAAATTTTAAAAGTTTATGGTGTAATAAAGAAGTAAATTACTGCAAAAGAAATTTCTGAAAGAGAAGAATTCTCAAAATTAACAAGATTATATGCAAAATGCATAATTTATATCAGATTAATTCCTATCTTGGGGAAGGGAGAATTAAGGAGGGAGAGAGAAAGTACCTGGAACTCAGAATCTTATAAAAATTAATGTTGAAAACTATCTTTACTTGTGTTTGGAAAAATAAAATACTATTGAAAAGTAAAAAAAAAGAAAGACTATATGCAGAAAACTCAGTTGACAAATGAACAATAATAGCATTTTCTTTTAAAAGGTAGATGGTATTATAGCTTTGTCACATTGATTGTAGACTAGTTAATGAAAGCAACGATAAGTATTTATACCTGTGATTTAAATTTCAGTTCTGAAAAATATTAACATGAAAAATTATTTTTCTGTTATGCAATAAATTTTCCTTCAGTACATATAAATAAAGGAATATGTAAAGTGAATCAAAAAAGATAGCAAATGCTGGAAATAAAGTAAATACATGCCTAATTAAACATTCACACAAGCAACTAGCTAATTAAAGCATACAGATTTCATTTAGGAGGTATAAGGTTCATCAACTAACTTGATGGAATGTTATTCACATCTGAAACTTGTACTTAAATGTTCAACATTGACAGGTATTGTCAAATAGAGACTATTTTAGCAAAAATAAAATTTTCATACTTAACATGTTGAAGTTCTCCCCAAACATAGGTGTGACTGGAAAAATATGAAAAAGATTTGTATTATTTTAGTTCTAGCAATGTGATATTCAACTATGATGTATGATAACTTTTTCAACTTGAAAATACAGAATAAATGTCTGAGTTACCATATCTGAGCAAGAATAAGAACTATCTTAAAGATGATATGACCTCAAAATATAGGCTTTTCTTATTCTCAAAGACAAGGGAAGAACAGCATTACATAGTGGATAAGGCTCTGGAGTTGCAATCAGGAACAAATCAGTTCAAATCTGTCCTCAGACAATTAATAACTATTTGATATTTGCCTCAGTTTCATTATCTATTTACAGACAGAGTTAATACAGTGATGAAATTTGACCTGTCATATCATTTTAATGCCAGTATTTTTGCAGATTTTTTCTATATTTATCTATATCTATATCTAGATATTTTCAATCCTATCATCATAGTCAACGAACCAAAAACAAATACATAATATGAATAAAATGGGAGCTTTTATGGCAGGGGCACACCAAACTGTTAAACTCTCTTCCTCAGGGATATATGATACTAGGGAAAATGGGCATTGGTAAGAACATACCACTTAAAATGTACCCTTTACAAACACACATATACCAATAAGAAACTCATTTCCATTGACCATCTCTCTTTTCTAAGTCCAATAAGGGTTAGATCAAGCAGGTTTTAATATCTCAGTAGGAATAATTTTGAATTCACTATCAGATTATTTGTATCGTGACTACACTGGAAGAATGGTAGTTTTAACAGATATAGTCAACAGAGCTTTAAACTAGAGATGGTTTATAGCAATAATTACTGACAAGGACAAACCCACTTTGTAGTTTTCTCTAGTCCTGTACAGTGAGGCCAAGTTTGCCACTGAAAATTCTCTTCTGTGTTACTTCAGGCACTTATAGGTTATGATGCTTAGTAAAAATAATTATAATTATTCATCCCAAAAGAGAATTCCAATTTTCAAACAGCTTCCCTAAATTATGTGAACTGTTTAATTTAAAATACAATTTAGCAGATGGAACTCGGGAGCATTTCTCTGTTATCTCAGATCTGTTGTTAACTAACTCTGTAGACTGGGGAAAAAGTGATTTAATAATTCTCTGCTTCAGTTTCCTCAGCTGAAAAATAGGAGATTAGACATGATTTCAGGCCTGGAAGTTCCATCATTCAAGTTTAACTAAAGTACCCCCTCTCATATCTCTATAGAGTGGTCACAGCCTCTCTTTAAAAAACATGGGTAATTGGAAACTCAAGGCAGGCTGAGGAAAATTCATTCTACTTCTAAATAGCACCAATTGTTAAGAAGTTTTCCTTTACATCAAGTCTACTGCCTCTGAATCTTCTGTGCCTTGCTCTAGTTCTACCCTCAGATAACAAGTAGAGAAAATCAAATCCTTTTTTCCATAATTTCAAAATGCTTAAGGACTACTTTTCCTGTTTACTCCTTATTCCCCCAACAGAAGCATTAGAGCCTGCATATACATAGGCTCGTTCTCTCTCTCTCTCTCTCTCTCTCACACACACACACCCAAACACACAATCCTCTAAGCTAAAAACTCCAGTTCTTTCAAACAATTCGTATAGAGAGTATTTTCCAGGTATCTTACTAGTTCTACTCTCCTTTCTTTGCTCCTACTTCAGCTTGGCAATATTCTCCTAAAAGAAATCCAGTTCTAAAATTGTATAAGTTTTTATACTTATGATTGTGATATGGTTCAGGTTAAATGAATTGCCATAACTTGTATTTCGTTACATATTAGTATATTTGATAGAATCATAACCATTCAATGCTTAAAGGGACATCAATAGCCATCTAATCAAAATCATAAATGAACAAAATACCTGCATTTTTGTTTAGATATCTCAAGAAAATAGAAGGTATTGGCCAAGCTCATATTGAGAAGTAGCCAAAGTTTGTCTTTTCATTTCCCTACTTCTCTTTCTCTCTAGTATGGGTCTTCTCATTTCTCATCTATTCAATAGACTCCTTCATTGTCAATTGTCAATCAATTAATGGCTGATAAGATATCATCTATCTCAGAACTGTTTGCATTTTGCTGTAGAACTATTAAAGGTTTCATAGAATGAATCTCAAGTAGAATAATTTCAGCATTTAGAAAGAAGGTGTTACAAAAGTTTTCCTCAAGTTTTGAAAATAGTACTACATAGTCACCACACCATTTCCTAAGGTTAGCCTTGCCTGGACACATTTTATACTCTCAAATTGAAGAGAGAAATGTACTTCTCCACAGACTATAAAAGATGAGAGATGGTGCACAGACACTTCAAACCAGGTTAGAAAATTGCTGAAAATAGTATGAAATATAAAAATTCACACCCCACCCCCAAGTATAAACAGAAGAACTCAAACTAGTAAAAAAAAATCTCCTCTCTTGGATATGATAGATAGATAGATAGATAGATAGATAGATAATACTTCAATGTTTCATCTTCAAAAGAATTCTGATTTCATCACTTTGCATACTCTAATGTTTTTAATTCCTCCATGTATTGGAAGATTTTCTTCCTGGATTTCTGTGGTCAAATATTCACCACCTGGTGACCAACCTTCTGGTGATGAGCCTCTCTGAACTTAATTCAACTATTTCTCAGATTCCAGACATACAGTTTTTTGCCAATACTATCCCTGAAGCCCTTCCAAGATAGTAGGACCTGCCACACCTTTCACTCTGTTAGTAACAATCACAAGGTCATCCCCACACCATAATGAAGCATCAGGATCTTGCTTCAGTGGAACTAAAAATAAATAAAATAACAAAATTAATTTCGCTTATTTTCCCCAAACTCTTCTTTAAGGCAGAATTCTTTAATAATAATTATATTTGTCATCTATTATCTATGTTTGAAAAGGTATTAGATAATGTCCATATAAATGTTCAAAGTAGCTCATTCTCTCCAGTAATTTGACACCTTTCCATATGTTAATGTACTAGAATAAGATAGTATCCATTTGTCAAGGGAAGAACTTGACTCACTTTTTTAAATGTCCTAATGCATTATTCAAAACTATAATCTTAGCTAATTCAATTCAAGTTCAATTAGCAAAAGAAGTGGGTTTTTCTTTAAGAGAAACAGAAGTCCCCAGTACCAAATCTAAAATTATAAAGTAGCAGTCATCGAAATCATTTGGTATGGTTAAGAAATAGAGTAGTGGGTCAGTGGAATAAATTAGATACGCATAACCCAATAATCAAGGCTTATAGCAATCTGGTATTTGATAAACGCCCAAACTCCAGCCTCTGGAATAAGAATTCACTATTTGACAAAAATTTCTGGGAAAACTGGAAAATGATATTAGAAATTCAGCATAGACCTACAGCTCACACCCCATACCAAAACGAGTTCAAAATGGGTACATAATTTGGACATAAAGGATGATACTATAAACAAATTATAAAAACAAGGGATAATTTGCCTATCAGACCTTTGGAGAAGGGAGGAATTTAGGACCAAAGAAGAACTAGAGAACATTATGAAAGGCACAATAGACAATTTTGATTATATTAAATTTTAAAAGTTTTGCACAAAGAAAATCAACAAAAACAAGATTAAAAGGGAAGTATAAAGCTGGGGGAAAAAAACCTTCACAGCCTGTGTTTCTGATAAAGGTCTCATTTCTTTTTTTTTTCATTTTTTATTTTTGGCTTCTTATAAATAAGATTTGATTTTTTTTCCTTTGGTTACATGTAAAGCAATTTTTAAATTTTTATTAAAGCTTTTTATTTATAAAACATATGCATGGGTAATTTTTCAACATTCAAGCCTTACAAAACTCTCTGTTCCAAATTTCTCCCTCCTTTCCCCACCTCCTCCCCTAGATGGCAGGTAGTCCAATACATATTAAATATATTAAAATATATGTTAAATCCAATATATGTATAAATATTTATACAGATATCTTGCTGCACAAAAGAAATTGAACCAAGAAGGAATAAAAAAAAAAAAACCTGAGAAAATAATAATTCAAGGAAACATCAACAGAAAGAGTGAAAATGCTATATTGTGGTCCACACTCAGTTCTTACAGTCCTCTATCTGGGTGTATATGGCTCCTTACATCACTGAGCAACTGGAACTGATATGAATCATCTATTGTTGAAGAGAGTCATATCCATCAGAATTGATCATCATATAGTCTTGCTGTTGCCATGTATAATGATCTCCTGGTTATGCTCATTTCACTTAGCATCAGTTCATGTAAGTCTCTCTAGGCTTCTCTGAAATCATCCTGTTGGTCGTTTATACAGAACAATAATATTCCATAATATTCATATACCATAACTTATTCAGCCATTCTCCAATTGATTCAGTTTCCATTTTCTAGCCACTACAAAAAGGGCTGCCACAAACATTTTTGCACATATGGGTCTCTTTCCCTCTTTTAAGATCTCTTTGGGATATAAGTCCAGTAGAAACATTGCTGGGTTAAAGGGTATTCAGTTTGATAACTTTTTGAGCATGCTTCCAACTTGCTCTTCAGAATGGTTGGATCAGTTCACAGTTCCATCAACAATATATCAGTCCCCTCCAATATTTGTCATTATCTTTTCCTGTCATCTTAGCCAATCTGACAGGTATGTAGTGTTATCTCAGAGTTGTCTTAATTTGCACTTCTCTGATCAATAGTAATTTGGAGCACCTTTTCATATGACTAGACATAGTTTCAATTTCTTCATCTGAAAATTATCTGTTAGTATCCTTTGATCATTTATCAATTGGAGAATGTCTTGAATTCTTATATAAATTTGAGTTAATTCTCTACATTTTTAGAAATAAGGCCTTTAAAAGAACCTTTGAATGTAATCCCAATTTATTGCTTCCCTTCTAATCTTGTCTGAATTAGTTTTGTTTGTACAAAAACTTTTTAGTTTAATATAATCAAAATTATCTATTTGATGTTCAATAAGAGTTCCAGTTCTTTGGAGACAAATTCCTTCCTCTTATAAAAATCTGAGAGGTAAACTATCCTATGTTCTTCTAATTTGTTTATAATATCATTCTTTAGGTCTAGATCATGAACCCATTTAGATCTTATCTTGGTATACAGTGGTAAGTGTGTGTTAATGCCTAGTTTCTGCCATACTATTTTCCAATTTTTCCAAAAGTTTTTGTCAAATAGTAAATTCTTATCCCAAAAGCTGGGGTCTTTGGGTTTGCCAAACACAAGATTACGATCGTCATTGATTATTTTGTCTTAACCTATTCCACTGATCAACTACTCTATTTCTTAGCCAGTACCAAATGGTTTTGATGATCACTGCTTTATAATAGAGTTTTAGATCTGTTCATTTCCTTTTTTCCCCCATTAATTCCCTTGAAATTCTTGACTAAAAGTCTCATTTTTAAATATATAAAGAACTGTGGTCATATTTATAAAAATATAAGTCATACCCCAATTGGTAAATGGTCAAAGGATATGAACAGACAATTTTCAAAAGATAAAAATAAAGCTATCTATAGTTGTATGAAAAAATGGTATAAATCACTCTTGACTAGAAAAATGCAAATTAAAATAACTCGGAGGTACCACCTCACACCTCTCAGATTGGCTAAGATGACAAGAAAAGATAATGTTAAATGTTAGAGGGGATTTGGGAAAACTGGGACACTAATACATTGTTGGTAGAATTGTGAACTGATCCAACAACTCTGGAAAGCAATTTGGAACTATGCCCAAAGAGCTATAAAACTGTTCATATCCATTGACCTACCAGTACCATTATTGGGTCTGTATCCCAAGGAAATCGTAAAGGAGGGAAAATGACTCACATGTGCAAAAATGTTTATAACAACTCTTTTTGTGCTAACAAAGAACTGGAAAATTAGTAGATACCCTCGATTGGGGAATGGCTGAATAAGTTATGATATATGAAAGTAATAGAATACTACTGTCCTATTAAAAATGATGAACAAACTGATTTTGGAAAAGATTTACACAAACTGCTAAGCAGTTCTAAGCTAAGCAAAACAGACAGAACCAGAATTATATTGTATATAATAACAGCAAGAATGAGTGATGATCCACTATAAAAAACTTGCTTCTTCTCAGGTCTAAAGCAATACCAATAGACTTTGGACAGAAAATGCCATCTCCAGCCAAAAGAAAAACTAAGGAGACTGAATGTAAATCAACATAAGATATCTTTACTTCTTTTTTCTGTTTTTTTTTTTTAATTTCTCCTATAGCTTTTTCCCCTTTTGCTCTGGTTTTTCTCTCCCAACATGATTCATAAAGTAATGTATAAAAAATAAATAAATTTACTAAGAAAAAAAGCAAAGAAAAAGAAATGCAGATTTATTATAATATTTTAGCAGATATTATTGTCTTTTATTTGTAAATATGGATCAAAGGTCATTATTGTACTATTGTACCATTTGTGTCACCTGTCAATACAAATTAATTCTGTACTAAAACAGTATAAAATGAAGTAATGGTCCATAATATTCAAAATAAGATTTATTCTTAAGGACTGTGGACTTATATACAAGGACACAGTAAAAACAGCAACATATTCTTAAGCCTTCCAATATTAGCATTCACCAAATACCACATACAATGCTAGCTTAGAATTTAACATTAGAAGCTTGATATCTTAAAGAAAAAAATTAATGGATCACATAAGCTACATGTAATAAGAAATTTGAAAAATACAAAAATTTTGCAGATAAATGAAAATAACATAGGACTAGGATAAGTCTAGAGAAAAAAAATTAAATGACTCAATTGAATTACCAAAAAAAGTAGTTATTTTAATCAATCTGTGTTTAGTCTTCAGAATATTAACTATAAGAGAATAATAGGATAGCTATTTGTTGCAGGACTATTCCTAGCTGACTTTTATCTGAAGAGATGAAAGGAAAGAGATCAAGATAACTTATATAGAATTTGGGGGGATGGGGTAGTTATAAGATTTTTCACATACATCATTCCATTCCATCTTCACAATAACATTGCAAGGTATTTATTATTATCATCTTTCTCCTTTTGTATATGAAGAAACTGAAATTCAAAGAAGTTCAGTGAATTGCCTGGGATTAGGACTAGTAAATAGTAAGAGGGAGAGTCATACTCAAGTGTTTTTGATTCAAAGTTGAGTAACAATCTTTTGTGCAACAGTACCTTTCATTGATACATACTATAATGGCTACTATTAGAGCTTTAGAACTATAAAGTATCTTTTGGATTTCTGTACTTTGATCCTTTCCCTCTACTTCCCCATTGAGTTTTGCTTAAAAAAAAAAGTTTATTCCTTCTTCCAAACCAAAGTTTATAACAGCTAAAATGAGTTTTAAAACAATTCTTCAAACATTTTATTTTGATACAGTTTCCTTACTTTTATTTGTAGTAACGTCCATGATTTAATACCAGATTAAATTTCTAACTGCTTGACTTTTCTTATCTGTAATTTTAAAGAAAGATTATGTATACATACTCCATAAATTCTTTTTTTTATGTTTGCTTTTTATTTACAAGATGTATGTATGGGTAATTTTTCAGCATTGACAAATGCAAAACCTTTTGTTCCAATTTTTCCTCTCCTTCTCCCCACTCCCTCCCCCAGATGGCAGGTTGACCAATATGTTAAATATGTTAAAATATAAGTTAAATACAATTTATGTATACATATCCATATAATTATTTTGCTGTACAAAAAGAATAGGACTTTGAAATAGTATACAATTAACCTGTGAAGGAAATCAAAAATGTAGGCAGACAAAAAATAGAGGGATTGGGAATGCTATGAAGTGGTTCATTCTCATTTCCCAGAGTTCTTTCACTGGGTGTAGCTGGTTCAATTCATTACTGCTCTATTGGAATTGATTTGCTTCATCTCATTGTTGAAGAGGGCCACATCCATCAGAATTGGTCATCATATAGTATTGTTGTTGATGTATATAATGATCTCCTGGTTCTGCTCATTTAACTCAGCATCAGTTCATGTAAATCTCTCTAGGGCTTTCTGAAATCATCCTGCTGGTCATTTTTTACAGAACAATAATATTCCATAATATACATATACCACAATTTATTCAGCCATTCTCTAACTGATGGGCATCCTGTCAGTTTCCAGTTTCTGGCCACTACAAAGAGGGCTGCCATAAACATTCTTGCACATACAGGTCCCTTTCCCTTCTTTAAGATCTCTTTGGGATATAAGCCCAGTAGTAACACTGCTGGATCAAAGGATATGTAAAGTCTGATAACTTTTTGACATACTCCATAAGTTCTTAATCATAATCACTTTGATTCAGCTGAGTCAATAAATGTCTGTTAGGCTTCTGCTCCTTTCAAGAAGTTCTACTAGATGCTACTTACACAAAGTTCTGCCCTCACAGAGCTTATAAACTATTGGAGGAATAAGATGAATACACAAATAATTCTAATGGAAATAATAAGCGACTAGAAGAGGTTCAAATAAGAAAGTATAAAGATTCAAGAATTGATTTTATAAACACTAGGGAGTCACTGAAAGTTTTTGAGCAAGATATGAAGTGGTTGTGTCTATTCATGGTAAAACTTATTTTGTCAGCTATGTGAAGGATAGCCCATAAAGGGAAGGAACTGAAAACAGGTTAGAGAAGTCAGAGACACCTATTCAAATGAGAAGGATAAGGCCTTGAATTAGCATGATAGTGGTTAATTTTCTTCAGTTCTTGAAGAACATCAGAGGTAATGCCATGACATCCCAGTGAACTGGATATAAATGAGGCAGAGCTCTGTAAAGTCACTAGCCTCACTTTTTTCCACTAGAGCCTTCTCAGTAGATAGTAATAACAAAAGAAAAAGAGAAGGTAAGTGAAATTCTTGTCCTAAGAGTTAATAGGACTTGACAATTGATTAGTGTTAGGGGTTAAGGGAGAAGCAACAGCCTAAGATGACTCTTCGAGTCCTTTCTAAAAACAAGAAATACATTGCATGTTTCACTGAATCAGATTGATTTCCCATCTGTACTCAGGGCATGCAATTGGCCTTATAGATCAATAATTTAATAATCTTCAAAGGCATTTCTACAAAAAAGCTTAGATAAAATAATGTTAAGCATTTAACTGATTGAGAGATTAAATGATAATTAAGATACTATTTTCAGATATGAGACCTTAAAACTAGCAAAGTGGAAATTAAACAAAATTTGGTTTTGCTGAAATCTTTGTCTATGGAACTCTTTTTAAAAGAGTTATCTTTTAGAAGTAATGATAGAAAATAGGAAACTTAGAAAATGTACATATTTATTGAATATGATTTCTAAAGTGCTTTTTAGCAGACAGCAAGATATTGGTTTACCTTCCTCCAATAGGTACATACTAATTTAAATAGGTAGTAAAGGAATTTAAATCATCATTCTTACATCATCACCTACTGTTTATCACTACTAACCTGAATAACTGGCACTGAGTAAATGCACCAATATTCGGTAGATGTTAGACTGCAGAGTTTATTGGAAGCAATAACATGTAACATTCTTTCCAGGGAGTAATAATAATAATAATTCTAATATTTATATAGCAATTTATACATATAATTTCATTACATAACCACAACAACCCAGTGTAGATGTTACTTTACCCCATTTAACAAAAAGAATAAAATGAGACCCAGAGAGTGTAAGTGATCTACTCAGGGTCAACAGCTAATTAGTGTGTACAGCAGGATTCAAAAACAGGTCTTTGTACTTCTAAACCTGGAATTTTTTCCATGTCACCACTTTCATTCTTAGCTGGGGGCAATCTCATCCGATTTGAGACATGGCAGGGAATATAGCAGAAATAAATAAAAGCAAATCTGCTTGACTTCATCAAAACCAAACCTTTTCCCTTATAGTTCATGGAAATATGCATGGATTCACTTTGCAGATAACATATGACCAGAATAAATATATATGGGTTAATGGGGCATTTAATTGTCCATATCAGTTCTATTAAAGATAAATTTTATAGATATTTATGAATTTTCTTTTTTGTAATTTATGGAATAAAACAAGCATTTCCATAACATAGCGTAACAAAAAAAGATTGTATATGAAAGTATAAATCTCTTATTGCCAACTTGCTATTCATTTTAAAGATATAATAAAGCTATTATGCAAATTTTTTTCTTTCCTCTCTATCTTGGAGATAGTTACCAATACACACACGCATACACACATATTCACACATACATACAATTATTTTACACATACTTTTATTCATCATTTCTTTCTCTGGATGCAGACAGCACATATTTATGGAGGTTATGATGCTTGTGGAGCATCTTTCAACATCATAACCACCATAAACACATCCACACAAAAGATAACAATGTAGGATCAAATCATATGATGTTTCTCTTATGTAACTTCACTATCTACCAAAGAGGCTTGGAATTTGAATGAACTGGATGAATATATAAAGAGAATTAAGCCAAACAAAATGACTACAAAAATTGTAAACTAAAACAATACTAAAAATCAGTTATACTTTATTTATAGTGCTACATTGTGGTTCTGCATAGGGATTATAAAGCATGCTTCATTTGTTTAAAAAATATTACATATGTCATCAGTTATGATCATGTTGTTGGGAGAGACTTGAGGCAGGCTCACACACCAGGAGACTATTGAAATAATCAAAGTAATGATGATGGCAGTGAACTAAAGTGATAGCAGTGTCAGAGAAGAAGGAATATTCAAGAGCAAAGGTATAATTGACCTTGGCAATGGACTGAATATGTTGAGTGAGAGATAGTAAGAAGTCAAAAAAATTTCTTAAATTGCAGGACTGAGAATTGAGAGGATGGTGTTGCCTTCTATAGTAATAGGAAGGGTAGGAGAGGGGTTGGGTTTAGGGGAAAAGATAACATAAATGAAAAAAAAACATTAAAAAACAAAGAAAACTGACTTTAATTATAATGACAAAACTTGCCTCAAAAAGTGAGACAAGGAAAGATATCTCCCCCCGCCCCCTGCTCTCTTGCAGAAGTAAAAAATCCTTAGATATAGAACACTGCATAAAACCTCAAATTTATATGTTTTTGTGTTTGTATATTATTTGGGTTTTTCTGATTTTCTCTTCCTTTTAAAAAAAATAACAACTTTCTGAAAGTAGAAAGACAGATATATAGGGAGAAAGCTAGAGGCTATAAAAATAAAAGATAACAATAAAAATCTATTTAAAAATATGTTCTTACTAAATACTAACCTTTCCCCAAAATCATTGTCAAAAGCTCCATAAAACAATATAAATTTGGTTGAAAAAAAAGATTATGAGTTTCTAAACCAGACAAAAGATTGATGTACCAGGCAAAGCAGACAGTTTTGGAACTATTTCCCTATTTCTGCTTTGGAAAATTCACCATAATAATTTCCACCACTGAGGAGTCCTTGGATTTTATTTCTACACTCCACCTGGAATCATTACTATTTTCTGAAAATAAAGGGGCCTCTATTATAAGTAAATAAGAGTGTTAGTAACAAGGAAAGGGGAAAAGACAGTACTAAATGGTGAGAATTATCAATAATGACAAATGAGTTTCCTTGGAGATTTCCCAGCTGTTTTCCCTTCTTCCTGTAATCCCCCAACCCGTGCTGATTCTTGAGGAAATATGAAAACACAATCTGGGACTAGAAATTGTTGCTAGGCGTATGCTCACTGTGCTAAATTGGAAAGCAGCCCCAATTTCCTAATATATTTCATGGATCATTTTTCTTCAAAGAATCAACAACCACAGCAAAAGATAATGTTAGGAAATATATCTTAATACCCAGCTCAATCTCAGAGGTCTATCCCTGTGAAATTTGGGTGAGTTCCTCGATAACATAAAAAGAGAAGGGAAACTAACCACCCACTGACTTTGATAACTGTTTCAAATACATCTGAGGGGGAAATTATCTTATGATATAACAGGCTAAACTGATTATTTACTTAAAATACAACAAAATGAAGTCTTTTAGATTCTGATTCCAAATATTGATCTCAATTTTAAATAAACAAACAAATAATGGGTCATTTCATAGAGTCATAGAATATAAAAACTAGAAGGCATCCTAGATTATCTAGCTGAAGGGCAGGGAAGCAGTAAGATGGATGGAACCGTGGTTTTGAAACCAGGTAGACTTATCTTCCTGAATTCAAATATGGTCTCAGACACTTATAGCTGTTTGGCCCTTAGATGAAACACATAACTCTCTTTGCCTCAGTTTCCTTCTGTAAAATGAACTAAAGAAGGAAATGACAAAACACTCCAGTTTCTTACGCAAGAAATACCCAACCCTAAATTGGCTCACAATGTCTGAAATGATTGAACAACAAAAAAAAATAAAACCCCCGGTTTTGTAGGAGTATTATTGATGGAGCCTTTTGCCCCAAATCATTTAACTAGTAAGTAGATATCTAAATGTTATCTGCATGTTTTTATTCATCCATATACACACATATATCTATTTGGGTATATGTTTAAGTGCATGTATACACATGCATGTATTGTATATGTGGTAGACATATCTCAATATATATAGATAGCCAGATAAAATTATAGACATGGGAATTTTATGAAACCCAAGACATTCCCTGGATTGTAAGTATATTTCTAAAATTATGTGTGTGTGTCTCCTAAAAATATGTTCTAATATTACTTTTGCAATGAAAAATTCATGGAAGCCTCTAAAAACAAATAATTTGGAAAGATGCAAGAACTCTGATAAATGTTATGATCATCTATGATCCAAAGGGATTGAGGATGAAGCACACTATCTATTTTCAAAGAAGTGAACACCTCAGGTGGCAAATGAGACAAAAACTTTTTAGAGAAGGAAAATGAAGGAATTTGTTTGGTTCAACTATGCATGCTTGAGGCAGCTATGCAGTATAGTGGACAGAGCACTAAATATGATATAAGGAAGATCTACCTAGCTTAAAATCTAGTCTCAGACACTTGTTAATTATGTGACCCTGAGCAATTCATTTAATATCTGTCTGTTTCAGTTTATTCATTGTAAAATAGGAACATTAATGGTACCAACTTCCTAAGGTTCTTTTGGGGTATAAAATGAGATAATATTTGTAAGATTCTAAAAACTTTAAGGATAAAGATAACTACTAGCTATTGTTTATACTGTTATTAATTATGAGGAATTTGGTTTTTTTTCCAATTGGGATGTAGTGGGAGAAAGAAAAAGTAGATTAATTTTTAAATGAAATTTAATTTTTAAAAACAGCAAACCAGAGTTTGAGCCCAATATTTGCATAACTGATCTTGCAGCTACTTGTTTCTTCTAGTTTCTAACTTCTAAAAAATACACAGAACTCTAGGTTATTTTCAAGGAACAGTGATGGTGTAAAACACTCTTGGAAAAAGCCAACATGAAGAAGAACAGAAATATAGAATTCAACTCAACTCAGTTAACTCAACAGAGAAAGAAGCCTCAATCTCATTGAAGAGGAAATTCCTAAAAATCTTTACTATAATAAACTGGCAATAAGGATATGGTTGAGGTGCCTGCTTCATTTTGTGTCTGTTCTTTCTGGAGTCTTTTTTTTTCTTTCAAGGAAATTCTCTATGAGCCACATATGAACTTTCTGGAAATCAGAAGTTAGAAGAAGTAAGGACAGCTTGTCTCCTGGAAGCTCTCCACAATTCTGACTTTCATGGAAGGGAATTGATAGGGAATGGTTATCCTCTGGGAAAGTTATAGGCAAATGTCAGGTTTGAACCTGGGTGGGGGATGGGATGAGGTTAGGGGGCACAAAGTTATGAAGTGCAAGGTAAATAGATCCGAGAAACAATATATTCAGTGCCTGCAACAACAAATGGAAAGGTAACAAAAATTTAAATCCTGATAGCTGTATAATTATAATGATTAAGATTTACCCTAGGGAAAGAAAAAGAAAATGCATCTTCTTCCATTTCTTGCAGAAGTTAGAGAAAATTGATATCCAACATTGGATATGCTGTTAGTCTTGATTAGTTTTGATGAACTGTTTTATTTTAATTCTCTTGAACTCTTATTCTCTATTTGCAAAGGCTGGCTCAATGGGAAGGAGAAAACATAAAAATGATATAAAAACAAAAGAGATCAAGAAAAGTAAAACAAAATAAAAATTATTCCCTAATTTTTTTCTGTATTCTAACTTACAGAAAACAATTCAGATGTACTTCAACAAATTTGTTCCTTGCAAATTTCTAATAAAATGCTTTTGTAAACTAAATTATATTTAAAGTTCATGAAAAGAAAATTTGAATGCAATTTTTTAAAATAATCTTTTACAGTTTGGATTTTAACATGTGAGTTTCATAAGATTTCTAAAAAATAAATTACATAGGGATTATAAATATCAGCCCTTTTGCTTTAGCATTTTTACCACACACAGTTAAATGCTTCAATAGGATATCTAACTGCACATTGAAATTCATTTTATCAAAAGGAAAAGGAGGCTTGTTTTGTTGAATAAATATAGAACAATGAGATTTCTGATGAACAGTCAGGATGAAACAATCATGTACTGGCAAGAAAATGAACAGGGGAACCACCTAGCATCTCCAATCTAACACTAACATCTATAATTCAAACAAAGGAATACTACATTATCTCAATACCAAGTATCTGGGAATTCTCTACTTACAAAGGCAAGTGAATTTTTCATTTAACAGTAAACAGAATTTTCTGTGATGTAGAAAATTAATCTCCTAATTCCTCCAATCCACTTTATCAAATTCTTCTTATTATCAAAAATTACGTTCTGTGCAAATTCATAGCATGTCAAATATGTTTTTTTGTTCACCACAAAACTAGGAATAGTCTCATATAAAATGGTCCAACTAATGTATGTATACTTTTAACATTTAGTTATATTAGCAGTTGTTCATTTGGAAAAACAGCCAAAGCTTTATCAAATAATTCCAAAATTATTACAATATCCTGTAAGGATATTTTTACCACACTATTCTTATGAGATCCATCAATGGTGAAATAAAAATTATTTAATATACTTACAAATTAAAGACCAAAAATTGATCATAACAATAGCAATTCCAATTCATCAATTACTGTTTAAAGTGAAATTTTTTCCAAAGTACATATTTACATCTAGAATTCTACCATAGAGTTTCAGCAGAAAATTAAAATCATATACTTTATTAAAATTTAGGACTGTTTCCAATGCTAATTATCAAAAGTGTTTTTATGTGTTTAGGCTATGTCTACATAAAAATAATAGCAAATACACTAAACAATCCATCACAAATGATAGCTTCTGAAGCTATCATCAACTGTACATTGATAGGTACAGTTTTCCTTAGGGATTTAGCCCCTGAAAAAAACTTAATGGGATTTTAAAAATCTGTCTTCCTTTTGACTCATATAGAACTCTTCATAGTGATTTTTTTCCACTATGTTTTTTTTCTATTAAATTCATTGTGTCATGCTTAGTTTATCATGGAAAAAGAAAATTGTATCAGTGAAACAAAGAATAAAAGATTCAAATGTGTGAATTTCTTTTGTGCATGGGTTGATCTAGATACCTACTGTGATCCCTTCTAATTCTCAAGTTATATAATTTTGTGACTCTGGAGAAAATTTTATCCCCAACAATCTTAATGAAATAGAAAAAATAAACTTTTAGATAATAGCGTGGTTAATAGGAAAAAGTGGTACAATTTCTTGTTGCTTGGGGATTCTTATTTCTTACAGTTTACATTTATGTAGCATTTTAAAGTTTATGAAGCATGTTCCTTAAATTCCAAATATGAGGTCACCATCTCAAGGTGGGAGAAAAAGTCTCATTTTCCTCACCTTTATGTAAAGAACTGTCCCTTCAATAAGATATGCTTTCACATACAGAATTTACTATCAAAAAGGGCAGAAAAGATATTTTTTCCACAAGGAAAAAGAGTTAAATCAAAGATTCAAAGATGATCAGTTTGATGCCTTAAAGGAAAAAAAGAAATAAAATTTTATTAAAAACTACTAAAGTGTATCTATAAAGAAATAAAATTGTCACATGGGATTTGAGCAGTTTAGTACAGAAAATGTAGAGCAGCATAAGTCTATAAATGTTTAAATCACTTGTAAAGGATGTAAGGCAATGCTTAGTTTATGTATGAATAGTTCAATAGCTAAAAGAAAATTTTATTTATTAAAATTGACCAAATGTGATTTTAGAGAAACAGTTTCAAGAATACAGTATAGTATAGGACCATTTTGAGAACTGAGAGATACAAGACCCTATGAACCTTATATTCATTTTATGTAACTTTTAAGAAAAAATAGTTTCAAAAAAGCAAAAACTATATTACTTTAAAAAACTTTAAGAATAATTAAATGATGACTATTGACTTCATCAGAGAAAACAGGTGAGTTGTTATCTCTTAAGTGATGTTAGTTACTGAGACCTGGAGGCTCTGATTTAGGGACTTTGGAGGATAAGGTTGGAGCAGTCAGGAAGGGGAAGGGGAGGAAATCAGTCAGAATTATTTTAAAAAACAACAGCAGAAATAGTCAGTTTAACAAAAGACTTTGACCACTTGTTCCTGATTGGCTGGGGGGAAAATGGTGTGTTTCAGTTATTTCCCTTTTTTGTTAGTTAACTTAGGAGAGATGAAGATTCTCAAAAACATCTAATGCTCTTTGCTACTTCTCCACTGGTTTGAGAGAGAAGAGTAGAATGACAGAAAACAGGTTTTCCAGATGCTTTGCTACATCTAATTGAATGGTTCAGAATCCTCAGGAGTAAAGAGCTGGATGGGTTGCTTTGCTTTATCCATAGATTCAAACATCAGATTCTGCTCTGAATGAATCACATACCATCCTGAATAGGATCTTATTTGGTCTGTAATACCCAAAAACAGACAACCTGATGAGCTTTGCACTTATCTAGCTGAAAATGAACTCCTAGTTAATTCAATAATGTAACACTTTTCTAATATCTCTTTTAAGGGTAACTATAAGTTTGATGAACTTGTAAATACAATGTTAGTTTGAGAATGAAGGAAGATTTACCTAGCTGTAAAATGGTAAGGAGTAGCACAGAATCAGTTAGCAGAGACAGGATTTCATGTCACTGAAATTCCTGAATGAATGACATCAAAGCTTACAGTGTGCAGTTATGTTACTCCAAGCACATTGATTTTCCTCTTTGAAATACTTCTCTGCTTGGTTTGTGGAAGTATGTTCTAGTTCTTTCCCCCATCCCTCAAAAAAATACTGAATGCATTACGTGTGGCTTGCAATGTACTTAGGAGTGGACCTGGTTTATTTATAGCTCATAATGTTTTTAGAGGTGGGCTTGACTCGGGCCAATATCCTGTTAGCTCATGTTTGGTACTGGAATGAAATGAAGTACTCATAAGTTATTCAAATCATTAACAAAGGGTTTATTCAGCCATAGAATAGAAAGGATATTCAATATGGATATTGCTCTACTAACCTTGGATAGATGTAGCACCTCATCTCTGTGTGGTCAATAGGGCAGAGTATAACTATTCAAGTGGTTTTGGGATATCTACCAAGTCCAAAGAGACTTGACTTTACATGAATTTTTATGCCCTTAGGTGACCAGAAAGCCACATCAAAGAGACCAGGAAACTGTGTTAAGAAGGTACAACTTTAGGCTTAACCCTGTAAGTCAATCAAGTTCCAGGGAAAGTTATATTACTTTTCAAAGGAAAACTAGCTTTATTTGCAGTGTGTGTGTGTGTGTATATATATATGTGTGTGTGTGTGTGTATAGTAGTATGCGCACACACATACACACACACACACAAATGTATATGTATACAAGTATATGTACTCATATGTATGACTATTTCAGTCAAATAATTTCCCTTCATAATCCTATATATTTTATGTTATGGATTTTAAAAGATTAGTCTGAGAAGGAGTCTATAAATTTCACCAGATTGACAAAGGGTTCTACTACAAAGAGTGAAGACATTCTATATAATGATATTATCAGGTAAAATGAGAGAGTTTAACCAAATAATGTCTAAGATGCCTTCCTGTTTTATGCTTATATGATCCTTTGATAAGCATATAGGTTGAATTTTGTTATTATCCCCAATTTTTAATTAAGGAAATGGACTCAGAAACTTTATGTGGCATTCTTAAGTTCACTCACTTAAGTAACCTATTATTAGCTCCTACATCTTCCAATTTTCATACATGTAAAACAACCCTAAGAAAATCCAGTTTTGCTTTAGGATAATATTCATTTTATTCTGACTAGGTTATTTGAAACCAAGTAACCAAAAGAATACATGTAATAAACACAAATGAAAATGATTCTAGAAGCATCAGAATTAAGATGAAATGTTTAAAAAAAAAAACAATATTAACTCTAGAAAACCAATGATGATATACATGCAAAAATCATTTCGTAGATAAATGGTAGATTACAGGTGTTAAATGCTATATGTTCTGGCAGATATAATCTTTGGGATAATTTGTTTTCCTTAACTGTTTTCTTTTTTACATGATAAGATTCTATATGAGAACTTATTGAGAAGTTAGCATAAGAAGCTTATACTGATAGCAAATTATTTTTAATTAGTTTTTTTTCTTTGAGGAAGGTAAATCATTTTTACCTCTTCTAACAGTAATCTCCAAATAATACAAACAATGTAAATAAATATTTTGTTTGCCTAAGTGGATGAGAGATCTAATGTTTTTAGCCAAACATCACTGAAGAGGCTAAATACAGCATTTGAGGGAAAAGTGTATTAGCTCTTCTCAGCAATACAGTGATCCAAGAAAATTCCAATAGATGGAATGGATGCCATCAGTTAGAATGGATGAAAACGGGATGGAAAATGCCATCAGCTTCCAAAGAAAGAACTCTGCAGACTGAATGACGATTGACGCACCTTACTTTTAATTTTTTGTTTTGTTTTTGTTTTTTGTGGTTTTTCCCTTTTGCTGTGATTTGTCTTTTCCAACATGACATGCAAATATTTTAAAAATTATTACATGTGTATACCCTATATCAGATTGCTTGCTGTCTTGAGGAGAAGGGAGTTAACAGAGGCAGGGAAAGAAAAATTTGGAATTCAAAATCTTACAAAAAATGAATGTTGAAAACTATCTCTATATGTAATTGGAAAATGAGGCAGGGGAAAGGCTAGGAATTTTTCAGTTGATTTTCAAATATTATTTCTGTCCTCATAAATGAGTGTCAAGAAAATTGAGACTCATATATAGAAAAGGAGAAGAGGAGAGAATAAGCATTATTATAGCATTGTGCCAGATATTATATTAAGCCCTTTACAAATATTATCTCACTTGATTCTCACAACAACCCCAGGAGGTCTTACTAACATGGGGTTGTGCCCCATTTTGCATTTGAGAAAAATGAGGTAAAGAGAATTAAGTGACTCACCTAGGGTCAAATATCTATTAAGAGATAGAAGCTGGTTTTGAATTCTAGTCTTCTTGACTCCAGGTCTGGTATTTTAAAAACATATGGCATAGAACAAAAGAATTTTGCTATTTTGTTGTTTTGATTTCCATCAATTTGCAAGAATCTATGATTTGCAAGGAAGAGAAATTCCTTCTGCAGATCAACAAGCTGTCTAACTTCACAAGTATTGTACAAAGTTGCCTGAGTTTTGTAGTGAATAGGTAATTTTTCCATTGTCACATAATTATTAAGTACAATAGATAAAATTTGAGCTCAGATTTTCTGGACTCCTATAAATAAATATATATATATATATTGTACTATATATTATATATATATAGTATATATATATATATACTATAGCACTATGCTTTTCTTATTGAAATGTAAGAGCCCAAATCCTAGCTTCTGGAATAACTGATAAAAATTGCTGTGAAAACTGGAAAATGATACATCAGAGACTCAGCACAGACCTATATCTCACACGCCATATCAAAATAAGGTAAAAATGGATACATGATTTGGGCAAAAAGGATGATACCATAAATATATTAAGAGAACAAGGGATAAGTTACCTATCAGATCTTTGGAGAAGGGAGGAATTTATGATGAAAGAAGAACTAGTGAACATTATAAAAGGCAAAATGGACAACTTTGATTACATTAAATTAAAATGTTTTTGCACAAAAATTAAAAAGGAAGTACAAAGCTGGGGGAAAATCTTCACAGATAGTATTTCTGATAAAGGTCTCATTTCTAAAATATATAAAGAACTGTATCAAATTTATAAGAACACAGTCATTCCTCAATTGATAAATGGCCAAAGGATATGAACAGATAATTTTCAGATGATGAAATTAAAGCCATTTATAATTATATGGAAAAAATGCTCTAAATCACTCTTGAGTAGAGAAATGCAAATTAAAACAACTGTGAGGCACCACCCATATCTTTCATATTGGCTAAGATGACAGGAAAAGATAATGATAAATGTTGGAGGGGATGTGGAAAAACTGGGACATTAATGCACTGGCGGAATTGTGAAATGATACAACCATTCTGGAGAACAATCTGGAACTATGTCCAAAGGGCTATAAAACTGTGCATATCCTTTGACCTAGCAGTGCCATTACTGAGTCTGTATCCCAAAGAAATCATAAAGGAGAAACAAGGACCCACATGTACAAAAATGTTTGTAGCAGCTCTTTTTGTGGTAGCAAAGATTGGAAAAGGTATAGATGCCCATCTATACCTGTGGTACATGAAGGTAATGGAATGTTATTGTTCTATAAAAATTATGAATAAACTAATTTTAGAAAGGCTTGGAAAAATTTACATGAACTGATGCTGAACAAAACAGGTAGAACCAGAACTATATTGTATATAATAACAGCAAGAATGTGTGTTGATCAAGTATGAAAGCCTTGGGTCTTCTCAGCGTTTCAGTGATCCAAAGCAATCCCAATACACTTTGGACAGCTGCACCCAGAAAAGGAACTAGGGTATCTGAATATATATCAACACATGCTATCTATACTTCTTTTTTCTTTTTTTTAAATCTCTTCTATTGTTTTTCCCTTTTGTTCTGATTTTTCTCTCCTAACATGATTCATAAAGCAATGTATATTAAAAATAAATAAATTTACTAGAAAAAATAATAATAAAAAGAAATTTAAAGGGGATTCTGTTTTCTCTTTGAAAAGATGGTATCTTGCTGAGTGCAATGAGCAGGACCAGGAGATCATTATATACTTCAACAACAATACTATATGATGACCAGTTCTAATGGACCTGGCCATCCTCAGCAACGAGATCAACCAAATCATTTCCAATGGAGCAGTAATGAACTGAACCAGCTATGCCCAGAGAAAGAACTCTGGGAGATGACTAAAAACCATTACATTGAATTCCCAATCCCTATATTTATGCCCACCTGCATTTTTTATTTCCTTCACAAGCTAATTGTACAATATTTCAGGGTCTGATTCTTTTTGTACAGCAAAATAACATTTTGGTCACATATACTTATTGTGTATCTAATTTATATTTTAATGTACTTAACTTCTACTGGTCATCTTGCCATCTGGGGGAGGGGGTGGGGGTAAGAGGTGAAAAATTGGAACAAGAGGTTTGGCAATTGTTAATGCTGTAAAGTTACCCATGCATATATCCTGTAAATAAAAGGCTATTAAATAAAAATATATATATATATCAAAAAAAAAAAAAAAAAGAAAAGCTGGTATCTTACCATCTAAATTACTTTGAAAACACTTATATACAAAAATATTCAGAAAATAAACGGAATTTTTTTGTTCATAAAACACAGAAATAAGCCTATTATTGAAATTGAATTTTATGGGTGTTTTAAAATACATTTAATACTTCAATGAAAGTCTCTTTTTTACTGCATCATATTTAACATATATAGGACTGCTTGCCATCTAGGGGAGGAGGTGGAGGGAGAGAGGGGAAAAATTGGAACAGAAGTGAGTGCAAGGGATAATATTGTAAAAAATTACCCTGGCATGGGTTCTGTCAATAAAAATTATTATAATAAAAAAAAAGAAAAAAGTTTCTTTTTATTTTTATTTATCTTATTTTTAATTTATGGAATAAAACAAGCATTTCAATAATATAGAACAATTTTTAAAAGTATGATTGCACATGAAACTACAAAACTCTTGCTATTCCTTTCAAATATATGACACTGTTAGTATGTATGTTTCTTTTCTTTTTCTTCTTCCCTCTCCTCTTTATAATTTAAGAACTTTAAACTTTTAAAATTACTAAGAAGTGCACTGGAAAAAAAGGTAGTATTAAAAAAAGAAATGTATGTAGTTTGTTGAATGAAGGCCCTGAGCCAATTAATATTAAGTGAAATGGCCATTCAAAATACCTTTTAGATTAAAAAAAAAAAATTCATGGCTTGCTTTTGCAAGCTTTGAAAGTTTGAAATGAGTCAAGAATTTGGAATGATAACTAAAAAGACTCATCCAGTCTTAGATTTTATTAATAGATGTACAGTGCTGAGAGTATGGAGGTAATAGCCTCATTGTATTCCACCCTGATTAGATCACTCTAAGAGTCATGTATTTCGTTCTGAACATAACTTTTAAAAAATATACTGTCAAGCTGGAGTATATCCAGAGAAGAGTGACCTGAATGGTGAGGGGATTCGACACCATGCCATAACATCTATTTAAGGAACTGGGAATGTTTTGTCTCTGAGAAGAGAAAAACATTCCCAGTTCCTTAAATGATAAGAAAAGATATGATAAATACCTCTTCACATGTGAAAGATTCTCATTTGAATAGCTTCAAGGGACAAAACCAGGAACAAGGAATGGACATTTCAGACAATGATTTCAGGATTCTTCCTTAATAAGCATGGCTGCTTCTCCATCAATGGAAATCTTCAAATAAAAACTAGGTTCAGAAATGTTGTAGAGGGAATTCTTGTTCAAATAAGTGTGTAATTAAATAATTATAATATTTCCCTTACCACTTTAAAATTCTGTAATTCAGAGTGAATCTTTTACCGAAAATGATTCAGAATACTTATTATTCATGCAACAAAACATTGATAGCATCTTCACAGTTTTTCTCATCTACAGAAAATTCATGATTAAGTACCAATAATTACAATAATGACTTAGGAATGGCAAGATTCTGAAGAAAATCAATGATGGTAAAGCAAAATTCCTTAAAATGTGAGTTTTCTCATAGAATATCATGACAACAAAGAGTTTCTAAGGAAAATCTTGACTGATCATAGATGACTCCAAAATGTTTGTGAGTAAATATTCTATTTCTTTTGCTGTTTTTTGTAGTATAATTCTTTCTATTTCATGTCTAGACAAGCTTTTTCATATAATCGAAAAAGCACTGGACTTGGAATAAAAGAAGTTGGTTTCAAATCCCAGCTGTGATACCTTTGCCACCTCAAAGAATCAACAATCTCCAAGAATTTCAATACCTACTATGTGCTAGACACTAAACTTGGTAATGATATGTAAAGAATGAAACATTCATATTCTCAATTTATTTCCCTGATAATGATGAATAGAATTAAAGAATGTTTAGGAACTCCTCTAGCTAATTCTAGAAGTTCACTCTTCTATGTTTCAAATTAATTTTTTTGTTCATTGGGTAAAGGTAAGGGAAATTTTCTTTAGCCTCCTTGTAGGAAGGAAAAAAAAGGAAACAAGTATTATTGAACACCAGTATTAGTTTTGCGAGTATCATCTGATCTGATCTTTACTACAATCCCAGGAGCTAAGAGTTCCTATTTTATAGTTGAGGATGTTGAAGAAAACTAAGATCAAATATGGTCAGAGGGTCACAGATCTAATAAAGTCTAAGGATAGATGTGAACTCAGATCTTCCTGATTTTAGACCAAATGCTCCTTCTACTTCACCTTAGTTACCTTATAGAGATTTTATTTGGAAAGCTCTAATCATAATTTTAAACAACTACATCTCTCAACACTGTATTCAATACCACTGCTACTTCTCCACTCTTCTATAATAAAATCAAAGAAAGAGATTCTAAGGCTCCCTAAAGGAAGAAAAAATGAAGACTGAGATCCATTATTATTATGCTAATATGTTTTAAATTTTTTTCTGAAGACCATTTCCCCCCTAAGCTTCTAGCATAAAGGATTTCATTGACATCTCAATTCAAAATATATTTGGACTTTCAGAGTTTATGTACTTATTCTGACAGATATCATAGCATGAGTCATATAAAATGTTTTGCAATATTTGAAGAAAAGTATTTTTGAAAAAACTACTCAGGTTCTCTGTGGAAAGTTGACATTATAGTATGTAGAACCTTCTTCAAAGACTTGAGCAACAATTTTTTTTTTTGCATCAAATTTAGTAAATTATTGAGCAGTTAGTACATTCAAAGCAAGGACTATAGTAGCTATAAAGAAAAGCAAAATACAGCCTGTTCTCAAGTAACTTAGAATATAGAGAAGTAAAAGAAAACACATGAAACAACCAAACAGAAAGAATTAACTGAATAAATTAAATGTACAAAAAGTATTATTAGAATATGAATTATATTCATAGCTTAGGATCCTATTGTTACATTTAAAAATCTAGGATATTAGTTGATGGTAATATAGAAAATAAAAGGTTCCTTGCACATAACATGCCTGTTCTTTACCCATTTTTATTAAGAAATATGTATTTAGTGCCAATTCTCTAGAGTTAAAGATTCAGGGAAAGATCTATCTTAGTTCCTTAGACTCCATATTGAGAACAGAGAAAAAAGAAAGCATTACACTAATGTAATCAAGTTTTATTTTTACACCATCCTTGGCATTGAGGCAAGGGCATACAGTTGCAAGGCAAACATCTATTTTTTTTTCCATTTTCTAACTTGATAGATGTTCCTAATCTCTTTAATTTTGACCTCTCTTCTTCTTTAACCTCACTCAAGAATTGCTAGGCAGAAACATTCTTGCTGTGGCTCTTGCTATTCTTAACGAAGTTTGCTTGGCTGACGTTTCCTGCATTGGAGTCAGCTGCCAACATGGCGTATCTCCAAAATAAAAGCAATAGACTTTTTGGGAGCTCATGCATGCAGCTCCTAAATTTTCCTGTGCTATGCAGTATCTACTAAATCAGATTTTCTATAATCAATATCTTACAAATAAGAATCTTCTTCAGCTTTTGTGTAAGATAAAAATTAAAATGATTATTTTTGAAAGGACTTTGTTATCATTTTAAATATGAGGTTTATTTAACAATGAATATAAAAGAATTACTAAGCTACAGAGGAATCTCAGTTTTCACATCTAGAAGTTACTACCTTTTATCTCATTGTATTGATGTAGAGAATCAAAAGAAATCATGAGCATAACATGCTTTATTAAGTATTATGAAAATGTCATTAGCATTCTTGATACTGTTGAGTGTGAAAGTAATCCCATAAGGTTATTGTTATTTTTCTTTTTTCTTTTCTTTCCTTTGCGATCACCTACCCTTTCAGAATTTTGCCAATAGATATATGTAGTGCAAAATTTGTTAGGAATTCTAGTTGCAGATTCCTGAATCCAGCCTTCTGTGGTCCCTTCTCTGCTTACTGCCATTCTATCCTGGAAATAGGAAATTCGTCAAATCTGTTCAATGCAACAAATACTTACTAAGTGCTTACTATGTGGCAGACACTATGGTAGGTGCTATGGAGCAAATGAAGCAGCCCTTTCTCTTAAGGTGCTTACTTTCTATTTTTAGATGATACAAGACATACACAATTAAGGACTGAAAAATTTATATAAAGTGATACAAAATGATTTTAAAAGGAAAAGAATATTTATAATTTAAGGTATATAGAAAGGCTTCTATATAAAGATATATTTTAATATATCTTTAAAAATATAGGAGGTGGCACTGGAGATATATTTTAGAGTGTTGAAAAGGTATTTTGGCTCATTCTAATCATAAAAAAGTGATTGGTTTAAATTCTCCAACAGATTCCCCCACAGCTACCCTTCAGTAAGGTGAGCTGAAAGCATAATTGGTACCCTGGAGTCCACTACCACTTTTGGTTAACTGAGAAGCATCAATGTCTTTTCTGTGCAGTATACCTTCTCTAAAATGATAGAAAAGAAAAGAATAAACCATTCAAGCTGCTGCTGAGTAATTTCCCTCTGCTGAAGGAAAGAATAAGTTCTTGTGGAAGGGAATCTTTGCCACAGGGCAGCCCAGAGTCATTCTGCTATGTTACTGACTTAAATAACAAGATTTCAGAGTTTAGGAAGCTGAAAACTAAAAAAATAGATGCTTCTTCAACAAAAATAAAATAAAAATAGTATGACAGAAAAAGTGGCAAAATGAAAATGTGAATTTTCTTCAGTTTCTAAGATAGACATAAAAGCTAATCAAAACAAAATGTTACAAAAATAGATAATCTAGGAGTATCTATTTTTTTCTCTCTAAGATATATTTAAATTTAAATTAAATTATTCCCAAACAAGAAATTCTTGAATATTATTTTTATGAAGAAAGCCTATGAATACTGATAGTTATGCCATGTGTTTTCAAGGGATCTTGTGTTTAAATGCTAGGAGTGGCATATTTCCTCCATATCCACTATTTTCTTCTGGCATCTGCTTACTTTATGTCTTAAAGGTCCATCTCCCAGAAATCAGTGCATCATTCTTTCTGTTCCTGGACTGGGCATAAAGCTAAAAGAAAGAAGCCTGAAAGAATCATAGATAATGTTACTTTTTTACCTTTAATTTTCTACATCCTAGATTCCAAAGAATATGACCAATGAACAAAAAATAATTATTAACACCAATAAATAGTTGAATGAACAATTTAGATTTCAATAGTGAAAAACACAACATACTTTCTATCTGCAGTGACCCATGTTCAAGTAGTTTGTGAAGATACATAGCATTGTAGTGAAATTATGACTGAATTTTTGTTTTCAATTAATCATGCCTATTATCACTTGATTATGAGGAGATAAAGAATGCAGAGAATCAAAATAATATATTCTTACCATCACTTTCACTTCCAAAAAGTAAATAAATCTATATTTTTGGAATAACCGCTATTCAGGATGTTGAATTAATATAACAATAAAGAAAAGGCTGAAAGGATTCTTTCCCAAACATTTTCATTTTATTAAGCAATGAAACCTTTAGGATATGTCTTAGAGCTTAACTGAGGTGCCATGAATTATTAATGGCTCAAAATCCCTTCTGTTGCTTTTATAGAAACTTGATTTACAAGTTAAAAAATCAAATTGACACTTAAGTTTCTTATACAAATAACCAACCTTTAAAAATGCTCTGGGCATTATAAATGTATTTTTCATGAATATGGCTATAACAATTCTAAAAATAGCTTTTTAAAATAGAACTCTTCCAGGCCATTGTTTCACATGTAACAGTAGGAAACAGAAGGGAATGTCAAAGCCAAAAGTATTTAAAAGTCAAATAATAAACTTTGGGCATTGTTTTATAAATAAACACACACACACACACACACACACACACACACACAAAATAAATGCATACACTAGAGGTCAGAAATGCAGCAAGTCACTGAACTCAGAAAATTCCACACCTTCAAACCAGAATTAGTGGCCAAGAAGCATTGCTAGCAACTGGTATCTCTTCATTTTATATCCTCCAGGTTCATCCCAGGGCAATTTCACAATTTCAAAATAAAAATGAACTTTAAATGAATTATATCCAAACTATGGTCCAGATCCTCTGCTTTTTAACCTACTCTCAAAATCATATGCCATTCTTGGAGGCACAAAAAATACCTTTGCTCATGAACAGCTTTACCTTTAGTGAATCCAAATGAGAAAATTCTACATGTTAATACCAACAGTGATATTTATTGGATCTGAACTTTAGGGTTAAGAGAGGCATCAGGGCTAAAGTTCAGCTTACAAACAATCCTTGTAGCCCTCCCCAAAGGACAGGATAAGTTGGAGCAATTTTCTCTGCTTCTTCTACAAATTAATGTTAAACTGAGCCCAGATATGTGGTAAAGTTATAGTTATAGCACCTGAGGATGGTAAGAAAAGGTAGGTAAAGGAAGGTAAAACTCAATAAGATTATTAATCATGGGAAAATTAATAAAGGAGTAATACCAGGATGCTGTCCAATTCACTGTGTAAATGTGACAATATTTTAATTATTATACCTGAGTCTTAATCGCATTTGA
This sequence comes from Sarcophilus harrisii, assembly GCF_902635505.1. Classification (NCBI taxonomy): domain Eukaryota; kingdom Metazoa; phylum Chordata; class Mammalia; order Dasyuromorphia; family Dasyuridae; genus Sarcophilus; species Sarcophilus harrisii. The sequence continues at coordinate 164,176,230 of NC_045427.1, forward strand.
CACTACTCCTGCTCTACTCTGGCAAACTAACTTTCTTCTTAAGATGGTAATCTCCATGTATACAGAGACATTATAGAGTATTTTCCTCAGTGTGAAGTAAAATGTAGGACAACTGCCATTACAATCAATTTATTTTAATATTCTTGTTCAAAATTAGCTTTCTACTCTGATCCCAATTAATATATCACAGAAGTCTCAGCTACTTAGACTGAATCATTGAATCAAAAAATATGATACAGGTAGGAAAAAGCCTTTAATCAATTTAAGAGGATTATAGAGACAACTAGATAAAAAGCAGATCTGACACATAGAAAACATCTTATTGAGTAGATCAAATGCTACCTCTTAGATTGTATATAAAAACAGCAAACAATAAACTTGTCAATCAATGAGCTAAATAATAAGTAATGTCAAGAATTTTAAATCAGAGATTAGAGCCAAATCCTCAAGTGGGAATGACTGTTGGTGAAGGGAGGGTGATATGGAGAAAAGGAAGGAGAATATTTGTCTTTCAACATCCTACCCTCTACTGATCATTTTATTAAAGAGTCTGGCTCATTAACAGGGACTCTTTTAGAATAAGAGAGATAGGACCAGTAAGAGACTACATATCCAGCTGAGAAGAATAGTTACTTCAGGGAATGGGATGCCTCATAACAGAGCAGCAGATTACCCTACAAAAATACTGATGCTTGTAATCTAAAAGAAAAAACTCCATGAAGACTGTATTAAGAAAAAAAATAATTTCCAATAGCCAAGAGTTGTTTTCCCTTTGCTATATGTGTTCCCTGCATGTGGTCCTTACTTTTTTGTACTTTATTTTGTGCCTCTTCTCTCAATGAGTCTTATGTAAAATTGTGGGACAATATACTCCATATTTAAAGGAAAACAGTTTTTGTAACTACCATATGACTAAATACCTTTGTTAAAACTATTTGCTAGTTGACTGTTAATGAAAACAACACTAGTGGGGTTTACAAGCATGATATAAGAAAATCTCTCCAGATTCCTCCAGGAATTTTGAGCAGAGAGATTGGAGGAATTATTCTGAGAGGGGTTACTAAAATTGTCTTAGTGACTAATTGGCTGCCAAATATAAATAACAGTAATTTCAAGTTTGCTTAATTCAGTATGGATTATCTTTAGTGAATTATTCTATAAAGTATGTGAATAATTTTTTGTTAGAAAACCTTGAAAGGTTTTTTGAAGGTCTCTGCTAACAACAAAATGAAATATTCACTTTACTTGATGAAAGTATATGAAACACTTCCTATATCAGCTCACCTGAACAAATTATCAAGGTCAAATTATTATTTATAATTTAATGGAGAAGAAAGAAGAAGATAGGATAGAAAGGTGTCAGTAAAGGGCATTTTCATTAATGTTCACTTTCCCTTTGATCATTCCACTTTTTAGGTTGAGGTGGGAATGAGAAGCAATCAATGAACAATAATAGGAACAAACTCAAATTTAACCAGATTTTTATGTTGATAGCTCTATCAACATATAACAAAAAAGTATTAATAAAAGAGTAATCGAAAGAGCACAATCGGATAATATGATAAATATGTTATATCTTTCCACCTATTCTTTTCTGATAGAACATTCAACTAGAGAAAATGCAAAGATTTATTGAAGTACATCTGTTTGATATATAAGTACAGATTTTGGATTTATATTCAGAATCCAGACTCTAGATAACCAGTAAAAATTTCCTTAACAGGTTCTTAAATCTTAGTTACTAAAATTTTTATAATAGGCAACAAAGACTGGGAGTGTTACATAAAATTGGAAAAGCAACAACAGATTCAGAAACCATTCAGTCGATACACACGTGATTTTTCAAAAAAAAAAAAATAGAAACAAAGTGTTCCATCAAATAACAATTTTCAGATAGTTTAGAAGGTAAGGTATCACATATCTTACCTTATTTTGATCTGTCCAATAAAAGAAAAATCCTTGTGGATCAGTCCTCAGAATAATTGGAGTAACAATAGTGGAGTCCTGGAAATAAAGGAGGAAAAAATATAGTATTTTAAGACGACTATGGGCCTTTGCTTTATAAACCTACTTTGATTTTAGTCTTTTTAATATTTATTTGTCACTGTAATTTTTCAACACTTAAAATTTTAAAATTTTAAATAAAAACCTATGCTAGTTCATAATGTTTCCAAAATTCTATCTATTCAAGGAAATGAGATCAACCAAAATATCACAGCATTTCTGTTTCTAAGATAACAATAAATAAATTTATATACATCTTATAAAACAAACAGGCCTGATTCAAATTATATTTTCTGACATTTGCATGTTTTTTCAATAAAATTCACATATATTATGCTCATTACATTAAAATATTTGAAATTTCTTTTCTTTCTCATGATAATTTTCAGAAATGCATACTTTTGAAAGAAAGATTATTTCTCACTGGAAATATAATATCTCTTTAATAGAGGTACATTGAGGAGAAAGAAATGACCAGTTTTTTTTTCTTTGTTTGTTTAGGGTTTGTGTGTGTGTGTGTTTGTGTGTGTTTTCATATATGAACCAAAAAAAAAATCATGATAATTATGTTTATGCTTTATCCTTTCTCTACCTCTCTGATTCTTAAACTTATACTCAGAGATCTTCATGGACTATGAGGTTTTTAGTGACTTGCTCATAATAATATTGTTTGTATGAATTACAATAAGTACTTTAACAAGAACTTACTGATTCCAAGTCCAACCTTCTACTATTCTATGCTGCCATACCACAGATATGGCCAAAACAAAATAAAATTCTATGGAAATTGTTCTGGTTTCTGTGAAAGAATTTATTTGGAATACTTTATCAAGGACGTGACCAAAATCCAGAGATATGATTATTACATGCAGAGAATTTCAAGATGACACATGAATAATCAGAATTGTATAACAGTACTCCAGAGATGCCAAAAGAGGCCTTCACTATAGTGGGTAGACTCTTTATTCATTTTCCCAATGCAAGCTGAGGTTAGGATAAAATCTTCATCTCTAAGATAATTAAATTATATAATACAGTACAATAACTAAATAGTAAATATTTATTATACACCTAATATATGCCAGGTACTATGCTAAGTTCTGGGGATAAAAAAAAAAAGAGAAAAACAGTCCCTGCCTTTAAGGAGTTTAAAATATAATAAGGAAAAACAATACACAAAAGGAAATTGAAATAGGAGTGGGGTAGGCAGAGAGTGGTGATCTGTGGAGTTTAACCCAAGCAAAGTTGCTAGCAGAAAATGGACAACTACTTGGAAGCTGAATCCTCTACAGAGGAAGGCTATGGGAGATTATTGCTCTTCCTTTAGTCTTCCATTAAGAAGGAGAGGCAACTGAAGAAGGTGAGATGGTGTTGAGTATCAAATGCTGAGTTAATCTGTATGGTCATAAGATCACTTTATCCTGAGGGAGTCATGATGTTCCCATAGGAAAAAAACAAAAGTTAGCAGAACCACTGATAGAACATGACGAGTGATGGGTGCAGCGGGTAAAGTGCCAGGCCTGAAGTTGGGAAAACTTATCCACATGAGTTTAAATATGACTTTAGACTCTTAGTAGCTAAAGGACCTTGGGCAAGTCACTTCATCCTGTTTATCTTGGTTTCCTCGTCTATAAACTGAGCTGGAGAAAGAAATAGAATTTGAACTCCAATCTCCAAATGGGATCACAAAGAGTTAGGTAAGACTGACACAACTGAATAATAACAACAAATGCAATCAAAAAACCATTCAAGGTTTAGAAATGGAATCCTTCACCCTAAACAAGGCATTTCCTTTTTAAAAATGAAGTGCATTGTTACAGAAAGAGCACTGACTAGATTTGGAATGTAGGTTTAGTTGCCAGCCCTAATATTAGTTATGTGACTTGGGCAAGTCAGTTTGCATCACTGAACCTCAGTTTGTTCATGTATAAAATAGGGCTAAATACTAGCAGTACCTATGTGAAAATAGTGTTGTAGGAAGAGTTCTTTAAAAAGTGTTAAACAAAGTTGTTAAATTTTATTATTTTATAAAACAAAATGTAATTTTTAAAAATTTCATCCAGTAGGGCAATATTACGGAGTAAAAAGGAAAAGCAATGGATTTTGAGATCAGAAAATAAGGGTTCAAATCTTCATCTCCAAAATGAATTATTGGAGCACATGAGTTTTTGAGCACTATATCTTAGGATTCTAAGATCAATTCCTCAATAGTTAAAACCTTTCAATAATGGAATAATGTTGCCAAAGTAATAAATATGGAGTCAGGAAACCTTAGTTCTCTTCTGCTTCAACTGCCAGCTTTATAACTTTAGATAAATCTTTCCCTATCTTTGAAATGAGGGGATTGCATGATTTAATATCTAAAGTCCTTTATAGGGTCAATAGGAATCAATCCAATTCAACAAGTTTTTGTCAAAGATTCGTTGTACATCAAACCCTTTTCTAAGTTAAATAGGATATAGTAGGGGCATTCATTACTCTTGGTTTTTAAGTGAATGCTAAATACATGTTAGACATATTGTATAGACAGGATTCCTGTTCAGGTATACGTGGAAGTAGATGCCTATGAGGTCTCTTCCAATTCAAAAATTCTGTGATATGGAGATTCTGGGAAAGATTGGAAAAAAAAAAAAACAACAACCCATAGATGTACACGGGGAAGAAATTTTAAAATCTGCCTGGATGGAAGGTATATTCTGCAACTGAAATCATAAATCTCTTAAAGTATCAAACAATTTAATATAAGAATTAGTTTAATATTAAAAGGTTACACTGTAATGAAATAGAAGTTGCTGAAAATATTTCTAGGTTTCTGATCAATAAGAGTATTTTTATACAATGTTGCTAAAATGAAATTAGAAACAAGTTCTAATTTTAGTCAGTTGATTTTCTACATAAGAGACCAAAAAGAGCTTCCATTAGTAACAAAATAGCACCATGGAAACTTCTAGCTCAAATTTAAAATGAGCTAGAATTTGTGGCTTAATATTTTAAAAAATCCATTTCTTCCAATATACATCCATGTAGAGAAGAATTCTTGGAAAGATTTCTGAACCACAGCTTAGAATATTTGCCTAGCATATTCCTCTGGAGCAGAGCTCACCTAGCAAAAGCTAATAAGGATGAATTTGTCACAAATCTAGCAAATCAAATCAAAAGGAATTTAGACTAACAAGGATAAGGAAAGGATATATTGCTTACAAATATCCCCTGCTAGTTACCATAGAGAGTCACAAAGAAGGAAGAATAGAACTGGAAATGCTAAGAAATTCACAGAAGACAAAATTTAAGAAAAGAGCTATCAATAAAACCTCTGTTTACCCTAAGTTTAGGCAAAGAACAATGGAGGAATAGACAATCTTGCCTCATATTTTACAAAAACAACTGAGGCCATTCACTGTAAAGTCCCTCTTTTTCCTCTTTTCTCATTCAGGTGACCTGCCATTTTCTCCTCCTTCACCCCTGTTTCAAATGATGAAGTGATCTTACTCCCGACCATGACTAATGCTTCCACTTGTTCAAATGATCCCATTCTATCCCATCTCCTCCAAAAAATGTCCCTCTGTCATTCACACTCTTTCACTTATTTTCAATCTCTCCCTCTCTACTAACTCATTTCCTTCTGCCTGAAAACATGCTTATGTCTTACCTATCTTGAAAAAAACCCTCTCTTGATTCTTGCATCACTGCTAACAAAGTATTTCTCTTTTCCCTTTGGTACTAAACTTTAAAAGTCCATCTACAACAGGTGCCTCTACTTTCCTCTCACTCTCTTCTTAACCTCCTTACAATCGGACTTCTGACCTTATCATACCATCAAAACTGCTCTTTATAAAATTACTAATGATCTCTTAGTTGCCAAATCCAATTGTTTTTTCTCAATTCTCATTCTTTTTGACCCCTCTGTAGCTCTTGACACTTCATAACTCTCTCCTCCTAAATACTCTCTTCTCTCTAGGTTTTCAGGACACTGTTCTCTCCTGGTTTCCTTCTACCTAGCTAACTATTTCTTGGTCTCTTTTTCTGCATCTTCCCCAAATCATGGCCTCTAACTAACTATAGAAGCCCCTTAGGAGTCTATCTTGATCCTATTTCTCCTCAACTTCTTCATTTAGTGATCTTACCAGCTCCCATGGATTTAAGTATCTTCTTTATGCAGATGATTCTCCTATCTACCTTTCCTTCCCCAATCTCTGTGCTAATCTCTATTTGCATGTCTAGTAAACTTCTTAAATTCACTTTTCTCAAAATTTAACTCATCTTTTCCTCTAAACCCTTCCCTCCCACATTACCTATTACTGTAGAAGATCACATGGGACATCATTCCAAAATCCTATCGGTCTGATCAGCCACAGTCGGACACAATGCAACTCATCTCTCACAGTGATGTCATTTTGGTCCTCTTTGAGAAGGCAGGACAATAGCCAACCAATCAGAAGACAATACCTTCTTTCCAGTCCTTCAGATTCACAATCTAGTAGCCATCCTCAATTTCTCATTATCTCTCACTTCCAATATTGAAGCTGTTGTCAAGGCCTGTTGATTTTACTTTTGCAGCATCTTTCTGCCATATCCTATTTTCTCCTCTAATACTGGTGCCATTCTAGTGCCTCAGATAAAGGCACTTCAGGTCTGGACTACAAAAATACTCCACTGGTGAGTCTGTCTTCCTCACCATTCCATTCCATCTTCTGTTCAATGATTAAAGTGATTTACCTAAAACACAAGTCTGAACATGAAACTATCCTACTCCAGTAGATTCCTATTGCCTCCAGGAGCAAATATAAAATTATTTGTTTAGTATTCAAAATCCATTTTCACCTAACCCTGTCCTAATTTTATAGATATCTTACACTTACTCCCCCATATGTATTCTGCATTGATCTCCTGATTATTCTGCAAACAAAGTACTCCATCTCTTTGCTATGGACATTATCTCTGACTGTCCCCCATTCCTAGAATGTGCACTCTCCTCAGCTCCAACTACTGATCTCCCTGGCTTCCTTGAAGTATTATGTAAATCTCTCCTATAGGAAGACTCTACAACCACTCTCATTTCCAGTATTTTGCATTGTTAATAATTTCTATTTATCCCATACACAGCTCACTTTGTAAATTTTCTTTCTTCCATGAAATTATAAACTCCTTGTGGGCTATCTTTTGATTTTTTTTTTTTTTTGTATCCCTAGAGCTTAACACAATACCTAGCACATAGTAAGCACTTAATAAATGTTTGTTGAATTGAATACAGAAGCATGTCACATTCCTTTAAAAGTATCATCAGCATGCTCAAGCTAAAATGATCTGAAACTTTCAACAAAGAACACAGACAACAACAAAAAAATTCCTTAGTTTATTAGTTTCTTAAAATATTCTGAAGCAAGTAAGGTAAATAAAAGAAAGGATAGGACCACTATTTATTATGGAGGCAGTGATGATTCGTAAGAACAAAGAAATGGTAGAGTTGCTTATTTCTTACTTAACTTAGTTTTTACTAATACTTAACTCTTATGATCCAATTTAGGACTATGTAAACTGGAGGAAGTGGAAAATTCAGGATGATTGGAAGTGATATTAAGAGATTATCATGCACATTTATTTTTAAATAATTAAATATGGCATAGAAAATGTCAAAAGGATTGATCATATAAGCTAACAATTACAGTTACAGCTCTAGAGATATTAAGAAAGTATTTTAGTGTAACACAATGAGCAGTGAACAAAATTAGGATACTTCAATTTCAATCCAGTTCCTCCCACTAAGAATACATGTGTCTTCCACTAAATCCCTATATAGGCTTTTTTCTTCAGATGTTTAATAAGAGGGCTTGGTGAGATGATCTTAAAGCATTCTGTGAATCTCAGATTCCGTTTGAATTGAGGAAAATTTTAAGATCAAGGTTAATTACTGTTTCTGTTTTTCCTACCAAAGAAGATGATATTAAGACAAGAAGGATCAGGAGATGGCTAATGGGAAGTTCATACCTAGGTAAGAGGGTTCTAGCCTCCTCTATTTTAAGTTACCAAGAACAAATAAATCATATCTTAGGAAAAGAAAATGAAATAGCTGAAAGATATGATTCCTGAGTCTTGTCAATGATTTCTTGAAAGCTAATGAAAAATGGCATAAGAAGCACAGGACTGACAAAGGAAATTTTTATGACTGTTAAAAAAAGAAGAGATACAAGATTCTATTACTTCTAGGGCAAGTAGCTTGATTTTTATTCTTAGAAATATTATCTGTCCTTCCTTCTACATTCTGTGTATATAACTGTCTAACTTATCTATCTATCTACTTTATTGTTTTTAAAGTATAACTTGGTTGGTAAGTCCCTTTTCATACACATATCTGTCTAGACAAATTCTCTTTTATTTCTCATCAGAATTGCTTCACTTTATGTCTCTAGAAACTCATTCTTTAGAACTTCATATCCTTCCTGACCTGAAGGATATTTTTTTTATAGGATATTTTTCTTGGGGACTAGGAAATAGGTATGGAATGACATAGGAAATCCAGTCTATTCAAGTTCTGAATCTTTTTATATCCATCATATGTATACTTTGAGATTATATAAACTTAAAGGAAATGAAGAATTTAAGAGGTTCTGAAGTTACCATTAAAAGATTATCTTCTATACAAATTTTTAAATCACTAAATATGGCATGGAAAAATGTGAAAAAGTTTGACCATACCAGTTTATGATTGCAATTATATCTCTAGAGACATAAAGAAAAGCAGCTTGCTACAGCATATTGAGTAGTGAGCAAAAATCAAGAGACTTCAATTCTAATTCAGTATCTCTGCTTAAGGATACACTTCCAACATGTCACCTTATCTCTCTTGAACTGTTTCGTCATAGGTAAAATGAAAGTAATCAGTGAGATAATCTTGTAACAATCTGTGAATCTCAGATTCAGTTTGGATTGGAGAGAATTTTTAACTGTGGTTAATTATAAATAATAATGATATTCTGAAAGTAAATATTAACTTTTATACAGAAAAAAAGACATGTAAATATGTTTAATAAAATATAAATTGTTAACAAAAGTTTGATATAAATTTTATTTATGTATCATTTTCACTCTGTTTTATTAAGGATTTTTGCTTTTACTGTAGTCATTTTGGGTCTTGGGAAGAGTCTTTTGAGGGGAAAATAGTTAAGCAAGACCATCAAATAATGTGACAGAATCTAACCACACTTTTGTCTAAGTATTATTTTCTTCTCTGCCATAAGGAAAGAGGAATTTTTCATTATCTGCTTCTTGGATCCTTTATTGATTTTTCAATTATTCAAATTTTAACTAACTTTTAGTGATCTTTTAATCTACACTATTGTAATCCCTGAGCATGAGATAGCTCAGTGAATACAGTATTAGAGGTGGATTCTGGAAGAACTGAGTTCAAATGGTACCTCATACACTAACTAGTTGAAAGATCCTGGAAAATCACTTAACCCCTGCTAACCTTAATCCACTGGAGAAAGAAATGGAAAATCATTCCAGTATCTTTGTCAAGAAAACCCCATGGATAAGATGGTCTCCAAAGATTTGAAAAGTCAGACACAATTAAATGATTAAATAACTATCACTATTCATATTGAATTTAGATTCTCATTTCAATCTTCAATTCATATCATTCTTTCCAAGTTTCTCTAAATTTATCATGTATGTATATGTACATGCATGTATGTATATAGTATATATGGATCTATAATATATACACACATATAATTTCTTACTTTGCAATAATTAACTATTACATTTGTACACTGTTTTCCCCAAATATTCCCAGATGGATGGGAAACTACTTTGTTTTTAATTCTTTATTGACACCAAGAGTAATCCTATGAATATTTTTGAAATATATTGGACCTTTGCTTCTGTCTTTAAATTCCTTGGAGTATATATTGGATTTGTAGCTGAAAGGGCACAGACAGTTCAGTCATTTACTTTCCTAATTCCAAGTTTGTGTACAAAATAACTGGACCAATTCAGAGCTAAACCAACAGAGTGACTGTCTTTCCAAAGCCCATTCATATTAATTGTCAGATTGTCATTATCTTTCTCGATTTGCAAAGCAAGAAGGGAAATACCATTGTTTTAATTTGTATTTTTTTATAAATGTTAATTTGGAAAATATTTTACTTATTCATCTATAGTTTGAAATTCTTTTGAAACATCTATATGTATCATTTGAATATATGTACCCACTGAAGAATTTTTATTGATGTTTTGTGTGTGTATGCATGTGTGTAATGTCAATTCACTTTATATTTTGACTATTCTCAACTCAAACATTCAAATAGATTCTCATAGATGATCAGTTCAGGAACTACAATGCATGCATATTTCAACTTATCTATGTCTACCCATCCTATGAGGTTCTTATCTACTTCTAAAAATTTCAGGAAAGGAAGTCTACCCAATGTTTTGGTCAAGGTCTTTTACAATTTCTCCTGACATAGTGACAATAGAAATAAAGGCCGCCATCTATTTGTCATCCTTCATTCTTGACGTGACCAACCTATCCTCTCTTATTGTGATACAATTATTTGTTGACATTTTTTATTTAGGTTCTTTAGAGGTCATAATAGGGTCTATGTTTTGTTTTGTTTTATTTTATTTGCTCTTATCTATCACGTAGCTTTTTATTACTCTGTGTGATGCTAATGTTTATGATTCTTCAAAGGAAGAGGTTTAATTGACTAACAACAATACTGGTAAAAATATTTTCATTTAGAAATATGGGTATTTGTTATCCCTCGAAGCTCAGCATCTGTAAAAGTATCTTGCAAGTGCAATACAATGTGCTCTATTGTTTTTCAAAGGTGTGAGTCCTTAACTCATTGTCCACTTGGACTGCCTGTTCCAAAGTGTGCAAATGCTACATTTTTCCATTCAGCTATATATTAAAATCTAAGTAATTGACATTGGCATCCATTTGATCTTTCCTGTATGGATAGACAAGACAAACTCTGTTGTATGATTGCAGTCAAGTTGTTCTGCAATGTTTTTGGACTTAATACAATGATCACAATGTCATTCATAAATAAGAACATATAGAGGACCTCACCAAGCATAGGGAATTCCTCCTTGATATGGACTTTGTACTGGAAAACCTTCATCAAAGTGACAGATGCTTTTGACATATATGATCTATTTTATGTCTTACTTGATATTCATTATCAATGAGTTATTGAAAAGTTATTTCTACTGGTACTTCTTCTAATAATTGTAAGTGATCACTTGAACTATAGATAAGTAAAATCATCATGTTGTAAAAAAGTCAAATGCATTTACATAAGCAATAAACAATCATCATAATGGGATGTTATATTCTCTATATCTTTTTAATCAATTGTAAAATATTTAATATCATTTGCAAAAGCCTGCTTATTGTCTACTTAATATCATCCCCAAAGTTATCTTGCATTAATGTATAGATGAATTGTTCTCAAAAGATTGTGCATAGATGGCAAAATTGACATATAGGTCAATGTTTATTGATTTTTTTTTGATTACTATTTTTGGAACCAGTAAGTTCCATGAATATGAGAACATCTCCTTTGGGTACTTTGTAAATTGGTTCCAAAAATACCCACATTTCATTGAGCATGGTTCTCTACTATATATACTTGATCCAATTTGACATTTCCTTTTATCTCTTGCCACTTCTACTTTTTCTATAAGCATCTTATGAACTATCACTTAATAAATATTTAAGTACCTAACATGTATGTGCTAAGTGCTAGGGATACCAAAAAGATAGTTCTTGTCCTCAAGGGCATTATCTGACGGAGGAAAAAACAAGCAAAAGATATGTGCAAACAAGCTATATAAAGGATTAATAAGAAATGTTTAAGAGAGAGGCTTTGGAGGCTTCAGGGACCAGGAAAATCTAATGAAGAAAGTGATTACTGAACTGAATCTTAAAATCAGGCACTCTAAGGGAGGAAATAAAAAAAGAGTTCATTTTTAACATAAAAGATTTCTTGTGCAAAGGCATCATTTGGAGAGGGTGTATCTTGTGTAAAAAAGCAGCAAAAAAGCATATATTAGTGAACAAAATATTTCATGAAAGATAGGAAGGGGTCAGATTTTAATAATCTTAAAATACCAAAGAGGAGTTTTTATTTTATCTTAATAGATAAGAAGAATACACTAGGGAGCAGAAGTAGAGACAATGAGTTTAGACAACTTTTAAACTGAGAAAGAGAAAAGATGATGGAGAAGAGTTCATGTGTTTGTTTTTTTTGGAAGGGTTATTGGAAGGAGTTATTTTTAAAGGATTGGGGAGGCTTGATCGTGTTTTTGACAGGAAGAAGAAAATAATGATGCAATAATAACTGGAACAATCTTCTGGGAGAAGATATAATCAATGGTTCTCTAGTAAATTATGTTTGTCAAACACTGGATTACTGTCTTCAACTTCTCTTTCTCACTTATCAAGTCTGTTCTACTTATGTACTTTTCTGTTTTACTTAAATCAATACCAAATAATTTTGATAATTACTTTATATTATAATTTGTCTAGTAAAGCTATGCTACCTTGATTGGGGGGGGGTCTCATTTTCATTGAAACTTTTTTCCTAAATATATTCATATTGTTATTATTTTGTCTGTTTCTAGAAAATATCACCCTTGGTAATCTGATTGATATAGCACTAAATCTGTAAATGATTTGAGGTAACATCATTGTCATTTTAGAATGATTTTTTACAAATATTCCTTTATTTTTAAAAGACAAGTTCTGTGTGTGTGTATATGTATATGTGTGTAATAACTGTTTGCAGAGAAAGATACAGCAAGAGACAAAGAGAGGAGGAGGAGGAAGAGGAAGAGGAGGAGGGAAGGGGGGGAGAGAGAAAGAGACAGAAGAAAGACACAGACAGAGACAAGACAGAAAGATAGAGACAGAGAGAGGAGGAGGAGGAAGGAAAGGGGAGAGAGAGAAAGAGACAGAAGAGAGACAAAGACAGAGACAAAGAGAGAGAAAGAGACAGAAACATAGAGAGAAAGACAACTTAAAGCTTTGTTAATAATTAAAACAAAATAATATTAATAGTTATTATGACAGCAATTTGTGTGTGTTGGTAAATTAATTCACAGTTACCTTATAAACTCAGTTATTCTGAAGAGCAATTTTTTCATCATGATTTCTTCCTGATTTTTGTTAGTGTTTCACTGTATTGTGTCAAATAACAGTGGAGAGAAGGAACGTCCTAGCTTTACCTCTCTTTCAAATAAGAAAGTTTCTAATTTTTGTCCATTGCTGACTCTTAGTTTTAAATATAAACTTATGGTCATATTAAAGAAGGACTCTTTGATACCTAATTTTTTAATCATTTTGTTTTTTGGGGGAAGTTTACTGATAACTTTTATTATTTTTCCTTATTAAATTTTATATTGGATTTATAGAATAAAACAAGCCTTTCTATAACATAATATAATAAAAAGATGATTGCACATAAAAGTTATTTATAACTTTATAACTTCTTATATCTTTCAAAAATACAAAATTATCATGTAAATTTCTCCTCCTCCTCCCCCCCACTGACTACTATTAGATTCAAATTGGTATATTTGTGTAAAATTATTCTATATATACTTTTATTTTTCAGTTCTTTCTTTAGATGCAGATAGCATATATGTCCCGTATAGCTAATTTGGGTATTTAAAAGTCAAAATAACATATTCATTCAAAGTTGTTCTTAAAACAATATTGCTTTTACTATATATAATACTAAATATTTAATTATTTGGAATAATATGTAAGACTTTTTAAGTTCTTAATAAAAATTAATACTACATTTTTGCCAAAGTCTTTTTCTGAATTTATTGAAAAAAATATTGCATTAATTAATTTTATGTATTATATGATTAATATTTCTAGTTATTCTCCCAAGTTTGACCTTATTCTTATATTGCTTTATGGATCTGATTTGGCAACAGTGAATTATTTTATAAATTAATAGTAATAATGTCCTGAAAAAATATTATTTTTAAATTTTGCATTAATATTTATTGAGATTGGTCTTGTAATTGTTCTCTATTTTGTCTCTCTTTTACTCTTAAAAAGAGCCTATATATGAATTCCATAATTTTCATGTATTATGGTGGCAATTATGTGCATTGTTGTCTTTTTTTTTATTTGCTACCTCAACTCTTTAGAATTGTTCTAATAACAATTTTAACTGTTGGGTTAAAATTATGTGCTTATACTTCTTACACAGTTCTGAAACCTTAGGTAAATGGAAAGGTTTGAAATAGACAAGAAAAATACTATTTAACATTTACAATTTTAAATGATTTAAGGTGGAGATGTTTCACATACTCTTGTCCATTAATGTAATATAATCAGTTTAAGTGCCTAATGAAGTTTTAAATATGTAAATATGATAATTCACATTCTGTTATATCTTTTTATTGAGTCATGAAGGGGAAACAACTTTCCAAACAAGCTAACTGTACCTCTGGAAGTTTTAAGGAACTAGGAGAATTTTAGTAGAAGACAATCCAAGAACCTGACAATCAAGAGAACTGAGAATAAAAGATCTGGAGATCCTAAAGAAGGATTCTTGTGTCTAGATCACGGGGAACCAAGAAGAGAAGGCTAAACCAAGAAGAGAAAGGACTTTCATATTCCCACTACCAAGACTAAATTGATCATGTTAGTGATGAAACTGGACCACTAACAGATAACACATTAACCAGGAGCAGAAAGACATGCTGAGGACAAATGTTAAGATTTCAGTCATGTCCAGCTCTTCGTGACCCTGTTGGAGGTTTTCTTGGCAAAAAACTGAAGTGGTTTGCCATTTCCTTCTCCAGCTCATTTTTAGATGAGAAAACGTAAGCAAACAAGGTGAAGTTACATGCCCTGGGTCCCTTAGCTAGAAAGTGTCTTAGGCCCTCTTTTAACTCAGGTCTTCCTTATTCCAGTCTGGCCCACTATACACTCTACCACTTTGCTGCCCTTGATGCTATGCAAAGATACAAAGAGGTAGTCATCCAAGAGAGGAAGCAATTTCAGGGAGTATGACTCCTCGTGGCAAAGAATATAATGGCACAGATTGTAGAACCTCACAACCTCCTAGAGAGCTATACCTACAGGGAACTTAATGATCACTCTCCAAAGGGAGAAGAGGACTTCATATAATTGGGAGTTACCCCTTTCCCACTTGTGTCCTTTATAAAATTCATAGTGAACTCAGTCTCATTAGGGACTTTGTGAAAGCAAAGAAAGAGAATGTGCCAGATTAGAAGGGATATTTTATATTAGTTATTCATGCTATACCATCTTAGTAAATGCTTTTTGCTAAAAAAAAAAAAAAAAAAAAATGAAACAAAAAATAATTGTTTGCCTGATTATCATTCAGAAATACACTGATAAGGCTTGCTCATAAGTTAATACTAAAAACCTAGCCATTCAGGATTATCCCATGAATACTGATTAGGAATAGTTACTATCCTCCAGAATTTGAAGTTTGCAAGCACTAGTTGGATGAGTCTCATGAAGCTTTTCTGAATTTGATTTCTTTTTAAGATAACTTGATCATCCTAGTACGGGATAAGCTAAAAACTCCATTTAGATTATTATATACCATCATAGGGAACCTTCAAGGAAAGCTCAGATGTTCTGTGATAAAGTGACCTAGGAGAAATCTATGTGTGTGCCTTTTGTGGGCTCAACATATATTTAAAATTGATCACTGAAGACATTTTGTTGTATTCTGTATGAAAATGGATGTTTGGAGATGATTTATCCAAATGAATGGCTCTTTGTGCAGAAAGAATTCATGGAAAAATTTTCTCTCAGGACAACTTGATTCCTCAGCTGAGAAGAATGATTTCTAGTTGACATCAGTTCTTAATCACTGTCAAGAGTGCCTCCAAGTGCTCTAGGGGAATAGGAGACAGGAGTGCTTGATTTTCTTTTCTTTTTAATTTTCTTTGTTCTGTTGTATTTAGATTTGGGGCAATCATGAGAAAGCACAAACAGGATCAGCAATGAAATGGTTAAGTTGTATCATCATGATCACCATGTGTTCAGAAGTATGTAAATATTAATTCCCTTTATTTATGAATTGTTTTATATAGATTTTTTTTTCTGAGACTCTTTAGAAAAAGTCACTGGGGAAGATGCTAGAAAAGAATAATGCTTGAAACCACTCCAAGTCATTAGAGAATGATTCAGAATTTTGGACTATGGACTTTGCCAAAAGCACTACAGATTATTTGCTGAGGACAGCAGATGTTTAGCTGGGTAGGGGGAGAGGAGAGTGCAAAGGAAATTTCCATACTCCCACTTCAATCAATATAAAGCAATTATGGTCAAGCATGATAAAGTAAATTATAGAGACTCATGAATGATAGTATCAAATACTCAGTCACTCTGTGTTACTCCTAGAATTTCTAGCAGGAGTAATAGACATGCTTTGGAGACCTCAACGTTATAGTATAAATGAGAAAAGGATAACCCAGAAGGGATAATACTATGACCTGAAACTAAACTCTTAACTGATAATGAGTATTGCCTGCTCACATACTCTTACAATGTTCAAGTTCATATTATCAAATGAAATATTTTAATACTCTAAATTATGCATAGAAAAGCTAATCAAAATATATAGGAAATCTGCTATGTGACAAAGTATCCAATGTTTCATCAAGCTCCATATCAAACTAGACCAAACTATACCAGTATTTCCCTATCCATTTTGAACTCCATACCAAGCTTGAATTACCAAAAATCTCAGAACAAAATTTCACAACACATTCACAGCCTTTTCCTTTCAAGAGAAACATTCTTACACAGCACCAGGAAGCATTCTTAAAATTGATACTGAAATGAGAAATTACCTAAAATACACAACACTTTAGGTATTTTAAAAAAAATCAAAGAATGGACAAGTCTAGAAAGACTGTTACTGAACACCTAACAGTAATAGTAATATTTAATATTTATATCTTAGCTGAAGAGTTAATTCATTTTCTCTCACCTCTAACAAATGCTTACTACATTTATAGATTTACCTTTTCTGTACCTTACTTAAGAAAGTAGAAATGATATTACTTTCCCCCTACTTATTTCTCATGGAGATATAATTGAAGATGAATTCAGTTTTCCAAACTAACAAAATAGACTCTTTGAACTACTTAAATGTTTGTACTTCCTAAACCAAGGTAATCAAGACACCATAACTAGTTCAGATAAGGATCATTTTTTTTTTTTTTAACAAATGGATCCATTTTTTTCTGCTTAATCCCATAATTGTAGTCGGAAAGAAAAGAATCAAAATGTAACTATAGTGAACTCATTGAACCCTTTAAAGGAAAAACAGATGTAGATCTCTATATATTCTATTTCAATACTAAAAATATATCTTTCTCTTAATATGCTTTCTTTATTTACAATAAGTTGATCTATGTCTGAATAAATAGTGACATTTTCCATGCTATTGAAAAATATATGTGTATCGGTATTTATTTTTCCAGAGATTAAATTATATAAATAAGCTTAGGATATAATAGATAATCAGAGATCATGCTTCAAAAAATCAGGACATGAACCAGCAATAATTTTAATAAATATGGTTCTTATATTATATTTCATTTATAGTTTCGTGGAAATCATTGGATTTGTCTACATTATGAATATTTTTGACTTTAGGTAGAATTTCTTCAGCCAAGTGCTATGTAGAGAAACATAGCATTGACTGGGAATCATAGATAAAAGTAGAGTCAGGACACAAGGAGATGATGATGCTTTGGGAAAAGTGCATGAAGTTCACAATTCTATGTAAAAAGCTTTATAAACCTAATAATAGCTCTGGCAACATGAGAACCAATATTTTAAATTACAAATAATGCTTATTTAGAAGGATATCTATAATATTATTCAACAATTCACAACTGAATCCTGTTCCATTTTCCACTGGCACCTTCAGTGCAGGGTAAGTGTTTCTTTATCAGAATTGTTTCTTGCTAACTGTAGGTCACTGAGCTCAAAAGTTAAAAAAATTCCACTTAAATCCTGCTGCTTGTATAAATAATCATATTTGTATTTACTGATAGGATAAACTTTAAAGTAAAAAAAAAAACATTATTGGACCATTGATCTTTATGAACTGCAGATAGTGAATGGGATTGCATGGGGAGATAAAGTAAAAAAATGCCTTCAGAATAGGATTAGAAAATAAATAGATATTTCAATAAAATCATAGGATCAAGCCAACTTTTAAATGCCAAAACAAACAAACAAACAAACCCCGGACTTTAGGTAATGTCATACCAGTGTATTATTGGAGCTAAGTTTAAATGCCTCTTGTTCCAAAATGTTTGTCACATATGCTGACTTTCCCACACTTCATTTGAGGGCTACTGCATACATATGATTTAGTGTTAAATGGATAAGCAAAGATGAAGGCAAGAACAACCATCATCTCAACACTATTAGCTTTCTCTTCCCATATTGGTCATTTATTCCGGTTTTCTTGCTCCCTTTCTAGCAATTCATAATCACTTAAATTTACTGAATTTTCAGCTCTGCTCCATCATTAACCTTGTCATTGACTCTCAGCATTGTGTCATTTAGGAAATTCTTCTGAAAAATCATATCCAAAATAAAATTCATAGCCATGCTTCAGTGGCTATGCTGAGAAGATTCCAAATCTTTATGCCATTTCCCCCTACTTTCCTACTTTGGCTTCTGGAAACTATTTGCCTGAAGGGCTTAAAGGTAAATCTATATTCCAAAACATGTTTTACTCCTAAAGTAAGGAAGTGGCTTTGGCAATTAGGAATAATACAGAATCTATAGAACGTTAGTTCACTCCTGGCATGGGGGAATAATTCCAGCTTCTTTCTTTTTCATATTAAGGCACTATCAAAATATCAAGGAATTAAAAAAGGAATAACAGATCATTTTTAAATTGCTTTATTTGAATGATAATGGGTTTATTTTGACATAGAATAATTTTTTAAAACATAAATTCATAGATTTAGAGATGGAAGGAACTTTTAGATAAGCTAGTCACTCATTTTACAATTGAGAAAACTGAGGCTGAATTGTTACTTCATAGAATCATAAGATTAGAAAACTAGAAGAACCTTAAGAAGTTACCTGGTCCAGTCCTCTCATTTTATACATGAAGAAACTGAACTTAACAAAAAGTAAGTGAATTGCCCAAGATAAAACAAGTAGTGACAGAAATAGAATTTGAACTCAAGTCCTGTGACTAAAAAAAATCTATCTTTTCCACTGCACCATTTTATCTCAAAAAGACATAATAAATTTTTTTCAAAAGAAATAAAAAATGAAGATTAAAAAGGAAAATTTATTTTATATCCCATAATTAATCAAAGCATGGATAGAGGGATAGATTTTGATTGAGAAAAACTTTAGATTAAGAACTGTCTCTTGTACATAACTAGTTGCATGACCATAGGCAAGTCATATTGTTCATACTAACTCTCTAAGACTTTAAGTTATGTCTCAGTGTTTGTTTTGCATTAGTAGAGGGCGTTTCCATAAGTAGTTCCCTAGATTTATGAAATTATAGGTAAGGATCAAAAGAAAGAAAAATATATAAATAAAATTAGACACTTGAGCAGGAGTGATCATTGGGTTTGATGTCTTTCATGCTGAACTACATAGTAAGCATTCAACAGTTCATACTGAGCTTTAATATCCTCTTCCAAACCTATCCTAGAGAATTTCTAAACACTAAAGGAGTTGGAAAATAAAAGCTGCCATTGTCCACTCCCAATTTTTGTGCAAAGAACAGCTAATTTTAGGGCAGAAAAGAAAGGGTCAAAGCATCCTATAGCAAAACTGTTAGTAACAGAATCAAAACTCTGGAATTTGAATGAAAGTGAGTCATCATGATTGCTGAATATGCAAAGCTCTTTGAATTTTACAAAACATTTTAAATTCATTGTTTCATTTGATTCTTAGATGTGTGGCATATGATTTATGTAGGAACACCTTCAAGCCCAGATTCTCTGATTCAAGTCCAATACCTTTTGCCTTAGGCCACAATCCCTTGCTTATTCCTTTTATAACCTTATCTGTGATATGTTATTGCTAGTCATATTCTCAGATATAAAATATCTTGTACTCCATGATAAAGATTATATTTCCCTAATATTTCCATATAAATCTAACTATCTGAGGACATACAAGCCTGTTCACTCTCATCCAACAGCCAATCAAACTGATAATCTAGCGATATTAAATAAAAGTTATAGCAATGACAATGAGAAAATTTTTGGTTCAATAGTAGTGGAGCAAAACAACTTTAGGGTTATAAATCAATTATAGTTTATTACACTCTTGCTAAGTTTAAGAGCATAAGAAAAAATATGATTTCACTTATTGCATGTGTGTGTATATACACATAATCATAAGTTGTACTGTAATTGGTTTCTAATTTAGGAAGTTCATAGTACTATCATATAGAGATCATAATACATCCTCCTCATTTTACAGATGATTCAAGTGAAGCTTGAGAAAATGGAAGTGGTTTGTCCAAAGTCACAGAAGTAGCAGAAGAGCCAAAAAAACAAGTCTTCTGCCTCCAAATAAATTCAGCCTTCTACGTGCTATCAAACCTGAATTATTCTAAAATTGTCAGTATCTGAAAGGATAATCCATACCATATTATGCAACTATAAGTATTTCAAAAATCTCTTTCCTGGGCACCCTTCTCTCTCTCTACATTATCATTTTACTATTTCATCAGCTCCCAAAGATTTAAATATTGAGAGTCAATGTAGCGCAACAGAAAAGGCATCAAGCTTGAAGGCAGGAAGACATAAATTCAAATCCTGTCACTTACTGGTTGTAATGGTGGTAGGAAGAAGAAATCACAGTTGTCATCAAGTATATGCTGAACAAGATGGTCATTGAGGTCCTTTCCTATTCTGTGGCTTGCTCTGAGCCATCTACTCTAAATTTATGATCTTATCATCCTATAGCTTCCAGATTCATACATCTTCTATCCCTAGTCTCTACTAGGCTCTGTCTGCATCACTAATAGACCAATGGATATCTACAAATAGTTGTCTCACAGGAATCTTAAAAACAACTTATCACAAACAAAATTAATTCTCTTTATTCCATTTCTCCTTCAAACTTCCCAATTTCTGTCAATAGAACTTGGGAGTCACAAGAAGTTGAAGACATTTTTGGCTCTTTAATCTTCCCCACAAATAAGAAAAATGTCAGCAGCCTATTCTACCTCTGTATCTCTTGTACCCATCTCTTCTCCATTCAAAATCTCT
Organism: Sarcophilus harrisii; assembly: GCF_902635505.1. Lineage (NCBI taxonomy): Eukaryota > Metazoa > Chordata > Mammalia > Dasyuromorphia > Dasyuridae > Sarcophilus > Sarcophilus harrisii. The sequence continues at coordinate 164,197,521 of NC_045427.1, forward strand.
CTCTCATCACCTCTTGTCTGCTGTATTATAAGAACTTCCTAATTTATCTCTCTGCTTCCAAATTTTCCTTTCTTCAATCCATGCTCTGCATAGCTGCCAAAGCAACATTCCAAGTATAGGTTTGACCATGTTCCACCCCGCTCAAGAAACATCAATTGTCTTATAAGATTCCATTACTTTTCATTTAAAAACCTTTAAATCTGGCTTTTGCTTCACTTTACAGACCAACTGTGCATCAATTCCTCACCAGTTCTTTCTAACCCAATTGGCCTAATTACTGTTCCTTAAACTGAACATTTTATCACTAGCTGAAGTATCTCTATATAATTTGTCCTCCATGACATAATATCTTTCCTGAACACTCTCTCATCTATTGGTGTTCTCCCATATACAAATTAAATTTGCTTGTATTTACTTTGTATCATGTATTTACTTGTCTATGTATATAGTGTCTTATCAGTAGACTGTAAATTCTTTTAGGACAAGGGATGATTCATTTTTTTTTTTTTTTGGTTTGTTTTTAATCCCCAAAACTTGATGAGATATCTTGCATCTGGTCAGAGATTAATGAATGTATATTGAATTGAACTCTGTGAAATCTCCTTTGCAAGACCAAGGCCAGCAACAGTTATGAAAACAAACAGTACCCCCTGGAAGCTAGGGAACAGGAAAAAAAAAAAAAAGGAATCATTAGCTCCATTTGAGGACATTTGCATTAAACTTCAAGGGTACATAAACTAATAGAGTTGATACCTACTTAGAGTCCCACTTAATACATAATAAAAGAAGGAAGCTTTACAGCTCTCCCAAGAAAGGTTTCTCATTGGCAGGTGCTAATTGTTTTTCTTGGCATGTAAATAAACATGTTCTTTGAAGTAGATGAACTGTGTTCATGGAAGGAAAATTATTGACAACCATACTGATTATTTATCATTCAGTAAGTTTCAATATAGTACAGTGCCAGGCCTGGAGTCAGAGACTCATCTGCTTGAGTTCAACTCTAGAGTCAGACATTTAATAAATATGAGATCCTAGCCAAATCACTTAATACTGTCTGCCACTGTTTCCTCAATTGTAAAATGAATTACAGAAGGAAATGCCAAATTACTCTAGTGTCTATGCAAAAAAAAAAAAAAAAAAAAAAAAAGAAAAGAAAAAGAAACCCAAATGGGTCATGAAGAGTCATTCTGTCTATAATCTACCTTTCCAGACTGATTTCATATTATTCTCATTCACGTACTCTACATTCCAGCCAAACTGCCCAACATACTGTTCTTTGAACTGAACATTCCATCTCCTGCTCTGGGTCTTTGGACAGGCTGTTCCCAGGCTGGAAGGCACACCCTTCTCACCTCTACGTCTTAGAATCTCTCACTCCTTTCAGTTCTCAGCTCATGTGCCACTTGTCATGAGAAAACTTCTCTAGACTCAAACCAACATGTAATACATGTCTGCTTTTCCATTGCATCTTTGTAGTAGATTATCATAGAATTTAGAAATGTAAAGGACACCTAAGTCCAAACTTTTCATTGGTTGCGGAGAGGTTAAGTAACTTGTCCAAAATCACAAATATAGTAAAGGGGAGAACCAAGATTCTGACCTAGCTAGTTCCTTTCCATCCAAATCCAACACTTTTCATTGTGTTTCATTTAGGGGAAGAACTTTGCTTCTGATACTCTAAAGATCTAGTACAGTGCCTTAAACATAGTAGTCTCCTATAAATGCTTGTTGGCTTGTTATGCATTAGATTTGATTCCAAGTGTCCTTTAGAAATCTTTAATAAATATGTCTCTGAGCAGAGTAATGCCTGTGCTAAAAAATACAACTAGAAAAAGTTTCCTCACTATGTGCTATGAATGTGTACCCAGCTCCAACTGAATCATCATTTTAGAGGCAGTCACAGAAAAGTATTGCTTGTGCATACACACACACACACTCACACATATATGTATACACACACACATACACACACATATATACACACTTATCCTATCATAGACAAAATTTTGGACTATTGAAAAATGTATTCTGATGTACGAATCAATCTATCCATTAATAAGCATTGAATAAACAGCTACACTGTGTTAGGAACTGTGTTAAGTCCAAGGGTCACAAAAACAAAAATTAAATAATCCCTGCTTATAATTATCAAAATGGCTGTGGTGCTTAAATATTTTTTATAATGTGGATTTAGGAATGCATCATATAAGCACATTATGCCTCCCACATATGATTCAGAAAATTGGGCTAATTATTTTGGGATAGCGCCAAGCCATTTGGAGGACATGATGGCACCCATTACAATCTGGACAAGTTAGAGATTTTAAATTTCAAATATTTACATCTTGTCTCTTCCAACTAGATGGTAAATTCTCAACGACAAGATTTTGTACTTGCCACAGTACTTGGGTATCCTATTTAAATATGAATAGAGAGTTAAAATGACTTCTCAGGGTTCCTTCCTAATAATTTTCTGGGATTCTAACATCAAATTTCTAATTAATTTTTATTTTCACAAGCAATTCTTAAGGAATTTTATTTCTGGATTAAGCCTGTAGAAACAGAGATTATATTGTCATAAAAGATCCCTGGAGAAGTAAAAAGTTCCTTAGAGTTTATTCCATTTTTGAAGAATTTTCATGTTTCCATGTTCTCTGTAAGATCATCAGTTCTTAAGGGCCTTCTCCAAATTCTTAAGATTTATATGCCAGTCAAAATTTGTTTTGATTCAATGGTACATTTATTGTGAAGATAAAATTAGCAAAATGTAAGTTATGTGGGGGGGAGGGAGATGGTTAATAGAAAACTATTATATAAATATTCTCTACTATTTTATTTGTATAAGATTTTAAATATTTTTAATATACTGTCATATGTTATCTCATTTGACACAATAATCATTTCATTTTATGAATAAGGAAACTGAGGCTCAGAGAGATTTGAAAGACAGAGCCAAAGCTAAAGCCCAGACTTTTCAAACTCCAGTATTTCTAGTTCATTCACCGCAAAACATATATATAGTGACCCAATCTATATTGATCCCAAAGTCCACTTTGATCCTCACCCTATCTGCAGGTGGAAAAGATGTAGATTAGAGTTAGTCTAGACTAAATGGAACACAGGGATGAGCAGGATAATTCTCAAAAATACTGGACTATTCATAATCTAGAAAACACCCATAAATTACTTCTGGATTCACACAGGTGATTCTGTTCTGTTCCTGGACAGGTGAGTTCTCCTCTGAACAAAGAAGAATGAGACCCAAAATGGAATGGAATGTCACATACTTAACTAATAACAGGATTAGAAACCAAGACTTTTAATCAGAACTGAAAAAGCATGTACTTGTTAAGCAAGGTTTTACAATTTGTGCATAATTCTGTATTGCTGTCCACCACAAGCTTTCAGACTTCCTGATAAAACACAATGAGCCACAGAGATAAGAATATTCTGATCTCAGAAAAAGTAATATTTTTTAAATGCCCTGAATTGCAGCCTCTCTGTGTGTAGCACTCTAAGTAATTAAGAATCTTGCTTACCCTTACTATCAATTTTGTTATGGATGACCAGTTACCTTTCTTTCTACTATATCCTAATTCATTTCTGTGGTAGCATTCAAATCAAATAGGAAATCAATGAGATTTTGTATAAAGTATGTGGTTATGAAAAAACAGGATAAAAGAATGCATAGTTTATACAAACATTCATCTTGTGTTGCTAAAGCTCTGTTACAGGTGTCTCCTCTATATTGTTCTGTAGTTCTGATTACACTAGTTCCCAGTCAAATGGGACCGAATGAATGCAAATAAAAATCTCTATAAGAAATATCAGTTTTATTGATGGACTTGTGGACATAGACAAAATATCTACTGGACCCTTTGAACATATTGATTATTTATCTACCCCAACTCCTAAAATAAGTCCTATTCCATCAGGATAAGGGAATTAAAAGAATATTCAGTTTTATTCTTTGTTGTCTTTGATAATTGACAAAGGAATACTTAAATATAATATTTTCTATTCATAGTTCCAATTGCACAAAATAGAGAAACAAATATACTGGATTAAGTAACTGTATCCTCTACCTGAAACATCTAAATTGTTTTCACACAGAAGAAAAATGACATAAGAAAATTAAAAGGAAAATGTCCTGAAGGATAAGAGGCTATAATTTGCTAAGTGGAAAATATTTTCAAGAAGAAGGGTACCCAATTGTCCTATAATTACTCCTGATTAAGAGGTGCCTCAATCATATGAACTTAAATCTACTTCAATCCTGGAAGTCTCATGCTTTATCTCAATGAATAATTCATATGAAGAAATTCTGAATGAAATCAAGGATATAGCATTAATAAAAATTAATTCCCTATTATCAGGCCAAACTTATTTCCTCAATATTTGGGGTGGTGGTGTCTAAATTATGCCTCTTGAAGATCAATACCATGTTTAGGTTCTTCAGAGGAAAAACTCTGATACTTCCCTGTAAGGCCCTGAAATGACAATTCTCATTTACATTCTCCTCTAGCTCTGTTGTCTCTCCTACCATATAGGGACCCCAGACATGCAGGGTAAAACTTCACAGCAGGGTCTTTTCAAGTTTTTAACCTTAAAATCCAAGGAAGCTCTGGAAAATTAGCAAGCAGCATCTGCCAAGCCATTGATTCTTGCCTCTAGTCAATCAAAAAAATGTCACTTTCTTCTTCTATGCTCTCTCTTTCCCTTTAGTCTTTCTCAGGAACCCCCACTTTCAAGAAGATAAAGACTTAAGTTTGGGAGCAAACAACCTGTGGTGTTAACTGATGATACCTGATATGTCAGATCACTTAAATGAAAAATTGGATGAGCTTGTCATTCTCGAATTAACAGAACACCAAATGGTCATTTTTCTGGAGGAATGATGGAGGACTTGGGAGTTGTGTGTGAATAAGGAAAAAAGAAGCTTCCTCTTTTCAATGTTCATTAAGTATACTTTTCTACCTGGTCAGAAGTATCACAGACATCACTTTTCAAACTATAATGACCTATCTAGACAATGTAAACCTTGCCATAAGTATTACCACGGCAATCAAAAAAAAAAAAATTCTCATCTCTTCCCTTTCTGTTCTTAAAGATGTAAAATGCTAAATAGTGACAGACGGACACACACACACACACACACACACACACACACACACATTCACACACATTGCCTGGAGTATTTTCTGCCCTTTTACTGCTTGTGCAGTTTCCAACATGTGTACTTTCTGGCACCCTTATCGATTAGCTCTGCCCATTGCATAACGAGTGTGTTTCTTCCCACCTTCCCCACCCCCACAACCCCCTCCCCCGCCAAGAGAGGGCAAGAGCCCAGAACTCGAGAAACAGACCAAAGAGGCTACTTACATCATCCCATTTGACAAATTTGATGCCTTTCTTCAGGTTGTCGGAGACACTGACAGGTTTGAGTTGCAAAGCGTGAACTCCTGGCTGTGCCCCGGCCATTTACACACATGGAGGCTTCCCAGCAGAGGAGAAAAGACGATCCGAGAAGGGGAGAGAAGTGGGGTGAGACAGGGAGAGGGTAGGATTGGGGTTTGGGAACGAGGGGAGCTTTTTTGGCTTTCCCTCCACCCTTCCTCTCTTTTTCCTCTTGTCCCTTCACGCAGGAGAAGGTGGCTCAGCGCAAGAGTGCGGAACAGAAGGGGAAGCGTGGGTCCATGCCCTCTGTAGAAAGTGGTGTCAGGCGCCCGTCGAGGAGCAGCAGCAGATGCCGAGAAGACAAGGACGAGAGAGCACAGAACAGCGAGGGACGAACTGGGCACTGGGGCTTAGCTAGCGGACCAGGAGGGACCGAGCGCGAGGGAGCCAGCTGTAATCGTAGCTGCCGTGGCTGAGGCTGCTGCTGCTGCTCCCGCTGCTGCTGCTGCCGCCTGCCTGGGCTCGACTGGGGCTCGGGCTCCTGCTCCTCCTCCGCTGCCTCCTCCGCGGCCGCCGCGGATCTGAAGAGCACCATTCAGCACATCCTATATACATAGAGGGAGTGGAGTGAGCGAGTGACACGCGCTCCTGGCGTCCCCCTCCCACACCACTCTCTCTCTTCTCCCCCCTCCCTTCCTCTCTACACTCTCTGGCTTCGTCCCTCCTTTCCCTTGCCTTTCCCGGAGCCCAACTTTCTCCGCTGGGTCAAGAGAATAGGAGGAAGCAGGAACGCAGCGGCACCTCCCGGTCTCAGTATGCCACTACAACGAGGCACTTTCTCCTTGGAAAAGACTCAGTGAGCATGCCCAGTTACCCTTCAGCAGCTAGAGCCTTAAATGCGAGGGTTGAATTTCTCAGGGCTTTTTGGAAAACTGAGCAAGGAGAGAAGAAGCAGACATTCAGTCTGGGACAAGGATTGGGGCTTCCCCCCGCCCCCAGATGTTTAACCCTCAACGGGAAGGAGGAAGAGAGATGTAGGTTTCTGGAGGAGATAAGCCTGTATTTCCAAATACAGAAATCTTGATGCTGAAGCATGGAGTTTACTGCTGCACAATGGACAGTTGTTTGTTAGTGGCAGAGAAGATAAGAAGCAGCCTGCAGATATGAATTGGATATATTTCCTTAGACTGATCTGACCCTTTAGACACTATCCTATATGTCTTAGTACACTCCTTAGAACAGTACTAAGCACAAGAGAAAGTAGTAAATTTTGTTTACAGGAAGCTAAAAGGACACTCCTGAAAATAAATTGATTGCAATATTTGTATATAAATGTCACTTCCAGATCAAGTGAATGTTTTTTGTTTGTGGTCTTTTGTTGTTGTTATTATTTAATAAAGAAAAGAACAAAAGGAAATTTAGGCAATGTAAAAAACACTATCAAAATTTCATTTTTTAAAGAAAATTTAAAAGCTGCTATAAAAGGTTAAAAAAAAAAAAAAAGCCCGCGTCTCAAGACTTCAGGTTGTGGTTTCCCATAACCCAGGAACTAACCTGTTGATAATATTATGGAATTCTTAGAGTGATAACAGAGGAACAAGTGCTGAATTTCGAAGTATGAGACCTGAGTTCTAATCCTGACTCTCTACTTAGTTCCTGTGTGACTCTGAGGAAGTCCCCCTAATCCTCAATTTCCTCAAATATAAATCTAAAGATTTAGAGTAGATAACCTGGCAGGTCTAAATCTGTGATGCAATTTGGAGCAAAATTGCCTTAAGTGTCTTTTTCTAAAATCATTCTCTCCTAGAATCTTTATTCTTACTATACTTATAAAACTACAACCTATCACTTTTCAAACAATCCTTATCATAAACCCAGGCATAAGTACTTATATAGATAATGGAAAGTCATTCTTATATCTTAATTTTGCAAAGTACTTTCCTAACAACAATCAGGAAATAGCAGTTACAAATGCTAACAAAGATGAGGAAACAACCTACGAGAAGTGAGTTAACTTAGCTAAGTCACAATATCAAATAGGTGATTTGAATCCCAGTGCTCACATACCATACTATTCTGTTATTTGGTATCAAAGAATCTTTTTAAAACCCAGCGTTTTGAATAAAGCTGCCCTTAACTATGAATGTTTATTTTTGTGTTTCCTTGTCTGGACCTATGCTTTCTTTGGAGTTGAGAACTTCTAATGAGAAAATTTTCTCTGCCAATATAGATTACTGAGGATGAACTGGAAGATTAAATTATTTGCCCATTGTCACATAGTCATTACCTAGCAGAGACAGATAGCTCAAGACACTGGTCTTCTAAACCACAAAACAACTTCTTGATCATACTGCCTCTTCAATTGTGATCCTTGCATCCTGAAAAAACCAAAAAACAACAAACAATCCACCAAACCTATTCTCTGGGTTCAGTTCCATCAATCCAAGTAATTAATGAATAGCCTATTTGCTAGTTACCTAACAAAAGAAACACCTTTTCCCCATCTTTTCAGTTTCAGATACATAATGTGCATAATAAGGAGTCAGTTTGATAAATGTCGAACTTGTTATGATGTGCTTCCTTTAGTACAATGTCCATTTGTGGATCACTGGATCAGAAACTCACAAGAGTTAAGTTAATGGTTATAAATAGTATTAAAACTGGAAGCAGCTAGGTGTCATAAGAGAGCACTGGATTGGGGGTTCAGAAAACAGTTGAAATCTTGCCTCAACCACTTGTTAACCCTAGGCAAGTCACTTAACCTGTTTCCTTATCTATAAAAGAGCAATAATAGTAGACTTGATGTAAGGATCAAATAAGATGGCATATAAAGTGGTTTGCAATTCTTAAAGCCTCTATAAATGCCAGATTACTATTAATGTTGTTATTAAACTAACTCTTAGCCCTTCAGCTTTATGACCTCCACTCCACCTCCAGAAAATGTAGGGGGTTGGGGGTGGGTATGATAGGAGGGAAGTGCTTTTCCTGCACTGTGGTATGGAGATGACCTTGGGTTCCTGAGGACTATGACAGCTATGTAAATGTCAGCTATTGTTAAAAAATAAGAATCTTTCTCCAAGGTTTTTACAACTTTACTCCTCCCACAATCAGCTTTGCCCATTTTACAAATTAAGTTCAACTCACTTGCTCTAGTCAAAGACCCCTCTATTTGATTTGTTCTTTCTTCCAATTCTAAAAAACAAAAAGAGAAACTGTGCCCCCAGATATCCTCAGGTAATCAGGTATTTCCTTTATTTGAAGGAAGGTTGTGCATTGAAGAAATAAGGAGACATTTGTAATGAGAACAATAGATACTAGAACAGTAGCTTTCAGAAGAGTTTGTGGTGTCAGAAATGAACTTTAAGTTACATGAATGAAAGATTTAACTTTATTTTCATTTTGCAATCTTTGACATTATTTTCATTGTGCAATCACTACTCAGCTTTTAAGAACTGAGTATTTGAAGAAAGATGATAAAACAAAAGGAATTTGAATTTTTGTTTGAACTTAGTATGATCAATAAAACAGAAGCATGATCTAGTTGTTGAATATTCCTTGACCTGCAAGTATGTTTGTATTTTCATTTACCTAAAAAAAATGTTGTATTATGGGAGGATTACATGATGAAAAGATTCAAAATGTGTTGGACAAAATTATGCACAAACTAGTGCACTTAAACTCTTTTCTTTTCATTTTACAATCCTCTTGGAATCTAGGTTCCAATTTGGGTTAAAGTTTTGAAATGTCTAAAAGCACAATAAATGGCATGATACCCCAAGTCAATAATGCATCTTGTGTGGTGTTTTACCTCATTTTCAACACTGGCATAAAGGCATTTTGGAGAAGAATTGGGAGAGGGGGGATTTTATGATAATCTACAAGGCTAAGGAAGGTAACATATAAAATATGCTTAGATTCCCTTGTCGACTTCATCAGGTCCTATGAGTTTAGTTAATGTCTTTGTTAATGACTTCCAGATCTTCATATAGATCTAACCCCAAGTTGCCAGTGACACACTGAATACCATTACTTGGATGTCCTATAGGCATCTCAAACTCAACATATAACTAAAAGAAATCTATCATCCCCATAAAAAAGAACCAGAAATGTAGATTTGTTATCCATTTATTTGTCTAGGTATTTCAAAAAATCTATTCAAAGTTATGAAATGATTCCTATAAAGATCATACTGAATTTAGGAATTAAGACGCATGGATTGAATCCTGGCTCCAAGACTTACTGGCTGTGTGAACATAGACAATTTAATTAGTTTCATCTGTAAAAAAGGGAAATAATAACAATAGCATATGCCACAGAACATTGTTGTGAGGAAAGTGTTTTGAATACCTGAAAACATTACATTTCTTTTCCATTGCCTACAAACATGTTCAGATTTCCCCCTTCTAAGAAACCAAAAACCACACCTTTCTCTAGGTTACACTATGCCTGTTACTCTTTATCTTTTATCTCTTCTTTTTTCTCAGTCAAATTCCATGAAAAAATTAGCTACACTTGCTGCATCTACTCTTTCCTCATTCTTCTCACTCATTCTTCAATCCTCTGCAGTCTGGTTTCTATCCTTATCACTCAAATGAAATTGGTTTCTTCATAGTTAACAGTGATCTCTCTGTGTTTGTAAATTTTTATTTATTGAATATTTTTCCCAGTTAACATTCAAAACAAAAAAAATATGTATTTTAAATTTTTTTTGAGTTCTAGGTTTTGTCCTTTATCCCTTCCCACAATAAAGAAACCACACACGAAGTTATGCAAAACATTTCCACAAAAGTTCCATAAAAAGATCTCCCACACTAATGAAAATAAAAACCCTCAAGAAAAATTAAGTTAAAAAGAAAGAGAGAGAGAAAGAGAGAATGCTTCAATCTGTATTGAGACACAATCAGTTCCTTTTCTGGGTAAGGATAGGATTTTTTCATCATAAGTCTTTCAGAGTAGTCGAGGATTATTGTACTACTGAGAATAGCAAAGTCATTTACAGCTGCTCATCCCCAAACATTGCTGTTATTTTATATATAGTATATTTCACTTTGCTTTAGTTCATGGAGGACTTTCCAAGTTTTTTTTTTTTTTTCCTGAGAGTCCTGCTCATTACAGCACAAACACATACTGCAGTTTATCAAGTCATTCCCCAATTGATGGATATCCCCTCAATTTCCTTTTTTTTTTTTGCCTTGAGATGAGAACTGCTATGAATATTTGTTGTACATATAAATCATTTTCATTTTTTAAAAAAAACATTTTTTGGTATTCAAGACTAGTAGTGGTGTTGTTAGGTTAAAGGATATGCATGAATTTAGAGCCCTTTGGGCACTGATCATATCTTTTGATCATTTATCAATTGGGGCATGGCTCTTATTTTTTATAAAATTGATTCAGTTCCCTCTGTGTTTGAGAAATGAAGCTTCAAATGTTTTTTTTTTTTTTTATTAATTACTATTGCTATCTGTATTCCCATTATTCTCTCTCACCTTTCATTCTGTCCTTCCTCAAAAGTGTTTTGTACTAACCACTCCCTCACTCAATAACGCCCTCTTTTATCACCTACCCAACACCCAGCCCCCTCCCATAAAGTAAGATAGATTTCTGTACCCCAATTGAATATGTATGTTATTTCCTTTTTGAGCTGATTTTGATGACAGTAAGGTTCACTCACTCATCCTCTCCTCCTTTTTTCCCCCTCCACTATAAAAGCTTTTTCTTGATTCTTTTTATGGCAGATAATTTGCACCATTCCACTTCTCCCTTTTTCTTTCTCCCAGTACATTCCTTTCTCACCTCTTAATTTCAGCATTTTAAAAAAGATATTATCTTTTTATATTCAATTCACACTTGTGCCCTCTGTCTGTATATACTCCTTCTAACTGCCATAATAATGAGAAGCTCTAATTAGTTACAAATATCATCCTCTCATGTGAAGAAGTAAACAGATAAACCTTATTAAGTCCCTATCACTTTCCTGACTTCCTCCTTATGCTTCTTTAGAGTCCTATATTTGAAAATCAAATTTTCCATTCAGCTCTAGCCATTCTATCATGAATACTTGAAAATCTACTATTTCATTGAATGACCACTTTTTCTTCTGAAGGATTATACTCAGTTTTACTAGGTAAGTGATTCCTGGCTGTAATCCTAGCTTCATTGCTCTATAGAATATCATGCTTTAAGTCCTTTGGTCTATTAATATAGAAACTGCTTAAACATGTGCTATACTGACTGACTTCACTATATTTGAATTTTTTTTTTCTGGATGTTGGCAATATTTTCTTCTTGATCTGGGAGTTTCAGAATTTGGTTATAATATTCCTGGGAATTTTCATTTTGGGCTCTCTTTCAGGTGATGATTGGTGGATTCTTTCCATTTCTATTCCATTCTAGAATATGAGGATGGTTTTCCTTGATAATTCCTTGAAAAATGGTGTCCAGGATCTTTTTATTAGTATTATTATAATAACTTTTTATTGACAGAACCCATGCCAGGATAATTTTTTACAACATTATCCCTTGCACTCACTTCGTTCCTGTTTTTCCCCTCTCTCCCTTCACTCCCTCACCTAGATGCCAAGCAGTCCTATATATGTTGAATATGTCTCAGTATATCCTAGATACAATATATGTGTGCAGAACTGAACAGTTCTCTTGTTGCACAGGGAGAATTGGATTCAGAAGGTAAAAATAACCTGGGAAGAAAAACAAAAATGCAAGCAGTTTACATTCATTTCCCAGTGTTCTTTCTTTGGGTGTAGCTGCTTCTGTCCATCATTGATCAATTGAAACTGAGTTAGGTCTCTTTGTCAAATAAATCCACTTCCATCAGATTACATTTTCATATAGTATCGTTGTTGATGTATATAATGATCTCTTGGTTCTGCTCATTTCACTTAGCATCAATTCATGTAAGTCTTGCCAAGCCTCTCTGTATTCATCCTGCTGGTCATTTCTTACAGAACAATAATATTCCATAACATTCACATACCACAATTTACCCAACCATTCTCCAATTGATGGATATCCATTCATTTTCCAGTTTCTAGCCACTACAAACAGGGCTGCCACAAACATTTTGGCACATACAGGGCCCTTTCCCTTCTTTAGTATCTCTTTGGGGTATAAACCCCAAAGTACTGAAAGTTTCTAGACCTGTTGGCCCAGGAACACCAAGGATTAATCAGAAGGCCAGTGGAGAGGGTCTGTGGTAATGGAGGTGGGGGGGAGTTCAGTGTGCAATCCCAGTACAAGGCTGCATCTGCACAACCTAGCCCCAACCCCAGCAGCCCTAGCATCAGCAAAACAGGATTCTTGCTTTAGCATACTAGATTTTATAGCAACACTGGAGAGAAGATACTCCTAAAAGCTCCAGGGCAGAAAAGAGTGCTTATCGTCAAGTTCTTAGAAGATCCAGCAGTACTGCTGGATCAAAGGGTATGCACAGTTTGATAACTTTTTGGGCATAATTTCAGATTGCTCTCCAGAATGGTTGGATTCGGTCACAACTCCACCAACTCCATCAGTGTCCCAGTTTTCCCACACCCCCTCCAACATTCATCATTATTTTTTCCTATCATCTTAGCCAATCTGACAGGTGTGTAGTCATATCTCAGAGTTGTCTTAATTTGCATTACTCTGATCAATAGTGATTTGGAACATTCTTTCATATGAGTGGTAATAGTTTCAATTTCATCATCTGAAAATTGTCTATTCATATCCTTTGACCATTTATTGGAGAATGGCTTGATTTTTTATAAATTAGAGTCAATTCTCTATATATTTTGGAAATGAGACCTTTATCAGAACCTTTAACTGTGAAGATGTTTTCCCAATTTGTTGCTTCCCTTCTAATCTTGTTTGCATTGGTTTTGTTTGTACAAAGGCTTTTTAATTTGATATAATCAAAATTTTCTATTTTATGATCAGTAATGGTTTCTAGTTTATCTTTGGTCACAAATTTCTTCCTCCTCCACAAGTCTGAGAGATAAACTATCCTATGTTCGTCTAATTTATTTATAATCTCGTTCTTTATGCCTAAATCATGGGCCCATTTTGATCTTATCTTGGTATATGGTGTTAAGTGTGGGTCCATGCCTAATTTCTGCCATACTAATTCAGGATCTTTTTTTTTTTTTGATCATGACTTTCAGGTAGACCAATAATTTTTCAATTCTCTTCTGGATCTATTTTCCAGGTCAGTTGTTTCTCCAAAGAGATATTTCACATTTTTTTTTCTTTTTTGGTTTTCCTTTTGTGTATTTTGATTTCTCATAAAGTCTTTGGCTTCCATTTGCTCAATTCTATTTTTTTAAGAAATTATTTTCCTCAATGAGCTTTTGTATCTCCTTTCCCAATTGGTTATTTTGCCTTTTAAGGTATTCTTTTCATCATTAGCTTTTTGTATTTCTTTTTGTATCATTCTCAATTTTTTACCTATTTTTTCCTGTATTTCTCTTATTTGATTTTCAATATCTTTTGAGCTTTTTCATGGCCTGAGCCCAATTCTTATTTTTCTTGAAAGTTTCAGATGTAGAAGCTTTGACTTTGTTATCTTCTAAGTGTGTGTTTTTATCTTCCTTGTCACCATAATAACTTTCAATGGTCAGAAACTTTTGTTGCTGTTTCTCATTCTCCTAGCTATTACTTGCATTTTAATTCTTTGCTAAAGTAGGGCTGTGTTTCCAGGTTGGATGGTATATAGTCTCAAACTTCATAGGCTTTGTGTAGCTGTTTTCAGAGATCTTCTAAGAACTTGACGATAAGCACTCTTTTCTGCCCTGGAGCTTTTAGGAGTATCTTCTCTCCAGTGTTGCTATAAAATCTAGTATGCTAAAGCAAGAATCCTGTTTTGCTGATGCTAGGGCTGCTGGGGTTGGGGCTAGGTTGTGCAGATGCAGCCTTGTACTGGGATTGCACACTGAACTCCCCCCCACCTCCATTACCACAGACCCTCTCCACTGGCCTTCTGATTAATCCTTGGTGTTCCTGGGCCAACAGGTCTAGAAACTTTCAGTACTACTGCTGATTGAGTGGTCCCACTTCATTGATGCTGGGGTCCAGGCCAGGTCTGGAGCTGTGCTGGAATTGCATTCTGAGCTTTCACTCTGATTTCACAGACCTTTTCTGTTGATCTTCCTGGTTCCCTTTGGTGTCTCTGGGTTGAGAAGCACCAGTACTTCCACTGATTCAGAAATTGGACTGGGCCAGGCCTGGGGCTGGGCCCAGAGCTGCACTGGTATGGCTTAAATCAGGACTGCATACTGGAATCCCACCTTAGTGTCACAGAACTTTTCTGCTGACCTTCTAAGTTGCATTTGGCTGGAAAATGTTCAATTTCCTTTTGGGGTGTTCTGATGCTCTAAAATTTGTTGAGAGTCATTATTTAAAGGAATTGAAGTGAATTGGGGGAGAGGTTGGGCCAGTTCTTGCCTTTACTCCACCATCTTGATTCTATCTCCTCAACAATGATCTCTTAATTGCCAAACCCAATGGCTTCTTCTCAAACCTCATGCTTCTTGACTACTGAAGCATTTCACATCAATTTTTCTTGATTTTGCTCTTTCCTAGTTTTATTCCTTACCAGTCTGATTGCGAGTCTCTTTTGATGGATCACCATTCAGATCACACACACTCTTTGTGCATTTGCGTCTCAAAGGGTTCTAGGCCTCTTTCCCCCCTCTATTTTCTTATTTCATGATCTTACTTTATGATCATGGATTCAATTATTATTTCTAAGCATGTGAATTTATTTCATAGATCATGCAAAACGCAAACAACAGTTTTACTTCTTTAATAGCTCTAGCATCTTTCTTCAAATATTCATGATTCTTAAAGATTGATTAAAGAGTGATTCTAAAATAAAAAAAAGTCAAAGTTTCCATTTGTATAAACTGGTTGGTTGTTGTCCTTCATTCTTGAAGAGGACTAAAATGAAATCATTTTGTAGGAGTTGAGTTATAGGGTACCTGACTGCGGCTGATTAGACCAACATGAGCTCAGAATGTTCTGCCACACATGGAACATAAATAGTCCAAACGAACATTTGAGGTAGCTTCTCTAATTTTGCATATCTCATGTTATCTTTGGGCTAATTCAATTCTGTTTTGTTTGTTGAGCACAGTGCCTTCTCTGTCAAAGGCATGCCATGCTGAGTGATCCTGTGGCAATGTCTCCCATGTAATACAATCAATTCTAAAGTTCTTAAGAGATGCCTTGAGAGTCCTTCTTTCTCTTTTTCTGACCATCTTGTTAGCACTTGCCCAGCTTATTTCTGACTCCATTGAAATCCCATTACAAAGGCTAAATCATCACATATTAACATATCTACTCTGTTCTCCTGAGACTCAATTTGCATAACAAAGTGACTTAGAGACATTTTGAATTTGATTTCCTATAAACATATCCAACTCAATGTATCTAAAACAGACCATATTATCTTTCCCTCCAAATTCACTCCACTCCAAACTTTCTTGTTATTTAAAGGGATCCATCAACTTTCCAGTCATCTAGGTTTACAACCTCAATATAATCCTCAACTCCTCACACTGAGCCTATATAGCCAATCAGCTATCAAATCTTATCACTTCTATTTCCACAACATCTTTTAATACCCCACCCTCTTCCTCAACACATACAGTTACCATTCTATTTTAGGCTTTTCTCACTTTACTTGGATTTTTGAAATAGTCTTCCTTTTGGTGCCTTTCTTTTACTTCTCCCTCCCTCCAATTCCTCTTCCATACTTAAGTAATTTCCCTAAATTCCCATGCTATCAATCAACAAACATTCATTAAGTACCTAGATGTGTGCCAGGCTTGTCTTAAGCAATAAGTCTCAACAGTCTAACCATGTCACTCCTCTACTCAATACATTTTTTCAGCTGCCTAGGATTAAATATATACTTTTCTAATTGACACTTAAAGGTCTTCACAAACTGATCCCTTTCTATCTTTTCAGTTTTCTTTCATAGTATTTTCCTTCACATACTCTATGATCTGGATACACCTTCATTTGGCATATCCATGATTTCTTAGGGGCAGGGACTATCTCCCACCCTCCCCATATTTGCCTCTTGGGATCCCTGCTTTCTTTCAAGACTCAGCTCAACTGCTGCATTTGAATCTATCCTTTTATGATCCAACTTCTCCCAACTTCTAATATAGTTTCATCCCAAATGAATTTTCTTCATTTTATATTGTATATATGTACATATATCTATCCATTTATCATATTTCTACCTATCTCAATTATCTCACATTTATCTTTGTATTCCTATTCCTTATTAGGACATTGTTTGACACATGAGATACTTAATAAATCCTTGCCGATAACTTGATGTCAGAGTTTTCATATAAGTTATCAAAGCTTAAAATGGCACTAAGATGTTTGAGACATTTTGTATAGATAGGAGATTTCAATGAGCCCAACCTGTTATCATAATGAGTTGCATTCATTTACTAATTATGTAAGAAGTGGTGCTATACAGCCTCTTACAGTATTATAATAGTGTTTTGTTCTTGTTTGTTTTTTTCTAAACTCCAAAGATATTTTTTCTAAACTGTCTAAAATTTATAGTATTATTAACAGATTTAGTGAAACTCTTGATCATTTTAAAAAGGCAGTGTGCTATAGTGGAAAGAAGGAAGCCTGATACATTAAAAGAAAAGTTATGGGATTTAGAGCTAAAAATTATTATGGAAGTTATAGAATCATTGAATCTCAGAGTTCAGCTGAGATTGAAAGACCAGTAACTGCAAATTGTCAATAAGCAGAAATTCCCTCAATGATGTCTCTAACAAATGAATTAGCTTTGTCTGAAAAATCTCTTGTGGTAAGGAAGAACTCACTATTGCTTTATATAGTTCTAATTACTGGGATTTTTTTCCTTAACTTTATTTTTTGTTTTGTTTTGTTTCATTTTTTGTAATTCCCATCCACTACTCCTAATTCTGTCCTGTCAAGCCAAACAAAACAAGTGAAATTCCCCTCCTATGTGACAATTCTTTGCATACCTCACAATGTTCATGTGCTCACTGAGGTTCCTCTTGCTCAGGATAATACCCGCAATTCCATTACTTAATCTAGTCTAACGTCCTCACTTTGCAGATGAAGAAATTTAGTCTCAATGAGGTTGAGTAACTGCTGACCTAAAAATCACACCTGTGCTCACCAGTTGTGTAGACATCTCAGGATGTCACTGAATTATAGAAAGCATCTAAGAAATCATTTTTTTCCCCTCTTCATCCCATTTACTTTCATTGTATCTTTCCTGAAGTTTGAAGTCCAAAGATGCTAAATGATTTAAATTCACAGAAATTATAAATACAATTCTCTGTATGTTGTTTCTTTATCTGTGAATTAAGAATATCCTGCCTACCATAAAGTTGTCATAAGAATATTATGTGTAATGCAAATAAAATAACATATATAAAGTCTCTTTGTAAACTATAAAATGTTGTATAAATATTTTACTTTCATAATTCCATGGATCTTTGATCTCACTGATGTAGGTGCTCTTTCCAAACATTTGTAATACTTTAGGCAAGATTATGTCTTAGTCACTCACAGGCTTTAAATTAAATGTTAAAAGTACTTTGAACCGGAATGAGTTGCACAAGAATACAAGAATCTTGTTCAGTTAGGATGAGGAAACTTGTCCACACCCAGGGATCATGTATAAACTATCAGATCAGTTGAGAAGGAAAGGAATTCCAAAAATTGGTATAAGCCAAAAAATGGAGTATATTTTTATGAGAAGCAACTGTTAATGGGTGAAGGAGGAGGCACTGACTTGACCTTATCCAGCAGGTCAGTTGAGAAGCAAAGGAATTCCAGAAATTGGTATAAACCAAAAATTGGAGTTCATTTCTCTAAGAAGCAACTGTTAATGGGTGAAGGAGGAGGCATTGACCTGACCTTATCCAGTTTTTCTTCTTGTTCTCTATACTTTAGCCAGAGGAAGTCTTTGCAAGCTTCAAAGATTTTGGAAGATTTTAGATTTCCTGTACACTTATTGGTCTTTCAGTGGTGTGCTTTCATCAGGTATAAATCAAAAGCCAAGGACAAAAGGATATAGATTTGCCATGCTTAAAGAAAAATTCATAAGTACTCTACATTTTGTTAATTAAAAAAAAAAAGGCTTCCAGCAACTAGGAGCTTTGAGATACCTCTTTGTCACATCATATTTCCACACTTGAGCTCATTTTTCTTTGGAATCTATGTACTTGTAAGAGAATGTGTAACAGAAAACTGAAGAAATACTTTGTACCACATATTTTTCTTTATCACCTTAGTAAATTCCTTTCTCTAAATAATAATACTAAATAATAATAATAATAAATGTGTGTATATAAATATATCCATATCTATATATTATATATATGACACTATAAAGTTTACTTTATAGATACATATGATCTTACTAGATCCAAAGCTACTTAAGGTTGGGAGACTAAATTGATTCTCAACTAATAGTACTACAGAAAAACAAAATGATGGGGCTCAAGCAGTGGTACCTGTAACTTCTTTACTGAGTAATGTAGCTAAGCTCTGGATATCTGGAAATATTAGTGAGCATGGACTCATTAAAGATCTTCCTAGCTAATATGGGCTTGCACAAAGATTCAGATCAAAATATATCCATGCCTTCATATCCTATGCATTTTTGTCCATGTATCAAAAACAAGTTATTATAATTCTTGTCTTTATCTTTCTGAAACAAAAGATGGTACTTTTTCTATCATTTTTATAATAATTATTGTTGTTTGACTGCAAAGAAGATCAATGATACCAAGATACTGGGGTCAAGGTTCAATATTTTCAACTGTTGCTGATCTATTAAATATGAGCTCCAAAGACTATCAGAGGTTGGGCAAAAATAGTTGGTGTGAACATTTGGGATGGAGATGTTACCTGAATGTCAAATGTACATTTACCTAAAAGACTAATTTACAGAGAACTTACTCAAGGCAAATATTTATAAGGAGGTCAGAAGAAGTGATACAAAGACAGTCTCAAGCTCTCTCTGAAAAATTGTAATATTAATTGTAAGACATGGGAGATGCCAACACAGGATCACTTACCATGGCATACTCTCATCAAGGAAGGCACTGTACTCTATGAGCTAACCAGAATCACAGTAGCATAAAATAAATATTAGATGTGTATATTCTTATGATGAAGGGATTGACAAATGGCCAAAGTCTTATTTCTATCTATCCTCTTAAGATTTAAGTACATTCATGTTTTAGGATTCTTTTTGGCTTTAGGTAATCTGACTTGATGAGTATCTGGGCATTAATCTCTGTATAAGATTAGATATCAAATAATAGTCTAGCAGACAATCCATAAAATGTGATATATTTTATACTGATATTTTGATATTTATATTGATATATTGATATACAATTATCACAATTGTATCCAAGGGATAAATTTTAGTCAAGAAATTTTGGAAGATTTTTTAGGGGAAAAACTAAATGCATAGTTCAACAACAAAGTTCTGCATGGAATTGGAAATATGTAAATTTAGCATTTAGTTATAGAATCAAAGTAATCTTAAAAAAGAAGACAACTCAAAATGTTATCAGAGCATAGGAAATGGCAATCATTTCCTTCTCCCTTAGAGGAGAGAGCTATTTCTTAATAACTTCACACAAAAGAACAAGAAACCTTTTGGAAAGTGATGGATATCTTACAACCATGAGATTTTTCTTGTGGAATAAAAATAAAGTGACCTCAAATTCATTTAAAGGCCTTTCCACACTTCATTAAAAACAAAGGTTTTTTTAATTGAAATTTAGCCTCAAATAGGATTTGAAAAGGGAGGAAATAATTATAAAATTCTCACCCAAATATATTTTAACAGATTCTGAGCAAAACAATTCAGAGATAATGCCTGGATAATTGAAACACACTGAAATATCTCTACCAAATCCAACCCTGGAGTCTAGGGATGACCTCTTCATCTCACTCTCTGCTACCTCTAACTTCCTACTGAACCCTAATCCCAATCAATCATTTACACAGGTTCACATTCATAAAATTTAGAAGCACTAGAGTCAGAATGACCTTTATTTGAGAAATGCATCTTTAGTACTATATAAAAATGTCATTCTGTGTGTTCTTAACATTCTACATTACCTTAAATAAAAGCAACCCATGGGGTCTCATGTGTATAATAAAGAAGAACAGAAGAGGCCTTTGAGGAAAATTCCATTTCTTTGTTTTGAGGCTTCAGACATTAAAAGTGAATTCAAAGCAAGTGTGTAGTTTTATTCTCTGGTTTGTTTATAGTGATAGAAGTTGTTAATCTTCTTAAAAAATTAACTACAATAGGTGCTTTAAGTTAAACTCAATATGCACATTATGTTTCATACCTTACCTTTTTATATAAATATTGTGATCATCCATAGTGTTGCCATTTTGAAATACTGATAGTCATCCAATCCTCCTTTTTCATATTTCTCAAGGAAAAATTTGAGAACAAAATTTTCTTGTTCTCATTTTGATTAGCTTGCACAATTTAAGGAAATAAAGTATCACAATAAACATCCAACATCTCACTGTATTATAAAATTCTCTCAAATTTTCTTACCTGTTTTAAAATGGTAAAAAAAAAAAAAAAATCCTTTAAAAAAGTAATAAAAATTGGACCTACAATGTTAGTATGTGTAGGTTGTGGAACTTCAACCCAGGTTGTCCTAACAGAAATCTGCTCAACATGTGTTAGACCACTTTGCTTTTCATTTTTCAAAGGAACCAGAAAACACACACACACACACACACACACACATCAAACAGGACTTTTACTATTACTATAATACACACCAGTTTTCTAAATGCTAGCAGGATAGGAAAAATAAATTTAGTTTCCTTCATATTTATCCTTTATGTCTGAAGTAACTGCTGTTTCTCAACATTAAAAGTAATGAGGAAATCAAAACAATTCTCTACTTACCATCCCAAGATCATGATAGAAAAATTTGGTGTAGGAGAGGTCCACTGGACTTGAAATAATTTTTTAAGGATAATTATGTCTTTTACTAGGAATCCAAACCAATGTTATGGCTACAGATGTACATAACTGGCCAAAGATATTGCCATTTATGCCTTTCTAATAAGTTTATGGATATACTACACAAAAAGCTGCAGTTTTTGTTGTTGTTTTCAGAAACTGTTAATTTTATCACATAGTAAATTTTGTCAACAAAACTTAGAATAAAGCAAGATTGGACAGCTCAAAGAATGACTATTGTATCTAGCTAAAGACTGACACTGATGTGTCATTTGTAATAGATACTTCTGTCATGATTGTTTCAGGTTGCAAATTAAACCATCATACAATTTTTATAAAAATCTTTTTACAACAAACTCTCCAAAATCGACTTCATATTTCTATGATATTATCAGTTCTGGGGCCTTTATTACTAAATCAAGATGACTAGCAATGGCAAAACAGATGACTTTGGTGACTGGTGTCTTCAATGTCTGACCAAACTCTTCACATCAGTTATCCTCATCCTGTTTAAGCCCTTACACCAAGATGGTGTTACTGTACTGTGGCTATTGCACATACTATAGCTTTTTTGGAGGCACTGTAGAGTTGGGTGAAAGATGGACACAAAAGATTGATAAGCAGACCCACAAAGCATTCAGCAAGCCCTCACACCAGCACCGTTATACAAATATAAAAAAGGAAAAAAAATAAATACTTTAGGGATTTATAGTCTATCTAAGGAGACCTTTATGTAGAAAATATAAAATATTTGGGAGTGTAACTACCAAGACAAACACAGGAATTGTATGAGCACAATTACAAAACACTTTTCACACAAATTGTCAAATCTAAACAATTGGGAAAATATCAATTGAGTAGGCCAAGATAATATAAAAAAATGACAATTCCAACTTAATTAATTTACTTGTTTAATGCCATACCCATTAAACTGCCAAAATTATTTTTATACAACTTGGGAAAAATAAGAACAAAATCAATCAGGAAGAACAAAAGGTCAATAATATAAAAAGAATTAATGGAAAAATGCACAATAAGTTGACCCTCCTATACTAGAACCAAAAAACTGTATTATAAAGTGGAAGTTATTCAATCCATTTGATATTGGCTAAGAAATAGAATGGAAAGTCAGTGGAATAGATTAGGTACAAAAACAGTTTGATGAATCCATAGACATTAGCTTCTGGGATAAGAAATCACATTTTGACAAAAATTTCTGGGAAAACTACAAAATAGTATGGCAAAAACTAGGTATAGATCAATACCTCACACCCTTTTGGGGAATGGGACAACAAGTTGTAGTATATGAATGTAATAGAATAGTATTTTTTTTGTAAATGTATACATATTTATAGAGTTATCTTGCTATATAAGAAAAATCAGATCAAGAAGGAAGAAAAAGAAAAACTAAGAAAGAAAACAAAATGCAAGCAAATAACAGAAAGAGTGAGAATGCTATGTTGTGTTCTATACTCTGTGCCCATAATTCTCTCTCTGGGTATAGATGGCTCTCTTCATCACTGCACAAGTGGAACTGGTTTGAATCATTTCAATATTGAAGAGAGAGCCACATCCATCAGAATTGATCATCATATAGTCTTATTGTTGTGACGCATAATGATCTCCTACTTCTGCTCATTTCACTTGCATCAGTTGATATAGGTCTCTCCAAGCCTCTCTGAAATCATTCTGCTGGTCCTTTCTTACAGAATAATAGAATTCCATAGCATTCATACACCATAATTTATTCAGCCATTCTCCAATTAATGAGCATCCACTCAGTTTCCAGTTTCTAGCCACTACAAAAAGGGCTGACGCAAACATTTGTGCACATGTGGGTCCCTTTCGCTCCTTTAGGATCTCTTTGGGATGTAATCCTAGTAAAAACATTGCTGAATCAAAGGGTATGCACAGTTTGATAACTTTTTGAACATAGTTCCAAAGCTTGCCAGAAAGATTGAATCCATTGACAATTCCACCAACAATGTATCAGTGTCCCAGTTTTCCCACATCCACTCCAACATTAGTCATTATCTTTTCCTGTCATCTTAGACAATCTGATAGGTGTGTAGTGGTATGTCAGAGCTGTCTTAATTTGCATTTCTCTGATCAATTTGGAACACCTTTTCTCTGATCAATTTGGAACACCTTTTCATATGACTAGACATAGTTTCAATTTCTTCATCTGAAAATTGTCTGCTCATATCCCTTGACCATTTATCAAGTGGAGAATGGCTTGAACTATTAAAAATTTAAGTCAATTCTCTATATATTTTGGAAATGAGGCCTTTATCAGAACCTTTGAATGTAAAAATGTTTTCCCAGGTTTTTGCTTCCCTTCTAATCTTGTCTGCATTTGTTTTATTTATACAAAACTGTTTTAACTTAATATAATCAAAATTACCTATTTTATGATCAATAATGATCTCTAGTTTTTCTTTGGTGACAAATTCGTTCCTCCTCCACAAATCTGAGAGGTAAACTGACCTATGTTATTCTATTTGTGTATAGTATCATTCTTTATGCCTAAATCATGAACCCATTTCAACCTTATCTTGTTATAGTGTTAGGTGTGAGTCTATGTCTACTTTCTGCCATACTAGTTTCCAATTTTCCCAGCAATTTTTGTCAAATAGTGAATTCTTATCCTAAAAGGTGGGGCCTTTGGGTATGTCAAATACTAGATTGTTATAGTCATTAACTATTTTGTTCTGTGAATCTAACCTATTCTACTGATTGAATAGTAATGGTAATAGTAGGCAACCTTGTTTCATTCCTGATTGTATTGGGAATGGTTCCAGTTTATCACCATTACAAATGATGCTTGCTGATAATTTTGAGTAGATGCTACTGACTATTTTAAGGAAAAGTCCATTTATTCCTGTACTCTCTAGTGTTTTTAATAGAAATGGATGTTGGATTTTATCAAATGCTTTTTCTGCATCTACTGAGATAATCATATGTTTTTTGTTAATTTGGTTATTGATATAGTCAATTATGCTAATAGTTTTCCCAATATCGAGCTAGCCCTGCACTCCTGGTATAAATCCTACTTGGTCATGGTGTATTAGCCTGGAGATGATTAACTATCTAATATTTTTTTAAGATTTTTTTATCAATATTCATTATGGAGATTGGTCTATAATTTTCTTTCTCTGTTTTTATCCTTCTTGGTTTAGGTTATCATTACTATGTGTGTGTCATAAAAAGAATTTGGTAGGAGTCCTTCATTCTCTATTTTTTTAGACAGTTTATATAGTATTAGAGTTAATTGTTCTTTAAATGTTTGGTAGAATTCACATGTAAATCCATCTGGTCCTGGAGATCTTTTTTTAAGGAGTTGATTAAGAGCTTGGTCTATTTCTTTTTCTAAAATGGGACTATTTAACTAACTTAGTTCCTCTTCTGTTAATCTGGACAATCTATATTTTTGTAGGTATTCCTCCATTTCACTTATGTTATCAAATCTATTGGCATAAAGTTGGGCAAAGTAAATCCTCATAATTGCACTAGTTTCCTCTTCATTGGTGGATTCTCCCTTTTCATTTTTGAGACTAACAATTTGATTTTCCTCTTTCCTTTGTTTAATCACATTAACTAAAGGTTTATCTATTTTGTTGGTTTTTCATAAAAACAACTCTTATTTTTATTTATTAATTCAATAGTTTTTTAGTTTCAAGTTTATTGATTTCTCCTTTTATTTTTAGAATTTCAAGTGTGGGATTTGATCGGGAGTTTTTTATTTACTCTTTTAGCTTTTGTAGTTGTAAGCTCAGTTCATTGATCTTTTCTTTCTCTATTTTATGCAAGTAAGCCTCTAGAAATATAAAATTTCCCCTTTTTACCACTTTGGCTGCATCCCACAAATTTTGGTATGTTGTCTCATTATTGTCATTCTCTTGATTGAAATTATTGATTGTGTCTATGATTTGCTGTTTCACTCGTTCATTCTTTAGGATGAGATTGTTTAGTTTCTAATTTCTTTTTGGTGTATTTTCCCCTGGCCTTTTATTGCATGTAATTTTTATGCATCATGATCTGAAAAAAAAATGGGGTTACTATTTCTTTCTTTCTGCATTTGTTTTTGAAGTCTTTATGTTCTAATATATGGTCAATTTTTGTATAGGTTCCATGAACTGCCAAGAAGAAAGTATACTCCATTCTGTCTCATTCAATTTTCTCCAAAGATCTATCATATCTAATTTTTCTAGTATTCTATTTAACTCTTTACTTTTTTCTTATATATTTTGTGGTTTGATTTATCTAGTTCTGAGAGAGTAAGGTTGGGATCTGCCACTATTATAGTTTTGCTGTCTATTTCTTCTTGCAACTCTCAACTTCTCCTTTAGGAATTTAGATCCTACACCACTTGGTGCATATATGTTTAATATTGATATTGCTTCATTATCTAGGGTATCCTTTAGTAATATGTAGTTTCCTTCCTTATCTCTTTTAATTAGAACATGTTTTTCTTTTGCCTAATCTGAGATCAGGATGGCTACTCCTGCCTTTTTTTTTTTTTTAACTTCACCTGAAGTATAATAGATTCTGCTCCAGCCTTTTACCTTTATTTTGTATGTATCACTCTGCTTTAAATGTATTCCTTATAAACTACATGTTATAGGATTCTGGCTTTTAATTCAGTCTGCTATCCACTTACGTTTTATGGGAGAATTCAGCCCATTCACCTTCACAGTTAAAATTACTAATTCTGTATTTCCTGCCATTTTATTAGCCCCAAATTATACTTTTCTCTTTTATTTTCCCATTTCCCTCCTCCCAGTATTTTACTTATGAGCACTACTTGACTCAAGCAGTCCTCTCTCTTTAGAGACTCTCCCCCTTTCTTATACCTTTCCCTTACTATTTCTCTTTTCCCTTCTATTTAGCCTACCCCCTTCCCTTTTCTCCTTTCTCCTCCAACTTTTTTTATAAGATGAGAGATGTTTCTCAGTGAAATCAAATATATCTAATATTCTTTATTTGGACTAAATCTGATGAGAATAAGATTCACACAATATCTGTCACCCTCCCATCTTTTCCTCAGTTATATGTTTTCTTTGCTTCTTCCTGAAATGTAATTTCCCTTATTTTACCTCCACTTTTCCCTTTTTATTTTTTACAGTACCCTTTCCATATCTAGTTTCTTTTTTATGATATAACAGTAAAATTAGATTATACATGTACCCATAACAGAAATACAATTCTCAAGAGTTTTTTTTTTCTTTTTACCTTTTTTATGCTTCTCTTGAATTCTATATTTGAAGGTCAAATTTTTTGTTTATCTCTGGTCCTTTCATCGAAAATAAGGAATTCACCAGTATCAGAATTTACCAGTATCACTGAAGGCCCATCTTCTTTCCTGATAGAAAATGCTCATTTTAGCAGGATAATTTATGTTTGACTGCATTCCAAGTTCCTTCACCAGATTCCAGATCCTTTGATCCTTTAAAGTGGAAGCTTCTAGGTCCTGAGTAATCCTTATTGTGGCTCCTCAGTATTTGAATTGTTTCTTTCTGGCTGCTTTTAATATTTTTAATTTAGGCAAATAGTTCTCAAATTTAACCACAATATTCCTTGGGGTTTTAATTTTGGGATATCTTTTAGGAGACATTCGGTAAATTCTTTCAATGGTCATTTTACCTTCTGATTCTATGATATCCGGGGAGTTCTCTTTGATGATTTCCTGAAAGATAATGTCTAGGCTCCTTTTTTCATCATGTAGTTCAGGGAGTCCGATAATCCTTAGATCTATTTTCCAGGTCAGTTGTTTTCCCAATTAGGCATTTTACTTTTTTTCTATTTTTCTTCTTCTTCTTCTTCTTCTTCTTCTTCTTCTTCTTCTTCTTCTTCTTCTTCTTCTTCTTTGGGGGGGGTTTGCTTGACTTATTCTTGTTGTCTCATTGAGTCATTCATTTCCATTTGTTCAATTCAGAATTTTAGTAAATTATTTTCTTCATTTACTTTTTTTATTTCGTTTTGTATTTGTCCAATTGAATTTTTAAGTGAGTTGTTTTGTTCTATGTTTTGTTCTAATTTTTTTCCTAGTTGCAAGCTGGAAGTTTACACAACAGCATTTTAATATGTCAATGAAAGTACTTAATCTTCCTCTTTCCCTTTCCTCTTGCCGTTAGACTCCAAAAACTCTGGAGAAGAGAATAATGTTGATGACTTTCACAGTGATGTCTGCACATCTCTGACTCACTTCAATCCAATTCACTTACAAATCAGGATATCACCCTCATGATGTCTTTGAGCCTCATTGGTCCTCTTGGAGAATGAAAGATGAACAACTCCTCTCACAAAAGACCATATTCATGAATATTTGTTGAGTACCCACTTTGGTAAAATGCTATGAAAGATATTCCTAGCAAGATGTTTTATAAGAAGATTTCAGTGATAGAGGCAAATATCTTGAAAATATCATATATGCCATAAAGGAAAACTATATGTTCCAATTTTCATTATATTTAGGAACCTGGATTAAAAATTCCCATGGTAGTGGTTTATTTGGCCCAGTAAAAACAAGAATATCACAGGATATACAATGAGCTGAAAACTCACATCCACATGAAGATGAATTATATGTTATGTGCATATTGGGTTATTTATATTTATCTACATAATATGTAGATTCCTCATATCATGCATATTTTCTAAAATGTACAAAGCATTGTGATATGTTTATATATATGGAAAAGTAAGGGAGACATAAGTGAATCAAATAACAGATAGCAATGATCACCTAAAAGAATGAAAATTAAAATAACAAATTATAAATTTGGAAATGAACAGAAAGCCTTTTTAATCTTTCAGAAACAGACATTTTAAAAATGCTTTCAAAGCAAAGATAAGTTATTCTTTAGTGATTTTAAGAAAACTAAGCTGCATGTAAAGATATTCAGCTAAATTTTCTTTTAATTCTATAGTGATTAGCTGAAAGTATTGGAATTCCATGTTACAGAAAATTTAAAAAAAAAAGCCAGATTTGCAATTAGCTTGCAGTTTTGATCCCAAATTTCACAAAATGAACATGTTATTATAATGTCTCATGAAATCTCCTCAAATTAATTCATTTCAAAGAAGATATTGTACTCTTCTATTGGAAGAAAGTCCAACATGTTCCCAAACTCTTCAATTCCTTTGCTCACTTAATTAAACTTTTATTGAATTTGACTAATTAGTGGATCACCTTATATGTCAGGGATTCTCTGTGCTAGAGAATTTATAATGTGGGTGATTTTAATTTAATCAACTAGCAAGAAACATAAATCAACTCACAAATAACATTAGACATCTAAGGTTTGGAATGCTTTCCTACATGACAGACAATTTAATAGAATTCAATCTTCTATCAGGTGACAAATAATAAATAAATATAAAATTCTGACCCACACAACAATAGCATAGCAACAAATATCATAGCCTGGCAACAGTAATAACAACATACAAAGAAAAAAAAATAAGTCCTTAAGATAAATATTTTTCAATACATCAATTTTAGAATATTTTCTAACTATGAGATCAGTTTTTAGTATAAGAAACTTGAAAACATGATTATTTTGAAAACTTCATATCTTCAAAGTTTGAAGATAAATACAAAATAAGAGTAAATCTATATTCCTTTCTATGTTTATAATAACATTACACTATCTGAAAGTGACTAAAATGTTCTCAGTGCCTTATTACATTGATGGGATACATTATTATTAATCAATCCTGAGTATCCATAATCTTTTTGCCAAAGCCACGCCTTAAAAGGGATTTTCAGTCTTTCAGCTCTAGTTCAAGAATTTATTAAATGATACCTTGGGAAATTAAGAGCTCAGATAGGTAAAGACATGAATTAATACATAATTTGAAAACAGTAGGCGAGTGTTTCTATATTGGTTTGGGAGAGTGTAATAATTTATCTAACTCAGGTCAATATTAAGAAAAAACTAGAAAATTTCAGCAGATCATCTAATTTTCTAAAAGAATCATAACATATTTCAGGAATTTATCTTAATACATTATTTTACTTCTACTAATTATGTAAAACAGCTAAGGTTCTATGAATTCAAGAAAATGATCTGTTTTTTAAATATGCTGTTGAAGTGTGCCATAGAAGACTTGTTAGAATGGGTTATAGCAACCAACAAGCCATTCAGCACTGAGTAAGGAGGTTTTTTGTGTTCTGTTTTTATGGAAGCAGGGGGAAAGAACACCAGAAGAATGGTATATCTCCTGACTTTTACAATTAGAGAGAATTTGTAATGATAATATTAGTCTTGCTTCATTTTATTTCTTAAATGTTTCAAAGAATTTTATTTTTAAAAATGTAGTGTTTAGGTAATTCCTGCAGAGATCAATGAATGCTAGAATGCTATACTGAAGTATTTTGATAATTAGATATGCTTTAGAATTAATTTGTTTTTTTTAAGTTTTACATATTTAATGTTGACCTCAAATTTTGTTGATACAACAGCTTTTTGTGGAGCATTTGTGTTTGCATGAGTGAATGTATATGAGTGAATGCATGTCTGCATGTCTCTGTGTAAATGGGAGAAGACAAGCTTTTGAGTTAGAAAAAACTAGACTCAAATACTATCTCTGATACTTGCTGTGTGATATAAGAAAATCATTTAAACTTTGTAAGTTCAGTTTTCCCATCTAAAAATAGTATCAAATGCAAAAATGAATACAAGGAATTCTTTTGTTAAATTGAGTGTTATATAAGATCAGCTATTATCATTTTAATTATTATTTTTTCACTCCAATGAAAGAATTGGGTGGTGGAGGGGAAGAGTAGGGAAAGGTATTTATGAAATTCATCATCTAGTAATAGATAGAAAGATGTTTAGTGGGTCTGAATCCTTCTATATATGAGATTTTCAGCTGACAGTAAAGAATAAAGATCTATGTGTCATGATTAATTCCAAGGAAATTGTGATGATGGCATAATTCCTGACTCTTTATTCTCCTACATCTCCTATATCAAGCCAGTTGCCAAGTCTTGACATCTCTATCTCCAAATATCTTTGTTTTTATTCTCCCACCACCTTATTTCAGTCTTACAACATCTCTTTTCCTTAAGTGCAAATCTTACCTATATTCTTCCTTTACTGAATCACTTTTTTGGTTCTCTATTGACTTGTGTATATGTATATAAATGTATAAGAAACCATATCTGCATGTGTACTTGTGTGTGTGTGTGTGTACATATATATATATATATATATATATATATATATATATGGGCATGCACACAAATATATACATATGTTCCATTCCCCATCTCAGTCTCTTTTTTTAAAAAGAAATTCAAGTATTACCTTTGATATGAAGCCTTTTTTCACCTCCCCAGGTGCTAGTCTCCTCCCTTCCTTGCAGTTAACTATTTTTTTGTTTTTTTGTATTTATTTTATATATACTTAAATTTGTACATGTTGTTTGGGTAAAATGTAAACTCCTCAGGTATTTGGTTTGGTTTATTTTTTCTGTTTATTGTCCCAACAAAATCTCTGGGCCATAACAGGAGCTTAATATAATTATTAAGATTAATAATAATAAGATTATTAATGGATTGATAGTTCTTGTTTGTGTTTTGAAGTAGTAATCACACCTTTTGGTGGACATCATTTAGTATTAGTTTTCATATCCTCTTTTTTTAGGCTTGCAAAGTATATATTATTCATGATATCATTTGATTATTAGCAACCCCCCCCATATAATTTTTTTTTATTTACAAAACATATGCATGGATAATTTTTCAACACTGACCCTTGCAAAACCTTCTGTTCCAAATTTCCCCCTCCTTACTCCCATCCTCTCCCCTAGATGGTAGGTATTCCAGTCCATGTTAAAATATATGTTAAATCCAATATATATATATATATATATATATATATATATATATATATATACATATCATAGAGTTACCCTGATGCACAAGAAGAATCGGATCTAGAAAGAAAAAAAAAAAACCTGACAAGGTTTGCAAGCAAACAACAATAGAAAGAGTGAAAATACTATGTTGTTGTCCACACTCATTTCCCACAGTCCTCTCCCTCGGTGCAGATAGTTCTCTTCATTACTGAACAATTGGAACTGGTCTGAATCAATTCATTGTTGTAGAGAGCCATGTCCAACAGAAATTATCACCATATAGTCTTGTTGTCATGTACAATGATCACCAGGTTCTGCTCATTTCACTTAGTATCAGTTCATGTAAGTCTCTCCAGGCCTCTCTGAAATCATTCTGTTGGTTATTTTTTACAGAACATTCATATACCATAATTTATTCAGCCATTCTTCAATTGATGGACATTCATTCAGTTTCCAGTTTCTATCCACTACAAAAAGGGCTGTCACAAACATTTTTTGCATGTGTGAATCCCTTTGCTTCCTTTAAGATCTCTTTGGGGTATAAGCCCAGTAGTAACACTGCTGGGTCAAAGGATATGCACAGTTTGATAACTTTTTGAGCATAGTTCCAAATTGCTCTCCAAAATGGTTGGATCCATTGACAAATCCCAACAATGTATCAGTGTCCCAGTTTTTCCACATCTACTCCAACATTACTCATTATCTTTTCCTGTCATTTTAGCCAATCTGATAGGTGTGTAGTGATATCTCAGAGTTTTCTTAATTTGCATTTCTTTGATCAATAGTGATTTGGAGCACCTTTTCATATAACTATAAATAGTTTCAATTTCTTCATTTGAAAATTGTCTGTTCATAATCTTTGACTATTTATTAATTTGAGAATGGCTTGAACTATTATAAATTTGAGTCAATTCTCTACATATTTTGGAAATGAGGCCTTTATCAGAACCTTTGAATGTAAAAGTGTCTTCTCAGTTTATTGCTTCCCTTCTAATCTTGTCTGAATTAGTTTTATTTGTACAAAAACCTTTTTAACTTAATATAATCAAAATTATCTATTTTGTGATCAATAATAATCTCTAGTTCTTCTCTGGTCACAAATCCCTTCCTCCTCCATAGGTCTGAGAAGTAAGTTATCCTATGTTCTTCTAATTTATTTATAATATTATTATTTATGCCTATATCATGAACCCATTTGACCTTATTTTAGTATATGGTAGTACTAGGGTTCTCTAAGTATACCATCATATCATCTGCAAAGAGTGATAATTTGGTTCCCTCATTATCTACTCTAATTCATTTAATCTCTTTTTCTTCTCTTATTGCCAAGGCTAGCATTTCTAATACAATATTGAATAGCATTGGTGACAGTGGGCAACCTTGTTTTACCCCTGATCTTATTGGGAATGGTTCCAGTTTATACCCATTACATATGTCGCTTACTGATGGTTTTAAATAGATGTTACTTACAATTTTAAGGAAAAGTCTATTTTTTCCTATACTCTCTAGTGTTTTTAATAGGAATGGATGTTGGATTTTATCAAATGCTTTTTCTGCATCTATTGAGATAATCATATGGTTTTTGTTAATTTGGTTATTGATATAGTCAATTATGCTAATAGTTTTCCCAATATTGAACCAGTCCTGCATTCCTGGTATAAATCCTACTTGGTCATGATATATTATCCTAGGATTGATTTTCTGTAATCTTTTTGCTAATATTACATTTAAGATTTTTGCATCAATATTCATTATGAAGATTGGTCTATAGTTTTCTTTCTCTGTTTTTATCCTGCCTAGTTTAAGTGTAAGTAATATGTCTGTGTCATAAAACGAATTTGGTAGGAGTCCTATTTTTTCAGATAATTTATATAGCATTGGAATTAATGTTTTTTAAATGTTTGGTAGAATTCACATGTAAATCCATCTGGTCCTGGGGATTTTTTCTTTGGGAGTTGATTAATAGCTTGTTCTATGCCTTTTTCTGAAATAGAACTATTTAAGCAATTTATTTCATTCTCTGTTAATCTGGGTGATCTATATTTTTGTAAGTATTCCTCCATTTCACTTAATTTATCAAATTTTTTGGCATAAAGTGGGGCAAAGTAACTCCTAATTATTGCTCTAATTTCCTCTTCATTGGTGTAAAGTTCTCCTTTTTCATTTTTAAGGCTAACAATTTGATTTTCCTCTTTCCTTTGTCTAATCAAATTTACTAGAAGTTTATCTATTTTGTTGATTTTTTCATAAAGCCAAATCTTAGTTTTATTTATTAATTCAATATTTTTTTAGTTTCAATTTTATTAATCTCACCTTTTATTTTTAGAATTTCAAGTTTGGTATTTAATTGGGGGGTTTTAATTTGCTCTTTTTCTGGCTTTTTTAGTTGTAAGCCCAATTCATTGATCTTGTTTTTCTCTATTTTATGCAAGTAAGCATATAGAGATATAAAATATCCCCTTATTACAGCTTAGGATGCATTCCATGAATTTTGATATGTAGTCTCATTATTGTCATTCTCTTGGATGAAACTATTAATTGAGTCGATGTTTCACTGTTTCACTCATTCATTCTTTAGGATGAGATTGTTTAGTTTCCAATTACTTTTTGGTCTATTTTCTGCTTTTTTTTTTTTTTTTATTGAATGTAATTTTTATTGTATCGCAATCTGAAAAATTGCGTTTACTATTTCTTTCTTTCTGCATTTGATTTTGAGGTCTTTACGTCCTAATATATGGTCAATTTTTGAGTAAGTTTCCATGAACTGCTGAGTAGAAAATATGTACTCTTTTCTGTCTCCATTCAATTTTCTCCGAAGATCTATCATACCTACTTTTTCTAGTATTCTACTTAATTCTTTAACTTCTTTCTTATTTATTTTGTTGTTTGATTTATCTATTTCTGAGAGAGCAAGGTTGAGATCTCCCACTATTATAATTTTGCTGTCTTCTTGTAGCTCTCTTAACTTCTCCTTTAGGAATTTCCATTCTATACCACTTTGTGCATATATATATTTAGTATAGATACTGTTTCATTATCTATGGTAGTCTTTAGTAAGATACAGGTTCCTTCCTTATCTCTTTTAATTAGATCAATTTTTGCTTTTGCTTGATCTGAGATCAGGATGCTTACCCCTGCTTTTTTTTTTTTTTTTTAACTTTACCTGAAGCATAATAGATTCTGCTTCAGCCTTTTATCTTTACTCTGTATATATCACTCTGCTTTAAATGTATTTCTTGTACACAACATATTGTGGGATTCTGGCTTTTAATCCAGTCTGCTATCCACTTATGTTTTATGGGAGAGTTCACCCCATTCACCTTCACGGTTAAAACTACTAATTCTGTTTTTCCTGCCATCTTATTATCCCCAGATTATACTTTTCCTTTTCCTTTTCCTCTTTCCCTCCTCCCCAGTATTTAACTTATGAGCACCACTTGTCTCAAGCAGCCCTCCCCCTTTAGAATCCCTCTCTCTTTCTTATACCTTTCCTCTACTATTTCTGTATTCCCTTCTATTTAGCCTATCCCTTCCCTTTGTGCCTTTCCCCTCCCTATTTTCAATAAGGTGAGAGAAGTTTCTCTGTAAACCAAATATGTCTAATATTTTCTCTTTGAGCCAAATTTGATGAGAGTAAGATTCACACAATGTTCATCCTCTTCCCTTCTTTCCCTCAAATGTAATAGGTTTCCTTTGCCTCTTCATAAGATATAATTTTCCTGATTTTACCTCAACTTTTCCCTTTTTCTGGTACTATCCCCTTTCCATCTCTAGTTCCTTTTTTAAAAATTATAATAGTAAAATCAAATTATACATGCACTCTCTATGTATATCCATAATAGAAATACAGTTCTCAAGAGTTCTTTTTACCTTTTTTGCTTCTCTTGAGTCCTATATTTGGAGATAAAATTTTTTCTTTATCTCTGGTCTTTTCATCAGAAATACATGGAATTCACCTGTTTCACTGAATGTCCATCTTCTTCCCTGGAAGAAAATTTTCAGTTTAACAGGGTAGTTTATTCTTGGCTGCATTCCAAGTTCCTTTGCCTTTCAGAATATCAGATTCCAGGCCCTTTGATTCTTTACGGTGGAAGCTGCTAGATCCTGTGTGGTCCTTATTGTGTCTCCTCAGTATTGAATTGTTTTTTTATGGCTGCTTGTAATATTTTTTCCTTGGTGTGATTGTTTTGAAATTTAGCCATGATATTCTTTGGAGTTTTAATTTTGGTGTCTCTTTCAGGAGATGTTTGGTGAATTCTTTTGATGCCTATTTTACCTCCTGATTCTGTGACATCAGGACAGTTCTCTTTGATGATTTCCTGAAAAATAGTGTCTAGGCTCTTTTTTTTATCATGCTTTTCAGGGAGTCCAATAATCCTTATATTGTCTCTCCTACATCTATTTTCTAGTTCAGTTGTTTTCTCGAGTAGGTACTTTATATTTTTTTCATTTTTTTGGTTTTGCTTGACTGATTCTTGATGTCTCATTGAGTCATTCATTTCCATTGGTTCAATTCTGATTTTTAGTGAATTATTTTCTTCATTTACTTTTTTTTTAACTTCTTTTTGTATTTGTCCAATTGAGTTTTTAAATGAGTTGTTTTGTTCTATGGATTTTTTTTCCATTTTCACATTGTTTTTTAAAGAGTTGTTTTCTTTTCCCACTTTATCAAAGCTATCTTTTAATGAGTTATATGTCTTTTCCAAACCCTCTTGCAGAGTTTTCCTTTCCTTCCCTTATTTTTTCTTCTAGCTCTCTTTTGAGATCCTTTTTAATTTCTTCTAGTAAAGTCTTGTATGATAGGGACTAGGTTATATCACCCTTTGAGGCTTTATCTGGAGACAGTCTGCTTTTAGTCTCCTTAGGGTTTGAAATCTGTTCTTCTCTTTCACCATAGAAGCCATCTATAGTTAGAGTTTGCTTTGCCTTTTTACTCATCTTTAAAAAAAAAAAAAGTTGGGATCTGCTTTTAAGGAAGACTTTTCAAGCTTCCTCTACAGGTACCAGCAAAGTGGCAGAGTCTGTGCTGGGACTGTGCTGATTCACTCCCTGTGCTGGGTGGGAGTGGCCAGGTCCCATGAGACTCTGGCGCTTTGGGTTCACTCTTTACCTTTTGTGTTTGTGTTGGATGTTTTACAACTTTTCTGCTGATCTACTAGCCAATACTTTTGTAGAGTCCCCCCCGTAAATTCTCCACTACAGGAAGTCTGCACCACTCCACAGGGACTGCACCATGCCTGGGTCTGCACAGCATGGGCCGACATCCTGCACCTGGCCTCCCTCCGTGCCCAACTAAAACATATCTTTTCTGGCAAACTTTGAAATTATCTTCTGCTGTTAATTTGCTGCCAATATTTGTGAATTCTGCCAGTCTAGAACTAATTCAGAAGCAATTTAGTAATTAGTTGAGGGTCCAAGGAGAAGTTCAGAAAGAAGTGTGTGTCATTTCCACCATCTTGGCTCTGCCTCCCCTCCCCATAACCTCTTTTAAGCAAGAAGGAATGTAGCAGTTATCTTTTTCTTCAAGATTCTGCAGAATATCTTATTTCACTATATCTCAGCAAATTTTCTGCTGTTTGACAGACATTACTATTGCAAAGCTTTATTTTTCTTGAAGAGTTACTGATATGTATTTTACTTAAATAAAACTGCTATGGAAATATGCAGATTGTGATTTTGGTGAACTTAAATATTCCAAATGTATGTTTAAAGTGAATCCTGGTCATAACTGTTTTATGAATAGAAAAAGAAATTGAGTGAATTGATCAAAACTAGATCATAATTTTTCTTTCAAATAACCAAAGCAAAAGTAGATTTCCTGAATCTTACTAGAGAAATGAGCACAGTTTACTCATCTCAAAAGTAATTTGTCTAAGCTGAATATAAGTCATATGACCAGGACCTGTGACTTCATCTGTGTGGCACTTTTCATCTATTTTCAATTATCATCTTAGAGAATTGTCTGAAGTTCAGAACATCTAAGTGACATGCCTGTGGTCCTAAAGCTAGCAAAGAGCAAGGGTAAGATTTAATTCTGTTTTGTCCTGACTACAAAGCTAGCACTCTGCCCGCATGGTCATGTGGCCTCTCTGAATACTCTTAAGAGAATAAGAACAAGCCTTAACTGGAAGCCTGAAATCAGAACTCACTAGAACTAGATTAATTCAACTGATACTTAACCTTGGTGAATTATTGCTACATCATGTTTGAAAATTAGGGAGAATGGATTAAAAATAACATTGTGGGTAAAAATATTGCTTGAATCAATCTATTACACAATTAAAAAAGACAATGTGACTTAGAAGAAAATATATTGGATTGGAAAAAAATGTGGAAGGACCTAGCTTTCATGATAAGCAAAATCTAGATTTTTTTATGGTATATGCTGTAGAAGGGATTCTATTGCAGGTGTGGCTTAGACTTGATGGCATCTGAGATATTATCTATTTCTAAGTTATTGTCATATTTGTATTCTCTGTTTGAATCCCAACTAAATCAGTTGCTAAGCATTGATACAGGAAATATTTGAAAATATTTTAGGAGTTATTATTATCTTATTAGAAAGCTGAGTAATATGCAAGGTATGTGATTTCTTATTACTCCAACCCTTCAATGAAAAATAACACTTAGAAACCAACAATCTCTATTTGATTCTGAATTAAGAAATGATCCTTCAGTGGTCTTGTAAACCTCGCTCTCATGATTGAATAATTCTGTATCTCCTTTAGTGGTATTAATGATTTTAATAGATTTTCTTTTTTTAAATTTTTAATAGATTTCATTTTCTGGAGTTTTTGGTTTGCACTTTTAATTTCATCAGTATAGAAAACTCATTGAGGAAATTTTCTCCACTAATTTAACAGCTTAGCTATTCCTCTTTATTTCATAGTTTTAGAGAGTTGTCTAGAGACCTTCAGAGTTTATGTGACTTGCTTCTGGTTAGCACAGTGGGTATGTATTCTGACACATAGGTTGGTAAAGTCAACCTTTGGTCTTCTATTACACACTGATACTTGGGGTTTATCCTCAAAACACATTTTTGCTCACATATAAAATATTATAAAAGGAAAAAGATTTTTTCTATAATTCAGTTCACAGAAAAATTTTTGTTTAACTATTTGAATTGCATTTTTAAAATTTCCCATGTCTAAGAAGATTACCTTATATCTACATAAGCGCAGAACTGCAATTTTCCCTTTTCTAATCTGGTTCTGTCAGTATCTAAAGATTTTTTCATTAGCTATTCTTGAAATAATTATGATGTCCATATGAGTTAAAATTACATCTAGACATGACCATAAATAATAACAACCTTCCTATTTCTGGCACCTAAGAGAAGAAGAGTTTGCTGGAAATGACATAAGTTTATTCAATAAATTAAATCAGCTGTTCAAAAGAAATGACAAATTATAAATCATTGTCATGAAAGTGAAGCAAGAATGAGTGCCACACCTACTTATTACAGCATTGCACTTGAGCATTCAAGTAGCCAAATGGAACATCTCAAAACCTACAAAATGTATGTCAGCCAAACTCACAAATTCATAAAAATAGTTGGCATGTCTTATGGATCCCTCTAAGTACAAATTTGGCAAGCTCTGCAAATGCTGCCTGCTGCAGTGGTAGTCTGGTGTTACCATCTAAAATGTTTGAAATTTCCCAGATGTGCATGAGACTTTGAATAGCTCTCAAAAGCACATCCAACTACAACAGCTTATGAAAATGCCTTATTATTTATTTAGAACAATGTCACTTTGCTTTTAGAATCTTTTTCTAGTTGTCTAGTATTCCTTTCTTTCACTTTTGTTAGTGATCACATTATTGATTTATTTCCCAAAAATATCAGGTCAGCCCTGATTGTCAAATTCCATGAGCATTTGTTTATTTATTATTATTGTGTTTGATCCTGGACAGTTTGATATTTTTTTGATGTAGATACGGATTGGAATTTATAACCTTTTTGTGTGTATAACAAAAATACACTTGGTACTCTGGTGAAGCCTATAGACCCTGTGGATACAATAAAATATATAGAATTGCAAAGCAAAACTATTATATTTAAAATAATTATCAAAAACCAAATTTACAATCCCCATATTATGAATCCCTGGGTAAATCTCTGCTAATCACAATTGCATATGATATAATATTGGGAGGGATAACACAGTGGTTGATTTATAATACAAAAGTAACTAAAAAAGGCCAGAGCTTTGAGCTGAATCAAATGTGAGGAAATTCATTAGGGCTAAAGCCTTAATGCCTGTATGCAAAAAATAAATAAATAAATAAAAATCAACTTCACAAAAATAAGATGAGAAGATGCAGGAAGATAGTAGCATGTTAGAAACTAGAGGAGCCAAGATTCTCTACTCTGCCGTAGCCCAATGCATTTCAATAAAACTTCAAAAATGTATCACAAGAAATTATAAAGAAAGCAAAAAAAAAAAATTATAAATTTTCCTATCCAGAACAAGAAAAAATAAAAATACTACCAGAATATTGTGGAAATTTTGAGCAGTGGCAAACCAGGATTGGCAGAGGGTTTGCAGGTATGTTTGCTCACAGCAAATATTCATAGCAGGAGATAGGGCCCAATAATTGCCCAGCACAGGAGATAGCTCTACCCAAACCATAGCAAAAAACAGGGCGAGAACTGTACTCAGTCAGTGCAGAAATGAAGCAGCACAGCACTCATTCGACTCAGGGCTCAGGGTCAAGCAGCTCCCATGCAGCTCAGAATACAAGCATATCCTCCTTCTCATGAACCACAGATGATAGAACCAAAGAAGCATCCAGTGATCACAAGCATCACAGAGAGAAAATCATCCAGGCAGCCCACACTTAAGCTACAACATGAGTTACAAGAAGAGAAGGGGTCATATCATCATCTAGTAAATAAAGTTTTTGTTGTCTTTTACATGGGCTGATAGCAGCAGAAC
This sequence comes from Sarcophilus harrisii, assembly GCF_902635505.1. NCBI lineage: Eukaryota > Metazoa > Chordata > Mammalia > Dasyuromorphia > Dasyuridae > Sarcophilus > Sarcophilus harrisii. The sequence continues at coordinate 164,237,745 of NC_045427.1, forward strand.
CAACAACATCAATTGGGACCAGTAAACTTCACATCAAGGGAGGAAAACAACCCTGGGTTTGGAACTATGTAAGGAAAAGGAGATAGAGAAGGAACCAAAGTGAAGGACTAAGTCAAACGAGGACCCTGAACAAAAACTCAGAAATTCCTGTCAAAGGCAGGTTCTAGTCTTAGCTTCTATATCCAAGATAGAGATGAGCCTGCTGTATTGTCCAAGAGTATAAGATGGAGCAGAATTTGCTGCAGGCACCAATCCTGAATACAGAAAATATGGCCTAGAATATTATTATATGTAAAAAATATATTTGCATACAAAAAGAAATATTACAAAAAATTTTAAAAAGAAATACTACAGACTGAGAGAAACCCAAAAGGTAAATCCAGGTGATGGAAATAACTTCATAAGATACATTATATAATATTATAAATAATCTAACATAAATATATTATATATAATATTACATAATTATATAATAATTAATAACATAAGAGTAAAAGAAAATAAGGACTAGGGAGGAAATAACAGCAAAGAGAATTCATAGGTTAGAAGACATAGTGGTAAATCTTATCCCAAAGTTGAATTCTCTGAAAATTAGAGACTAACTAAAAGCAATGGATAAGAAAAAAATAGAAATATTAAAATAAAATCACAAGATTTAAAACAGGAAAAATTTCATAATTCTTGGCTACACATTGACACCTTAATAAAAGTCAAGCATAAACTTGGGACATAATTTGGGATACAAATAAATGCAGAAAAGCAAAAGCATGAGAGACATATGAATAGATAATAGTTGTTCATAAAAAACTAAGGTTTTGATTGGATCACAACCCTAATATGAGTCAGGAGTAGGATGTGGTGGACAAAAAGGTTAATATGAATTTAAGCTGAATTATAAAGGATATAACTCTCAAGAATAGGGGAGTCCCACTGCTTTCCTTGCTCATTAGATCTCAATTAGAATATTGTGTTCAGTTTGTGGCACCATATTTTAAGAAAATTTTCAGTATGCTTGACAGTGTTTGAATAAGGTAACCAAGAGGGTGAAGAGTCTTGAGTCTATGTCCTGTGAAAGTCATTTGAAGGAAGTAGACCTATATTCAGAAAGAAAGAACTTCCAAGATAAAGATGATCTTTAAATTTTGGAAGAACTGTCCCAGTTGGTTTGCCTGGGATAGAAGCAACAAAAAAGAAAATGCAAGTTAAATATCAGGAAAAACTTTCTAACAATTAAAGCTATTACTCCATATCAAGATAAGATTGAAATGGGTATGTGATTTAAATATAAAGGCTGATAAGCAAATTAGGAGAACAAGGAATAGTTTACTTGTCATATCTATGGATAAGGGAATAACTTATTACCAAACAAGAGATAGAGAACATTATGAAATGCAAAAGAAATAATTTTGATTACATTAAACTAAAAAGTTTTGCATTAAAAAAAAATCAATGTAACCAAGATGAGAAGGAAAGCAGAAACCTGGGGAAATTATTTTTACAGCCAGTATCTCTGATAAAGGTCTCATTTATCAAATATATAAAGAACTGAGTAAAATGTATAAAGATATTTCATTCCCCAATTGATAAAGGGTGAAAGGATATGAACAAGTAGTTTTTAGATGAAGAAATTAAAGCTATCTATAACTATATATAAATGCTCTAAATTACTATTGATTAAAGAAATTCAAATTAAAAAAAAACTCTGAGGGACCACCTCACACCTCTTAGATTGGCTAATATGGCAGAAAAGGAAAATGACAAATGTTGGAAAAGATGTAGAAAAATTGAAACATATTCATTGTGGGTAAAATTGTGAACTTATTCAACCATTGTGAGAGCAATTTGGAACTATGCTCAAACATCTATGAAACTGTGTTTATCCTTTGATCTAGCAATTCCACTACTAGGTTTGTATCTCAAAGAGGTCATAAAAAATGGGGAAAGGATCAAACTGTACAAGAATATTTATAGCAGTTTTTTTTTTTTTTTTTTGTAATGTCAAAGAATAGAAAATTGAGGCAATGCCCATCAGTTGGGGAAGTCTGAACAAGTTGTGGTATTTAAATGAAATGGAATACTATTGTTCTATAAGAAATAATGAACAATCAGATTTCAGAAAAGCCTGGAAAGACATATATGATAAGTGAACTGAGCAGAACTAAGAGAACATTGTACACAGTTATATCAGCATTATGTAATAATCAACTATGATAGTCTTGGCTCTTATCTTCTCTTAGATCTTATCTCAGATCTCCATCTAAGATAATTCCAAAGGATTCCTCATATAAATGCCATCCACATCTGAATGCAAACAGAAGAATACTATTTCTATTTCTTTTTTATTTTTGTTTTGTCCTATTTTTCTTTCCATAATTTCCCTTTTGTTTTGATTTTTTTTCACAATATGATTAATGTGGAAATATGTTTAACATGATTGTACATATATAACCCATTTCTGATTGTTGTCTATCTTGGGAGGGAAAACAACAAAGGGGGGAAGAAAAATTTGGAACTCAAAATCTTTTTTTAAAATGAATGTTGAAACTTATCTTTACATCTAATTGCAAAAAAAAAAAAATCTATTAACCTTCCTCCCCTTCCCCAAGAACTGTTTTTGAACAGTGGAGTGGCTTTCTCCCACTTTGGAGGTTGTAGGCAAAACCTGAATGACTATTGGTCAATACCAATAGTATTGGACTAAGTTTTTACTGAGGTTTTTTTTTTTTTTTTTTTTTTTTTTTTTTTGCAACTCTCAAATTCTGTATGAAGTGGCTAATATACATAAAATATTGTGGTAGGTGCTGAGAATGCCATAACAAAACAAAACATAATATTTCTTCTGCCTGCCCTCAAGGACTATTGTCAAGGGCATATAGTACATAAACCAATAAGTACATAATAATAATTTGAGGGAAAAGCATAAAAAGCTATGACAACCAAGGAGATCACATATCTCTTTTGGAAATATTGAACAATACAGGATAAGTAAATGGCATTTCAGAAATCACTAGTCAAGAAATAACAGAATTTCATTAATGTAGCTTGAAAATTACTTGATATGTTAATTGTGTTTTATAAAAATCATGATCCCAGTTTTAGTTTCAGTACTTAAAATATTAACTCATATTTGTGTAATTTTTAAGACCAAAGGTCTTTTTCTTTTTTCCTTTTATCCCTACAGTATCCTTAAGAAATAACTATTGCCATTTCCAGTTGGGAACTGAGGCACAGATTAAAGTAATCCTAACACTGATGTCACAGGATTAGAACCCACATGAAAATCAGGAATAGGATTCAAAACTCTGGAAATCCTTATCAGTGTTCTTTATACTTGACCTTTAAAATGTCCAATGTATTTTAATAGACATAATAAACATTAATTTAATTCTACTTAAATAATTTATTTTAGTTTATTCAAATAATGTTTTATAACTATAGATCACTCTACATTTTTCAAAGTGCTAATTTATACATTATCTCATTTGATCTTCACACACAATGCAGTCACGTAGGCAGAGGTATTTATTGTCTTGACAGATGAGAGTGCAGAGCAACAAAGAAGTTAAGTAAATTCCAGCAGGTACCAGGCTTATAAGTGACAGAACTAGGACTTCTGATTCTTAGTCTAGTGCTCTTTCCATTATAGAAGAAACCACTACTAGAGAACTTTGCCTAATCAAGGCATTTCCAAAGCAGAAATTCTGTCTGTACACTAACAACACAGCTGAGATCATCATGCCCCAGAAGAAAAGCCTGTGCCAAGTAAGTAAAGGGGAAGATTTAGCTGGCTAAGTTAGTGGGAACTGTAGTGAGATATTGCAAGTCACTATGATGCGCACCACACAAAAGAATCTATTCATGGGGAAATAGACTGAATTGACTTATTGGCTTCTACTATGTATGATGTTACGGTAGTTTGGAGTTCAAGGTTGAAAGAGTCACTGAAATATCCTGTACTCTGAAAAGGGGTAGGATTGGGGTTGGGGTGCAAATTGAGGATAAGGGCAGATATGTGCACCATGCCAGAGAGGGGAAATGTTCTTTAAACCTGACTTCCTGGGCAGATTTAATCTAAAATAATATTCTAAGGATAACAGACATCTAATTTCTGGAGAGCACTTTGTTCACATCATATGCCACAGCACACCTGGGACATAGCACATAGATCCAGATGACAGCTACACTAAGCATAAGTGGTGAGTTAAAGCATGAATTACATCTGCTTATACTCTTTCACAAGAGTTTTGTTTTTTCTTTCTGAAGATTGGTAGCTTTTTAAAGAACTATTTTCAACTCAATCTAGCTACCATTCTTTTTCCTCCAAGCATGCGATGACTAAGAATTCAGTGAGTTTTGAATTTTTTGGATCATGACTGAGCTATGGGATTTGAAGATGGTTGCCAAAAGAGATTCTAAGTATACAGGGGCACTCGTGGTCCTAGATGCTATTTATTTAAAGAATACATGTAACATATTTAATTAGCAGGCAGCATGGGAAAAAAGAAAAAAAAGTGGATATCTGTATTTTTGTTATATTTCAACATTTATACAGACTTTAGGGAAAAATAGTTTTAAAAAGAGGGAAAGGAAGACAATAGAACATATGTTTGTAGACAAGTCATTTAATTTCTCTGCCTTTTTGTTACCTTCTGTGGAAAATAAGAATAATAATGCCGTTTTATCTCAAGAAAAAATATTGTGATGAGTTGATGAAACATAGTCTTTATAAGCCCTGGGTCCCTTATGCCAACTTCCACTCTCACTGAGTAGACAGATGTCTCAGAACAAGGCTAAATCTATAACCTTGCTATTTTGAGGGAGTATCTCTTCAATGCTCTCAGTTCATGCTCCTATTCCAATATGCTTTCTCTAATATTAATCATTAGTGATCAGTACTCCAATTTCATTTAGTCAATTAGTTTTTATAAAGTGGAAGTTATTCTGAAGAGCAAAATCAGAAATATAGACCAGTTGCTCCCCTATAACATATTAGTCCATGAGGAAAGTGGGCACAGATCTAATGCAATTTCCCATAAATCATTCACTCTACCAAGTTTACTTTCAAATTCACTATTGCTGATGGATAAATTGCCAGAGCTCCCTTTTAGCTCTCTTTGAGCTATTCTGGGTCCAAAAAAGCCACTTAGAACTTTGATCCTTTCCACATAGCTGCCAAACAAATTCTGGAATTTTGGATGGCTCTCTCTCTCTTGACCTTCAAAGCTCACAACATTACAAGGTTGAGACTATATATAATATCCCTTTACCTAAAAGTGGAAAAGAATAAAAACAACAAAGATAGAAATAGCAGAACCATGTGCTTATTAGCAATATTATAGCAGCCCTGATGGAGAGAGCAAAGCCTTGAGATCTCGCTCCCCACAAAGGGCTTAGTCCTTGCCTCTTTACTTAAACACTGACAAACAGGAAGGAGGAAAAGATCTCACTTTGAACAGTAAGTGACATTTGAATGTAACCATTTCAGCTTTTAACAGCCAATTAATATGTCTCTTTGCCACATAATTAGACCCAAAACCTAAATAAAATGCTCTGTATGCTTCAAAATAAGGAGTCTGCCTCTCCTACTATATTACATCATCATATCTTTTCAAAAGCTTAGCTTCATTCCATATGAAGAATTCATCAGCTGACAGAATTGTTCATGTTTACCAACCCTCTTTTATGCTTGTAATGCTGATTGGCTGTTGTCCCAAAATTTGGGTACATTTAGAAAGCACTAAGTAGCCAATGAACTCTAGATTTGGAATACTTTTCTGTTCTTCAATAAATTAGTGTGGAATGGAGCTGATGCTAGGTTCTTGAAGGCTATGCCAATAGAATTTGACCCCTGGCATGTGCTACCAAGTTGAAATGACCAGGGTAATGGACTGTGAGTATGTTATAAAAGGATCAGCCTAGCTACATCCTGAGAAAGCCTAATCAGTTGACTGCAAAATGATCACTGTTTTGGCCATTAGACTTTTGAATAATTTGTAGATTTGTGATCTTCAGGGAAAGACTGAATATATACTGAAAAAACCAGATAGCCTTCAAAAATAAGAAGACAATACTTCTTTTAAAAAACATATTTTTATAGTGTTTCTGTTATTGGAGGTTAGGCAGCAACCCATGAGGATAAACTAATTATTTGTTCTTCATTTCAGAGGGGATCAATGACATCATGGGTGATGTCTTGACTTGTGGATGAATTGGATTTAAGTGAAACCAATTCCATAAAATCAAAAGCCATCAAAATCATTGAAGTTCAGTGGCAAGGCAGAAGTCAGGCCTGGGATAGAGTAGATAACTTTGTAGTGCCTGCTTTAGCTGCCTTCATGGCCATTGCAACAAGTTGTTCTTTTCTCACTCTGCCTGGGGAAACCTTCACATGCTAGGGGTAGATATTCCTAAGAACTGTTGGTTACCCTCAATTTGATTTAGCCTGTTTGCCAAGATGATTTTAGCAGGGTGAGGCTACTGCATATGTTACAGCTTCTTGGAGTGACAGGTGAGAGCTGAGTGAGAGGTGGATGAACATCCCTGAAAAGGGCTTGACAAGAGGTGTTATTCTTCATACTAGAGTGCTACTCTCCCCTGAACACTCCAAATACTCCAGGGTAAACGACTAATAAAAGGAATCAAGCTCTCAATTTTCTTAAATCCACATTTATCTACATATTAAAGAAGAGACAATCTTATTAATAAAATGTCAAATACAGATAATGCCTTAGTTTTCAGGAAATTAGATTCAATTTGATAAACATTTATTTAAATTGTTGTTGTGCTGTTTCAGTCTCTTTGCGATTCATTTAGGGTTTTCTTGGCAGATATTAGATGGTTTACTATTTCCTTCATTTTATAGATGAAGAAACAGAGGTTAAAAAATGTTAACTGACTTGCCCAGAATCACATAGCTAATATCTGAGGCTAGATTTCAACACATGAAAATGAGTCTTTCTGATTCCAAGCCCATTGCTCTATCTACTATGCCATCTAGTTACTTATTGGGGCATCAATCAGGGAATGGCTAAACAAATTTTGATGCATATGAATATGCATGTAATATTATGATGCCTTAAAAATGATGAATATGAAAAAAGCAGAGAAGTATGGAAAAAGATATAAATTTATGTAAAGTGAAGAAAAGAAAGAAAACAATACACACGATTACTCCAATAATATAACAGTAGTAATAACAAAAACTGAATGACGTGTAATTAAAATGATTAAATTTGGTTAGGAAGAAGAGATGATAGAATGCATATATAGGGAACTATAGGTGTGGAACATTGTTGATAATGTCAGATTGCTGATATGTCGATTAGTTTTGGTGAATGGCTTATTTTCTCTTTAATTTTTATTCTTTGAAACAAGAAATAGCTTTCTTTATAGGGAAGAGTAGAGGGAAATATTTGGAAAAGAACATCATGTTAAACTAAAGCATGGAAGGAAGGAAGGAAGGAAGGAAGGAAGGAAGGAAGGAAGGAAGGAAGGAAGGAAGGAAGGAAGGAAGGAGAGGGGAGAAAGAAAGGAGAAAGAGAAAATGGGGGAAGAAAAGGTGTAAGAATTTCTTAAATGTGCAGAAGAGAACAGAGAGAAGTTCAGTAGTAAGCAGAGATAAACAGAAGTTTTCAAAATAATCTACAGAATTTGTTTTATATATATATATGTGTGTGTGTGTGTGTGTGTGTGTGTATGTATATATATATAAAAGTAAGAGGTATGAAATAAGGATTTATTTTTCTAAAGAATTGTCTTCTTGTGTTCTGCCATGTGAATGGAAATACTTTTTGTGCTTAATTTATTCAAAGATATATTTTAACTAAATACTATGTGGTGCTACTAAAGCTAGAATGTTAATTAGTATTAGAGATTAAAAACACTCATCTTTCCATCAAGGGACCTTATTACAATCACTGTGACATGAGCACACGCATATTACAATAAAGGTAAAGTGTGAAAAAGGCAACAAAAAACCCCAAAATGTTGGAACTTAATAAAGAGAACTTGATAAAAATGAAGAATAAAGGTTCTGCCTTTATTTATTTAAGTAGGAACTTGAAGGTATTATCTCTCTCCAAAAGACCTTAACTAATTCACAAATATAAACTATAATAAGTCATATGAAGTGAATACTTTCATTTCAACTTTAGTTGCTTGGTAAAGGAAGTATTATTGGACTCTGTTTTGCATATTAAGCATATAAGGCTTCAGTGGTAGTGACATTTTTCAAAGTTACACAGCTGATAAGTGTTAAAATTGCAATTTGATCTATTCACCATATCACCTTGTAACTGAAAATTCAGTTTTCTGGCCACTCTTACATTATAATTACTAAGATTAAATGACAGTTTAAAATTGTGATCAGATAGTAGATGATGGTATTGGTACTTAATTGAAATAGTTTGAGTTATTTTTCCCAAAAATCTTTTAAATAATGACACATACTTTGAAATGTAAATAACAAAATTCATTAGGATTTATTTCATTCAATATAGTTTGAATTGAGAAGTACAAATTTTTTTTTTTTATTAAATGGACAATTAGCACTTTTTCTTCACATTATGAAATTTTTATAAATTCATTTAAATATTTATTGATTTTTCACAACACATGAGTGTTGACCTTCAAGGAATAATTCCATTGTATTCACAAAATTTAATCTCTTTTGGCACCATTTTTATTTTTGAATTGCTTCTCAAAAGACAATTCTCCTAATAGAATTAATTCCATTAGGTTAACAAATGTCAGGTATGATTTACTTTTGGGGGAAAGACTTCTCCATGGAGAGAAAATCATATTAATAAGAATGAAGAGATAGAGACAGGAACTGTTATTAATTGGTCTAAGGAATTGTCAGATGAGGAAATTTCCTTTGATCAGCATCTTTTCTTCAATTGCCAGAATTACTCAGAGCCCTGAGAAATTAAATGATTTGCCAATGGTCATGTAGCTATTTTGTTTTAGAGGCAGCTCTCTCCTCATCACATCCATGCTGCCTTTCATAAATAGCCAAGCAGTTATTAAATCAGTTCTCTATGCCTTTATAAACAGAGGCCTTTACTTTGGTAAAGATATTAACCTCCTTGTGCTAGACAGAATTTTCTTTATGTGCAATGGCTGATGATTTTATGGTTAGATAGATGCCAAGGATATTATGAGAAAAATAAGTTATTGAACATAGAAGTTATCTTAGTTCAACGAGCATAGCATTTGCCTACTACTAATTCTTTTCTTTGTCATTAACTATGTGTTTGTGACCTGAAATCTTGGTAGAGGGTTTATAGCATTTAGAACCAGAAGATACCCAAAGGTCCATAGATAGACAAACAGATGATAGACAACCATGGTCAGTCAATAAACAACTAATTATTAAGAACATTGTATGTACTAGAAGTTGTGGTAAGCACTGGGAATGCAAATATATGGGAGGAAGGGGAAAGAAGACAATCTCTTCCCTCAAGCAGCTCACATTCTAAAGGAAAACATAACACAGCGTGTAAAATGAAATTGGAAAGATAAAGGAGAGAAAGGATCCAGTATAGGCCATGATAGCAAAGTCCAGAGGAGAGCAGTCTAGTAGGAAATGACTGTTGGGGATACCCTCCTTAAATTGGAGTTCTGCAGGAGCCCTACACATTCCAATCAGAGGGAGGTACTTCCAACATTGTAAATTCTAAAGCTGAAGTGATCTTCTAAACTAAAGCACTTTCCTGGATATGATCAAAAAGTCTAGATGATTGCAGACTTGTGGGAAATAAAAAATAATAGATAGATGGATGGAATTTAGAGGGAGAGGGAGGGAAAGAGAAAGAGAGAGATGGTATTAGTGCTTAGTACTAAGTGTTAGGAATACAAAGAAACCGCAAATAAGATAATCCTTATTCTCAAGGTGTCTACTTTTTAAGAGGAGAAGACAACAAAAAAAGATTCCTAGGAGGTACCCTGTGCATGACTTCAGGACATCAAAAATCTGAAAATTGCTGGGAAGTAAGGTAAAAAACTTGAATCTGGGCAAGATTAAATGAAAGCCTACTTATTAGCTTTCAGTGTGATTACAGAAATGAAATTCAAATCAGGAACTAAATACCCAGAGAAATTCATTGACATGTTCATGTATGTAAACAATAAATGTCAGAAGGAAGATTTGAACTCAGATCATCTCACCAATAGCTAGTTCTGGTACCATGTGATCATGAATTACCATGTCATAGTAAAAAGAATAGATCTGTTACTAGCTATATGGCTTGGGATGAATTATTTCAAGCTTCATTGCATCATGAGATATAGAGCTGGAATTATGATGGTAATAATAATGAGATAATAATACAGTGATGATACATACATGTGTGTGGTGCTTTGGGAGATTTTAGATTTAAAAAAACAGTTTACCTTCATTACTTCACAACAACTCTGTGAGGTGAAGGTTATCATTTTATACATAAGTGTTGGGGTCCTCAGCTAGTGCAGACCTGCTGACACCAGCTGGAGTCTGAGCACTTACCCAATTATCGTCACCTCTAGACCTTTGGACGTCTCCGGATACGATGACAGAGCAGTCTGACACCATTAATGCAGTTAGAGAAGCTTTATTGCTTGGTTACATCATCTTGTCTCTCCTAACTTTCTCTTCCTCTTCAGTCTCCTAACTTTTTCTCTCTCTCCGCTGTCCTGTACTTATACCCCTTTCATCTCCCCTACCAATGGGTCCCAACAACAAGTATGTATTTAGCTTGTGTATTCAGGAGCCCAACCCCTAAGATGTGGGGGCAATCTCAATTTGGTGCGTTCTCGATTCCTGTCCTGATGTGTCTACAGAGTGTGTAACCCAGACCTTTAGCCAGTTAGGCAGAACTCACACCCGAGGCCTCAACATCCATTCCCAAAAATGAGCTGACCAAGATCCAACCAGCCAAAGACCACAAAGGTCAGGTTTACACAAGACTTGTCTTTGCACAGACTTGTTGCCTATGCAAATGGGGCATTATATGCAAGTTACATGATGAAGGGTCTCAAGATTAATGCAGACTCTTGTTAATTCTGTTCCCAAGCATTCTTGTTGCTAGGTTCCCTAGCAGATAAGGAAACTGAGACCCAGAAAGATTAAATGTCTTGCTCTGATTCACCTAGTTTACAAATGTCTGAAGCAGAATATTTTGTTTTGTTCAAAGATGTTTCATTTCCTACCTAATGCAAACCTTACAAAAGGTAGACACTTAGCAAATACTAAGTATATTGACTAGTCCAAGATCCTTTAGATGTAGTAGTAATTAGAACTGGAATTCTAAATCTAGCTTTGTAACTCCATATTTCTTTTCATTAGAATGCTTCTTTTTTTGGGGGGGCGGGATAAATACAAAATAAATACAATGTCATTTATTTTATTTTTATTTATTTTTTTATTTTAATAGCCTTTTATTTACAGGTTATATGTACTGGTAACTTTACAGCATTGACAACTGCCAAACCTCTTGTTCCAATTTTTCCCCTCCTTCCCCCCACCTTCTCCCCCAGATGGCAGGATGACCAGTAGATGTTAAATATATTAAAATATAAATTAGATACACAATAAGTATACATGACCAAACTGTTATTTTGCTGTACAAAAAGAATCGGACTCTGAAATATTGTACAATTAACCTGTGAAGGAAATCAAAAATGCAGGTGGGCAAAAAAATATAGGGATTGGGAATTCAATGTAATGGTTTTTAGTCATCTCCCAGAGTTCTTTCACTGGGTATAGCTGGTTCAGTTCATTACTGCTTCATTGGAACTGATTTGGTTCATCTCATTGCTGAGGATGGCCAGGCCCATCAGAATTGGTCATCATATAGTATTGTTGTTGAAGTATATAATGATCTCCTGGCCCTCCTCATTTCATTAGAATGCTTCTATAAAATGCTATTGATATGTCTAGCACAAGAACATACTTGTATCATCTACCTCCAAAGCTGATTTGTGAATGAAGAACTGCATAGGCATAAGTTAACATCAATGGGTACGTTAAGAAAAACTCAACTTGTTCAGCTTATGAAACCTAGACACAAAGAGCAGATGAACTTTGTATATCTTATATTAACTTCTAAAAGATAGAATGAATGGTATGCCTTAACTATGATATAAAATAATGCTCTGAGAAATCAGGCAAGCAACAACCCAAAGATGATAGAAACCTAATAAAATGAAAGGGAGGATGGGGACCTCATCTTTAAATTCTACTGGTTTACATTCAAATACTAGGATTTGTGTCAACTTATGATGACATTTTTTGATTAATACTTGTGAAATAATCATAGTGATTTAGTGGGAATAAAAAGATCCCCAGAAATAATCTATGGCAGATTAGAAATGGCAGTTAAGTGGCATAGTGTTTAGAATGGTGGGTCTGAAGTCAGGAATACTTGAGTTCTTATCTGGCCTCAGACATTTCCTAGCCATGTAATCCTGGGCAGGTCACTTAACCCTGTTTATCTCAGTTTCCTTACCTGTAAAATGAGGTGGAGGACAATGGCAAACAACCCCAGTATCTTGGCCAAGAAAACCCCAAATGAGGTCATGAAGAGTCAAACATGACTAAAAAAATGACCAGTTAACATTTAAGAAAGCATTTAGCATCCACTAAATGAGTACTTGTTTGCAAATACATTTTCTGAGAAAGTTAAACCAGAGTGAATCTTCAAAAAAGAAGACTGCAAATTTGGGCATTGTGTTTATGTTTGTTGCTTGAGTATGAACATAGTCGGTAGACTCCAGAAATGATAAGAGTTTGGCTAATCTGGAATTTGTTTTAAGCTCACTTGGAAAGCAAACAGCTCCTCCCCAAATGATCAATTCAAGCACTATACTTCTCTAATAGCTGATCTTAATTTGAAGGGATCAGGAAAGAGGAAAGATGCTAGGTATCTTTTGAAATCTCACAAGATCTTGTACTAATGGATAAAACAGTGTGGTTGGGAGGAAGATCAGAGAGAGTCAGAAGTTCTTGCTAAGGAGATGATTTTAAAAGATGAATATCAAGTCATGTAATTGAAAATCTTTAAAGATACAAGTCTAAAAGATGCACAAAGTAATAAAAGCTTTGATAATTTTATAGTTATTAATGCAAAAAGTTTATTTCATAATCTTATTTTTATAACCTTACAAGTAGTTCACATAGAGGAAATCCTAAACACAAAATCTTGAAGAGTATAATTGAGGATATAAAAATTTTCAAACTAGATGTTTTTTTAATGTTGATGATAAGGATAGGCATTTATATAATCCTTTAAGTTTCATAATGCATTTTATAACTATTAACATTTTATAGCTATGTAAATACCTTTTGTAAAAATTTAACAACTAAGCAAGGTAGGTATTGTTATTGCCATTTTATAAAGCTTAGAGTGATTAAGCTATTTTTGTCTTTGGTCATGTCATTATTAATGGTCAGTTAGAGACTTCCAGATTCTTAGTCTTGTTGCTTCTATTCCTTTCACTACATACTTTGCTTGTGCTTGTTTAGTTCAATTGAATCCAGCAGGTATTTGTGTGCCCCCTATGTGTCTAACACCATGTTTGGTGCTGGGGATACAAAGAAAAAAAAAAATAACAAGCTGACTTCTAGAACTAACTTTCAACAGGAAGCAATTAGCATTACACAGATAAGGTATCCTTCTCAGTCTCCACTTTAGAGCAAGTATAGCTATCTTCTGACTACTAGTTCCTATCAGCCATTATGGTCCTTTTAATTCTTTTGAACTGGAACTCCATGCATGGATAGAATGATAAGCAATCTTACCCCTAAGACTTCTCCATGAAGTCAGTTCTGAGGTGTAAGGACTTCCAGAGTTTCAGTATAAGGAGATCCAAAGGTCAGTGTGGGGCAGGGGTAGGGAGACTGAAAAAGAAGGCCTCCTGCTCCAGCCTATATACTCCCAAACTTAACTCCATGAGCATATAGCCTCCCAGACTAGCTTATATTTGAAATGGGGCCCCTGTCTATTTTTATCTTTAGTTCACCAGTACAAAACCTTGTGAAATCTCAAAAGAAATCTGGTATCTTTTTATTTTCCTGCTCTGCTGTTAAGAGAAGTTGCAGGGCGAGAAATGGCAGCAGACCACCTGAGAAGTGAGAGTCACCCAGAGAGGAAGAAGCACCCATTTGGTGTTGATGAAACTGTACTGTTTGTTCTAAACATAATGGGTATTTGTACTCTGGATATCTTTTTTATATCAACTCCCAGCCTCCACCCCTGCTAGAGATAACCTCTCAGACTGCAACCAAAAATAGAATTGACCCTCAAAAATCTGAGGCGGGGGTAGAATTTAAGTGGGAAACTAGCTCCCCAGAGCAATGAACACAGCACAAATTTTTCAAAGGCAAGTAAAAGGGACAGATGAAGGTTATCAGCACCTGTGGCACAGATCTCATGGTATATAACTAGCTGCTGTTCTAACTATACAAAGTATACAAATGAATGTTAGGGCAGAATAACAACTCATAGGAATCGGGGACTGCTCCAAGTATGAGGTAGCTCTTAATCTGACACCTAAAAGAATTTTACAAATTAATTTTTTGGAGGCCAAAATATAATTGAACATAATTATTATTCTCCTTGAGTGCAGGAACTGTTTGTTTTTCTTTACATCTCCATTACTTAGCTCAGACATTGTCACATTCTAAGTGCTTAATAACTGCCTGTTGATGGATTAATTATATAGGGCAAAATATAAACCTACTAGGAGTCAATCAAAATAAAATTATTAATTATAACTATATATAAGTGTTCTGTAGAATTTCTGTGTCTCAGAAAATTTATATGAAGAATAAGTATTCATAAAGTGAATCTTAGATGGCATAGTGTGGCAAAGTGGATAAAGTGTGTGATTTAGAATCAGTCAAAACTGAATTTAAGTTCTGTATCAGACATTTACTAGTTATGGAATCCTATATAGGTCCTTTAATATCTTCCAGGCTCATTTTTCTCATCTGTAAAAATGGAATAAAAATGCCTACTGTATAGGATCCTTATGAAGATCAAATATGAAAATATATGTAAAGTACTTTGCAAATTTTGAAGCATTATATAATTATATTAGTAATGATTATTGCTACTCATAAAATCTTCATATTTTCCCATTAGCCTCCATCATAAAATCAAAGTTGGATCTAATAACAGGCATTTATAAAGCTCCTAATATAAGCCAATCACTTTCCTAAGTGTTTATGATGAAAAGAAAGGCTAAAACAGTTCCTGCTTTCAAGGACCTCATAGCCTAATGGAGAAAACAACATACAAATCATTGTGTATAAACAATAGAATAAGTAGGAGATAATTAATAGAGGAAAGGCGCTATGATTAAAGAGGGGAAAAATAGATCCTAAAAGGTTTCTGATGAAAAGTGATATTTTAACTGGAATTTGAAACCAGGGAAGCAGAGGAGGCAAAGATGAGGAAAGACTACTTTCTAGGCATAGTGGGCAGTCAGGGAATATTGCATGGAGTATCTTGTTTGAGGAACAATAAGAAGGCCAAGAATATGTGAGTGGAGTAATGTGTAAGAAGACTGAAAAGGTAAGAGGGGACCAGGTTATGAAGTATTTTGAATGTCAAACAGAGGATCTTTTAGAGCTTACTGAATAGGTTGGCAGTGTAACATGGTCAGAACTACACTTTAGGAAGATCAATTTGACTGGAATGGGGAGAGATTTGAGGCAATGAATCCTTGTAGAAGGATATTGCAGGATTACATGCCATTAGATGATGGAAGTTCCTGCCAGAATGGCAGCAGCATTAAAGAGATAAGAGGGATCTCATTTGATTTTCTTGTATACGAGATAGATATTAAAAGTTAGAATCTAATGGATGTGGCAATAGATTAGATATGGGGAATGGGAGAAAGTGAGGAATCAGGGATGATACTTAGGTTGAGTCTGCATGACTTAGTGGATGATGAAGTCCTCTGAGTAACAGAAAAGTTAATTGAGGCGGTAGGGGGCGGGGGGAGGCTGAGGTTGGGAGAAATAATGAAAACAATTTCATTAAACTGAAATGTAATTTTTAACAAGACATAATTTAAGATAGTGGGTTAATTCTTCTGCATTCACTAACATGTAGGCTAGTACCCATCAAAAAATTCATTTTTTTTTTTTACTTTGTAGGAAAGATTTTCTTTATCCCAAAGTTCAAGTGCAAGGTTTTTTAACAAGAAAGATTCATGAAGCATTACTAGAATTCTGAAGTCAAGGGATCTGACACTAAGAGGAATGGATAAATACCTGAGAACTAGACATGAAGCTCTTCTATTACCTCTTCCATCTAAATCATTCCTCATATGGCTTCCAGAATAATATTGTACTAATAGATCTTGGTCATATCACTCTTCTGAAAATATTTTAGAGATTTCTGATTAATTACTGAGTTATGTTTAAATTGATTTGCCCAACATTCAAAGTCTTCCATATTCAACCTCCACCCCCTTACATTTCCAGCTCTATCTTATATCACTTCCTTCCATACATGACATTTTGTAATAGTGTCACTATTACAAAACTGATCTTTCTGTCCTTCCAAATTGTCAGGTGTCCTTCCTGCCTCAATTTCTCCTCACCTTGTTCCTTATAACTGGCTGTTAAATAGTCCAAAGGATAAAGAACTGAACCTGGACTCAGGAAGATCAGAGTTCAGATGTGGACTCAGCTACTCCCTAGCTGGGGAAATATCTTATCTCTGTCTACTTTAATTTCTTAGCTGTAAAACTGAGATAGTGATAGCATTTACCTCGTAGGATTGTATAAGAATCAAATGAGATGATATTTACAAAGTACTTAGCATAGTGATTGGCATATAGCTGGCACTTAATAAATATTTGTTTCCTTCCTTTCCTTCTTATAAGTATCTAGCAAAACTAACTCAAATCCTAAATCAAACAAGGAAGAATTATTTTTTGAAGCTTCAGAGATCATCTAGTCCAACATGTTTATTTTATAGATGAAACTGCTTTTGAAAGATCCTTGAAAGAATTATGATAGTTAAAAATAAGGTATATTTACATTATACAAAAGTCCTCCATTGAGAATTGATAGAAATTCTTCAGAAATGATTGATTGAAAATCTGAATTTACTGGAACTAAAGATTTATTTCCAATTAAATCCTCAATAATAAGGTGTAACTGATTGAATTTCTTCTCAGAACTCAATCAGGCAAGGAAAATCATTTCATTAAAACCTAGATCAAGACTGAAATAAGCAAACTAAAGGTTTTGTAGAAGTTCTCATTTTAATTTTAAAGAAAAGGGGAAGCTATTTCATTTTATTACTATCTGTTAAAAGAAAAGGTACATTATGTATACATGAATATAAAGACATAGACATATCTCTACAACATGTACACTATGTCTATGTATATATTTTGCATAAATGTACATTACATATATATGTATATTATTAGGGGATCATTATAAATTCCTAAGGCCAACACATGCAGTGGGAAGGGGATATAGCAGAGGAATTAAGAAATTCCCTCCTTTATTAAAACCCAACTCACATTTTCATTGACCTTCTAAATGATTTGTAGACCTCTCTTTGACATTCAATAGCTGAATCTTGAATTAGAGAAATGATAATTGGAAAAAAAAAGTTAATTACTAACTCAATCTCATTAAACCAATTCTTAGAGACAATTCAAAAAAGTGTATGGCTCTGTAAGTTTCACACATCAATTGTTTACTAGGTCACTCAGCCCCAGAGACCATCTATTTTTCAGTTCATAGTTAGATGTGGATATGATGAAAGCTTGGATAAAAAGAAATGCTGAGGCAAAGATTTGATGAAATGGGTAAATTCAGTCCTTCTCCAAGCCATATAAACTCACTGGTCAGAAAGCATAGCTTCATTTTGGTTGTATGCACTTCAAAGCAAGCTATTAAATGATAAGAGGAAAGAAGAAAAATTTAATTCCTACAGAATGATTTCTGTAACCACTAAAATGTATTGCCAAAGTAGACACTTAATTCTTTCCTAAATATATATTGCTTTTGCAATTAATGAAATACTTAGTCTATCTAAAAGAATCATTTCTTCTTGGAACTGCAGAAATTGACCCCTCCATTTGTAATGATATTTTTATTGTCTAAAAAAAGTGCTGAAAAGATATAGGATGATTATTCTATAGATTTAAGTAAAAACCAATTCAGTACACAAGCTTCCCAATAATAAAAATTTGTAAATTGCACAAGGAGAAAGTTGAGATCTTGGCAGAAAAATTTTATAGGAAAAAAATGTTATGTTTTTTCTCTTAAAAGAGAAAAAAATTAAAAAAAACCCCTAAATATAATGTTTAAAATTACTTACAGATTACAGGATGTGAACATTCTATTAAATATGTAGATTCTTCATATATTCAATTCATGATTCAGTAATTCAAAGTCAGCCATGCATAAAAACAAAAGCATTGTAGAACAAATTAGAATAAATTCAGTGAACACAGAATTAGAAGACATTTTAGATCATGGACATATTTTTACTTCAAGTTTAGGTTTTTAGTTCCTCATCACCTATGGAAAGCATTCATCATTTGGCTTTACACTTATCACATGTATTTATAATGTTGTAAAAATAACTCAGAATCATAAAAACTAAAAGTTAGAAGGTATTGCAGTGACCAGTTCATCCAATCCATATACTAAAGGTAACCTCACTGGAACATAATCTGAAAAGTGCATGTCCAACTTCTACTTGAAGACCTAAACAGAGGGAGAAATGAGTATTTCCAGAGGCAGACCATATCACTTTTAAAAAGTCCAATCTCTAACACTTTTTCATTTATGTGTTCATGGGAAAAAGACAGAAAGAGAAGAATGACAAAAAACTTAGATAGGAAAGAGTATTTAGCAGGAGAGAATGGTCAACAGTGTCATAAACCACATAAAGGATACTCAAGATTGAATTTAGCGGTTAAGAGGTCATCTTATAGAACAGTTGAGGGATGGGGGTGAAAGTCAGTTTTCACAGAGTCAAAAATTGACAAAAATTTTGTTTTTGTTTTAAGGACAATGCTTGTTTGTAGGCAGGCAGTCAACAATGTTTTGGTAAATGCACATTATACATGTGCCAATTTTTTCTATAAAAGAAGTCATTGGGAACAGCTTATCCTCCAGCCCATTGGTCAAAGGGGAAAGGAGGCTGGGGGAGCTGGGAGCAATCAAGGCTTGAGTTAAAAGTTTGGTGGTGAGTTTAGAAGTGATGAGTTTATCCTGGGAAAGGCATCTTATCCCTTGGAACTGAAACTATTGTATCTGTGCTATCTAACCCTCTACCCTGTTGCTACTAGTCAGGTGGTCTCTTTTTGGACTAGCACCTTTACTAATGGTTGAAATTCTCACGCTGGTGCTATCTTCTTGATTGTTTCTGAATGAATGTAAATATATGTAGATCTTTGTTTAACTGGTTCCAAATTAGATTCTTAGACTATATTCTACAATCTAGTCATTTTTCCAAGACATCTGGAAACATAGTCTAATAATATGGTCTACATCTGACTAGATGTAGTGAACAAGATAAGTTGGTTGACTTCAGTCATCAATTGAAGGGCTCAATCCCAAGGCAGGGGTTCCAAAACTGAGTGATTTAACTCAATGGGTCTTTAAGGATATCAATATTCTTCATTACTCAGTTTCCCTCTCCCTCCTTTCATGTGTTCTCCTATTGACAATTTTTTGAAAAATAAATTTTTATTTACATTTTTTTCTTTTTTACACATAGAGAATTTGACATTGTATTCCTCTTTACCCCATATAAAAACAACATTTTTAAAGAAAGAGAAGAAGAGAAAAACAACAAAATATATTGATAAATTGAATCTGAAGAAATGTGCAAAATTCCATACCCATAGATTTCCCACCTTTGAGAATGTGCTATCACAGAAGTGCTTCTGTGTTTATTTTGATATTCATGAAATCATTCTTTCTTTTTACTTATTATTATTATTATTGTTATTTTTGCTGAGGCAATTGGGGTTAAGTGACTTGCCCAGGGTCACACAGCTAGGAAGTGTTAAACGTCCAAGACCAAATTTGAACTCCGGTCCTCCTGACTTCAGGGCTGGTACTCTATCCACTGTGATACCTACCCACCCTTGAAGATTTTCTTTTATCAAGTATCTACTTAGGTAATGTCTAGAAGGAGAATCTCAGGATTAAAGAGTAGGGACATTTTAGTCATTGTAATTTGAACAATTCCAAACTTTCCAAAATGATTGTGTAGCTTCTTAACTCCACCAAAAATTCATTAATATTCCTACATGCTCCTATCTCATGTTACATTTACTTATTCAATTTTTGTCAGTTTTCTAGCTATAACATCATTGTTTTAATTTTCATTTCTCTCATTTTTAGTGATTGGAGCAGTCTCTCATATGGTTGGTAAAAATTTGAAATTCTTTTGAGAACTGTGGCTTCACATCCATTGATAATTTCTTTATTGGGAAATAGCTTTTGGCTAAATGTGTGTGTGTGTGTGTGTGTGTGTGTGTGTGTGTGTGTGTGTATGTTTATACGAGTATCCTGTATACATCAGAATTTAAGCATAAACTTTTGTTTTCATGTAATTGTAGGTATTTGTTTTATTTTTGAAATTGCCTTTGTCCTTTATCTGGCTAATAATACATCTCTTACCTAAATAACGTATATTTTCTGCATCTCAGAATTTTATGATGGGATATTTAATATAAAGGTCACTATTTATTTTGTATTTATTTTGAAATGTGGAATACAGTGATGGTCTGAGACTGATATCAAACTGGTTTCCATTTTTGCCAGCAGTTCTTGTTGAAAAGAAAGTTCTTTCCTAAGTAATTCAAGTTTCCCTGTTTCGAGAATACTTGGTCACTGAGTTCTAATGCTTCTAATGCTCCTCTGTCCAGTTTGTTCCCCTGAGATATTTGCCTATTTCTTTAAACCAATATGAAATGTTTTTCAGGATTACCACCTTATAATATAACGCTATTGCAATGGAAGTGCTATTTAATTACTGGGAATACTGCTGTCTATCTTTTTCATTATTTCTGTCAATATTCTAGATCATTTGTTTACCATTATGAAACCATTTTTATTGTATTATTTTGGCATGGGTCAAGAAATGATCACTAAATATTCCTTCAGATTTTTGTTATTCTTTATTTCTTCAAAGAAAATTATAATTGATTTAGCCCCAAATATATTATTCATTGATAATTTTAAAATGAGATTTCTTTTTCTATTGTTGCCTCTTGGACTTTTAAAATATTAAACAGGAATGCTATTGGTTTTTCTGAATTTATTCTGTACCCTGCAACTTTACTGAAACTATTTTCTCAATTATTATCTTCACTGATTTCTCAGGATTTTCTAAATAAACCATTAGTTAAAAAAAAAAGAGATAGTTTTAGCTTCTTTCTATCTCTATACCTTAAATTTCTATCTCTTGCCTTAGCATTTCTGTGTGAATAATAGTGAAAATAAGCATTTTTTATTACTCTTGAATTTTTTGTTGAACATTCTAGCACATCCCCATTTCATATAATTCTTTCTTTTAGTTATTGGTAAATACTTTTTCATGATATTAAAAAGATCTTTCTATGCTCTTTGTACAGTAAATCAATGTCTTGTTTTACTAAAGACCTTTTCTATCCATTGAGATAATTATGTTGTTTTTGTTTTAATAAAATTATTGATTTTTTTCCTAACTTGAACTATCCTGGCATCATTGTTATATAAATCTATTTTGATCATAACTAGTAATTTTGTGAATGAATTGCTATAATATGAAAAGATTTTATTTGAAAATTATCATTGATAACCATTAATTTAAATATAATTCTCTTTTTCTTTTGTTTCTTCCATACTTTGGATATTATGACTATATTTATCTCAAATGAATCTGTTGGAGTGTTTCAGAATCTCATTTTATTTTGTATATATCTTTGCATTTTAGGTGTTTCTTATAAACAATTTTTTTTTTTTTTAGTTTGTATCTACCCTATCTTTTGCATTTTATTGGATTGTTAAATCTATTCATATTTAAAGTTATGAGTTGGGTATATATTTTCTTCTACTTATCTTTATTTTTTTATATTAATTAAGGGTTTGGGGGTAGCTAGATGACTCAGGGGATAGAACAACCACCCTGCTGTTAGGAGAACATGAGTTCCACTATGATCTTGAACACTTGATACCTTTTAGTGGTGACTCTAGGCAATTTGCTTAACCTCAGTTGTACCCATACACACAAACACTTGCACAAATGAATTAAAAGTGTTTTTCTTGTGGCTCCTTTTATTCTAAAAAAAGACAATCCTTTGTGTCTATAGTTATTTTTGCTCAGTCTACTTTATGACAACCTTGTGTCAATTCCTTTTCTTATTTTTACCCTAATGCTCCACTCTTGTTTTTAATCCCTCTCCTTGGTGTTTCACTTAACTTATTCATTAATTTTTCTTTTTTTCAAAATCAGTTACATAATTCCCCCTCTTTCCCTTTTTAATTTAAATAGTCAAATAAAATTCCCCTTCCTCTTCTTCTCTTTACCTTCTACTTGTAGGTTTTTTTTTTAATTTTCTTTCCCATTTTTCTAAAAAAAAAAAAAAGACAATTATTTCTCTTGTTTTAATTAATTCTTTTCCTTTTCTATGTATTCTGCACATTTATTTTTTGTTTCCTGGTCCTTTAGATTATTTGTTTCTTGTTTAATATATTACTCACAAAATCAAAGTTCTCAGGTACCTATTTTAAGTTGTATCTTCTAAAATTTCTATGTTGTTGCACTTAATATTTTACCCCTTCTTCCCCTTTTTTCCATTGTGCCTCATTCTTATACATATTGATTTCCATGGGAAATCCAAAGGATAAGTATATTGCTTCAAGGCAGAAATTTTTATGTCTCTGATTATGTAATTAATTATTCCCCTTTATCTGCCCATGATCATTTTTCTAATTTACCAGGAAATATAATCTCTGGATCCATGTGCTTTCATCATTCAAGTGTCAGTTGCCTCTAGAAATACCTTCTTATAAGGCAAGATGCTATCTATAAAGATATACTAGTAAGAAAAATTAGTCTTGCCATTTAAGAAATTCCTAAAGATTATATTCATTGCAAGATCATCATAGTATGTATAGAATATGTCTCTCTCCACAGAAGTACTTTTTCTAATACTATTTCATTTTTCCAAATATATGCAAAGATAGTTTTCAATATTCACCTTTGCAAAACCTTGTGTTCCAAATGTTTTTCCTTCTTCCCCCTTCCCCAAGACAACAAGCAGTCTGATATAGGTTAAACATGTACAAAACTTCTAAATATATTTCTATATATGTCATGCTGTATAAGAAAAATAAGATCAAAAGAGAAGAAAATATGAGAAAGAAAAACAAACAATAACAAAGTTTAAAATACTATTCTTTGATCCACAATCAGTCTCCATAATTCCCTCTCTAGGTGCGAATGGTACTTTCCATTCCAAGTCTATTGAAATTGCCTTGAATCACCTAATTGTAAAAAGAGCCAGGTCCATTACTGTTGGTCATCATATAATCAATCTGTATACATTGTTCTCTTGGTTCTGCTCACTTCATTTAACATTGGTTCATGTAAGTTTTTCTGGCCTTATTCATTAAATTCTTAAATTTAAGCACTATAAATCTTGATATTAATAATAGTATCTATGCAGCCTATTTTTGAGATCAATGTGTTTTTACCTGTATGGAGATTATATCTTAATATTATTGCTTTTTGTTTATCTTCTCCCAGATTGTTCTTCTCTTTCATATAATTACATTTTTGATCCATTGTACTATCTCTTTTTTTTTCCTTTAGTGATGTTGTCCAAGGTACCCTTTTGAATTCACAGGGTCCTCTACCTCATCAGGTACTGATTAGTGTTCCTTTTTCTTGCAATATGATTCTCTTTTGTCTCAGGAACAAAATGAAAATTCCTCTGACAATTCAAGTCTTTCTCAGTATTGCATCCAGGCTACCTTTCTAAGCTTATTATATGATGCTCCCAAACACATTCTATTTTCTGGAAAAACTGGCCTTATTGATGTTCCCTATATATGGCATTGTATCTCTATATTTTGTACAATCTATTCCTTCCAGAATGAAATCCCTCTTCATTCATTTCTTGGAATTTCTAACTTCTTTCATGACTCAGCCAATTGCTACTTCCTAACCCTCCTTATTATATATTAATATATGTAATTAAATAATGTGTTATATTAAATAAATATTAATAAAATAATATTATATATATATATAATATTGATTGTTTTATTTACATATTATCCCCATCCCTGAAACCAATAGAATGTAAGCAAATACTTTTTTGGTGATACTCTTTTTATGCCTTTGCTTAGTAAATACTAATTGAATGAATATCTTTTCACCAGGGGCCCCATGTTTGGAAAGCATATTCTTAACCCTGCCTGGTGGAATTCCTAGATTCCTTCAAAACTTAGGCTAGAATTCTATCTCCTATAGGAGGCCTTTCCTCATTCCCACAGTTATTAGTGCTCTTTTCTATTCTTGATTACTTTATGTTATTTTTTATATTCTTGTATTTACATATGTATTTCCTTATGTCCAGACCACTCAGCAGATTAAGAACTCTTTGGGGAAGAGGAATTTTTCATTTTTGTGTATTTTTAATGACTAACATAGGACATTGAATGTAACAGGAACTTCATAAATGTTTGTTAAATTCCCCTATAACTGAATAACAACTTTTCAGAGAACTTTCTGCTAGTTTTCCTATTTTCTTTCCTTTCCTTTTCCACTTAATCCACCAAAATGGCAAATTAGTGGAGGAATATTATTGATGAGGAGGAAGGAAAACTTAGTCTACACACACACACACACACACACACACACACACACACCTTCCGTTCCTAAATTCACAATAAATATTTCTTTCTTATTAGCTGTACAGTGTACAAGTAGTACCTGCTAGCTAATAAGGTGTTTGAATTAATGAGAAAAATAATAGGGCTGGAAGAATCTTTAAGATGTCATCCATTCCTGAGTTTCTCAGTCTTTTGTGGATTGGAAAAAACTTGTATTAAATTTTAATAGACCAGTGCAATTTATATATATATATATATATATATATATATATATATATTCCTAATTAAATCATTAATGTATTTTTTTTGGTTTAGCTTGGCTTTCATATACTCACTTGGGCCCCCAATTCAGATGCTCTAAGAGAATAAACACATTTTCCATGGACTAATATTGTGCTGGTGCCAGTGTCAGTGAACAACTGGTTAGAAACATCATGTTGAGCAAGTGGTATCTATCCAATTGTAAAACTATATCCAGGAAGAAAATTTCACAATTTTTTAGTAACATTATTAAGGGCTGTTAAACATAAGATGGCAACAAGTTCTTACTGCAGTTTAATTTGAATCTCCCTATTAGAATTTTAATTTCATTTCTTCTGGTTTGCCTCAGTATAATCTGAGAACAGCCATCCACAATAATAATATTTGAGGACTGTTATTTACTCACTATTCTTTTATCTAGATAATCTCAACTTCAAGACAATTCTACTTATGAATACTTTAAGACATTTTAATTATTTTCTTTTGGACTTGACTTCTCTATCTTTATATCGTCCTGGAATGGAGCAATTCTAAAACAAACCAATTCCAAGTCAATTGAGTGCATTTTCAGAGCTCCTACTGTGTGGCAGGTATTCTTATAAGTGCTGAGGATATAATGACAAATATGAACCCATTCCTTCTCTAAAGTAGCTTGCATTCTATTGAGAACAACATGTAAACAGGTACAACTTACTTGGACTTACTGTCTACACTGTTAATATTTAAAATCAGAATAGTAAGTATCCTTTTTCATATGCTATGTTAAAATCAATAGTTGGAAATATAACTTTATATGAACAACCAAAATTTACTTTGTACCTTAATCAAGGCATAGGGTTAGTTGGAATCATTTACTGTACACATGAAATTTGGTCCATCATAACACACATCATACCAAAAAACCATGAAATGAGCTTTGTATGAATAGTTGGCAAATGCATGTTCAATTGTCTCCAGCTTTGTAATTGTTTCAGGGTTCCTCTGAAGTTGACCATCCAACTGGTCACAGGTGTTAGCAAATGGATTGTTTCACAACATTTGGATGCATGTGTAAGTTCAATTTATTAGTCATTTAGTGGGAAAACGCTGTGGGATTGCAAGACATATTGCAACTGTCTCAAGGCAGGCAATCTACCAAGAACAATTCATAAGTAGTTTTATGATTGGGATTATTATTGTTCAGGTTTTTACCTAAAAAAGCCAAATCTCTGACATGCCTAGACAACTTGTCGGGAATATTTTGTCTTTTATTTACAACTCTACATATTTTTTACATCACTTGTGATAGTTCATTTTTCAGTCTTTATAGTTTGACTTAAAAAACAGACATTTTGACACCTGCCTTTAAGTTTTCCATGTTACTATTTATTATTCAGGAAAACTATCTATGGAAAGAATCCTCAGACTTTTTAAAAATGGATGATTTTCTCATAAATAACAAGTATTTTTTTTTCCCATTGGTTTTCAGTTGTTAGTATTTTTCCATATCCCTTATGAAGAACACGGGCAGTTATGTATAGTGTTATGAGTTGTCTCAGGAACAGAAAATTCCTCCAACATTTTAAGCTGAAAAATGGAAGGAAAAATTTCAAACAAGACTAGAAAATGGCTGAATTTGTTGTTGTTGAAACTTTATGCAAAATGGGGAAGGAAGTTCTCTTTGGGCTTCTTCCAATTATTCTATCAGAACTTGCTACTTGAATGAAAAGAAATTAACCACTTAGGACTTATTATCTGACTGGTTTCCTTTTATTTATCTTCTCTTCTTCCTTCATAAATCATTTAGGCCTTGAAGTCTAATGCAATGAAGACAGTGTTGAATTTAAAGCCAAAGGGAGAAGCCAGATCTTGCTTCTATTGCTAACTATCCCTGAAATCTTGTGTAAGTCACTTCATTTCCCTAACCCTCAGTGTTCTTATTTATAAAGTGAGGGAAGTTTGATTAAATGATACTTTGAAAATGATCAATGACCTTGTAGGATGATATCTTAATTTGTCCATGAACTGAATTTAAGTGAAGCAGAGTTGCATAGAACCATCTGACTTTATTCTATCTTCCAGATTCATAGAAGTTCAGTGGCAAGACAAAAATCAAGATCACTATGAATGATCCATGATACACTATATGACATTGGTATCTTCAGTGCTCCATCGTGCTCCACAATATGGTTTAGCTGCCTTCTGACTATTGAAACAAATTGTTCTCATCTGCCCATTCTGCAGGGGAATATTCACATCCATGGGATTGACATCCCCTGACTCTTCTATGGGTTTCTTCCAGCCATCCAAATTTGTCACTTTAGTCATCCCTGATTCTCTTCTCCCTTTTAGCTCCTATATTTAATCTTCATGTCACTCTGCTGATCCAATCCAATAAACATCTATTAAATATCTATTGGGTACCAGGCACTATATTAAGTGGTGGGAATACAATTGATAAAAAGAAACAAAACCTCTAACTTCAAGAAGTTACAATGTAAAGAAGGGGACAACTCACAAATGGAGTAGGAAAGTTCCAGGTGAGAAGGAGGAGGGGGATGGGATGGCAGAAGGTACCCAGCAGAGGCATCCTGTATAATTAAAATCAGGAAGGGGAACAGATGCAAAATGGAATGAACTGAGGACAGTTTCTGTCCTTTATAAAGGAAGGCATTGGGGAAGATATTGGCATGCTTCCCTCCATCCCTGTAATCAGAGAGGAAAGAATGCTGAGAGGGAGGTAATGTGAATCAAAGTTTGAGTTAGCAGTATGGTGGTGAGATTAGAAGTGATAAACTTTTCCTGGAAGGGACAGCTTTTTGCATAATGAAATCAGACAGGGAAGCAGATTCAAAAGAGTGAGTTAATAGAGAGGGCCAGTTTCTGCCCTCTATAAAAGTTGATTAAGGTACTTCCATTATTTAGCCTTGTTTGAGACCCTTCACAACCTGATCCCAGTGCTCTTTTCTTCTCATTCTAAAATTATTCACAATGATATGGTTATTGTTACTAAGTCGTGGGTAAATTACTTCCTCTTTAGGTTTTAGGTAGTTCTTTACAAAACTACATGTGAAAACTACATTTCATTTACACTTTCCTGCCAATTTAAGATACTACAGAGAAGTGGAAATACAAGGGATCAGGATCTGAATTGCCTGGGACTTTTCTTTATTAAAGTTTTTTTTTTTTTATTTTCAAAACATATGCATAGATAATTTTTCAACACTGACCCTTGAAAAACCTTGTGTTCCGAATTTTCCCCTCCTTGCCTCCATACTCCCTAGATGGCAGGTAATATAATATATGTAACACATGTTAAAACATATGTTAAATCCAATACATGTATACATATTTATACAATTATCTTGCTGCACAAGAAAAATCAGATCAAAAAAGGAAAAAAAAATGAGAAAGAAAACAAAATGCAAGCAAACAACAATAAAAAGAGTGAAAATGTTGTGTTGTGATCCACACTAAGTTTCCACAGTCCTCTCTCTGGGTGTAGATGGCTCTCTTCATCAGAATCTCATTGTTGAAAAGAGTCAAGTCCATCAGAATTGATCATCATATAATCTTCTTGTTGCCATGTATAATGATCTGGTTCTGCTTATTTCATTTTGCATCAGTTCATGAAGGTCTCTCCAGGTCTCTCTCTAATCATCCTGCTGGTCATTTCTTATAGAATAACAATATTCCATAACATTCATATACTGTAGCTTATTTAGCCATTCTCCAACTGATGGGCATCCACTCAGATTCCAATTTCTTGCCACTATAAAAAGGGCTGCCACAAACATTTTTACACATGTGGGTCTCTTTCCCTCTTTCCCTTTAAGATCTCTTTGGGATATAAGCCAGTAGAGACACTACTAGATCAACTGGTAACTTTCTGAGCATAGTTCTGCTCTCCAGAATGGTTGGATCCATTCACAATTCCACCAACAATGTATTTGTGTCCCAGTTCTCTCATATCCCCTCCAATATTTGTTAGCCAATCTGAGAAGTGTATAGTGTGTCTCAAAATTGTCTTAATTTACATTTCTTTAATCAATAGTGATTTAGAGCACCTTTTCATATGACTAGAAATATTTTAAATTTCTTCATCTGAAAATTGTCTGTTCATATCCTTTGACCATTTATCAATTGGAGAATGGCTTGAATTCTTATAAATTTGATTTAGTTCTCTATATATTTTTAGAAATGAGGCCTTTATCAGAACTGTTAAATATAAAAATGTTTTACCAATTTATTGTTTCCCTTCTGATCTTGTCTGCATTAGTTTTGTTTGTACAAAACCTTTTTAACTTAATATAATCAAAATTTTCTATTTCATGTTCAATAATGAGCTCCAGTTTTTCTTTGGTCACAAATTTTCTCCTTCTTCATAGATCTGAGAGGTAAACTATCCTATGTTCTTCTAATTTATTTATAGTATCATTCTTTATGTCTAAATCATGAACCCATTTCAACCTTATCTTGGTATATGGTGCTAGGTGTGGGTCAATGCTTAGTTTTTGCCATACTAATTTCCAATTTTCCTAGCAGTTTTTGTCAGATAGTGAGTTCTTATCACAAAAGCTAGGATCTTTGGGTTTGTCAAATACTAGATTGCTAGAGTTATTGACTATTTTGTCCTGTGAATCTAACTTATTCCACTGATTGACCACTCTGCTTCTTATCCAGTACCAAATGGTTTTGCTGACTACTGCTTTATAATATAGTTTTAGGTCTGGCACAACTAGGCCACCTTCATTTTACCTGGGACTTTTAACATTAACATCATTTAATATTAAGCTTGTATTATGGGAAATAACATCATAAAGCAGAGAAGGGCACAGAAAACATATTAGACAGGCTGGGGATGCTGCATTAACTATTAGCTTATATATCAGTTCAAGAAGAATGTAGCTGACTGGGCTTATGTCCCAAAGAGATTGTATACTATTTCAAAGTCCAATTCTTCTTGTGCAGCAAAATGACTGTATGGACATGTATACATATATTGTATTTAAGATATATTTAACATATTTAACATGTATTGGTCTACCTGCCATCTGGGGGAGGGGATGGGGAAAGGAGGGGAAAAATTGGAACAAAAGGTTTGGCAATTGTCAATGCTGAAAAAGTTACCCATGCATACATCTTGTAAATAAAAAGCTATATAAATAACATTAAAAAGAAGCTTATACTCTAATGAGGGAAGAGGACACATAAATGGGGAGCTAAGATTGATGAGTCCAGAGAATAAGCTGGTTTGGACCTTTCCCCTAAAATGAATCTCTAGGGAGATGAGAGAGAGAAGAGAGAAAAAAGAGAGAGAGAGAGAGAAAGAGAGAGAGAGAGAGAGAGAGAGAGAGAGAGAGAGAAATATCAATAAAAATTTAAATAAAAATAAATTTCTATTGAATGAAAAAAAAAGAAGAAGAATGTAGCTGAAATGGTTCTGAGAAGAAGACAGTTTTTGGAACTCAAAATATCTGATGATTTGAATGATGCAATGAACTTCAATTCTAACCTTATAATTATCCAGAAAGTGAATGTCAGATACTATACCCGCACACTGAGAGTATTCTGAAAAGGACCATAACAGATTAAGGGCTAGCTAGGTGGTACAGTAGGTTGAATGACAGGTTAAGAATCAGAAAAACTCATTTTCCTGAGTTCAAATCTGACCTTGGGTACTTTTGAGCTGTATGATCCTGGGAAAGTCACTTGATTCTGTTTTTGTTTTTTTTTTTCCAATTTCCTCATTTGTAAAATGACCTGGAAAAGGAAATGACAAACTACTCCAGTATCTTTGCCAAGAAAATCTCAAATAGGGTTATGAAGAGTTGGACACAACTGAGCAACAACAAATTAATAGTATTACTACTTCTCCTTTTGAGCTCTCAGTTATGTCAGAATTAATATTGTATGTACTGATAGGTTCTTCGATACCACTGGAAATTATCCAGCCAAAGACAAGGAAAGAGGAAATTAAAATTTCAAATCCAAAATTGTCTGACTCAATAGAATGGTTTATTGTTTAATTATATTTACTGTTATTTTTAATTTCATTCGATAAATTTACTTTAATTTATAATGTGGATGTCAAATCTTTTCCCAACAAAGATAGAAAAAAGATAGAATCAAAGAGTAGCTGAAATGTTCCTCAGAGACCAACTAGTTCAAATTTGTCATTTTAACATTTTGGAAATTGAGAAACAGGAGGATGATGCTCAAGAAGTCAGAGGAGGCAAATAGTAGGCATTTAACAAATGCTTTTTGACTGATGGATTAATTGATTTAATGACAGTAGACTGTAACTTGAAAGAACCAGTCTCTGGATCAGAAGAGACCTTAGAATCCCAACAAGAAAAGAACATATATCAACCATCCTGACAAACTCTGACCCATTGGGATTCGTATAACCTAGACAGAGAACCTGACCAAGGCTGAGAGGCAGTCAACCTATGCAAACCACACACCTGTGTTAAAGGTCTTGGATTGCTAGCTCAGGGGTTAGAGCACACCCTGGTGGTTAATTCAGACTTTAAAAGCTCACATCATACTGTAAATTGAAGAGGTTGAACAACATCCATATAGAATAACTGTACTTTCCTATCATCAGAGTTTTTGCTCATGCTATTTCCACTGCCTGTAGTACCTTTCTCCTTTTCACCCAGTTAAACTCAATTCAACCTTCCTGATCCTTGCCCTTCCTGATGACTTTCCATATCTGATAATTGTATCCTCTACAGTTTTCCCTAGCATTTCTGGCATTTAATTAATTAAGCATTCAATCTTACAATGGTGCTGTAGCTTCTTTATTGTACTAAAAAGTCACTAACTTTATATCATTATTTAGTTATTCACATATTCATTTCTTGTTTATGAGACTAGATTCTAAGTACTTTGGGAAATTTATTCTTTGTCTCCCCTCCCCAACAAATTGCTAACAGTGGGTTTTATTTAGAATATATGTGTAGCAAATATTAGCTATTTTTAATTGATTCTGCTTCCCTAATGGGGAAATATGAAAAGAGCTAGGATGTTTGACAGAATGTTTAAAGGAGAGAAATAATTGACCTACAGTCTAGCTTAATTAAAATTAGAACTTTTCTTTCCTTTTTTTAATTGTTTCTTGTCATAGGTCCTCTTACCACAATTAGACTCAATTGGGTAAAAGGATTCATTTTTAAATAGACCCTTACAGATCTTAGGAAGTTATTGTACATTGTCCTTGCTTATTAAAGGCCCATTGGGATGTTAAGCACTATTGGACACAAAGACTGGACCACTGAATATTAAGAACTGGGAACATTATCTATGACACTGAAAAGACTGTTCCTTTATGATGAATTATGTTGCCTGTAAAAGTTAGTAGTAGACAGGAATTCAGAGAAATATTATAACTTCCTGTGGAAATATTAATAATTTGGTCTGACAGCAGAGAATTAGAAAGATGTTTGCAATGTCCTACCTTTGCTATAGACCGTCTTAATGATGGTTTTAGTTATGTGTCCTCTCTAGACCTGAATGCCATACTTTAGAAAGGACATTGAAAAAGTAGAGAGCATGCAAGGGAAAGATACCAGGAGATGAGAGGTTCTTAAGTTCATGCCATATTGGAAAAACCTAGAGATTTTAACTTACTGATAAGAAAAAATGAAAAATAATAACTGATTTGAAGTACTTGAATGAAAATCAATCAAATCTGGACAGTTTATCCATTTTAGGCAGCCAAATGGTTCTTGTCTTCTACATAGTCACTATATTGATACCAGACTTAACTATAGATATCCAACCAGCTTTAGCCCCACTAAGACTCAGACCTCTCAAACTCAGAGGATCCACCAATCTCAGCCTCTTTAGAAGCAGAAATTAACAGCTTTTGTCACCATATCTAGCTAATTAATTTAAAATTTTTCTCCTTCCATTCCTTTTTATTGTTTTTACAATCAAATCCTCATGTAGAAATAAATACAACTAGTGGTCAATATCTTGATAAAAAGAGGGAAGATTTTGCTGTCCAATGGGGTGTGATGTTAGCATGATAAATCTTGAGCTGGAAGAGACTTTAGAAACCATCTACTCTACCAGTTTACAGATGAGGAAACTGAGACTAAGAAAAGTAAAGAGACATGGTCATGTTTTTCTTAGTAGTAAGCAGGATTAAGACAGGGCTGTCCTTTGAAAGAAGACAGAAAAACTATGATTTGAGATTGAGAAAACTTGTGTTTAATTCTGGTTCTCTAACTAGTTAGATAAACTTGGTCAAGTTATTTCTTTCTGGGCTTTTGTTTCCTGATCTCGAAAATAAGGAGATTAGGTGATACCTAAAATCTCTTCCTGCTCTAAAAGATTATGATTCTCTTTGGCAAGAGTGAATCTGTGAGTCGCAAAATACTGGTAATCCCCTTTCTGATCTCTGTATTCTAACGCTTTTTCAGAGAATTGTGAGAGACAAACATGGCTGAGATACCAGATTTTTTTTCCCCATGGTACATAGATTTTCTAATGGCCTGCTGGTGATGATTCTGCCCTTCAGCCCTTGAGCCTGAGATATTTCTGGACTGAGGAGAAAATGGATGGGGATATAATAAGATATCCCATCTCTTCTGAATACCGAAGTGGGCACTAATATACTCCTTCACAATAAATCTAGCCCAATAATAAACTCAGGAAATCTGGTCAAATGGAGAAACATGTTTTGAATTCCAAGATGCTACCCATCTATTAGAGAAATCTTTTGTATAAATAATGAATTCTCCTATATCGGTGTCTTAAAACCATACTAAGTAATTAAAATCTTATGTAGCTTGTCAATTGTATTTTTCCCCATGGAGTAACTCTTTTATTAATATTTAAATAATGACATAAGATCTACTAAAATGTGTGGTAAAAACCCTTTTCTAAAAATGTAGCTGAGACCTCCTGCTGAGGCTATCAAATTTTTCATTACAAAATCACAGAATCCAAGGGTTAAACGTGATAGTATATTTGAAGTAGCTCAATCCCTTTGTTTTATAGTTAAGGAAACTGACATCTCAATTAAAGTCACTTGTCCAAAATTTTTTTTAAGAGTCACTTTTCTAAGGATGCACAGTAAGTGGCACAGCCAGGATTTGAGTCTAGGTCTTCTATTATCATGCCCAATCTTCTCATTATATCATATTTCAATTCCTTATGAACAGTAAAATTGTATTAATTGACTGAATTCAGGTGCATCACCTGCTTCAAACACCATCACTTATTAGGAAATTCCATATATCAAAGAGAAGAAAAATTTCATACTTAGTTGTCAAATGTCAAAAAAATGAGTTTACTTTGCTACATATATATTATTTAATATTTCATTCTTTATAGAGATATTAGGGTGATCAGTTGAAACATGTTGTTGTGCTTTAGACGTTTAAAATAATTATAATAGATTCTGTAAGTCTCTCTAGTGGTTGGATTTTTTAAAAAAATGATTATTCCTTCTAACATAATCAAAACATTTAGCCTCATTACAGATTATGGGATCTTGGTAAGAAAAACATATATATTTTTTCTTTTATTTGAGATCTAAATACACATAAAAATAGTGTCGCCATAAGCATCAAATAGTTTAGAATAAAATGAAATGTTAGTGCTTACTTATTCTCATAAAAATCAAGCATTATGCAAGTAAGATCTTTATTTTAAAAAAAAAAAAAAGGTAATAGGTAGAAGTAGCATAGATAGAGTGGCTAGGTAGTACAATGGATAAAGTGCCAGGCCTGGAGTCAAGAAGATACATCTCCCTAAGTTCAAATCTGACCACAGATTCTTAGGAACTATGCAACCTTGGGAAAGTCAATTAACCCTGTTTATCTTAGTTCCTCATCTGTAAAATGAGCTGAAGAAAAAAAAAAATGGTGAAGTACTCTGGTATCTTTGCCAACAAAACTCCAAATGGGGTCAGGAAGAGTCAGATATGATTGAAATGACTGAACAACAAAAATCATGGAGGTATTCCCATTTATAACAAATGAGATGGTATCTATATGACTGCATAATCGGTTTTGTCAATCTCAAAGGCATGGTAGATAATGTTTATAACATAAATCAGAAAGAACTCAATAATTGAAAATACAAGTGGATATTTACTGAATGTGAATCATTGCTTATAAAATGAGGCAAAAGTGATTACTTTGGATTGACCCTCACAAGCTTTATAAAACCAGAAAAGCATTCCATGCACTGCACAGGCAAGAAAATTCATCTCAGGACAAAGGGTCTATTGGGCATTTATAACTTTGGCAAAATCATAGCTGCCTGAATTATATCAAAGGTGAAAGGCAGAAGCTGAGTAACTGTAGTTATCTATTCCAAATATGCTCTCTGGCCTGTTTTAGATAAATGTTCTTCTGAGGTTTTTATTAGGCATTATCAATCTAAGTCCAAAGAATGTGTTAATTGTCTGACTTTCATAAAAATTACCTATGTCCATGTGCTAAATCAGTCCTTTACAAGGACAATGTTTTTATTTATTTACGTAAAATTGGAAATGACATGCTGAACATGGGAACATGGGAAACCAATTTCTCTCATATGTACTCATACAGTGAGTACAGTGTGTATTCACACTTATAAATAGAGATTTATATCTACTTCATACATAATCAGGCTTAGAAGTATAACTGAATTGTAAATGGGAATTTTTCCTCAAATGATGCATTAGTTCAGTATAGATTGTAATTAATACTCATTGTTTCAAAGATAAGAAATGTCATTGTTCTGGGTATTTTCTTCTCTCTGATTTCAATTCCTTTGAAATCTAGTATATAATCTTCAGGTATTTCCCTAGACAAAATTTAATCAGTTTGTAATCAAACTGAGGATGGACTTCTTTGGTCTTAGATCAAGGATTCTTAAATTTTTTTTTTATGTGACCTGGTCCTCTCTGGTACTCTGGTGCAACTAACGAACCCCTTATCAAATATTGTTTCAAATGAATAAATCATATACATAGAATTACAAAAGAAATCAATTATATTAAAATATGATTGTCCAAATATGAAAAATAAATTAAATTTCAATGACTTATGGTTTAAAATTCCTATTGGGCAGCCCATAAGATCCAAATACTTAAAAAAAAAAATAAAATCACTTCTGATACTTAAAGCTAAATTTCCTCTGAATGTCTCTATATGTAATATCATTCCTTTAGTTTACAAAAAGCAAGATTCTTTTAGGTTGGGACCTTGCCCTGAGGCTCATTGCCCATACAAATAGTTTAAAACTATTTAACATTTGGATAATTTAGTCTATACTATCACTCATTGTTTCATTTAAATATTATTTTTCATGTGAGCAGAAATCAGTGACTACTTGGTTCACATAGCATCCAGTCTAATGAAAACAGCCTGAATAGAACAAAGATATTTTACCCAGAAGTCAGAAGATCTGGGAATGGAAACACTACCTGTCTGTCCTTAAGAAAAGCTGTCAGGCTTTTCTGAAAGCCTGTTTCATCCTCATAACTAGAGTTGGATTAGGTGTTCTCTAAGATCCTTCCAGATCCATGAATGCCAGAAAAGGCATTCAATAAGTGTTTGATTTGAATTAAATCCCAAATGAACAAAAATAATTTTAGTCATCTCAAATAGACTTGAATGGTAGGAATATGAATTTGTCATTAAATGTAGACCTGCATTATGCATTCACATCTAAAGCAGAAGCAATAAATATACTTCTCTTGTTGTAACAAACAAGATAGACTCTGGATTTTAAGGGATTTTTTTTGTTTTGGGGGGTTGTTGCATAGGGTTGATGGATTTGCACTAATACATAGCCTTTCTCTGGCTTTCTTCCCTTGTGACTAACAATACTCATTTAAAGGATAGGGATAGTAATGTAATTTGTGGCTGCAGAAAAGAGTGAAAGCAGCTGGTGATGAAGATCATGACCTTTGCTTCATTAACACAGTTCTTTCTGATCAACTGAACTAACAAAATAAAAGAATGAAAGCAAGGTTATGCTTCACTGTGCTGTTCCATGTCTCAGTTCCAATTATTCCAATCCTGCTGTTTTTCTATTGCTGTTACTTTAAAGGTTTCTCAAAAGTTCTAGGAGTTTTAGCATAACTTCAAACTCAATCTGAATTGATTATATTTAAGGAAGTTAAGCAAGCTAAAGTGGTTATAGGCTGCATTAAGAGGCAGAGAAAGGCAGTAAGAGACTAAGGAAGATAGTTTTTCCACTCTATTTTGCCTTGATTAGGCCACCTCTTGATTGCTGTTTTTAGTTCTTGGTGACACATTTTTTTCAAATAGTATGAAAAAGTTGAATCTTAGGCAGAAGGGGGTGACCAGGATAGTGAAAGGACTAGAAAATATCTTATATAAAAATTTCCTGAAAGAAATGGGGATGTTCAACCTGGTTAAAAGACATAAGTGGAAAGGGAAGGAATAATGGCTGTTTTTGAAGAGTTTGTCAATTGAAAAGGGTATTAAACTGATTCTGCTTGATCCCAGAATCTAGTTTTAGGAGAATAAGTTGCAGAAAGGCATTTAAGCTTGCAAATGCAGAATGAACACTGATTTGCCAGGAGTGTAATAAAGATAAATTTGTTTTTAGCTCTGAGTTGACCTACTTGACAACTGAGATTCCTTCCAAATGCAAGGTATCAAAATTCTGTGGACCTAGTTCAGTTTTCTTTCTCTAGGGTCTACAAGCTATATCTTCATTGTACAAGCAAACTTCTGCAAGGGAAGTGATCTGAACCTCCTAAATGATGGTACAGGAAAAGAGCACCCCTGAAAGTCAGTCCACTTTAACCTTTCTCTTTATACTCTTAAGATTTTATGGCAGTATTGTGGAATGTCTATGATAAAATTCTACTTAAATTTCTTTGAAACAAAACCAAAATGGAGTACTGGGTAATTATATTATTCAAGTTCAAACCCAAAGAAGAGATGGGAAAATATATTTCCCTTCCTCCTTGATAATAGCAATATGAATATAAATATTAAGAAGAAATGGATTCTCAGAGTGTTAGAATGAACCAAATAGAAATCAATAGCTAAGAAAGACAGTAAGAAATAGTAGAACAGAATCAAAATGTTAGAAAAAGAAGAAAACATAAGGTATCTCCTATTGATAACCTAGAAAATAGATTATAGAGATATAATTTAAGAATTACTGAACTATTATGAACATGAACAAAAGAAAAGCCTAGCTATCATATTTTTAGAAATCACAAATGAAAACTGTCCAGAGCTATTAGAACAAAGGAGAGAATCCAAATATAAAGAACCCATAGACTATCTTCTGAAAGAAAAATCAAATGGAATCTCTCAGGAATACTTCCCCATCCTTTCCTGACTTTACTACAGACTTGACATTGTTGATCACTTCTTTCTTCTTGTTACACACTTCTCTATAGGTTTTTATGATAGTCTTCTTGATTATATAAAGGCCAAAACTGAATGGAAATTTTGAAATTCAGTCATAATTATGAGAAACCTAAAAAAGATAAATACATTTGAGTTAATATGAATATTTTCAAAGGCCTTTGAGAAAGTGAAATAAAACAAACTGGAGAAATGGGGATGGATCTGTTCTGTTTTGATGCATATAAGAAAGGGAATATAAGGAAGAAAGAAGGAATAAATTAGGGTAAAACAAGAGGAAGATTTTGGTAAAGAAATACATTAAATTGAACAAGGAAATGGACAGGAGAAGAAATAAATGAATTTAAAAGGAAGGATAGCACTGGAGAAAGAATAGAGGCAATAAAAACAAAGATCAACTTTATTGCATAAATAATAAGTGGAGTATTAAAAGGTGGAAAATAATGGTGAGAATTTAAGCAAATGGAACAGATCATGACAGTTTTTGATTACTAGTGGTACCTTTCTCTTTTCCTTTCATCACTATCTTCCTTTTTTGTAAGACTAATATAGGATAAAGCAAAGAGAGAAAAAGGAAGAAAAAGGATAGGATAAAGAGAAACACAAGAATGATCATGAATGATATTCTCATTTATAAAATAGAACAGTATATCAAAAAGGATGAGAAACTAAAATCCAACAGTGTGTTTTATAAGAAATACACTTAAGATATAAAATTAAAATAAGGAGCTAGCACAGAATTTAATATTATTCAGATAAATTTTAAAAAATGCATGCGTAGAAATCAGTATAACATCCAAGACAAATACAATTAAGGTTTGGAAATAGGCTATATATAGCTGAGATATAGATATAGATGTAGACATAGATATAGATATAGATCAATTTATGAAAACTAACCTTATGCTGCAACAGTAAAAACTAATGGACAAATGCAGAAAAGCAGAAATATTTAACATCTTCTATCACATAATACAATAAAAATATGATTAATAAAATGATTTTTAAAGATCCAATATTAATTGATGACTACCTGACTTAATTCAAAAGAATTGGTGAAGATAAATGAATAAATTTTAAAATAATAGGCAATTTGACCAAAGAAAGCAACAATAATGAGAGTAAGTGAGAGAGATGCAGCCAGAGCAATCCTTAGAGGAAAATTTATCCTTGTAAACATTTTTATCAATAAAAACAGAAAAAGATATCAATGCTTATACAACAAATGCAAATTCTAATAAGTTCAACAAATCAAAACCCCTCAAGTATACAAAAACTGAAAATTTGAAAATCAAAGAAAATATTAACAAAAGTGAAAGCAAAGACCTCACAGAAACTGGAAGCAGTTTTTTTTAGTAAAAATTTTAGAATTCACCTATTAAATTATATGCAGATCCTTAATGAATATAACTACAAAATCTTCTTTATAGTAAGGAAGAAGGATTTTAATAGAGAGCTATTGACTATTTGAATGTGTCATGTAATAAAAATTAATTAATTAACAAAGAATCACTTTAGAGAATTAGAAAAAATAAGATTGGAATTCATCTAGAGAAACAGGTCAAAATCCTTAATTAAAATTATGAAGGAAAAAAGTGGTAAGGAAAGGGTCTTTACTTTTTAAAATATGATATCCCAAATTATACTATAGAGTTACTATAGTAATCATCAAAGCTATTTAACACTGGTTACAAAATAGATGCAATTAGGTACATAACTTAAAGAATCAAATAAATCTAGTAGCAGGGTATTGTTCAATCATATCTAACTCTTCATGACTCTGCAAACTATAGCACATCTTTGCAATCTTTTTAGAATTTAACACAGTATATAAGTGGTTTTCTTAGCAAAGATGTTGGAGTGATTTTTCCAGATTATCTTTTGCCAAAACTCTTCAGTATGAGCCTTTTTTTCCTTCTTTTCTATTGTAATAAATTTACTTATTTTTATACATAAATGCATTATGAATCATGTTGGAAGAGAAAAATCAGAGTAAAAGGGAAAAACCATGGGAGAGATTAAAAAACAGAAAAACGAAGTGAACATTTTTCTGGGTGCAGATGACATTTTCCGTCCAAAGTCTATTGGGATTGTTTTGGATCACTGCACTCCTGAGAAGAACCAAACTTTTTGTGGTTGATCATCACACACTCTTGCTGTTATTGTGTATAATGTATTCTTGGTTCTCTTTGTTTTGTTCAGTATCAGTTCATCAGTTCAGGCCTTTCTAAAATCAGTTTGTTCATCATTTTTGTAGAACAATAATATTACCTTCATGAAAACAACTTGTTTAACCATTCCCCAATTGATGGGCATCCACTCCTTTTCCAATTCGTTGCTACCACAGAAAGAGCTGTTCAAACATTTTTGCACATGTGGGTCCTTTTCTCTCCTTTATGATTTCCTTGGGATACAGACACAATAATAGTATTGCTAGGTTAAAGGGTATGCACAGTTTTATAGCCCTTTGGACACAGTTCCAGATTGCTTTCCAGAATGGTTGGGTCATTTCACAACTCCACCAACAATGCATTAGTGTCCCCGTTTTCCCATACCCCCTCCAATATTTACCATTATCTTTTCCTGTCATTTTGGCCAATTTGAGAGGTGTGAGGTGGTACCTCAGAGTTGTTTTAATTTGCATTTCTCTAATCAAGAGTGATTTAGAACATTTTTTACAACTATAAATGGCTTTAATTTCATCATCTGGAAATTATCTGTACATATCCTTTGACTATTTATCAATTGGGGAATGACTTATATTCTTATAAATTTGATACATTTCTTTATATATTTTAGAAATGGGACCTTTTTCAGAAATACTGGCTGTAAAGATTTTTTCCCAGCTTTGTTCTTCCCTTTTAATCTTTTTTCTGTTGGTTTTGTTTGTGCAAAAACTTTTTAATTTAATGTAATCAAAATTGTCCATTTTGCCTTTCATAATGCTCTCTAGTTCTTCTTTGGTTATAAATTCCTCTATTCTCCAAAGATCTGATAGATAAATTATCCCTTGTTGTCCTAATTTGTTTATGGTATCATCCTTTATGTCCAAATCATGTATCCATTTAGACCTTATTATGGTATGAAGTGTGAGATGTAGGTCTATGCCTAGTTTCTGACATACTATTTTCCAATTTCCCCACCAATTTTTGTCAAATAGCGAGTTCTTATTCCAGAAGCTGGAATTTGCGGATTTATCAAATACTAGAT
The DNA here is from genome assembly GCF_902635505.1 of Sarcophilus harrisii. Classification (NCBI taxonomy): domain Eukaryota; kingdom Metazoa; phylum Chordata; class Mammalia; order Dasyuromorphia; family Dasyuridae; genus Sarcophilus; species Sarcophilus harrisii. Next base: position 164,279,412 of record NC_045427.1, read on the forward strand.
TGCTATAGGCTTTGATTATTGTGTTATGTATATCTAATCTATTCCATTGATCCACTACTCTATTTCTTAGCCAGTACCAAATAGTTTTGATGGCTTCTGCTTTATAATGTAGTTTTAGGTTTGGTACTGCTAAGCACTATCTATTGTATTTTTTTTTTTCATTAATTCCCTTGATATTCTTGAATATCTGTTGTTCCAGATGAATTTTGTTATTTTTTTCTAGTTCTATAAAATAATATTTTGGCAGTTTTTCCACCCCTTAATGTATTTTTCTTTGATGTCATTACATCAAAGTTCATTCACAATCCCACCCTCAGTCCCCATGATACCTCCTTCTGTCTGTCCCAGTGACAGATACAGTTCTCAAGAGTTACAGATATTGTTTTCTCCTCTAGTGATGTAAACAGTTTAAATATATATTTCCCCTTGTTTAAATTTCTATGGTTCTCTTGAGTCCTGTGTTTGTAAATTAAACTTTCTGTTTAGTTCTTTTTTTTTTTATAGAAATTATTGAAAATATATTACTTCACTGAAGCTCTATCACTTCACCTGAGAGATGATACTGAACCTCACCATGTAATTAATTCTTGGTTGCAATACCAGATCCTTTGCTTTCTGTATTTTGGTATTACAAATCCTCCAATCCTTCACTGTAGAAGCTACCAGATCTTGGGTAATCCTGACTATTGCTCCTTATTATTTGAATTATTTTTGTCTGGCAGCTTGCAATATATTTTACTTGAGATTATATTTTTGGAATTTTGTGACAATTGTTCCTTAAAGTTTTCCTTGTGGGATCTCTTTCCAGAGGTGATTGATGGATTCTTTCTTATTATTGTTGTTGTTATTGTTATAGCTTTTTATTTACAAAACATATGCATGGGTAATTTTTCAACACTGACCCTTGCAAAACCTTCTATTCCAACTTTTCCCATCTTTCCTCCCTACCCCCTACCCTAGATGGCAGATAGTCCAATACATGTTAAATATGTTAAAGTATATGTTAAATACAATATACATATTTATACAGTTATCTTGCTGCACAAGAAAAATCGGATTTAAAAAGAAGGTAAAAATAACCTGGGAAGAAAAGCAAAAATGCAAGCAAATAATAACAGAAAGAGTAGAAATGCTATATTGTGGTCCACATTCATTTGCCATAGCTCTCTCTCTGGGTGTAGCTGATTCTCTTCATTACTGAACAAGTGGAACTGGTTTGAATCATCTTATTGTTGGAGAGAGCCAAACCCCTCAGAATTGATCATCATATAGTATTGTTGTTGAAGTGTATAATGATCTCCTGGTTCTGCTCTTTTCATTTAGCATCAGTTCATGTAAGTTTATCCAGGCTTCTCTGAAATCATCCTACTGGTCATTTCTTACAGAACAATAATATTCCATGACATTCATATATCACAGTTTATTTAACCATTCTCCAATTGATGGACATCCATTCAATTTCAGTTTCTAGCCACTACAAAAAGGGCTGCCACAAATATTTTTGCACATACAACTGCCTTTACCTTTTTTTAAGACCTCTTTGGGATATAAACCCAGCAGTAACACTGCTGGATCAAAGGGTTTGTAAAGTTTGAAAATTTTTTGAGCACAGTTCCAAATTGCTCTCCAAAATGGTTGCATCCATTCACAATTCCACCAACAATGTATTGGTGTCCCAATTTTCCCACATCCCCTGCAACATTCGACATTATCTTTTCTTTTCATTCTAGCCAATCTGACAGGTGTGTAGTGGTATCTCAGAATTGTCTTAATTTGCATTTCTATGATTAATAATGAGTTGGAGCACTTTTTCATATGAGTAGAAATAATTTCAATTTCTTCATCTGAGAGTTGTCTGTTCATATCCTTTAACCATTTATCAATTGGAAAATGGCTTGATTTCTTATAAATTAGAGTCAGTTCTCCGATATTTTGGAAATGAGACCTTTCTCAGAACCTTTGACTGTAAATATGCTTTCCCAGTTTATTGCTTCCACTCTAATCTTGTCTGCATTAGTTTTTTTTGTACAAAAAGTTTTTAACTTAATATACTCAAAATTTTCTATTTAGTGATCAATAATGATCTCTAGTTTTTTGGTCATCAATTCCTTTCTCCTCCACAGGCCTGAAAGGTAAACTATCTTGTGTTTTTCTAATTTATTTATAATCTCATTCTTTATGTCTAGATCATAAACCCATTTTGACCTTATCTTGGTGTACAGTATTAAGTGTGGGTCAATGTCTGCTTTCTGCCATACTAATTTCCAATTTTCCCAGCAGTTTTTGTCAAATAGTAAATTCTTATCCCAAAAGTTGGAATCTTTGAGTTTGTCAAACACTAGATTGCTATAGTTATTGACTATTTTGTCCTGTGAAACTAACCTATTCCACTGATCAACTGGTCTATTTCTTAGCCAAACTAAATGGTTCTGATGGCTGCTGCTTTATAATATAGTTTTAGATCTGGCACAGCTAAGCCACCTTCATTTGATTTTTTTCTTCATTAGTTCCCTTGAAATTCTTGACCTTTTGTTCCTGCAGATGAATTTTGTTGTTATTTTTTCTAGATCAGTAAAATAGTTTCTTGGGAGTTTGATTGGTATAGCACTAAATAAATAGATTAGTTTAGGAAGCATTGTCATCTTTATTATATTCGCTCAACCTATCCAAGAATACTTAATATTTTTCCAATTGTTTAGATGTGACTTTATGTGTGTGGAAAGTGTTTTGTAGTTTTGCTCATATAATTCCTGACTTTCCCTTGACAGATAAGATTCCCAAATATTTTTTACTATCAACAGTTATTTTAAATGCAATTTCGCTTTGTATCTCTTGCTGTTGGATTTATTTTGTAACCTGCAACTTTGCTAAAGTTGTGGATTATTTCTAATAGATTTTTAGTAGATGCTCTGGGGTTCTCTAAGTATACCATCATATTATCTGCAAAGAGTGATAATTTGGTTTCCTCATACTCTAATCCCTTTAATCTTTTTTCATCACTTATTGCCAAAGCTAGTATTTCTAATACAATACTGAATAGTAATGGTGATGGGGGCAACCTTGTTTCACTCCTGATCTTATTGGGAATGGTTCCAGTTTATACCCTTTACATATGATATTTACTGATGGTTTTAAATAGATGCTATTGACTATTTTAAGGAAAAGTCCATTTATTCCTATACTCTCTAATATTTTTAATTGGAATGTGTTAGCTTATGAAATGCTTTTTTCTACATTTTTTGAGATGATCATATGTTTTTTGTTAATTTGGTTATTGATATAGTCAATTATGCTCATAGTTTTTTTTTTCATATTGAACCAGCCCTGCATTACTGATACAAATCTTACTTGTATTGATATTATCCTGAGGAAAATTTTCTGTAATATTTTTGCTAATATTTTATTTAAGATTTTTACATCAATATTCACTAGGGATATTGGTCTATAATTTTCTTTCTCTGTTTTCATCCTACCTGGTTTAGGTATCAGTACCATGTCTGTATCATAAAAGGAATTTGTTAGGACTTCTTCATCCCCTATTTTCTCAGATAGTTTATATAGCATTGAAGTTAATTCTTCTTTAAATGTTTGGTAGAATTCACATCCATCTGATCCTGGGGTTTTTTTCTTAGGGAGCTGATTAATAGCTTGTTCTATTTATTTTCTAAAATGGGACTGTTTAAGCAATATACTTCCTCTTCTGTTAATCTGGTCAGTCTATATTTTGAAGATATTCATCCATTTCACTTAGATTATCAAATTTATTGGCATAAAGTTGGGAAAATTAACTCCTAATTATTCCTCTAATTTCCTCTTCATTAGTGGAAAGTTCTCCCTTTTCATTTTTAAGACTAACAATTTGATTTTCCTCTTTCCTTTTTCTAATCAAATTTACCAAAGGTTTATGTATTTTAACTTTTAGTTTTATTTATCAATTCAATAAGTTTTTTTAACTTTCAATTTTATTAATCTCTCCTTTTAGCTTTAGAATTTTAAGTTTACTGTTTGACTGAGGGTTTTTAATTTGTTCCTTTTCTAGCATTTTTAGTTGCAAGCTTAATTTATTGATCTTGTCTTTATTTTATGCAAGTAAACCTCTAGAGATATAAAATTTCCCCTTATTGCTACTTTGGCTGCATCCCACACATTTTCGTATGGTGTCTCATTATTGTCATTCTTTTGGGTGAAATTATTGTGTCTATGATTTGCTGTTTCACCCATTCATTCTTTAGGATGAGATTGTTGAGTTTTCAATTACTTTTTGGTCTATTTTCCTCTGCTTTTTATTTAATATAGTTTTTATTGCATTGTGGTCTGAAAATGATGCATTTACTATTCCTGCCTTTCTGCATTTGAATTTGGGGTCTTTATGTCTTAATATATGGCCAATTTTTGTATAGGTTCCACTGCCGAGAAGAAAGTATACTTCTTTCTGTTTCCATTCAGTTTTCTCCAAAGGTCTATCATACCTAACTTTTCTAGTATTCTATTTACCTCTTTTAACTTCTTTCTTATTTATTTTATGGCTTAATTTATCTAGTTCTGAGAGTGCAAGGCTGAGATCTCCCACTATTATAGTTTTGTTGTTTATTTCTTCTTGCAGCTCTCTTAACTTCTTTAGGAATTTAGTTGATATACCACTTCATGCATATGTTTAGTATTGATATTGCTTCATTATCTATGGTACCCTTTAGCAAGATATAGTTTCCTTGCTTATCTCTTTAAATTAGATCAATCTTTGCTTTTGCTTGATCTGAGATCAGGATGGCTGCCCCTGATTTTTTACTTCACCTGAAGCATAATAGATTCTGCTCCAGCCTTTTATCTTTACTCTGTATGTATCACCCTGCTTTAAATGTGTTTCCTGTAAACAACATATTGTAAGAGTCTGACTTTTAATCCAGTCTGCTATCTACCTCCACTTTATGTGAGAGTTCACCCCATTCATCTTCACGGTTAAAACTACTAATTCTGTATTTCTTGCCTTCTTATTATCCCCAGATTATGCTTTTCTCTTTCCTTTCCCCTTATCCCCTCCCCAGTATTAAATTTATGAGCACCACTTGCCTCACACAACCCTCCCTCTTTAGAATCCCTCCCACTCAGAGTCCCTTCCTCTTTCTTAAACTTTTCCCTTACTACTTCTGTATTCCTTTCTATTTAGCCTACCCCTTTCCTTTTCGGTTTTCCCCTCCCACTTTTCAATGAGTTGGGAGAAGTTTCTCTGTAAACCAAATATGTCTAATATTTTCTCTTTGAGCCAAATCTGATGAGAGTAAGATTCACACAATGTTCATCCACCTCCCTCCTTTCCCTCAGATATCATAGGTTTCTTTTGCCTTTTCTAAGATGTAGTTTCCCTCTTTTTACCTCCACCTTTCCCTTTTTCTGGTACAATCTCCTTTCCACCTCTAGTTCTTTTTTTATATTATTATACTGAATACTTGTACTCTCTATGTATACCCATAACAAAAATATAGTTCTCAAGAGTTCTTTTACCTTCTTTTACTTCTCTTGAGTCCTATATTTGGAGGTCAAATTTTTTGTTTAGCTCTGGTTTTTTCATCAGAAATAATTGGAATTCATCTGTTTCATTGAATACCCATCTTCTTCCCTGGAAGAAAATGCTCAGTTTATCAGGGTAGTTTATTCTTGGCTGCATTCCAAGTTCCTTTGCCTTTCAGAATATCAGGTTCTAGGCTCTTTGATCTTTTAATGTGGAGCTGCTATGTCCTGAGTAATCCTTATTGTGGCTTTTTGTTATTTGAATTGTTTTTTCTGGCTGCTTGTATTTTTTCCTTCGTCCAATAGTTCTGGGATTTAGCCACAATATTCCCTGAAGTTTTAATTTTGGGATCTCTTTCAGGAGGTGTTCAATGAATTCTTTCAATGGCTATTTTACCTTCTGATTTTATGACATCTGGGCAGTTCTCTTTGGTGATATCCTGAAAAATAGTGTCCAAGCTCTTTTTTTCATCATGATTTTCAGGGAGTCCAATAATTCTTAGATTATCTCTTCTAGATCTATTTTCCAGGTCGGTTGTTTTTCCAAGTACATATTTAACATTTTTTCAACTTTTTCGTTTTTTTGATTTTGCTTGACTGATTCTTGATGTCTCCTCTAGTCATTCATTTCCATTTCTTCAGTTCTGATTTTTAATGAATTATTTTCTTCATTTACTTTTTTATTTCTTTTTGTATTTGTCTAATTGAGTTTAAATGAGTTGTTTTGTTCTATGGAATTTTTTTTTTTTCCATTTTACCAGTTTTTTTAAGGAGTTATTTTCTTTTTCCAATTCACAAATTCTGTTTTCCTGGGAGTTCTTTACCTTTTCCATTTCACATTTCAGGGAGTTGTTTTCTTTTTCCACTTTAACAAATCTTTCTTTTAATGAGTTATATTCTTTTTTCCAAACACTCTTGCAGTTTTCCTTTCCCCATTCTTCTAGCTTTCTTTTAAGATCCTTTTTAATTTCTTCTAGGAGAGGCTTGTGTGGTGGGGATATCCCCCTTTGAGGCTTCATCTAGAGACAATATACTTTTAGTTTCCTCAGGGTTTGAAATCTGCTCTCTTTCACTATAGAAGCTATTTATAGTTAGAGCTTATTTTGCCTTTTTCACTCATTAAAAAAAAAAAAAAGTTGGGGTTGGCTTTGGGGGCAATGAGGGTTTTCCCTCATTGTGAGAACAAAGCAGCAGTGATTGTGCTGGGATCAGCCAAGCTGGGATTGAGCTGAGTCACTCCCCGTGTTTGGTGGGTTTGGCCAGGTCCCATGAGACTGGTGCTTTGGGGAATACTCTTTGCCTTCTGCGTTTGTGTTGGAAGTTTTATAACTTCTCTGTTGATCTACTGACTTGCAACCAGGACAGAGTAGCCAAAATTGTGATAGAGTTCTCCCTGCAGATTCTCCGCCCTATGGAGACCATACTTTCCCTCACCCCACTCCCCACACTCCCTCCCTCCTGTCTGCTCAGTGTGTGCTGGCCTCCATGATCTGCCTGCCTGTGCTTGTGCCTGGCCTGGCCTCCTCCCGTGCCTGCGCCCAATCAAAACAGACCTTTTCTGGCAATCTTTGTGATTATCTTCTGTTGGTAATGTGTTGCACTCCCAATATTTGTGGATTCTGACAATACAACACTAATTCAGAGGCTGAATTTCATAAATAGTTTGAAGGTAGTAGAGGAGCTCAGAATGAAGCCATGTGTCCTCTCTGCCATCTTGGCTCTGCCTCCCCCCTTCCCCACCCAACACCCCGAATTCTTTAAATCAGTATTTCCCCTTCTGTTTTTAGAAATTGGAGCAGTTTTCCTTAATGATCTCTTGTAGAACGCTATCTAGGTTTTTTTTTTTTTTTTTTGGACATGGCCTTCAAGGTAGGCCAATAATTTTTTCTGGATCTATTTTCCAGGCTTTCTGCTTTGCCAATTAAGTGTTTCATATTTTCTTCCATTTTTTTTTCATTCTTTTTAGTTTGTTTGACTGATTCTTGCTGTCTCACAAAGACATTAGCTTCCATTTGCCCCATTCTAGTTTTCAATTTGTGATTTTCTTCAATTATCTTTTATATCTCTTTTTCCATATGGTTGATTCTACTGTTTAAGTAGTTGTTTTCTACAGACATTTTTTTCTTTCTGTTCCAAGCTGTTGACTCTCTCATGTATACCTCTCATTTCTTTTCTCATTTTTTCTTCTACCTCTCTTATTTGTCTTTTAAAATCTTTTATGAGCACTTCAAAGAAGCCTCTTTGGGCTTGAGACCAATTTATCTTGTTATTAGATTTCTTCAGTGGATATTCTGTCCTTGTCTGAGTTTGTATTTTGGTCTGCCCTGTCAGCATAGTAGCTTTCCATGGTCAAGATTCTTTTCTGTTTCTTGCTTGTTTTCTTCCCTTTTCTTTTGGTATTTCCTCTTTTTTTTACTTTTAAGGTGGAACTCTGTCCCTGAGGTAAAGGTGGCACTCTCCCAAGCTTCAGGTGGAGCTCTGCATCTTGGCTTTCTGCACAGGGCCCCTTGTGTTTGCAGGGGCAACTTAACCAGCTCTTTTCAGGAAACATTGTCTGTTTTCCCAGAGCTTGCTTTCTGAGCTGGGACTGGAAGCTGCCCACCTGATTTGCATCTCTACTGATCTAAGACTGAGGTTCTTAGTTGCTGATTTGCTGTGATTAAGATCCTCTCACGTGCTTTTCCAGAGTCTATCTGACCTGGGCTGAACACCCTTTTCACCCCAATGAGACTTAATTTTCTTAAAGTTTTTTTCACAGTATCTGAACTAGAGAATGGTTTTCTTCCATCAGACTGTTCAGAGGTTTAGTTTCATGTGGTTTTTCAGGGAAACTAGAAGAGCTTGAGAAGCTTCCTGACTTTACTCTGCCATCTTGATTCCACTCCCAGAACTCAACCCATTTGTCTTGGGTAACCCAGCAGAGCACAGATCATAGTTTCATTAAACTGAAACGAAGAAGGCAGTGATTCAGGAGTGGATCTATTGACATAGTTTTCAATAGTCCTAAGAACCAACCACCAAGTTAGAAATTTACTATTCAATGAAAATTTCTAGGAGAGTTGTAGAACAATTTAGCAGAAATTTGGTATAGACCAAACTCTAAAAACATTCACCACAAAATCAAATATGAATGGGGTGTCAGTTTAGTGCCAAACAAGAGAGAAGATAAAATGTATAATTATAATTAAGTAAAACTGAAAAATTTTACACAAAATTAATATAATTCATATTTGAAGGGAAGTGATTAATGGGGAACACAATTTGGCATCAAACTTCTCTGCTTTAGCCCTCATGTCCAAAATGCACAGGAAAATTATCTAAATATATTTCTCCATAGATAAGTAGTCAAAAGCTATAAAGAGGTAGTTTTCCAGAGACAAAACCTAAGGTGGAAATATCCATCTGGGATAAATGGTTCATATAGAGAAGTGCAAATTAAAACAACTCTGAGTTTTTGCCTTTTACCTATCATATTAGAAAGGTGACAAAAATAAGTTAAATGATAATTCATGAATTATAAATTTATGAATAAAATGATAAATTACAAATTTATGAAGGGAGACAAGGGAAGTGATACATTGTTAGCATTTTGAATTAGTCTAATCAATTTGGAATTCTATGCTAAAAGCCATTGAACTAATACTGTTAAAGTCAGTAATATATCTATCAATATATACATATTTATACATGTATGTATGTATGTGTAAATATAGGCATGCATATGCATAAAATTGTAGAAATGAGACAAAATCAGTGCCCATTGATTAGGGAAAATAAGAACAAATTAGAACATAATGATATAAAGGAATAGCATTATGCTTTAAAAAATGTGAAAGACATGGATTAAGAAATAAGAATTAATATAGAGTATGATGAGACAAACCAGGAGAACAAAATATACAATACATACAATATCATTTAAAAAAACAAATTTGAAAGAACCCTAATCAATGCAGTGATCAACTCAAGAGAACTGAGAATAAAGAATGCTATCTTGGGTCAAAGAAAATAAGTTGTGATTGAGAAATATATTTTGGGACTTGGCCAACATTTAGATTTGTTTTGCTTAACTAAACTTGTCACAATGCTCTTGTTATTTTTTAAATGGGGGCAGGAAAAGATTTAGGGAGAGAGGAAGAATATTAAGGTGTCAAAAAAAAAAAGAAAAACAAAAGGTCATTGTAGTTCTTATTAAAGGAAGAAAAGAAGAAAACAAAAAGGTTATTAGGAAAGAGATATAGATAAGCAGGGCAGCTTTGAAACTAAGGTGTGGAATTTATATTAAAATTTGGGAAAGTAAATGTTATACATGTAATGGAAATAGTTTTATATGAAATTCTTTTTTTTTTCTGTTCTTGATATGTATAAATTTGTTTATTTGTAGATGGTTGTTTGCCAACAAAGAAATGACAAAACATTTCTAAATTTCAAAAATGAACGAATTATTCCTCAAATTCATCAATTTATTTCCATATCTTATAACCACTAGGTTTTTTCAGCGTTCAGCTTGCCACTTCTTTCAACAAGCTTTCCTTCCCTAACCTCTTTCAGTGTTTGGTGTACATATTCTTAGATTCTCTGGTATTTAATCTAAATATGAGTTGTATACTCCCAATAAACTTACTTAAAAACTGCTTAAAGACAATATTTTCCTTCTTTTTTACTTTGTTTTTTTTTCTTTGTAATTGTCCAGCCAAGTTCAGTTCTTTACAGATTATAGATAATTAATAAATATTTGTTACATTGGATTACATTGAATTTAGAAATTGAATATGGTTCTACAATTATTGCAATGCACTTCAAAAATGAGAAGTTATGTTAGGAAGGTTTTGAGTGCTTTTTATTTCTTCATAAGTTTATCTGTTCTACTTTCATTAGAATAGCAATCAAGTATATAGAGGAAACATATTCATTATTACGTGCTAGTGTTCTTTTGATAAATATTTAGATTTTATCACTGAATTGCCATTTTATTGATGTGGGAACATTTTCATGCCATTCTTCTTTTCAAGACTGCCCTTAAATAAAACAATGTTAACTCACAAATCACTGACTGGTTTCTGGATGGCATTCTCCCTCCTTGTTTATATTTTCCCCTAACATAAATAAAATTGGCCATAGAACAAAGGCAAAAAAAAAAAGTTTATAAAAGAAAAGATGTGTTGTACTCCTAAAAACCAAAAGGAATTTTTCTTCTAAGCATTTGTTGATTACTTAAGCATGAGAATGATCACGAACTATTGAGATCAACCATTAAAATGATTTCTTGCCTTCTCAGAATCACCTTTAAATGTACGTTGTGAAATGAGCATCTTTGATTTCCTTCAAGTCATCGTTTAAAATCATTTTGCACTAAATAAAGCTACTTTTATGATTTCACACCATATGCCATCATCAAGAAGGTTTAAAAAAGCATAGTTCTTAAACTAAAATCTTAATTCATATTCCAGTGTCTCTTTCTTTTGACTTTGTATATACCTCACACCTGACATTAATTCTGAAATTAGATTCTCAAATTAATTTAAATTAGTTCAAATTCAAATTCTCAAATACTGTATTATGTGTGTATATGTATGTGCATACATACATAAATACAGAGAGAGAGAGAGAGAGAGAGAGAGAAACCTTATCTCCCTTCTGATTTTTAATCTTCTTGGGGACAAGAATAAAGACTTATTTAAACTTTATATATCCTCCAGTGTCTTGCACAGAGCTTCGAACAACACTATGCAAATTAGAAATGTTTATAATTAATCAACCATTGATCTAAAGATATTTGTTGATTTTTATAATTATCTAAGTTTCTCTCTTTACCCCTTCATTTACCTCTCTTAAAGAGCCATCTCATAAGAAAGTTTTTTTTTTTTAATGATGAAGAGGAAGAGAAAAAACTTCAGCAAAACTATTCAATACATTGAAAATTATCTGATATTATGAATAATATTCCACACCTATGTAAACCCAATCTCTGAAAAAGAGCAAGGGGATGTGTATTCTTTTATTTGTTGTTTGGGGTCAGATTTTTTATTTATAATTTTACAATATTTAATTTTGATCATTCTAGAGTGCATCTGTATTAATGTTGTTCTAATCATTGTATTTATTGTTTTCTTGGATCTGCTTACTTTAGTTTGAGTTTATGCTTACCTTTCTAGGACTTCCTATATTTATTATGTTTGTCATTTTTTACAGCACAATAATATTCTATTACATTTTTTATTATGTACAATACTTTTTCCACTATATTAAAGAATGCTGTTATCAATATTTTGATATATATGAAAAAGTTTTTCTTTCCTACTACCTTCAGTCATATACCTACTGGGGAATTAATTAAATAGTATGGACATTTTGGTTAGTTTGCATAATTCCAAACTGATCTCCAGAAATTTTGTACCAATATACAGCTTGATCCACAATATGCCAATATGTTTGTCTTTCCACAACTTCTCTGGTACTTCCTATCTTTTGTCATCTTTGCCAATTTGATGTGTGTGAGGTGAAATCTCTGATAATTTTTATTCTAATTATTACTGTAACACAATGGAATTTTTACAAAGGAATATTTACTTCAAAAATATAAAATAATAACAAACATTCAAATTTACTCTCCCTAATGTGCAGAAGGCATAATCCTCCCCCCCCACCCTCACACACACCCCACTCAATATCAGGGAAGGAGAAAAGGATTACATTCATAGATTTAACTTGGTTCCCATAAGAGCAGTCTCAATTCTGAATCCAAATCTGATCTTGAGCTTCAGTTCCAGGAATTTGGCTTCCTTCTCAGGAGTTCTGTACTTGTCTGGCTGGCTGTCGTACCAGCCTACTTGTAATTACAGCCCTAAGACTGAAATGTCTTAAACTTTCATATTCAGTGAGGTATCATCATCAGCATTTATCACTGAAGACAAACAATAGATACACCCACAGGTTCACTTCTCTGAAAGTAAGAGAAGGCAAATCCTACCTTTCTCATCCATTCAGTTTAGGGCTTGCACACTTAGACAACTGATAGGACTCTTGGATACGACAATAGTGAAGAGTAACAAATAGCTCTATCTCAAGGGGCAAAAACAACTCAATCTCACCTGTTTTAAATACATGCAGCCAATCAAAGGAGGCTGTTCCACACACATGGTATTGAAGCATGGAAGATCCATCTTAGTTCCACTAATTGAACATGCTCAAAGTTCCCTCTTGTCTGGGTATATTAGCGATTTGAAGAATTTGTTCATATGATTATTAATCATTTATAATTCTCCTTTTAAATACTCAGTTCAAGACAATTCTCAGACAAAAAAAATTGAAACTATTTCTAGCCATGTGAAAAGATGCTCCAAGTCATTATTAATCAGAGAAATGCAAATTAAGACAACTCTGAGATACTACTACACACCTTGTCAGATTGGCTAAAATGACAGGGAAAGATAATGTGCAATGTTGGAGGGGATGTGGGAAAACAGGAACATTAATACATTGTTGGTGGAATTGTGAATACATCCAGCCATTCTGGAGAGCAATTTGGAACTATGCTCAAAAAGTTATGAAAGTGTGCATACCCTTTGATCCAACAGTGTTACTACTGGGCTTATATTCCAAAGAGATATTAAAGAAGGGAAAGAGACCTATATGTGCAAGAATGTTTGTGGCAGCCCTCTTTGTAGTGGCCAGAAACTGGAAACTGAGTGGATGCCCATCAATTGGAGAATGGCTGAATAAATTGTGATATATGAATATTATGGAATATTATTGTTCTGTAAGAAATGACCAACAGTATGATTTCAGAAAGGCCTGGAGAGACTTACATGAACTGATGCTGAGTGAAATGAAAAGGACCAGGAGATCATTATATACTTCAATAAAAATTCTATATGATGATCAGTTCTGATAGATGTGGCCATCTTCAACAATGAGATGAACCAAATCAGTTCCAATAGAGCAGAAATGAATTGAACCAGCTACACCCAGGGAAAGAACTCTGGGAGATGACTATGAACCACTACATAGAATTCCTAGTCCCTCTACCTTTGTCTGCCTGCATTTTTGATTTCTTTCACAGGCTAATTGTACACTATTTCAAGGTCCAATTCTTTTTGAACAGCAAAATAACTGTTTGGACATATATACTAATATTGTATTTAATTTATACTTTAACATTTTTAACATGTATTGGTCAACCTGCCATCGGGGTAGGGGTGGGGGGAAGGAGGGAAAAAATGGGAACAAAAGGTCTGGCAATTGTCAATGCTGTAAAATTTACCTATGCATATAACTTGTAAATAAAAAGCTATATATATATATATATATATATATATATATATATATAAAATAATTCAGTTCATATCCTTTAACTGTTTATCTTAGGGGAAGTAACTTTTATTCCTACATATTTCTGCTAATGGTTTGAAGCTTCTCAATTATTGGTTGATGAATTCAGTTACTCCTGATTCTTCTCTGGCAAATTGTTGTACTTTTCTATTATTTTTAGTCATTACTAAATGGCTTTGATGATTGTGCCTTTCTAATAAAGGTGTGTATGGAGATGTATTTGTGTATCATTATGTAACAACATAATTGTTCAATTGTTTCACTCATGTCCAACTATATGTGACCCAGTTTGCGGTTTTCTTTTTCAGTAAGTATTTGAGGGTAGATTTTAACTCAGGTCTTCCTGACTCCAGTACTGACACTCCATCCACTTTGCCATCAAGTTGCCAATAAGCATGAGCATGGTTCACCCTCTACCAAACCTCAAATTTCTCTTTCCTTATGAATCTACCCCAATTACTTTAGACCTACCTTTCTTCCTTTTTCAAAACATGATAATGAAGAAGTATCAAGTAGTTCAAAATTTGAAGAGTTCACAACAAGTGTTGTTATCATAGTCAAAAAGTGCTCTTTATTGATTTGAAAAGGCTTGCGGGCAAAAAAAAATATTTTAGAAATGGGCTATGAGTAAAAGGGATCTTTATAAGTTTGAAGGTAAGACAGGATCTAGAGTTAGGGAGGAGTTAGAATGGATCCTAGTTGAGAACAAACTCCTGTGTGTGCATTATGTCTATGTGAGCAACTGCACAATGAGACAGAGAAGTTGAGTATGCTTTAGATATGCTAAGAAGACAATCTCAGTAATTTAGTCTAACGTTGTATGTGGTAATGGGAATAGGATAGACTCCTTAAAATTCCTGTTCTACATCATTAATAATATTAGCTAACATTTATATAGTATTTTATAATTGGCACATCATTCCCTCCCTTTTTCTCTCTCTTTTCACACACACATACACACACAAACATAAAGAGAGACAAAGAGAATAGTTTACTATTACATAAATATTTCACTATTTATATATTTTTTAATATTATATGTAGAGGGCAAGTAAGTGATATTGCAGATAGGTCTGGACCTGAAACAGGAAGACCTATATTCAAATATGGCCCCAAACACTTATCATTTGTGTAACCCTGGGCAAGTCACTTAGCCCTGTTTGCCTCAGTTTCATTATCTATAAAATGAGCTACAAAAGGAAATGGCAAACAATTTCACTATCTTTGCTAAGAATTCAAATGGGTCAGAAAGAGTGAAACAACTGAACAACAACAACCATATATGGTGATGTATACATATCTATAGCTACATATCTATATTCTCACATGATCCTCATAATAATCCTATGAAGTAGTCATTATATAGAGGAGAAACCTACACCTAGAAAATTTAAATGATTTGTTTAGGGTCACACAAAAAGTAATTGAGATATTATTTAATCTCAAGTTTTGCTAACTCAAAGTCCAGTACTATGTCTTCTGGTTGCTAAATTGTACTTATAACTACCACATAGTCATACTATAATAAGGTCATTAAGCTTCATAAGCATTATCTAATATGATGCTAAATTACCTGTTGTGACCACAGAACAAGTTAGAAATGACCAAATCAAGAATTTGCAGTTCCATTTCTAACAGCTTCAAAATCAACAAATAAGATGAGATTGAAGATATTCACAAAACCATTATCCTTTTGTAGAGGATTAAGCTACCAGTATGAATCCTTTTCTTTGACACTAATATGTTCAAATGAAGATGAAGTAGTTTTCCAGCTTGTTATTTGTTTGTTATGTAGTTTGCTATTGTTTTTGTTATTGATGTTTTTATTATTTTGCCTCCTGAATCTTCAACATTCACATTCAGCTCTTTCTTCCCCAGATTCCTTCAAATAAGTCTCCTAGGAGCCATTTGGATTCTTTGTCATGGTTTTTCATTATTATTTCTTAAAGGATGTTTCCCACATGTTAAATAGTATCTCTTTATTAATCACTTATTAGGTGTGATGGTCAATAAATAGAAATAAATGTAAAACAATTCCTTGACTTTAAGTAGGTAAGAAGACATGTTGAGTAAGTCAAGATAGACTTACTTGTGTGATTTTGCTTAATCATGTGATTCTGCTTAAAAGTGGTACAAAGTTCAGAGAGAGACCAATGTGGGTAGAGACCATAATGGAAGGCTTTATGGTGGCCACAGGCCTTAAAAAAGTAATGAAGGCAGAAAGATTTGGAAATGTGGAAATGAATGAATGGGGCATAATAGGTGGGGTACAAGCATGAACAAAGGGATAGAGATAAAATGAACATATTATATGCTAAGAAGTCAGAAGTAGAAATCTTAGAGAAAATAGGAAATTATTTGAAAGTTGGTATAGAACAGGGAGTACTGGACTCATAGTCAGGAATAAAGGAGGTTTTATTTTTGCCTTCAATAGTTTGTAGCTGTGTGACAATAAATGAGTCAGTAAACTCTCTGAGCTTAATTTTCCTTATGTGTGATATAAGAATAATAAAACAATTTATCCAAGGTATTGAAAAGATTAAAAAAAATACTTGTGCAAAGGGCTTTACAGATGTAAAAATTATATATGTGTACATACATATGTACACACATATTTCCATAATTAAAGTAAATTGGATAAGTATCTTGGCTCTAGATTGTGGAAAATTTTGAAAGTCAGACCAAGGATTTTGGAGGACATATGATAATAATCTTGTAAAAAGCTAAGAAACTATATTTAGATAACATAACTGGTACCTAATGTACCAATTGAAGCATGACCTAAGAATTCTGGATATGCAGTTTAATATTTTTGAGATAGCTAAGTTGTGGAATTGATTGTCATCACAGTTGATCTTCAAATACTCTAATTTTCATGATCTTTTTATTCAACTAGATTCACCAATCATGCATTAAGCATCTATACAGGATAAGTATAAAAAGACAAAAACACAACAGTTCCTGCCATCAGAGACCTTACATGCTTCTGACAAAGGAGTAAAGATTTACAGAAATAACTAAATACAAAGTAATTTGATGGGAGGAGCACTAACAAACTATAGGGAAAAATAAGAGAAGGAATTGTGTTGGTAGATAGCACTTGGACTGAATTATGAGGGGAGATTAGGATTCTAAGAGGCAGAGGTAAGAAGGAAGTAAATACATCCCAGGCATGAAAGACAACAAAGGCACAGCTGTAGGAAATGGAATGTCATTTTCAAAGAACATCAAATAGGGATGTTTGGCTGGGACACAGAGAACATGAAGAGGAATAATTTTAAATCAGACTGAAAAGATAGGTTGAAGCCAGATGGCAAAAGGCTTTACATGTCAAAAAGAGTCATTTGTATTTTACCCTAAAGACCACAGGGAATCACTGAAACTTCTTGAACCAGAGTGTAAGAGAATCAAACTTAGGTTTTAGAAATAACAATTTGGAAGCTTCCTGGGGGACAGATTTGAAAGGAAACAAGCTGGACCCTGGGAAACTACTGAGAGGCCAGTGCAACAGTTAACTGCCTCACTCGTGACTTCAATCTCTACTGTGATGCTTTGAAATCTCATTATGCTTACTTCATGTCCCCACAAACATAGTTGTTCCCAATTTCATGAATGTCAACTGTCATCCAGTTAAGAAGTAATGAGATTTTGAATTAGGGTGATTACCATGACTATAGAAAAGGGAACAGATGAAAGGTATGTAGAACTGACCTGATTGGGCAATTGATTAGATAATGGAGGGAAGAGTAAAAGATGACAATATGAGTATCTGGAGTAATAGTCATATCATTAATATATATAGGGAAATTGGGAAGAGGGCTGGATTTGGGGGAGGGGATAATCAGTTTAATTTGGGGGCATATTTGGTTTGTCGAGTCTACGTAACAGACATGTGAAAATTTCCATTAAGCAGTTGGTGCTTTAGGATACCAGAGAAATATGTGGAATGGATATGTAGATTTTTTTGGAGGGTGGGTGTATACATAAAGAAGAGAGTTCAATGTATGGTAGATAGTGAGATTACAAAGAAAGAAAGTAGAAAGAAAAGTGAGTGAAACCAGAATAGATCATGATATACACATAGCAGAAGGAACAAACTTAATGGTCCCACAAATGACACCAAAAGGGAATGATCAGACAGGCAAGAAGAGAACCAGGAAAGAATAATGTGTCACAAAAATTGAGATTATCTAAAATAAAAGGGTTGTCAATTGTGACTGGAGATAGGTATAGAAAGGAGGGTGAAATAAATGACACAGCTTAAGGGGAAAATTGAGTCAAGGGAAGGTCTTTTGGAATGGAAATATCTGGGCCTATTTGTAGCAGCAGCAAAGAGTCATTTCATAAGAGGATATTTTAATTACAGCCTGAAGGATTGGAAGATATGGGAGAGTATGGAATAAAGGCAGAGAGGAACAGCTCTTTGTAAGGAAGACTGCCTCTTTCTCAAAGACTAGAACAAAAAGATGAATAGGATAGATAATAAGGAGTGATGCTGAGGAACCTTAAGGTCTAGAGCTGAAAAGAAAGGGAGTTTGTAATGGACAATTACAATTTTTTTTTCATTAAAGCATAAGATGAAGCCCCTAACTGAAAGAGAGAGAAAAGTGTAGGAAAGAAGAAAAAGATTAGAACTGACATTAAGGGGAGATAGAGTGTATCCAAGAAAAGTAGAAGTTATATGTATACTGAAGGTGATGGATTTTAGATATCTAGAGGATCCAGTCAGCATGGTTGTATGACTTTCTATAATCCCATTCAATAATGGTAAAGTAAGAGAAGAAGAGGTGGATTGTAGAACTATTACAAAGCTGGGGTTTGGAAAGTGATGAATGGTGATAGAACAAGAGGGTAAAGAATTTAAGGGTAAAGAAGAAGCTAAAATTGAACAAGTATAAAATCAAGATTTCAAAAGAAAGAAAATAATCACAGAGCAGTAAGGCCTGGGAAGGTTTGACGACTAGAATTTTCAATGAGGATAGGGAATAAAATTTTGAATTAGTGAGGCACAGGAAAAATAGGACAAGAACTTAGAATCAACAAGAAGAATTTCAGAGTTCTGGATCATGGCTGCAGAACAATTATGAGTGATAATAAAATCAAAGGTATGATCATCTCTGTGCATAATTTTGGTGGAGAGAGGGTATAGCTGATGATAGTTGAGACTGATAAACTTGGAAACAAGTATGTTCGTGGGGACATGAATCTGGGGAATATGAAGTAAGCAAATTGAAGTCTTCAAAGCATAACTGTAGGAATTGGGGTCAAGAGGAAGGCTATTAGCCACACTCTTGAGAAAGGAAGAACAATGAACTATGGGAACCAATAAACAATTTGTCAACAAATTTTGAACAAAACAATGTATCTGGATGAAGTTTGCCTCAAAGAATGATAGTTTGCTGAATGGAGATGGTTGGTGAGAAACTAGAACTGACAATCAAGGACAAGAAGGATATGTATTCTTCTTGTCTTGATGTATCCTAATTAGAGTCTACTAGGGCCTCATCACTTCATACTTGAACTATTGCAATAGTCTTCTGATGGGTTTGTTTTCCTCAGGTCTCTCTCCACTTCAATCCATTCTCCATTTAGCCACCAAAGTAATTTTTCTAAAGCCTAGTTGTTGCACTATTGCCCACTTAAACAAACTCCACTGGTTCACTATTGCCTTCAGGATCAAATACCTTATCTTTTGTTGTGCATTCAAAGCCCTTTATAATCTAACCCTTCCTATCTTTCTTATTTTCTGATATATACTCTTATATCCAGGTGTGTGGGATGGCTTCCTGGCAATCCCTAACTCAAAATTACTACTCAGAGATTTCTCAAAGTGAAGATCAAAAGTTTTATTAGAATCTTGCAAGAAGCAGGCACCCCTCACTGAGGTCTCAGAGAGAGGAGGGCCAATTTTACAAAAGCTTAGAGGTGATTTAAATAGTTAAAAAATCACAGGAATCTGTGACCCTCTCCCCTTATCTGGTTAATTTTCACTGTCTGCTCTAGTGGAAGTAGGAAAGATTAGCTAAATTCTAGTCAAGTCAATATAGTTGACTTATTGCAGATGTGTTTACCTAAGTTTACTGTGGCCAGCTTGTTGCAATGTTTGCAAATGCTTGCTTGAACTAATATGAGCACTCTATTGTAATGTTTGTATAAAGAATTTCATTTTTTTCCAAACCCATCAGACCTTCATAAACTAAAATTTAGGTTATAAGTTCAATCAATCTTAGGTAATGATTTGATGAGAAACCACATAATTCTTCACAATAAGGAAATTTATTTAGAGGTAAATAATCAATTAAGCCAGAGGGATTAAAGGTTTCTAAAACAACTAAGGAGACTTGGTTTACCCCAGGCTTTCTCAATCAACAAATAGAGAAGATATTAAGGCTTCTCTAATATCTCCAGGTCATTAAATAATTAATCAGGTTCTTCTCTAAGCAATTGAGTAAAGGTCAAGGGGTTACCTCAGGTATTTTCTGCTGGAAAAGTAAATCTTTGCTCTTCTTTCCAGAGCCTTAATGATTAACAGATCCTTGATGCTGAGTCTTGAATTACCCAAGGTTATTATTCTGAGAAGTCCTTAGTTTCCCTTTCATTCACAGGGACATTCCTATGTCTGAAAAGCTCTCCTCCTTGTATGCCTACTGACTTCCCTGATTTCCTTAAGACCCATCAAAAATATCATCTTTTTTTCAGAAGCTTCTCCTAACCTCCTTCTAATTTTAGTGTTTTTCTTCTCTTTAATATTTCCTATTTATCCTGTACATATATCTTGTTTGCTTATTGTCTGGGCCATTAGATCACAATCTTCTCAAAGGTAGGGGATTGTTTTGCCTTTTTTTTTTTTAATTCTCAGCACTTAGAACAGTGTTAGCACATAATAGATGTGTTTATTGACTGACTTTCCCAGGTTGTCAGGGTTTATAAGATAAAGTTCATAGTTAGAGAGCTGGCCAGGGATATAAGGTCTTCTGGAGGGAAGCTGGTTTCTGTGATTGCGAGAAGACAGAACTAGTGTAAGAAGGAGACATTTTGTATAAAAGACTATGTGTTAATAATGGGAAAAAAAATTGCATAGGGTACAATGAAAGGGGAGGACAGAGTGAGATGGGGACACTAGCAGAGCAGAATAAGCACTGGGGAGGATGAGGTCTGGAAATGGTAGCAACTGAAATGTATGTTTTTGGCTAGGTAGATTATAATTCTGATTCACAAGGATTCTGAGTGAAGAGATGGTTTTATAAAACAATTATAAGTTGTTATATTCTTCCCAAAAACAATAGTGGTTGTACCTCAGAACTTACCTCAAAATTGATTTGATTTGATTATCATTCCCTTAGCAGAAAGCAAAAGGAGAAATGAGAGAGATCTGAGGTCAGGGAAGCAGAGAAATTGAGGAAAGAATAGGTCAATTTTCTAATACTAATCTAGGTTTGTCAGATGGTAAGTGATTCTGGAAGAAAACTTTTGTCTATACCCTAGTCTCTCTTTTACAGATATTATTGATATTTATATGTAGAATCCTATGAAAAAATTCAATTCTTATATCTTTTTGCCTTTTGTTCTTTTTCATCTCTCTCTCTCTATATATATATATGCACATATATTATATATATATCTTTAAAAAGGTACAGAAATCTGACTCAAAGGTTCACTTATAAAAAGGTCATCTTAATTTAATACATAAATAAAACTAATTTTAAGGAAGGGAAAATTTGAGTATTTCTCTTTAATTTAAGAAAAGGTAAAAAGCTTAAACAAGACAGTAAAGTACTATCTAATGCCTTATTGTCAAAAAGCCAGTCAAGAAGAAGATATACCTGACAGAACCTATTAAACAGAGCCTTTCAGAATCAGTAGACTGTTTTTCTCCCATCTGAGGACAAAACATCTCTACCCTTAGTTAACAGGTGATGAAATTTTGATTTCCATAATTCATGAAATTATCTATTAAGCCTATATGAGATTAATTGGATGAAGTTTTCTCAGTTTGAGACTAAGTCATATGATCCCTATTCCCAGAGTGGAAAGATCAGGTCTTGAACCCTCGGTTGCAGGGAGTCACATGGTCTCTAAAGGTCAAACCCTCAGGAAATTACAGGAAGTGATGTGACCTGTGAGTAGTGACTAGTGACCATTGGTTAAGGATGGTTACTTCTGTTAGTCTATCCAATGAAAAGGCTTAGTCTTTTTGTATTTAATCAGGTATTCTACTTCTGCCTGGTCCGTTTCATGAGACCATGATGGGAGTTGGGATACCTCCCAGGTGTGTATCTGGACCTCCCCCTGCAGGAACTAAATAAATGCTTTCTCGTTGTACCTGAAGATATTTCTGATTAGTTAATTTGGGAAAGGGAGGCTAGCACCTGTCCCACACAAACTAAAAAAAGTGTTTTAATTTGAATCATGAAATAAAATGCTCAAGTCAATAAAATTACAGGTTTTTGAAGTGTTAGATTTAGGATTAGATTTGCAGGAGCTAAAAATTGGAGGATATCTTAGAGCTATTTTTCTATTACATACCAGGATAGAGATCCCTACTACAATATACCCCAAGTGGGTATTTGTCTTTGGTTCTTCCAGTGAATTGCTTCTATAGCAACCCATTCGCTTTGCCTCATATAAAGCCTAAATTTACTAATTGGCAACATCAGACTTAGAAATAATGAAAGAAGGTCTTAAAGGTCATCTAATTCAATTTACTTATTTTCCCAATAATTTAGTTGAGACTCAGAGAATTAAAGTGACTTGTCCAATGTCAGTTAGATAATAAATAAATGAGTCATTCAAATCCAGGTGTTCTCATTTCAGATCTAGCCTTCTTTTAACTTCACATGAAAAAGCACCAAAAATATATTTTACAATATTTGGCCAAATGGACTCAGGATCATTCCTGGATGCCTGTAAGGTAAATGGAATTCTGGCAGCTTCAAAGATCAAGTTCTGGGCATGGCTACCCCTCCCTATCAAGGTCACCCAATCTAAATTAGAAGGGCTGCCCTTCAATGAGGAAGTGGACAGAATCCTGATAGTTCACCTATTTTCCTTTGTTCCTTCATTGGAGACATATAGAACTCATTTTCTCTTCCAGTCAGTCAATAGACATTTTATTCTGCTTCAGGCATTGTACTAAGAGCTAAAGATACAAAAAAAAAAAAAAGGTCTCTGTCTTCAAATATAATGATTATTAAATTTAATTACAGTCCTTCAAATACTTCCAAAAAATAGCTAGTATATCACCCAATCTCCCTCCCAAGGTCTCCTACAAAAAGTCATACTTGTGTACATGATATGTGTGTGTGTGTGTATTCATCTTGTAGTAGATATATTAACAAATTGTATCTTTGTTTTGAGGCAAAAATTTTTTAAAAGTTTCCAGAGAGCTATTTTACTATGTATTTAACATGTATTTTGGATTTGGTAAATTCAAAAGAAATAGAATTTTGAAGAAGTGAAGACATTGATATTACTAAATAATAGACATACGATACACGTACAAAATTAATTCTTTTGTGGAACTCCATTTTATGGAATTCATGAAAGAATTATTTTCAGAGTTGGAAACAGTCATATTCTTTCATAGTTGAGAAAAATGCCACGATAAATATATATGTAAAAAGGATAATAATATAATTTAGACTCAGTTTAAAAATGAAACAATGACTTTGATTACTTTGGTATAATTAATGCATTGAACTGAAGTAATCAAAATAAGTTTTAAAGGAGAACTCATTTGATCTTTTTTATTTTCTGAATTAATGGTTGCTAATATTCTAAAGTGAAGTGGAAGTAGAATATCAAATAAGAAAGCATGCTACAAAAAAAATTGAAAGGCTCAAAGTGTCAGAAGTGTTTTCATTTACATTTCTACATGAGAAAACTACATGAGATAGGATGGATGAGAAACTGGAAACAAACTCCATGGAGGCAGATTGGTACAGTTGGGGAAGAAAAAAAAACAACTGCTGTCAGTAGACCTGAGTTCAAATACTACCTCTGATACTTACTATCTATATGAACTTGGATAAGCCACTTTCTTGAGCCTCTGCTTCATCTGAAAATGAGAAGATTGAACTAGATAGTTCCTAATGCACTTGTTTAACGTGAAGAAACAACCATTTAAAACATCAATGTTCTGATGGAAGTGGATATCTTCGACAAAGAGAAGATCTAACTCAGTTCCAATTGATCAATGATGAACAGATGCAGCTACACCCAGAGAAGGAGCACTGGGAAATGAGTGTAAACTGTTTGCATTTTTGTTTTTCTTCCCAGGTTATTTTTACCTTCTGAATCCATTTCTCCCTGTGCAACAAGAGAACTGTATGGATCTGTACATATATATTGTATCTAGGATATACTATAACATATTTAACATGTATAAGACTGCTTGCCATCTAGGGGAGGGAGTGGAGGGAAGGAAGGGAAAAGTCGGAACAGAAGTGAGTGCAAGGGATAATGTTGTAAAAAATTACCCAGGCATATGTTCTGTCAATAAAAAGTTATAATAAAAAAAATAAAACCACATCAAGTTTTTTCTATTCCTGTAACAATCAATCAAGCATGCTTTTGTTAGGTGCCTTACAGGGAGATAGGGCATTATGCTAAACATTGGGAATATGAAGATAAAGATTAAATGATTTATCATTTCAAGAAGTTTACATTCTATCAAACAAGATATACACTGAAATACTCAAATGTATCTGTGATCTTATCTATTTGGATTTTCTCTCCAACAGATTGCTAGATTGCAATTCATTCATAGTATACCACCTTTGTCCATGACAAGGGGTCCCTCCAATGGAGAAGGAGATCCTTAATTTCTCCAAACATTGCAAAGATACCAGTGGAATATTGAGATTTTCTACCTCTTATTCCTTTCCTTCACCATGTGACAAGCACATATTTTTTCATTATATAGTCATGATATTCAAAAAGTGGTTAAATGTGCCACAATTGCCTTTTGGGAACAGATTCCAAATAATAATGAATCCATAGAAATATGTTGCTCTCATATATCTTCTACAGCCAAGTGGTTTATAAGAAAAGTACCTTTTCATATTTTTCCCTTTACTTTTTATAAATCCTATCACCCTAAGAGCTTCAGTACCTTCCCTAAAGTTAAATTCATTTATTAACTGGTCAAACTAACTAGATGTATAGATAAAAATTTAATTCAAAGGTTTATTTCTCACTATATGAAAAGCAGTGCATGCTAGTGAACAAAGAGTGTATATATTCTACTTGTCGCTGTTATTCTGATGTTAGTCATTAAGCATACCAAAATCTATCTAATCAAAATAATCCCCCAAACCTCAAACTTTAAGAAAACTCTAGCATCCCCTTAAGCTGTCATACAATATCTCTTCTCCATTTTACATTTTACAAAAAAAAAAAAAGAAAGAAAGAAAGAAAGAAAAGAAAGCTATGCTCACTCTCTCCACTTCTCTTTCTTCAATGCTTTCCAAAATGATTTCTGATCTTGTAACTCCACTGATGTTGTATTTTTCTAAAGTTATGAATGATCTCTTGACTGTCAAATCTGATAGTGTTTTCTTACTCCTCACCCTTGTTGACAAGTTTTTTGAAACTGATGGCCATCCTCTCTCCTCTCTGATTTTCATTCCACTATGATTTCCTGGTTTTTCTGCTACTTGAATGACTATTATTTCATCTCCTTTTCCTGTTCATCATCTATATAACACTCTCTAATTGTAGGTATAATCCCAATATTCTGTCAAAAGTTCTTTTTTCTATTTATATTCTTGGTAAACATCAACTCTAATAGATATAACTATTACCTCTATGCACACTACTCTTAAATATGCGTGTGTGTGTGTGTGTGTGTGTGTGTGTGTGTGTGTGTGTGTTATTTGTTTGAGTGTCTGTGGATGTATGGGAAGGTATATGTGTATGTGCCCCTAACTCTAGTCTCTTCTCTGAGCTTTTTGATATATTAAGACACAGAAATGAGAAAGAAAGTGTGTGGGCCAAGTCACGGATGTTTTCCTGAGCACCTTTTTGGGTGCTTTTGTTATCATTAATAGGACCATCCATAAGTTTCTCCAATTATTTGAAATCTTTTTCCTCTTTGAGAAAATCTTGAAAATGTTGTCTTCCATGTTCTCAGAACTGTTTCCTGAATTTTATTTTTTGACTAGTTTAAAAAGGCCATTCTTTGCTTCATTTCTTACCTAGCATTAATCACTAAATGTGCATTGCCTCAGACAAAATGAGACTTTGAAAAGACCTTAGCTTAAAAAGACCAACGTCTCCCACTGCATCCAGGGTTATTTCCTGATCTGTATCTTGCCACTGAACCCAGATGGCTCCAGAGGAGAAAATGAAACTGATGATTTTTCACGACTCATCCTCACTTAAATCCAGTTCACTTACAAGTCAAGAAATCACTTTCCTGGTGTCATCAGAGCTCTTAGAGAATGAAGGACAAACACCAAGAACAATAACTGAGGTTCAGTTCCATATCATCAGTTGTGTTTGGAACATTTATTTTTATGTTTATTTTTATTTCTCAAAGAACATGACCAAGATGAAAGTTTTAAGTTTTCAAATACAAGATTAACTTTTTCAGAGACCAAACCTGAGGCAAATGAAATGTTATCAAATACTGTATATCACTCTACAAGTATCTTTTCTTCTGTGTTTTGAGACCAGATGCATTTCCACTGAAAGCAAGGTTGACATAACTGAAATTTTTTCAGAAAGAATATCTCTTGCCACAAGTATCTTGTGTTCTGAGTGTTCTGAAACTAGCTGTATTTCCACAGAAAGCAAGCCCGTAGTTATGGGAATATTCTCAGGGACAATGTCTCCAGCCACAAATATCTTGTACTCTGAGTGTTATATAGTTGTGCTGACATTTTTCTCCTCTTCCTTTACTTCTTCCTGAAGGGGAGGGATGCCCAGGTGCTATATATTGTACAAGGGGAGACTTTTCCTTCCCAATCCAATCCAGTCCATGTACACACAAGAACTTTAGGATTGTTCCCATGAAGAGGGGGATGGGCATAGGGGGAAGGGAAGCTTTCAGGCAGGTCTTGAGCTTCACTTTCTCCTGACACCAGGGAATGAAGACTTTTAGAGATTTCTAAAACAGCTTGGAAACATCTTAAACTCAATATATCCAAAATTAAATTCATTATCATAACCATAAACCATTCTCTCTCCTTACCTTCATTATTTTACAGACATTACCATTTTTCCAGTCTCCTGTGTTCTTAGGCTTGATTATCTTTATTCTCCTTGACTCCATCTAGCTAATCAATTGTCAAATCTTGTCTTTTCTACCTCCATAATATTTCTGTTATCTGAATTATTTTCTTTACTTATATAGTTACCATCTGAGTTCAGAGGTTCATCACCTCTTGTTTGGGTAATTGTAATAGCCTCTGTGACCTCCTTGCCTTTTGTCTCTCAATACTAGCCCGCCATACCACACATTGCTGCCAAAGTAATTTTTTTAAACCCAAATCTATGACACTCCTCTCTCCAGCCAACTCCAGTGCCTTCCTATTAGCCAAAGATAAAATAGAAACTCTTACTATTTAGCTTTTCAAGTCTTCCACAAACTGGTCCCAATCTGTTTTTTCCTGTTTCATTGAACACTCTTCTACCTCCTACACTCTGTAATTAAACAAAGCTGCCTCTTCTTAACAAATGGAAATATATCTTCTTTTCCCATGTCTTTGCACTGATCATCTCTCAAACTTGTAATGCTTTCCTATTCATTTTTTTCTTTTTCTCTGAAGTCTTTCATTCTTTCTCCATCACAGTTGCAAATTCTCTCCTTCTTAAATTACTTTAGCAAAATATTCTGGGTTTATTTTTATTTATTTTCCTTATATTTATTTGTTTTATATGTGTACTTGTTACATTGCTTTATAAATATCTATTGCTGCATTTATTATTTTTATACACCTAACACTAAGTATAGTACCTGGCACATAAAGGGTGCCTAATAAAGGTTTATAGATTAACTAAGTACTTACTATGTTGTAGTGAATGAGTATAGTTGTTTGCTGCTGTTCAGTCATTTTTCAGTTGTGACCAACTCTTTATGATACCTTTTGGGGTTTTCTTGGTAAATATACTTGAGTGCTTTGGTATTTCTTTCTTCAGCTCATTTTATGATGAGGAAACTACAGCAAACGGGATTAAGTGATTTGCACAGGGTCACATGATTAATAAGTATCTGAAGAGGAATTTAAACTCAGGTTTTCCTAATGTTAAGCAAGGTAATTCTAGTCAATGCTTCACTTAGTTGCCCCAGTTAAGTATACAAAGAAACACAAAAATAGTTCCTAATAAAAATAAAAATAATATGCCATATTATAATGGCATAGACAACAAGTAAATAACTGGGAACATAAAAAAAAAATAGAGAGAGAGTAGATAGAAAGGAAACTTAGAATGGAAAGTACTAGTAGATGGGGAGAGCGGAAAAACTTGCAAAGGTTGGAATTTGAATTGAGGGTTCAAGAAAACCAGGTGTGAAGGGGAGAGGGTGGAGAATTCCAGGAATGAGGAACACATAGTCCAAAGGCACAAAATGAGGAGATAGACACTTATAACAGAGGAACAGCAAGTTGACCATTATCAGTGATCATAGAATAGGTGGGAATAAAATCTAAGAGGCAGAAAAGGCAGTATATATACATAAATGCATACATATATATATTTATATACACACACATGCATATATATATATATATGTAGCTAGATATGTAGTATGTGTATGCCTGTATATACATGTTTATGTATATCACATATATAGTTATGCACATATATATTGTTTTGTGCATATAGTTTTATAACTATATAGATTTATAAACAATTGTATATTCCAAACATAGGACTTTTAAATTTTATTCTGTAAGTAACAGAGAGCTACTAAATTTTAAGTAAAGGATAGAGAGCATCATATATATTTTACAAAAAAATCACTAGTAATTAAAAGAAGAATGGAGCAGGGTGGGAAGAAACTTGAGTCAGGAAAACCAATTTGGAAGCTATTACAATAGTCCAGGCAAATCATGATAAGAACGTGAACTAAGGTGATGGTTAAGTGAATTGAAGAAAGGAGGTGAATATAAAAAAAAAAATGTTATGCACGTTCAAACTATAAGACTTGTTGGTGAGATGTATAGAAAGGAAGAAGGAAAGACAGCATTCTAATCATAATAACTGCATGTAAATCTGTGGAATGAAATACCTGATTAAACTTTAATTCATACTTTCCTTCATCCAATTGGCTCATTCATTTTGAGGGAATCATTAACAAAGTTTTGATTTGCAAGCTAAAGGGGCTCTTATGTTATCTCTACAAAGGGAATACTATTCAAAAGATATAACCAACAATAGTCAAATAAAAATATCTTTTCACATCTGTCCCTGCATTAGACATAGTCTCTATTTTCAATTTTTTTCAGTGTTATATATTTTCCTAATTTTAATGTAAGGCATAACCATCACTGGACAAATCTATACACTCAAAATTATAATATTAAGTGGAATCTGAGATTATGTTTGAATAAATTAAATCTATGAGTCCCTTTGGAGACCCAGAAACTTCTAGGCAAAGAATCTGAAATCACTCAGACTCAATATAAAAATAACCATTCATTTGCATTAATGGCCTGTGATAGGAACTTCTCTCATCACTGATTCTTTTAAGATATCTTTTTCAGTCCTCTGGTTTCACATTAGTCTGGAAAATGTCTGATGCAAAAGAAAGAAGTAATTGTTGATAACTTTGTAAGACTAAAATTCTCCTCCTAGAGCCATTTGGAACTATATGCATATAGCTATCAAACTGTGCATACCTTTTGATCCAGCAGTGTCTCTACTAGGCTTATGTCACAAAGGACTTAATGTCTTAAAGGCTTATGTTTTAAAGGAAGGAAAGGGCCCACATGTGCAAAAATGTTTGTGGCAGCCCTTTTTGTAAAGGCAATAAACTGAAAACTGAGTGTTTGCCCATCAGTTGGAGAATGGTTGAATAAGTTATAGTATGTGAATGCTATAGAATATTATTGTTCTATAAGAAATGATCAGCAAGATGATTTCAGAGAGACCTGGAGAGATTTATATGAGCTGATGCTAAGTGAAATAAGCAGAACCAGGAGATCATGGTAAACGTCAACTTCAAGATTATACGATGATCAATTCTGATAAATGTGGCTCTTCTCAACAATGAGATGATTCAGACCAATTCCAATGACCTTTTGATGAAGAGGGCTATCTACACCCAGAGAGGACTGTGGGAACCGAGTATGGATCACCACACAACATTCTTACTCTTTTTGTTGTTTGTTTGCATTTTATTTTCTTTCTCAATTTTTTTCCTTTTTGATATGATTTTTCTTGTGCAGCAAGATAATTGTATAAATATATATGCATATATTGGACTTAACACATGTTTTTACCATATTTAATATATATTGGATTACTGGCTTTTTAGGGGAGGGAATGGGAAGAAGGGGGGGTTGGAACACAGTTTTGAAAGAGTTAATGTTGAAAAATTATCTATGTATATTTTTTGAAAACTAAAAAGCTTTAATAAAAAAAATAATAAAAATCTTCTCCTGCTTAAATCACTTCTGATAGTCTTTAGTTTATTAAAATTTACCAAAGCCGAATATTATGAATAATTGAAAAATATAAACATTATTCTAAATTTGTAAATTTGGACTATGCAGAGGCCTGAAATTCAAAATAGTATTATATTATAGTACAACAATTATATTACTATAGTGTAATTAGAGTATGATAATATTTGATTCTTTCCACTTCCATTATATAGAAGAAGAATTTTTTCTATAGTTAGGCTTCTTTGGAAAGAAAAAAAAAATCCAACAAGTTAATAGGTACTATAGCAAAGAGAAAGACACAAAATTTCCTTTCCTTGCAGGTTTATTTTACAACTGAGGCTTTTTATTGCATATATTCCTACTTGCTCTAAATGCGTGATTATGTCTATATAAGTTTACTGAAGTTATTTTGCAATGAATACCTATATGTGGAAGTAAGAAATATTAGGTCATCTCAATTTCAATTCATTTTCAAAGTTACTACGGAAAAAAAAAAAGTAAAAACAAAGGAATGAGTAATTATTAAGTGCTACCTGTGTGCCCGGCACTGTGCTCAGTTGCTTACAGTTATCTCATTTGATTTTTACCTTACTATCCTGATATAGTTGAGGAAACTGAAGTGAAGAGAAGTAAAGTAACCTGTACAGAATAGTAGATAGCTAGTAAAGGTTGAGTTTGAATTCAAGTTTTCCTGATTCCAGGCCCAGTACTTTCTGAAAGCAATTTGAGGTACCACAAACCATTGAACAACTTATATTCTACTTAACTAAACACAGAGGTGCATATTATTAAGTACGTAAAACATATACACAAAAATACAAATAATTTTCATCAGGGAGAGAATTAACAACTGGGTGAATGAAATTTGGAAATGCCTCAAGTAAAATCTGTCAAACTATGCTTCTGAAAGAAGCTGTATATTCCAAGAGTCTGAGGAAAGGACAGAATGCACTCCAGACATGAGGGGTGGCCTGTGCAGACACAGTCTGTGGCAAGACAGAATAACTACAAGGAAGTGTGTGAGAGGGCTGTTTATTTTTTCCATACAGATCTTGAAGGTGTGTTTCCTTGTTGACCTATTCCAACCATTTAATCCAATCCTAAATAATACAAACCAACCAACATTTATTATGAGCTTACTGTGTTAAGTGGATTCAGGGAGTTCAAGATTTAATGGGAGGGAGACAACAGAGAAAAGGAAGGAGGGAACAAAAAAGGTTGGGAGACCAGGGGGTGTCTTGTGTCATGGAATTTAAAACAGGCAGATCAGCAGATGCAGCCTAAGTATTCTGAGAGTTGCAGAGTGTTTTATTCTAGTTTTATTTCATTTGGCTCTAATTTTGGTGTTTATCTCCAGTGAAGATGGATTCTGGAGAAGGAAATGACAAACCATTCCAGTATTTTTGCCAAGAAAACTCAAAATGGGGTCACAGAGAGTTGTACATGACTGAAATGACTAAATAACCACAAAAGAGATGTATTCTGAATGATGGTTATCATATTTAAAGTCCCTTTTATTAAACAAGTCCTTTTATTAAGTTAACTTTTCTGCTTTCTTTATGAATTTCATTTTCCACACTTCTTAGTTATTATTTAAAAAAACAATTATACTATCTGTGTAGAAAATTATTTCTCTTTACTTTATTTTCCCTATGTGGGTCCAGTGGATTTTTGAGTACAAGATGGCATGAGAAGAAATCCTCATTAACTGACATAAATGAATCATGACTTGATTCCTTGTCCTGTCCTTCAACTTCTCTTTAGGAAAACCTCAGAAATTTTATAGAGAAAACTTTGTGGGATTGTATTCCAGTGTAACAAATACTTCAGGAGTTGCTTTTAGGATGTTAGCCAAAAAAAAAAAAAAAAATTGAGCAATTCTATTGATGCTATGGGGGAAGTAAAAGACCTCTACACAACCTTTAGTGGTTTAAATTTTCTCTTTTAAATTATTTAATATGTTTGAAGATGGCAGAAAGTCATGAAAATCTAAAGGTTACATTAAAATAAAGCTACTGGTTTATGTACTTCAAAGCAAAGCAAGGAATTTCTCGCAGAAATTCTTTTTTTGACCACTTGATAATCAGAAAACCTATCCTATGACTATTTGTATTCCTGAATTGTGCAAACATTAATCAGGTGTTGATTTATTCTTTTCTCTTATCAACTACTTTTTCCATCCATGATATTAACATGCCTCTATCTCACAAGTTCTTCAGTGCTATCAAACATCATCTCTACCCCACTTAAGTCAATGGTCAGCAGAGGCCCATCCTGAACCACATTGTTAGTCAGATCCCTTCAAAACCCACTTAATAAGCATGTATTCAGCACTACCATGTATAAGGAACTGTGCTAAGTCCTAGGAGTAGAAAGAAAAATAAGAAAACCAGTCCTCTTCAAAAACTTTCCACTTTACTAGAAAACATATGTTACAAACAGATAAACTAAAACAAGGAAAGTTGAATAGTGAGAGAATACTAACAATGGGGGCTTGATGGAGGAAGAATGAAAGGCTTCCCCAAGGAAATAATATCAATTGAACTGAATCTTGAAAAACTGTACCTCCAAAATCTTGTACTCAGAATTTTCTCTTTGTCAACTCTTCCCCTATATTATCCTTAGTGAATCCTCTTGACTACATAGCTTCAATTGTTCTAGGCTTTCCACTTCATCCTTTCCATTAGCTTCCTTCTGATTTCAGTTTCAGTCACTTCAATGCTGTTCTAAAAACAGCTTCTAAGCATCTAAGATGCCTTCACTTCTTTGTCCTAATACCATCCACATTCACAACCCAAAATCACTTTCATATTTCATTTTCCTGCTACTACTACCAAACCTACTTGCTAAATTTAGCCTGTTATCAGTTGGCAGACTTTTTAATGCTTTATTCCTTATTAATATCCATTGCTCTTCAAATTGAAATTATGCCCAAAGGGCTATCAAAATGTAATACCCTTTGATCCAGCAGTGTTTCTACTGGGTTTATATCCTAAAAAGATCTTAAAGGAGGGAAAGGAACCTACATGTGCAAAAATGTTTGTGGCAACCCTTTTTGTAGTGGCTAAAAACTGGAAACTGAATATTTGCCCATCAGTTAGAGAATGGCTGAATAAGTTGTGGTATATGAATTTTATAGAATATTATTGTTCTAAAAGAAATGATCAGCAGAATGATTTCAGAGAAGCCTGGAGAGATTTACATGAGCTAATGCTAAGTGAAATGAACAAAACCAGGAGATCATTGTACACAGCAACAACAAATTTACATGAAGATCAATTCTGATAGACATGGCTCTTTCCAACAATGAGATGATGCAGGCCAGTTACAATGAACTTGTGATGAAAACAGCCATCTACACTCAGAGAAGGGACTGTGGGAACTGAGTGTGGATCACAACATAGAATTTTCACTCTTTTTTGTTTGTTATTTGTTTGCATTTTATTTTCTTTCTCATTTTTTCTTTTTTTTAATTATAGTTTTTTATTTACAAGATATATGCATGGGTAATTTTTCAGCACTGACAATTGCAAAACCTTTTGTCCCATCTTTTCCCCTCCTTCCCCCCACCCCTTCCCCCAGATGGCAGGTTGACCAATACATGCTAAATATGTTGTTCTTTCTCATTTTTTTCCTTTTTGATCTGACTTTTCTTGTTCAGCAAAATAATTGTATAAATATGTACACATATATTGGATTTAACATATATTTTTACCACATTTAACATATTTTGGATTACTTGCCAACTGGGGAAGAAGGTAGGGGAATAAGGGGGAAAAATTGAAACGCAAGGTTTTACAAGAATCAATGTTGAAAAATTGTCCATGCATATGTTTTGAAAATAAAAAGCTTTAATAAAAAAAAAAAATCTGTTTTCTTTCTAAGCTCTCAATTCTATCATGCCTGTCCTTGCTTAGTCATCTGTATTTAGAGTCAGAACTATGTTCAATTCCTTAATGTGCTCCTTGACTGTGAAACAAATAGCATTATACCTAAACTCTAATGGTTTCAGTTGCTTTACCTCTAAAATGAAAAAGTGGCACTAGACCTACA
Source organism: Sarcophilus harrisii (assembly GCF_902635505.1). Classification (NCBI taxonomy): domain Eukaryota; kingdom Metazoa; phylum Chordata; class Mammalia; order Dasyuromorphia; family Dasyuridae; genus Sarcophilus; species Sarcophilus harrisii. Next base: position 164,313,914 of record NC_045427.1, read on the forward strand.
AGATTCTTTCTAGGCACAAATTTTGTGAGTCTATGATGTAGTATAAGTTCACTGTGTTGACTTCAAAACATTATCACATCAACACTTTAATCTTTATATTCTTTCACTTTCTTTCATGATTTCTCAGAAAGACGTATCACCACTTTCCAAAGTTTTCCCTTCAAACTTTACCCTTTTTTCTATCTCCTCCTTTCTTTTAGGACTGGGATCCATCAATCATTATATCTAGTGCTTTTGTTAATTGCCTTGCCTAGCATTTCCATTTTCTCTGCATATAGATGTGCTAAGCTCTTTTTACTAGAAAAAACTTTTTTTGGTGCTGTTACTCTTTCAGGGTATTCTATTTCTTTTCTTCCTTTCACTAAATATATATAGCTCTCCATACTTGCACTTATTTTCCCCATTATCCTCTCTCTTCCTTAATTCCTATAGTAAGAATTTACCTAAAAAACAGTTATTTCAAAATACACAAAAGATATCCCAATGGACAAATATAATAAAATTCTCTGTCTTTATATACCTTATCATTTAACATGTTGATCACTTTCTTCTTCTAGAAACTCTCTGGTTTCTTTGTTTTTACTTTTATGATAATCCTCTGCCTTAGTTCTCCCACTTCTCTACCCATTCATTCATTGACTCCATTTCTTGCTCTTGTGTCATAAAGGGGCTCATATCTCAAGACTGAATGCTTAGTTCTCTGTTCTCTGAGAGTCCTTTATCTTCTAGGTTATTATCTCTATTAAAAGGATATACAGAATTCCCAATCCCTATATTTTTGTCCACCTGCATTTTTGATTTCCTTCACATGCTAATAGTACACTATTTCAAAGTCCGATTCTTTTTGTACAGCAAAATAACTGTTTGGACATGTATACTTATATTCTATTTAATTTATACTTTAACATATTTAACATGTATTGATCAACCTGCCATCGGAGGGGAGTGTGTGGGGGGAAGGAAGGGAAAAATTGGAACAAAATGTTTGGCAATTGTCAATGCTGTAAAATTACCCATGCATATAACTTGTAAATAAAAAGCTATAATAAAAAATGATATACAAATATATATCTCTATTCTTTTCTGTTGTCTCAAAGAATCTCCTCAATTCAGTATCAACATAATCTCATATCGGTTTTAAAACCTAATCCATAACCCTTTTCCCAAATCAGTTTTTCTTCCTAAATTTACTATTTCTACCAATAATTCATATTCTCCCAGTCATTCAGGTTAAAAGTCTGTCTTCTTTGACTTTCCTTTCTTTCCAATCTGTCAAGGGCTGAACTTTGGAGAAGTATACATGAAACAAGGTATTAACTCAGTGGAATTGATGGTTCTCTAGTTCACATATATCGAATATGGTATAATGATATAACCACTCTAGTTTGATATAATGATATAATCACTCTAGATTGGCTTATACTCAGTGTACTGTAATGATGTAATTATAATAAGGTATTTATGGAGAACTGGGGACAAAGTCAGACTCAGATGAGACTGGATGAGACTATCAGACTATCAGACTACTGGAGGAGATTGAGAAAACTGAGACTGGGTCAGATGATAGTCACAGACTGTGTAAGAGACAATAAAGACTTTGGACTCTATTCTTGCCTATTCTCATGGTGTCTATCTTGCTGAGATCAAGGCCCTTTCAGAAGACCTCCAGAAAGCTGGCCCAAACATTAGACCAGTCCTTCCAATTCACTAGTCAAAAAATTCTGTCGATTCTTCATAATGTTGCTGGTATCAATTTTCAGTTGTTATCATTGCAAGGAAACTAGCTGAAGCTATGGGGAGCAATTGAACTCTAATGCAAATAGTTAGGTGTGTAAAGGTAGCATTCAGCTGGAGTTTTATTAAAAGAGAAGAAAAAGGTGAATGACAGACCACAGTATTGTTGTCTTTGGGCAAAACTGGCTTCTCAATAGAAAAGGAAAAGTAAGTCTTTGGAACACAGATGTGAGAAAACCAGAGTTTTCCTTCACTTGGTGATCTTATCAGTTCCCATGGATTTAACTACTATTTCTCTGCTATTGAGTCTCAGATCAACTTAACTTCTTGCATCTCCAATTACCTTTCAGACATATCAAACTGAATATCCATTATACATCTTAAATTCAACATATGCAAAACAGAACTCATTATGTTTCCCCCTTTAAACTGCCCCTCTTCCTACCTATCCTATTACTATAGAGATCCATATTATTATATGGTCCTAATTCCTTAGATTAACACTGAAAAGTCATTCTAGATTCCACACTATTTATTAATCACAATATCCAACCTATTATTTAATTTATCCAAAGCTTGTTGGGGTCATCTTTTATATTACCCCCTTTTTCTCTGACACTGCTACCACTCCAGGACAGGTTCTCACATTACTATAATAGTCTGCTCACAGATCTGCTTGCCTAACCTTTCCCTATTTCAATTTATCTTCTATTTATCCAGAAAAGTGATTTTTTTTCAAAGCACAAGCTCATTCATAACATCTCTCTACTCAATAAATTCTAGTGACTTTCGTCTTGCCTCCAGGACAAAATACAAAATAATATATTTGATCTGCAAAGTCTTTATAACCTAACCCCTTCCTACCTTTCCGGTCTTCTTATACCTTACTCCCTGATATATTCTCTTTGATCCAGTGACACTGAAATCTGTCAATCCACAAACAAGATACTTCATTCCCAGACTCCAAAAATGATCTTGGTTTCCTTCCTTCACTCTGATAAATGACCTTTCTCCCTTCTTTCAAGTCATGACTAAAATCCCACCTTCGAAAGGAAATCTTCCCTAACTCCTCAATTCCAGTGTCTTACCTTTATTTCCTGTTTATCTTTTATATAGCTTGCCTTGTATATATTTGCATTTTGTCTCCCCCATTATCTCTGGAAGACAGGAGTGGGGACTATTCATCCTATGGACAGTATAGAACCCACAAAATCATTTGGTCTGACCCAGTCACATTAGGGATGAGTTAAATAAATGAAAAAATATAGGCTAATTAAAAAAAAATTACTGAGGCAATTGAGGTTAAGTGACTTGCCCAGGGTCACATAGCTAGGAAGTGTTAAGTGTCTGAGACCAGACTTGAACTCAGGTATTCCTAACTTCAGGACTGGTGCTCTACTCACTGCACCATCTAGCTGCCACCCTAGAAGGCTAATTTTTAAGTTTATAATTTTGTATGGTCCACAAATGATATAAATATCCAAATAGCCCTTGGTAGAAAAAAGGTTTCCCACCCTTCTGTAAGGTATATATTATGGCAATGTCTGCTAGCCACTGGAGAGTAGTGAGACCAATCAATAAATGAATAATGCCATAATGACAGAATGATTCTGATATATCCCAAATTGCATTCTATAATTGGGACTGGTCTGGTAATTCATCCCATCTTGCTAAGAAAATGTTTGAAATATTAAAATATTTCAATTCCACTAATGCTATGAAAACTATTTCCTTCTTTCATGACTCTATAATGGTTGGTGAAGATTTTTTATAAAGTTAGGAAACAGAAGGCTGTGTCTGTTATAGCAAAGCTTCTTAAATTTTTTGAACACATGATCCCCTTTCACTCAAGAAATCTTTATGTGGCCCAGTGTATTTAGATATATAAAATAGGCATACAAATAAAACATTTGCTGATAATAAATCATAATTTCATGACCCTCTCATTTAATTATGAGACATGGGGTCATGAATTACAGTTTTAAAAAGCTGGGTGCTAGAGGATTATCATAGCAAAAATTCCCTATGTTTATTATAGTGACCCCTTCTCCTATTCTCTTCTATGTATTTTTAAATGTTTCAATGGCTCTTTTTATTTATTTATTTATTTTTTATATGATTCTTAGGTAATCTTTCTTCCTCAATATTCCACTTCTGTAGGAAAAAGAAAAGAAACAAAGAGTGCTTGTAACAAATTAATATAGTCAAGCAAAATAGATGTATTTAACTTCCATGCTCAAAAGTACTTGTTTCATTCTACATCTTAGTACATCTTAGTACATTCTTTGTCAGGAAATAGGTAACATGATCTTTCACTTGTCCCCTCAAGTTGTGAGTCTTTCAAGGTTGTTAATTTTACAAAGATGTTGTTACTGTAGAAATTATTCTTTGGTTCTGCTCACTGTATTCTGAATCAGTTCATATAAGAGTACAAGATTTATTGGAATTCATCCTTTTATCATTTTTTTAAAGTACATTAGTATTCTATCACATTTATATATCATAATGTCTTCATTTACTCCACAATTTTTGAAATAATTAGTTTCCAGTTTTTTCCTATAACAGAAAGAACTGCTATAAAGATTTTTATGCATCTGAATTCTTTTCCTTTTTGATTTCTTTGGGATAGGTTTAGCAGTATTATTAGTAGTATCATCTTTGTAGTAGTAGCTAGAGAAGAAAATAGCAAATCACTTCAATGTCTTTGGCAAGAAAATTCCAGTATTAAAGTATTAAAGAAAACAGTGTGTAATGCTAATTATTAGTAGATAGCTAATATTATCCATTGGCAATACTTTAAAATTCTCTATTTTAATTAAATAGCAATTTTTCTACCTTGAAAAATATGCTAATTTTTTTCCAGGGAGACTATGTTTTGATTATCCTTACATTTTTGCCTTCTGAATTAACACTCCAAGATCCTTTTCCTTTAAACTGGAAATTCTAAAATCTTTTGTGATCCTGAATGTGGCTTCTTCATACTTACGCTCTATTTCCTTACAATATTTTTTTGACCCAGTAGTTCTAGATTTTGACTTTGATGTTCATTTTCATTTTGGGTTTCTTTCAGGGGATTATTTCTATTTTTCACTTTGCTTTTAATTCTATAGGTCTGGGTGGTTTATATTCTTTCTTTAATAATATGATATCTTGGCTTTTTTACAGTTTAAGTTTTCAAGTAGTCTGATGATAATGGCTCCTTGACTTATTTTCAAAGTCAATTGTTTTGCTAAAAGATACTTTACATTTATATTCACTTTTTTCGCTTGTTTTGTTCTGATATTTCTTATTGTTTAATGCATTCATTCATCTGTTTAGTTCAGTCTAATTTTCAAGTGGTCTATTGTCTGAGTAAAATTTTGTATTTCTAATATTGAATTACTTATCATCCTTCTATTTTTGTCCTTAGCATTCTGTTTTTTTCTTTCTTTCTCTAAAATTTTCATGTTATATATTAATATGTATATACACATACACATATACTCTTGTATCCTTTATTTCAGAAGTTCATGTACAATTTGTGGAAAATTTGATTTTCTTTGAAGCAAAGAAGAACTATTAGTGGTCAACAAAGAAATCCTTGGAGATTAGTGAAAACCTTTTCATTGATCATGCTCAGGAAGGTGTTGCTTGGAGCCAGGGCCAAGGCCAAGATACATGTGCTCATACCAATCTTTAAGGAATAAAAATGCTCATAATTTAATAATTAGTGGGATGTGCCACTGTAGGAAGCTTTCATCATGTGAGACTTTTCAATTTAGGCTTTAACCCTGAGTGAAATGGAATACCATAGTGCAATGAGAAATAGTTGAATTTGAATTCAGAGAGCATAGATTCAAATGCTGCGCATTTATCACCTGTGTTTTCTTACGCAAGTCACTTCCTTGCTCTAGGACTCACTTTCCTCATCTGTAAAATAAGAGGAACATCTTGAGGGTATGCATCATAATCTGACTCCAATCTTCCTTTCTGACATTGTTTCATTACTTCCATGTACATAATCTAGAATCCACATGAACTAAACTACTACCTGTTTCTGAAAACCAAAATTCCATCTGCTACTCCTATGCATTTAACGTGCTTGAAAAGGAGTCTTTCCTCATGTCTACTTTTCAGAATCCTTATCTTCTTTCAAGGCTTAGCTTGCTTTTGCTTTCACTTGGTACCTCGCAAATCTTTGCTTTATTTGGATGTGTGTGTGTGTGTGTGTGTGTGTGTGTGTGTGTGTGTGTATTATATCCCTTAAGCAAAATCGAAGCTGCTTGAAATGAGGAAAAAAACGCATTTGTCTTCATATTCTCAGTCCACATATAAAGTTGCTGAGTTGATGACAACAACAAAATAATGGTTAGGAAGTATCTAAATTATTTTTCACATATTGAGTGAATATCATATATTGAATATATGATATGAACATCAGTATCATATCAAGAATTCTAAGCTATGACATATTTCTAGTTTTTAAAGATGTAAGGGAAATGTTCATCCTTCACTTTTCACTGTCTGGAAAATGAGGAGGGGATGGGTAGGAAGCTAATTATAAAAGAGCTTCAGGCAGTGTTGTATGGTTTCCTAAGAAACAAAGCGGTGTTCAAAAATGAAAACTGTGAGAATGTATTACTGACCCACTTACTATCCTAAGTGCTTCACAATTTGCTTTTTTAAGAGATTTTAAAGTAATGTCTGTCTTTACCAGCTGTCTAAAAGAAAGTTTATCAGTTTTCCCTTATTTAGGTGACAACATGCCTGGTATGTACAAATCTTTGCTCCTGATATTATCTTTCCAATTCTTACCTACAAAGAAAAATAACATTCTCTTCAATGCCATTCTTTTAGGGGAAACAGTTTGTTTCAGATAGTTGTAATTTGGCCTCTAAGCTTTAGTTTAAAAAATTATGAAAGCTTTTACTTATTTCAATAGTTAGAACTGACACACAATACTTCTCAAGGGGAAGTGACATAATATCATCAGTATTTGTCACTCCCAAAAGTATTGAGTCAAGAGTCTTATGACCTTCTCAAATGATATGTGCTGCTGAAAAAAGTAACTAAATTGCTGATGTCCTATATCTGGATCCAAGAAAGCATGCCTGACATCAAAGGAACGTAAGAACCTTCTGAACAGCTGTGTGTTCCTCAAATAAAAAATCAACTAAAGAGAAAGCTTAGACAACCTCCCCCCCCTGAAAGAATGAATAAATGAATTAATGAAACATTTATGAAGCATTTTCTATATGAAAAACACTATGCTAAGTTACCAGGATGCAAATTAAAAAGTAAGGTAGTCTCAGCTTTCAAACTGCTCACACACTAATGGAGGAGAGAATACATACAGAAGATTTTAACTACAAATCTGATGGTATCATCATCCGTAAGTTACAGCAACAAAACAGATATACTTTTTCTTTAATCAATTTCACTGATAAAATCACAACAGTTTCAGATGCTGAATCATTTGACAGTGTCAATGATTTAGATGTCTAGGACTGAAACACCATCAGAAGCAGTTATCAACAGGCATCTCCATTGGAGTTGCTTCCCAAGACGATGATTGATGGCATTGGTATCAAAGTATCGCTATTCTTAAACCTCTTGGATTCAGGGTTCTGAATTATCCCCATTAGTTTCTGAGAGGAGATAATCATCCAGATTGTGGTCAGTTTTAACCCGAGGGAAAGTGAGGAGGACTCCTATCAGATACTCTAGCTTGTTTGTCCTATGAGTGACAGTTTATTAGCATTTAATGGGGATGATTGGCTCTTTCTCTACAAAAGTTGTTTCCCTGAATGATGTCTGTGAGGGTTGGGCTAGAAATGCATTTGTCTTCATAGCATAGGATTTTTATTTCCTTTTTAAAATCTAATATCTTTGTCAAAATTGATAAACTTCAACATTTTTCAACTAGTCTAAAAATACATGTTCAATGTATCATTAAAAAAAAGAATCAACTAGGAAAAGTTTATACATTAACTCACTTTTCTATTTATATTAAATGGCATAATACTGCTATATTTCATTGTCAGCTTTACCACTTATATTTCCACAATTCAGTTTTATAACAAGTGATAATCAGTAAACTGAGAAATGGACTTTCAAATTTAAATGACTACACAATTCCTCCTACCAAAAATGAACATTTCATACAAATCTTTCTATATAAAAGCATACATAAATATGCTATGTTTATGAAGATACATTATACATTTTTCCAATGGAAACAAATTAGGTAAATCTAAAAGCTTAGGAAGATACATTTTCTCACACTGAAATGTTACCCATTTTATTGGCCATATTTGAGGCATATGTATTATTGGATAGGGAAAGATCACCTAGGGAACTTGTGAGTAACATTTATTTATATATTTATAAATACATTTGATATAGGAACACCATTTAAGTGAAATTATTCAAGCATAATAATTTTATTTAGCAAGGTACCATCTTTGTTCCTTTATTTTATACTTTTTTTTGCTAAGTGCTTTTCAAAAGAAAAATGTATGAAAAATAAGAATTCATTTCCTTTCTTTTGTCTTTCTCCCTCTACATAACCAATACCATAAAACATGTTTCTTTTTTGGCTTTCCTATAAAATTACTGAGCCTTCTATATATATAATATATATATATATACATATTTATACATATATATTTTTCCAAGAAAGAAAAATATTTGAAGAAATAGGTAAATTTTATAAATAAAGCAAAACCAATCACTCCTGCATCTACTAACCAATATTCTTTTACCAAGACTTTCTCTTCCAATGAAATGATCTTATTTTAATCAATTTCAGAACAGCAACTATATTTCTGAAGTTTGGTATTTTAAGGATGAGGTTGAAATCATTCCACCCCATTTCAGTTTGTTTCCTTTATCAAAGGAGAACATGTCTCAATCTATCAGTTAATTACACTGTTTGAAATGTTGAAAGAAAAAAAAAGTCAGACAAGAGCATAGTCACATTTGACTGTGGGATTTTGTTAGACCCTCTGAGTCCTATATAATAGCATACATTTGCTAAAATAGGAAAAAAAATGGTTTTCTATTATCCCACTGATGAAGATATAACTGTCTGGAAGATTAGGAAAAGGAGAGGGAAATTGTAGCTGTAAACAGATTTTCCTTCATTATTACATCATCATAGGAGGATTTTCCAAATTCCCATCTTCCCACTGATGTCCCAAATGGTAACTCTGGATCAACTGGTAACATTGGGAGTCAAAATTAAAGACAATTTCTTGAGCTTGTCATAATGGGAAAAGGGTCTTCTAAAAACCAGAAATTGAGAATCACCCACTTGCTACATTTGCTTATCAAGCTTGGTCTCTTTTCCCTGGGTTTCTGTATGTACTTCTGGAAAATGTGTCACAAACCTTTAGGGGGATGTTTTATACCCACTGTTCTAAATGGATTACATTAGTAAATACCTCATTCTAAATGTTACTTAAGGAAAACTGATTAAATGATTCTCAATTTATGATCTTGGGGGGAAGTGAACTATTTGGGACTTAAACCAGAGGCATTCAAGAATTTCCTCTGACTCTTAAGGAGTTCACTTACAGCCCTGAAGTAGAAATGTTGCTAGCCAAGCTCTGGAGACATGACTCAGAAGCAAAATTGGGATAAGGATGCCACGAAGATTACATGTGCTCAATATGGATGAAAGGATTCATTGAAATGTTCATTGAGGCAGAAACTAGGCATTGATCCATACTTAACACCGTACACCAAGATAAGGTCAAAATGGGTTCATGACTAGGCATAAAGAATGAAATTATTAATAAATTAGAGGAACACAGGATAGTTTACCTCTCAGACCTGTGGAAGGGGAAGATCTTTATGACCAAAGCAGAACTAGAGATCATTACTGATCACAAAATAGAAAATTTCGATTATACCAAACTGAAAAGTTTTTGTACAAACAAAACTAATGCAGACAAGATTAGAAGGGAACCAATAAACTGGGAAAATATTTTTACAGTCAAAGGTTCTGATAAAGGCCTCATTTCCAAAATATATAGAGAATTAACTCTAATTTATAAAAAATCAAGCCATTCTCCAATTGAAAAATGGTCAAAGGATATGAACAGACAATTCTCAGATGAAGAAATTGAAATTATTTCTAGTCATATGAAAAGATGCTCCAAGTCATTATTAATCAGAGAAATGCAAATTAAGACAACTCTAAGATACCACTACACACCTGTCAGATTGGCTAAGATGACAGGAAAAAATAATGATGATTGTTGGAGGGGATGCGGGAAAACTGGGACATTGATGCATTGTTGGTGGAGTTGTGAACGAATCCAACCATTTTGGAGAGTAGTTTGGAACTATGCTCAAAAAGTTATCAAACTGTGCATACCCTTTGATCCAGCAGTGTTACTACTGGGATTATATCCCAAAGAGATTATAAAGAAGGGAAAGGGACCTGTATGTGCATGAATGTTTGTGGCAGCCCTTTTGTAGTGGCTAGAAACTGGAAACTGAATGGATGTCCATCAGTTGGAGAATGGCTGAATAAATTGTGGTATATGACTATTATGGAATATTACTGTTCTGTAAGAAATGACCAACAGGATGATTTCAGAAAGGCCTGGAGAGACTTACACGAACTGATGCTGAGTGAAATGAGCAGGGCCAGGAGATCATTATATACTTCAACAACAATACTATATGATGACCAGTTATGATGGACCAGGCCATCCTCAGCAACGAGATCAACCAAATCATTTCTAATGGAGCAGTAATGAACTGAACTAGCTACGCCCAGAAAAAGAACTCTGGGAGATGACTAAAAACCATTACATTGAATTCCAATCCCTATATTTATGCACACCTGCATTTTTGATTTCCTTCACAAGCTAATTGTACAATATTTCAGAGTCTGATTCTTTTTGTACAGCAAAATAACGTTTTGGTCATGTATACTTATTGTGTATCTAATTTATATTTTAATATATTTAACATCTACTGGTCATCCTGCCATCTAGGGGAGGAGGTGGGGGGGTAAGAGGTGAAAAATTGGAACAAGAGGTTTGGCAATTGTTAATGCTGTAAAGTTACCCATGTATATATCCTGTAAATAAAAGGCTATTAAATTAAAAAAAAAAAAAAAAAAAAGAAATGTTCATTGAAATGAACAATTGTGTCCAGCAAAGAAGCTGAATTAAAAAAACATACATGCAAATATGCAAAGAAATAATTAAAATTCATATCCTGCCCCCCCCCCCAGTAACTATTCACTAACTTCTAATAAACATTTGGAAAATTAATTAGCATTCAAAGGAGACCAGGTATTTCCTTTCAAAACCTTGGTTATTTCTAAAAGTCTGACTAACAACCTTAGAGGAAAAATTAGCAATGATGGTTGCAGCTGAGAAAAAAAAGATGCAGGAAGCACCAGTATCTTCCTTGGAATTAATTGCAGTATTTCAGTGCCATTATAGGATTCTGAAGCCCAATTCCAAGGAGACAAGAGGGTAAAAAGGCTCAGTAGGATTCATTAAAATTGTACCTTTTGTCTTTTCACAGGGTAGGTCACTACAAAATAATGTCTAATCTTCAAAGTGAGGCAGCTGAGACAAGCCAAAACCTATTAGTACAATGAGTACATCCAAATTTTTAGTAGTTATAAGCAGACCTGGTTCATGCAGAGGTTAGTTAAATAGTTATTTTAAGGACTCACTGTCCTTTCTGGGAAAATTAACAGTGCAAGTGTCAAAAATCCCTCATGATTTAAAAAATTAGGACAGTTCCTTAATGTCAGATAAATATCTATCCTGCAAATATGGATTTCACCTACTTAATTACTGTAGGCCCAATAAATGTTTATTCAGCTCCTTACCATTTGTAGACCTGTTCTGAAATAATAATACCTACTTATCTCTATTATTCACAGGAGCCATTGGACATGCTGCAATTACCAAATCTTTAGCAGGTTGAGATATTTAAATCACTATAATTTTTAGCCAGAATTGTTCTTCATAGACCAAAAAGATAGACAGATAGCTTGATAGGCTTTCAGATAGGCAAATTTTATTCTTTGTTTTCAAAGAGGACCAATAACATCATGGGTATTGACTTGTTTATGAATTGGATTTAAGCCTCACTTAGCATGGATGGATGGATAGATAGAAAATAGAAGAAACTGTTGAAAATATTTTTAAAATCTTATTTTCAGATCAATTATGAAGATTATAACCATTTATTTCAAGATAAGGAGGAGTAACAGATCCTCTCAGAATAAAATCCTGGTTTGGAAGTTTGGCCAATTGTAAATGTATTGTAATCGAAGGACCCAGGGAACCACATGTTTTTTTTCTGCTTAGCAAATGCTCAGTGTAACTTATTAAACTTACCCAAATGTGTTGGATTTTCTTTTCTTTAAACTCTTTGATTTTCTTTGCTACTGGTACTTTTATCATAATGTGTTTTTTTACTTCGCATTTCAGAAAAAAAAAAAAAGTATTTTAGCTACTTTACCTATTTCTTCTCTTTGTTAGCTTCAGATTTTTTTTTTTTCAAGGAAAACGTCGATTAGTTCTTTTCTATCCTTTGAAATACTAAGAGTTCAATAACTTCCTGGGTCACAGTAGGGGAAGTTGAAAGAATATTAAGCCTATTGTCAGAGAACTTAGGTTTGAATACCTGCTTTGCTATTTGCTACCTTATGCAGCTTTGGACAAGACCGCCCTATGTCTTAGTTCACTCTTCTGTGAAATGAGGAGGTTTGAATTATATGATTTCCTGTTGGGGTTCTCAGCTATTGCAGACCTGCTGGCACCAGCTGGAGTCTAAGCACTTACCCAATTATTGTCGCCTCTCCAACCTTCGGACATCTTCAGATACAATGGAGCAGTCTGACACCACTTATGCAGTTAGAGAAGCTTTTTTGCTTGGTTACATCATCTTGTCTCTCCTTCTGCTTCCTCTCTCTCCCTCTGCTGTCCTGTACTTATATCCCTCTCATCTGCCCTTGCCAACATACCCCAGCAACAAGTATGTGTTTAGCTTGTGTATCCAGGAGCCCAACTCTTGAGATGGTGAGGGCGATCTCGATTTGGTAGGTGCTCGATGCCTGTCCTGGCGTGTCTATAAGATGTGTACCCTGGACCTTTAGCCAATGAGGCAGAACATAAGGCCTCAACATCCATTCCCAAGAATGAGCTGACCAAGATCCAACCAGCCAAAGACCACAAGGGTCAGATAGCACAAGACTTGTTGCCTATGCAAATGGAGCATTGTGTGTAAGGTACATGATGAAGGGTCTCAAAATTAATGCAGACTCTTGTTATTCTGTTCCCTAGCATTCTTGTTGCTAGGTTTCCTAGCAATTTCCTGCTTTTAAACAGATGATCTACTCTTCTGCCATATTCTCCAAATTACATAGATACAAACTAGAATCTATAATGCATAGGAATTAACAGTAACCAGACACCTAGGGCCTTCCTTAACTCGGAGGGAGAATATCACCTTGTTTTCCTGATGGAATTTTACCTGGATTGACACGAGTCAATGGATTATTAGAGAATGGTTTCTGATATAAAGAAAAGTTAACTCAGTGCAAGCAAAACTACTATAAAACTAAAGTGTAGGAAATCAATCTCTCTCCTTCCCCAAATGCTCCATACAGCACTCCCTATACAATATTCCTTCTTAAATACTTTTTATAATGCATGAAATTTCATAACATATTAAGATGTTGCTTTTTAATGTCTTTTTAAATAGATCAGTATACTATTAAGTTTTTTGTTATAAGATTAGACACAAAATACATGTATTTCAGATTAAGACCTCAAGAATATTCTACTAATGAAGTAGAGCTTTTTGTATTGTTAATGCTTATTTTCAGTTGATTAGTTGTATACATTCTTAGGATTTGGAAATTTTACATCACAGATTCTATTAAACTTTGTCTTGACTCATGTGCACCCATAAGTCCTAAGCATCTTTCATTCAAGGGAGCAACACCTGTGGAGAAAGGGCCAATTATCCCTACTGCTATCAACACCAATAGCTCAACCAGCTGCCACTATCAGGGTAGGGAAGCTAAATCTAGCAGAAGCAACAAGACGCTCAGAGGGAAAGAACAATCATAGGATATATACCAAATCAAACATGGTTCTTGGACCTTCTGAAAATAGCCCAGGATCCTGTGCTCAACAACCTGGGTTCTATACCCAGGTCATCTGTTTTATTTCTAGTTTAGACCCACAGTCATCATCTTGGAGAATAATCTCTGTGTAGATGGAGATTATCATTCTCCACCATTACTGATACATGAACAAGAGAACAACTACTCCTAATGTGCAAGTTAACACAAGAGATCTAGGAACAAGAATGTCCCCAGTGAGTCCTTGCTTCTACTCTTCTTTTGTAGCTAAGTTGTAGGGAAGCAACTCTTGTGAAGGTGGGAGCTAGCAAATGCCTTTACATTTGATGCACTCTCCTGCCAGTCTCCACTCTCTCTTAGAAGCCACAGAAAATAAATACCTAATCAATAAATTCTTTGGCACAAATGGATATGGTTTTATTAATGAAAATGAACTAAAAGAAAATCCATTATCATTTGCTTTGTTGCAAACAAAGCACCACAGAGCCTTGCTATCTGATTTGTAGCTGAATAATCTATTTGTGCTCTATTTTACTATTAAAATACAAGATCCTTGAAAGTTGGAGTTGCATTACATTTCTATGTGTTCCTCCATTGCTTTGCAATAGAAAACCCTTAACAAATGATTTTTCATTAATTTTTTTTCAATCATTTATATTCAGATTTCTAAACCTTTTTAATGCAAATCTTTGGCAATTTGGTGAAGTCTTTGGATCTTTCTCAAAAAAAAGATTTTAAATTCATAAAATACATAGAATTGCAAAGGAATTGCAGTTATACTAAAATATAGTTGTCTATCTATATGTATGCATACATACATACATACACACACACACAGACCCAGCTTCAGAACCCTTGATTTATATAGAAATGTCTTATTTGTAGAGTGTTAAAAAGATTTTCCTTGAGAAAATATCCCAGTTTCCTCAAGAAGTTTAGAGAATCAAACTAAACAGTACACACATTTTTCATCTTACTCAATTTATGAGTACTATATTCTCTGAATAAAATAATAGCAAGTTATCTAATATCTTTCAGTTACCTTTGCACCTTGACTCTTGCTTTTGGAAAGATTTTGAAATGTTTAAAGACCAAAGGAAATATAATTTTATAATACAAACTTTTTTTTTTTATTTTGCAATATTCACCTACTTATTTGATATTACAAGAGATGATTAGTCAAAAAGAACAAATCCCATGTCATCATCTGATTCTTCTTTCTGGTACTGGTGCTGCCTCTGCTGAAGAGAAGAAATAAGAATTAACTTCTCTTCAGCAGAGGCAGCTCCCCCACTAGGGGTAGCATCAGCTGCTAGGGCAGTTACACCAACTCTTATATTGGAATGAGATTTCCATTGTCATTGCTGGCCAGGACTTTTGCAAAAAGACCAAATAAGAAAGGTTCAACATTTACACCTGCTGCTTTTATGAGGATATATGATTTTATACTCCCTGACTATGACATCATACTGTGCAGGATGAGGAGCAAGTAGATGGGGAGCTCAGAAACTAAGGCCATTTCTTGGGCAGCTTGATTTAGTGCTAGCAACTGGCTGAAGTAAGCCTCAGTTTTACTCCAATGCAGTCTAAGCTTCCTGGAAAGTACCAAGTACCCTGACAAATGTTTTCTAAGAGAATTATTATAATTATCGTATTGTCATTAATTCTCACTTTTGTTTTGTTGATCTAGGTTGCTACTCAAATTATGCTAAAAATTTTATGCAGAAAATGAGACTTGAGTTGGATATTTGGTCTTTGAAATTCTGTTCCTTTCTATACATTATCTATTAAATATCTTTAATGCTATACAGAACCTGAATTTATTCTTCCATCATTCATATCCATCTCTTTAATATTTCAATTTTATATTTTGTCCTTTTCTTAACTTTCTTTAAATTCCATACCCCATGAACATTCTCTCCTTAGTCAAAATTGCTTTGCTAGCTTCTATAATTATGGAATATCTTGAATTACAAGATTCAAATTTATTATTCTATTAAATATGTTGGACTTTCTTGTCTTTATTTCTTTTCTTTCACTTAAATTGCATTATATCAGCTGCTTTCTTAATCATACCTTTCTTACACTCTTCAAAAGATTTCTTTATAATCTCATTTCTGTTTTTCTTAACTGAAAAATACCAAATTAGGAGTTCCTAGTTTTTTGCTACGAATTATTTATTGCTCCTCTTAATTTAACATAAATATGATTCTCTTTGATACAACTACATGAATGTACATATGTGTATATATAAGTATGTGTATGTGTGAATACTTATATAAATCCTTTTTTTGCTGATGTCTACCAGCATTGCATTTTTAGCATTAGACCAAGATCTGGTTGATATACTTTAAAGCACTGAAGCGTTTCAGCATTATCCTGGGTATTGTCAAATATTCATTATTAAATTAAAACCAAGAAAAAAAACCCCTCTCTCTCAGACCTCATTTTCCCATAATAAATAATTCTATGAATGGCAGACCACAATAACTTTTTTAATCCATGTGTTGCTGAAATAGTTTTCTATACTATTAAAACTATAAAGCTTAACTTTATAATTTTTGGAACAATTAGTTAAAATAGAAAATAATGATAATGGTAATAATTGTCTAGTTATAATTTAGTTCCATAAAAACTTAAGAACAATGTTTCTAATAAAGGTGATCATATCAAGTACTAATAATATGCAAGGTCCTTGAAATGATGTTTAGCAAATATAAAGACTTAATGGAGGAGATCAAATTTACTTAAGAAACAGGGTGAGGTAAATATTGTCCTATCTACTTTCTACTATAGTATTACTGAGATTGTTTTCTAGAAGTCTATAAGGGATGAATTCACATCCTAATAATTTTATTAAGCAACAAGAGGTAGTGATTTTAATCACCTATAAAACAGTTCACGGCACATTGAACATAAAAGAATAATTGCAGCATAACCATATGTTCCAAAGCCATTTTAACCTAGCTCCTATAAAAATATGAGAAGAATGAGACTATTAATAATCCATTTAATAATAATAATAATAATCTATCTTCTATGTATTGAAGGTGGGAAGGATTGGGAATCAGCAAAACAGAAGAATGCTACTCAAGGTGATGTTCAGTGGATTTCGTGTGCTCTGAGGCTGTTATAACAGTGACAGAACAAGAGGAATTCTGAAATGTTAACCAATTGGGTTCTGATGATTCCTCAAATTAGGTTAGCATCCAGACAATGTGATATATTTGAACCTGCTATAATGCTAAGAAATAGAATTGTAGGTAGATCTTGCCTGAAACTGTAGTGTCTGGCTAGCTTTCTGGAGGATCTCTGGGGCTCAAGCTTACTCACACTGAAGTCTGCTTATTTCAAGTCCTCTCAGTCCTTAAATACCTAGGTACAATTATATCACCACAGCACAATAAACATGTGCTAACTGTAGAATCATTACATCACACTAAGTACTAAGTATATGTAAACTAGAGGACCATTATCTCATCAATCATACTGAGTAAACACCCCGCTATAAGTATCTTTGCTTCAAGTATACTTTTCTCAGAGTTCCCCAATATCTGTGGTCCTCTACATGAAACCACTGTCATGATTAATTTATCATGGAAAACAGAAAAGAGTGAGTGGTACTATTGTGTGTACACACAACAAAGTTAGACTTATTGGAACAAATAATAAATATCAAGTGCATACTTGATGGAAATTCTTCTGTATAGAGGCCATTGACTGCAAAAATTGACAAATCATCAGTGTACATGAAATGATCTAAAGATATAAATGTTTTTATAAAGAACTAGCACTATATCATAACTAAAAACTGATTTTATCAATTAGATGCAAAAACTTTCTATTGTTTTGTCAATATTCTTAGCTCCAAATAAGATAGCAATTTATAATAGATAAAGAAAACTAATCATAACTTCATCCACGTCTTAGTAGAATGTCGAATATCAATGTCATCACTGATATTCAACTATATATATATAAAATGTCCATCCTTGTTTCACCCCTGATCTTATTGGGAATGTGTCCAGCTTCTCTCCATTACAAATAATGCTTATTGTAAGTTTTAGATAGATACTGCTTATTATTTTAAGAAAAGCTCTCTTTATCCTCATGCTTCTAGTGTTTTTAATAGGAATGGATGCTATATTTTGTCAAAATCTTTTTCTGCATCTATTGAGGTTATCATTATGATGTCTGTTGGTTTTGTTATTAATATGGTCAAGTATGGTAATAGTTTTCTTGATATTGAACCAACCCTGCTTTCCTGGTATAAATTCCAGTTGGTCATAATGTATTATCCTGCTGATAAATTACTGTAATCTCTTTGCTAATATTTTATTTAAATTTTTTGCATCAATATTCATTAGGAAGATTGGTCTGTAATTTTCTTTCGCTGTTTTGCTCCTTTCTGGTTTAGTTATCAGTGCCATATTTGTGTCATAGAAGGAATTTGGCAGTACTCTTATTTTATCTATTTTTCCAAAAAAAAGTATAGACTATTGGAATTAATTATTCTTTACAGACTGCTTGAATCCATCTGGCCCTGGAGATTTTTTCTTAAGGAGATCATTGATGACTTGTTCAATTTTTTTTTTCTAAAATGGGACTATTTAAGTATTCTATTTCCTTTTCTATTAGCCTGGGCAGTTTATATTTTTGTAAATATTCATCCATTTAGATTAGATTGTCAGACTGCCATAGAGTTGGGAAAAATACTGCCTAATTATTTCTTTAATTGCTTTTTCATTGGTGATAAGTTCCCCCCTTTCATTTTTGATGCTGGTGATATGTTTTTTTTTTTTCTTTTTTCTGATTAAATTGACCAAAACTTTAATTTGTTAGTTTTTTTCATAAAACCAACTCTTAATTTTATTTATTGTTCAATAGTTTTCTTAGTTCCTATTTTATTAATCTCTCCTTTGAGTTTCAAAGTTTTTAATTTGGTATTTAATTGGAGGGGTTTAATTTGCTCTTTTTCTAACATTTTTAGTTGCATGCCCAATTTATTGATCTCCTCTTTCTCTATTTTATTTATGTAGCTATTTAGAGATATAAAATTTCCCCCCAAAACTATTTTGGCTGCCTCTCCTATGTTTGGTATGTTGTCTCATTATTGTCATTTTCCTGAATGAAATTATGGATTGTTTCTCTGAATTGTTGTTTGACCATTCGTTCTTTAGAATTAGATTATTTAATTTCCAATTGGTTTTTAGTCTATCTTACATTGGTCCTTTATTGAATATAATTTTTATTGCACTGTTGTCAAAAAAGAAAACATGCACTATTTCTGCCTTTCTGTATTTGATTGTGAGGTTTTTATGCCTAATATATATGGTCAGTTTTTGAGTAGGTGCCATGTACTACCAAGAAAAAAAGTGTATTCCTTTCTGTACCTATTCAGTTTTCTCTAGAGGTCTATCATATCTAGGTTTTCTAAGATCCTTAGAAACTCCCTAATTTCTTTATTTATTTTGTAGTTAGATTTCTCTGATTCTGAGTCAGAAAGATTGAAGTCCCCTCTAGAATAGTTTTGCAGTCTATTTATTCCTGTAACTGGCTTAAAATCTTCTCTAGGAATTTGCCTGCTCTATCACTTGATGCATACACATTTAATATCATTACTACTTCATTTTTTATGGTATCCTTTATCAAAATGTACTTTTTCTCTTTCTCTCTTTTAATAATATCTGTTTACTTTTGCTTTATCTGAGATCAAAATTATTATCCCTGTTTTTTTTTAACTTTAGTTGAAGAATAATAAATACTGTTCTAGCCTTGTAGCTTTATTCTGTATGTGTCTCTCTGTGTCAGATGTATTTCTTATAAACAATATATTGTATGATTTTTCTTTTTAATCCATTCTACTATTTACTTCTGTTTTATGGGAGAGTTCATCCCATTCACATTATGGTGTGAATAGTTATGATCACCAGCTCTGTATTTCTCTCCATTCTATTTTCTCCCCTATGTATACTTTTGCTCTCTCTTTCCACCCTGTCTTTAGTGGTGTTTTTTTTTAACCCATCCCACCCACTACTATACAGCCTTCTTCCCTTCTCTTACCTTTTTCCTGAGTGTTTCTGTCCTCCCTTCTATCCTGTTCCTTCCTTTTCTTTTCCTCTTTCTCCTCCTACTTTTTTATAGGGCTAGATAAATTTCTATACCCACCTAAGGGATTAAGTTATTCTCTCTTAAGCCAAAACTAATGAGATCAAGCTTCAGACATGTTTGTCCCCCTTCCTTCTTTCCCTCCACTGTAATTGGTCTTTCACATCTCTTCATGTGAACTAAGCATCTCACTATGTCTCCTTTTTCCTCTTTTTCCAGTACAGACTATTTCCTATCCCTTGATGTCATTTTCTTTGATGTCATCACATCAGAGTCCATTCATAATCACACCCTCAGTCCATGTGATGCCCCACTTTGTCTGCCCCAGTGTCAGATACAATTTGCAAGTTACTATAATGTTCGGACTAGCTTTCTGGAGGATCTCGGGACCAGCCTGAGCCCTTGGTTTTATTGAAGGAATGAAGGAGGCAGGAGAACTGCCACATGACTGGTCAAAGATGGAGTCTGGAATCTGGAGTTTTCTCTTGTGTCTGTGTCTGAGAGAAAGCATTCTGTGTCTGAGGCTTCCTTAAATACCTCAGTACAATCATATCACTACAACACACTGAGCTTGATGTAATCATCACCATACTATGTACTAAGTATATGCTTAGCTATTAGTACTTTGCTTACCTAGATTTAAGTACACCTTTTCAGAGTTCTGGCCCTCTACAGGTTACAGATGTTGTTTTCCTATCTAGGGATGTAAACAGTTTAACCTTTAAATACACACACACACATACACACACACAACTTCTCCTGTTTACCTTTCTATGGTTCTCTTGAGTTCTGTGTTTATAGATCAAATTTCCTATTTAATTCTGGGGTTTTTTTCCAATAAAAATGACTGAAAGTCTCTTATTTCATTGAAGAGCCATCTTCTCCCCTGAAAGAGGATGCTAAGTCTGCTGGGTAGTTAATTTTTGGTTGTAATCCCCAAGTACTTTTCCTTTCAGAATAAGGTATTGGAGGTCTTCCAATTCTTTACTGTAGAGGCTGCCAGATCCTGGATAATTCTGATTGTTGCTCCTTGATATTTGAATTGTTTTTGTCTGGCAGCTTGCAGTATTTTTTATTTTAAATTATAGTTTTGGAATTTCTTAACAATGTTCCTTGGGGTTTTCCTTGTAGGATCTCTTTCCATACATGATTGATGGATTCTTTCAATGAGTATTTTCCTCTCTGTTTCTAGAATATGAGGGCAGTTTTCCTTAATGACCTCTTGTAGAATGGTATCTGGGCTCTTTTTTTGATCATGGCCTTCAGGTAGGCTAATAATTTTTAAACTGTCTCTTCTGGATCTATTTTCCAGGTTGGCTATTTTGCCAATGAAGTATTTCACATTTTCTTACATTTTTTTCATTTTTTTATTTTGTTTGATTGATTCTTGCTGTCTTATAAAGGGTCTTAATTGCTCATTTGCTGTGATTAAACCCTCTCACCAGCTTTCTCAAAGTCTGTCTGATCTGACCTGAACACCCTTTTCATCCTAGTGAGCCTGATTTTTCTTGAAGTTTTTTTTCAGTCTATCTTGACCTGGAGAGTGATTTCATTCCATCAGATTCTGTTCAGAGACTTGGTTTCAGGTGGTTTTTGAGGGAAACTGGAAGAACTCAAGCAGCTTCCTCGTTTTACTCTGCCACCCCCTCCTGGAAATCTATCCAGTCCCACTCTTAATACAGGGTGATACAGTATGCAATTTACAATCTTAAAGAATTGCCTAAAAGATTAGGAGATTAAATGACTTGCCTAGAGTTAGTAGAGGTGAACTTTGAATACTTTAGGCTCTTTATCAATGATACCATAGCTATCTAAAATGAAATAGACAGCAAAGGTGATGCAGAAGATTTTGATTGTAAATGATTTTAAAAAGCATATGGGTATACTCAGAATGGAGTTTTAAAAAATCTTTTTTTTGAGATTAGTGTCATGAATCCAATTAATTGACCAACTATACTAAAGCATAGTGATTCCAAAAAAATCTATCATTAGTCATAATCATAATATTTGAATATATTCTTCTACAATATTTGATGGCATATGTAAAAATAATGCAGAATCTGTTCATAACCATATATGTATGTATGTATGTATATGATATGGATGTTGTCTTGATAAAGATCATAAGAGAAAATTGGTGCTATCAAAGAATATCCCTAAAGACAATTGTCAAATACCATCATGACAAAGCATATTCAAAAACATATTGCTTACAAAATGCCATTAGAAGTTTACAACAATATCAAGCCAGTATACATAGTAGAAAACTTGAATACCACATTACCCAATTAAAGAGCATCTGTCTTTTGCTTATTTTGGATCCTTGATATTTAGCACAGTGTTTGACACTGATAAATGTTTGTTTACTGAATAACAATAAAACTCAAGAGTATAGAATATTAGGGCATAAAAGTACATCAGCAATGTATCATTCATCTTCAATTAAAAGTGAGATATAAAAATCTTAAGGTGCTACAATGAGAAGCATAAAACAAAAAGTAATTCAACATCAGTCCAAAAATGTTTGAGCAATATGTGTGTGTGTGTGTGTGTGTGTGTGTGTGTGTGTGTGTATGAGAAACTAGGAAGAAACAGAATGTGGAAAATAAATCTTTAAAAGTAGCTCAGCAAAAAAAAAAAAAAATCATTAATTGGATCAAAAGTGAAACCAAAAATGTACATACATGTAACATAAAGAGTGACAGAATGATTCTGGCAAGGAAAATAACTAAAATGAGAGATGATTTGAAAAAGTGGAAAATGTAAGGTCTAGATAAGATACATTATTATTATTAATTTTTATATTAAAACATAAAATTGGTATAATGCTTGATATCTTTCAGGAAAACAGCTGAAGCTAGCTCTAGTTCCCCCTAAGTTTATATTCATTAGCACCATCACTCCTGAATAGAATTGTGCATAGTTTTCCAGTCAAAACATCATATTAATCACATGATACACATTGATGGCATGAAATTATATGGCTTCAAAGAGTCATGGCATCACATAGTTAATTCAATCCAATGGAAATTTTCTCCAGATATACAACAATATGATTTGAAAGTTTTAATTAAGTGATTCAATAGATAATAAAGACTAAAGGATATAAACTTGAATCTGAAGATAAAATTGAATCAATGAATATAGACAATGTTTACAAATAATCTTCACAAAGCAAAATAGAACATAAGGTTATTTCTTGGGGAGAAAACTGAGGCTGTGTATATTAAGAAACTTACATCCTAAAGTTGAAATTTAATAGGAAGTACACATTTGGAGCCATTGTCTAGTCTTAACGCCTTTTAGTCATACTGGTCTTAACCCATTATTCTGGCAAGGTAAAATGGACAACAAATGTAAATGGTGCTCAAGCATACCTTATGCAATGAATGCAGTAATGAAATAGTGATGAAATGTAGAGCTCATCATCCAAGGGAGCTATAGAAAAATGCTTTCTCATCAAGAATAAGCAAAGGATTTATATGTTCTTAGAATATATGCTATCACAAAAAATGTTTTGGAAACATATAAAGTAAATAATAACATGTATATGCTAATGGACTTTCCTAATATAACTACAAAGTCTATGAAATGGCTAAAATCCAATTATGTCACATGAATTTAACCAATTATATGCCAGCAAAGATTTGTTGAACACATAGCTGAGTCACATATGTTTCTATGTAGAAACAGGATTTAGGACAGTGATTTAGACCCAGGTCATTGCCAACTGAAATTATGTAAATGAGCCTGGACTTATTGATTGATGAAAATTATTTAATGAAAAAGGGAAAAAAAAACATATAATATGCTTCACTAGGCTTCAAAACTTAGACTCTGTTAGATACCTAAAAAAGAAACAATCAAGAGACCAAGATATTTCCCCAGAAACTTGCAATATTTTATAAATTAATGAATGTTCCCATGTTGTAATTACAAATCCTGAGATAGCCTTCATAATTAAGCAAATAAGTTGTACTGACACCAAGAAAATATTTTAGACCAATCTATTGCCTACAGTGGCCTGGATATAATATTAATCCATAAATATATAAGAACAATATTTTAAATAGTTTTTAGCTAAGTAGTATTGAATACAGAATTTTCAAGATATATGAGCTTAGAGAATTTTAAACTACATGATAGTAACACTAAGTGAATATCATCCCTATCACACCATCAGCCACAAGAGTTGTGCTAAAGCTGCTTTCAAAAAATCTATAGAAGAGGAATTTATATAACAATATTTTCATTCAGTTACAAAAGGCTGTTTACTTGTACAATATTCTACAGAACAATTTCTACTAGATCTCTGTCAAGAATCTTAAAAAAAAAAACATGAAACAACAATGATAATAATAATAGATTATTTTAATGTGGTACTTTATAGTTAAAAAAGTACTTTTCTCACAACAATCTTTTAGGTAGACAGTGAAAGTATTCTTATAACCAGTCTATGGATGATAAAACTGAAGTTCAGAGATATTAAATGATTTGCCCAAAGTCATTCAATTAATGTATGATAGTCAGAGAGCATCTTCCTTAATGTCTCTTATGTGCAGTGTACTATAACTGGGAATGGGATAAAATTCAAAGATAAAAGAGGCATAATCCTTACTAAGGAGAATCCTGCATATCATGTGAAAAGAAAAAGTCCTATTTTTCTCTTTCCTCCTTAGCCAACTTGATTTGGGGTTTGACTATCTCCCAATCCACTAACCACTGAGTGGGTTCCCTGACTTCTTGCAAGAGTTCCTACAAAGTAAGAGATCTAAAAACTTTTAAGTGGATTGCGGTGCAAGGTAATGGATGGCAGGGTTACTTGGGAATATGAGGTCAAGGGACTTCTGATCCTAGAAACTCCCTGGTGTATTTATATTCCTGGATAATAAAGCAAAAATATATTTTTTAAAATTATATTGGATAAGAAGGAAGAAAAGAGAGAAGAGGAGGAGATTGGGACAATGATAATTTTAGCCAACTCTCACTTTGTCTCTTATTTCCTCTTCCAAGAAGAAAGGAGAGGATGGGCAATATGATTAAGTTTTAAATAATCTGAATGTATAATCTGGGAAAGAATTGATCTTTGAATAAAGCTCCTTAGTTACCCTCTTTCTTTTTTTTCTCAAAGGCCACAGAGAACTGAATCACTTTATATCTCAGACCAGATTTTCTATATTTCTAGCTCACTGCCATCTCATTCAGTCCTAATTTTTTCTTTTTTTCTGCTTGTGCCAAAGACAGAAGAAATAGGTAAGGATCAGAAATGTTTTCTTCCATGCCTCTTATCTAGAGACAGCACCAGGTTACACACACACACACACACACACACACACACGCTCCAGAAGTTTAATTTTTTTGTACATGTAGTGGTTAAAGATTCTGGTGCTAACTTTCCCTTTGCCATAGCTAGCCCTGCTCTTGACAGTACTCTTCTTCTAGAGCCAACATCGTACCCACCCATGGGCAACGTAGAGAGCTCAAGTGAAAGTGGTGGGATTGGATGTGTTGCTGATAAAACAAAGAGAAGAGAGAAAGAAAATACCAGGTAGACAGCAGGAAAGGGAAAAGATTCTATGAATGTTTCACTTTGGCCATTTTCTGTAAAGCATGTATTTGGAACTGTTCATATATTACCATTGTTTGGTAAGTTCTACATAACAAAAAGATCTGTTATACATTGAATTAAAACTTTTTTTCCGTATATATTCACCTTCTACTCATTTCTTAAAAGGTTTTTAAAATAATAAAAAGGAGATGCCATGAAAACAGAATATATTTTCCATTGTGACTAACAAAGTTTACAAGAATTAAAATCCTATCTCACTTAAATCATGGTAACGATGTCAATTCACTAAGTGATTAGAAAACATTCCATTAATAGCAAATGTTAAGTAAATTCTGAGTATCATTCATACTGAGGTCACATTAATCGTGCTAATACTGGAAAGCCCACGGATTTCCTTGAATAGTGCCTGTCACCTTATTCAATTTTCCCATTTCTGTATGCTTTTGATTAATAGCTCCTGCAGAGAGGAGCACAAAGGAAAAGCAGATGCCTTTTTGAGATGCAATCACAAATGTCTGCAGTGATGGCTGTAGCCACAGAATCAAAGAATCATTAAACTTTAGAGCTTGAAAAGATTAGAGTTTATAAAGCCTAAGCAGCTACCAAATAAAGGAACTCTTCAAGTTTGAAAAAAGCATTGTTTTAACACTTTGACTTAGAGGGAGTTCATTAATTTGCGAAGAAATACATTCTTTTTTGGACTCCTTTAATTTTTAAAAAATATTCTTTATGCTGAGTCATAATTCTATGACTCCCATCTTTTGATTCAAGACTTACCTTTTATAATAGCACAAGGTCTGCTGTGTGTTCTATATGATAGCCTCAAAAAATCTTTGAGGTGTCTTTCTGTTTAAGTTGTATTTTCAGTTATGCCAATAACTTCTCTAATTCCTGTATGGATCATAACTTTGTGAAGCTGCTATGTGATTCCAAGATTTATGAAACTATGCAGTTCTCAACAACTAGATACACCTCTCTTATAAGTTGTAGTTATTTAAGAATGAAATTTTAAAAGTTGGTGTTGGTGGATTCAGTTGATGGACAAAATCGACACTGATAAAATCACAGATATTTGAAGAATTGTAAATTTGTGTTATCTTTTTTGTTGTTATTCTTAAGCAACCACTTCATTTTGGTTAATATTGAGTTTATAGTTAACTAAGCACCTCAGGTGTTTTTCCTGATAACTATTCTTCTTTATAATATTTTATAACTTGTTCATGGCTACTATCTTTCCCCTTATGATATTGTAGTTGATCTTCTACTTCAGCTCTTCATATATAATAGTTTTCTGTGATTTTCAACCATTCAGAAATATTAGAATAATATTGTCATTAAAGAGATGGGTCTTTGTCTCAGGGACAAATCTGGGATCCTTAAAAGAGCATTACATTTTCCAATGGGATTTCGACTCCATATCATAATCCCGACAATAATAATTTTTCAATGACTTTTTCTTTCCTCTGTGTGTAGTTGGGTAATACTCTTGAGTGATTATTGATCTCATTTAGGAGTTTCTGAATTATTGCATTTGCAACCAGAAGGATCAGGAGGGTTTCACTATATATTGGGAATCCCTCTTTGACTTATTTGCTGTTCTAGATTTCCTTTATAACAGTGGCAAATGCCTCCCTTGATATCAGTAATTCTTAGGTCATCAAAGAAGACATATACATGTTTGACCAAGAATATGTTAGTAGTCATTTTTATCCAATTCTATTTAAGAGAGGGTCCAGGAGAGTTTTATACACTTTCTGGTCATTGGCACATGTAGGGCTGAGAAGAAACAATGAGTTAAGTAGTCTACTCTCTATGGTCCTCAGAGAATCAAAAATGATCTGTCCCTCAAGCTCTAGCTTTCTGGGGAGTGCTGATTCATCTAGCTGTGTGTGGATTTTTGAATGTATTCAATCAGAAACCATCTCTTAAATTACCACTTACTAGTGAACCCCATTTCCTTCTGGATCTGTTATATTTCAGAAGGTCCTAGCCATCTAAACTTGGTCTAACAGAACTGGTTCTTCAATGAAGCAAACAGATTTAGATACTGAATTGTAATGTTTGGGCTAGCTTCTTGGAGGACCTCGGGATCAGCCCAAGTTCTTGGTCTTAGTGGAGAAGTGATGAAGGCAGAATAGCCACCACGAGGCTGGTCAAAGGTAGAATGTCTATCTTCCAGTCCTTATTAGCCCTTATATGCTTTATTGTAATTACATCATTACAACATACTAATTATGTGTGAACTTAGAGAACCATTACATCACCATACTAAGTATATATGTGAACTAGAGAACCATTATCTCATCAATTCCATTGAGTTAACACCTTGTTTCAAGTATACTTCTCTAGAGTTCCAGCCCTCTACACTGGATAAAGTAATTTTTACTCTTAGAGCAGAACTGAAAATCAAACTAACAGTACATAAGAAAACAATGCATGATAATCATTTTTCAACAAAGTAGCTGCAAGTCCATCACTCTCTTATACAGGAGCTGTTTCAAAGTCAAGTGTTCTAGGGAACTGAACAGTTCATTCTTTATCTGAGCAAGCAAAAGAGCTACAGAATTTAAAAATTGATGTTGAAATTATATATCCAAATGGCTAGTGATAAAATGCCAACACAGAATCTTTGACTCCTAGCATGTTGACTAGACTATAGGATCCTGGCAAATATAGGAAATATTCAACTTTTTCTCACTCTAAACTTTCCCCTTCCTGACAGGGACCAAACTAGTGGAAGGAAGCAGACTGAAAGGGAGTTAATCAGAATATATTCCAGTGTTCTTCACCTTGAGTGAATCCTCTCATCCCACAACTATATTTACCCTTATAGCAATACAACCTAGCCAAATTCCCACTAGTCTTATAACAGGGAATAGGAGGGAGCAGGAAGAGTGAAAAGGGCACTAAATGTGAGAAATATCTTTTCACAGGAGAGCTATTAATTTGACACTTTACCAATTCAAATGCTTCTTTATAGTAAACAAATAATAAGCATAGGAGGATCTTGTATTCTCAACATATTTAATCAATTTTAGGATGTCAAAGATGTGGTATACTATGGAATATTATTTATAAAATATTAGTTTATCTTTAATATTCTTATCTAGAATATCCTTTATATTCCTGCAAAATTTTTTAAATTTCATAAAATTATTATTATTACTTAAGCTCTCCTACATTCATTTCTAATTTTCTAGCTTCAACATTTTATTTATAGTAATCAAGTTGGTGTTATTTTCATTGAATGATTAATCTTTTTCTTCTTCTTCTTCTTCTTCTTCTTCTTCTTGCTAAGGCAATTAGGGTTAAGTGACTTGCCCAAGGTCACAGAGCCAAGAAGTGTTAAGTGTCTGAGACTAGATTTGAATTCAAGTCCTCCGGACTTTAGGGCTGGTGCTCTATCCACTGTGCCACCTAGTTGCCCCCTCTTTTTCTTATTTTTGCTCTTTTTTTCTTTCTTTATATTAATTTTGCTTTTTGCTTTCATGAGTCAGTGATTTGACTCTGCAATGATAGCTGATTCAAGAGTGGAGCCCCCATCAGTAACAAAGTGTTTCCTGTCCTCTGAAATAGAATTTTTCTAATGTTACTTGGTGCTCCTTATATCTAACATCTTCTAATTCTTTTATCAAAGAAAGTTTTCATGGTGTATAAGTAAGAAGAGTCTGTGTACTCTTGATCATATTTTCCAACCTCAACTTTACTATCATCAACCTCATCTATATTTATACATATTGTCTACTTGATGGAATAGAAACTCCTTGAGGACAGGGTCTGTTTTATATTTACTCTTATACCTCTAGCACTAGAAAATAGGAATTGGATGATTAAATGATTAATGAGTTTCAGAATAACAGATATTTAAAATTTCAGAACTGGAAAGATGCTAAAAAAATCTTTTGATAATTAGAATCTAATCCAACACCTTTTCTTTATAGATCTTGTAACCCATGTTCAAAGATTATAGAAATTTACCCAAAGATCTAGGTCTCTGGAATTCCAGCCCTAAAGATTTAAGGAAAACATGTACTAGATCACCAGTATCCATCAATACTTCACATTTCTATGTAATATTCTTTTATGCCTGATAGCACTTCTGAAAAGTAAATCAGAAGAGCACTCATATCTTCCTCATATTTAGAATGACTAGAGCTTTGAACATAGTAGAGCCATCTAAAGTAATAAAAAAAAAATAAATTTCTTAAGGTGCCTTCTGGTGATACAAAGAATAGCAAAACTACTGGAAACTTTAGGCACTATAATAATATGATGGAATAAATATTTTGTTCACGGATGCATTGGTACTGCTTAAATTGACCTTCTGAGTGGCAGTTAGAAAGAGTATATATAGACAGATGGCATGAAGAGATTATATGTTTTTTTTTTAAATGATGAAATTAAGGGGTAAGAGAGAAATATATAGGAAGAAAGGGGAAGGGAGAAGTAGAATGTTGCAAATTATTTGCCATTAAAAAAAAAAAGAGGCAAGAAAAAGCTTTTACAATGGAGAAGAAGAGGAGAAAAGGAGAAGTGAGTGAACCTTACTCTCCTCTGGATTGGCTCAAATAGGAAATAACATATATATATTCAAAAATCTATCTTACCCAGCAGAAAAATGGATAGGTAATAAAAATGGGTGGGTAATAAAAGAAAGAGCATATTGGGAGAGAGTGATCAGTAGCAAAACATTTTTTAGGAGCGCCAGGGTGAAAGAAGAGAAAGAATAGATGGAGAGAAATAGAATTAGTAATAGTAATTGTAAAAAATTTTTTTGAAGCAAGTTTCTCTGATGGAATAGTATTGTACTCTGGGAAATGATGAACAGCAGCTCCCAGGGGGGAAAAAAACCTGGAAAGTTCTCCATGAACAAAGTGAAATATACTGTATACAAAGTCATCTATAAAATGATCTGCAAAAGGAAATGGCAAACCACTCCAATATCTTTATCAAGCAAACTCCAAATGTAATCATGAAGAGTTGGACATAATTGAAAAAATGACTGAAAAATAACAAAAATGATATTGTCTAAATGCAATTATAGAGTAATCTTATCTTTCTCTTCTCTGAAGAGGGAAAACATCACGTTAACTGATTTTTTTGATGTGTTAGCTTACTTTGATAAGCTGATGTTTAATTTTTATTATTTACTTTTTATTATTCTGTGTTAGAAGTAATAATTCCCTTGATAAGGGAGATAAAGGCATATATTGGAAATAAAAGTGAACTAAATCAAAATAATTGCATTATGGAGATATTTCTTATTTGCTTACAATTTGGGTTAACCATTCATACTATCTCTTAGTCTAAATGCAAGGATAATTAATTCCATTACATGACACATACTTCATATGAATTAATGTGAAAACCATATTGAATATGATCAAATATAGAACATTTAACACAGAGATGAAAGATGAACATACCTACTTTCATATGTGCTACTAACATGAAGGTATACAAAAGTTTCAGAAAATCAAGTATGATATATTTTCATTATTTTTACTTTTGCTTTGAAGTTTTCTCCAGTATTTCTCATTTTAAAATAGTACAGCTTAGAAGTTGCTTTGATTAGTTAATTGCTTCTGTAGGGTCAATACTGAGTCTCTCAAAGAAGCTTTTCCCTTCTTTCCTTGTAATGAGAAAATTCCTTTAATTTTTATCCCAAGATTCAAAAGCAGCTGGAGCTACTAAAATGATATTCTTTGACATTTTAATCTACTTATACTTTCATATTGTGAAAAATCTGAGGTCTCATCAGTATGGGTATTTTCTCCACAAAGCCTGGATATACACTTTTTTTCATTCTGTACATTTTTCATTTATTTCTTTCCATAAATACTCCACAGAGATTCATCCAACATGTTGAAAGTTTTGCTTTGGTTCTTTTAATATTCTGTAAATAGAAAGGTTGGGGGGGAGGGGAGCACCAGAAACAGCAGAAATCAACCAAAGCCAAAAAGTGAGAAATAATATAGGCGTGGCTAAAGCCAACCCCTTCACCAGAATTGTCTAGGCCTAAGATACCTTTTGAATTCCTTCTTCCCTAACTTTCCTCAAAGAATAAGTCATTAAAAGATACTTTGCTTTTCTGGACCTGATTTTTCTTATAAACCTGATACTTATGCATATGTATACTTTTGTGC
The DNA here is from genome assembly GCF_902635505.1 of Sarcophilus harrisii. Lineage (NCBI taxonomy): Eukaryota > Metazoa > Chordata > Mammalia > Dasyuromorphia > Dasyuridae > Sarcophilus > Sarcophilus harrisii. The sequence goes on from NC_045427.1 coordinate 164,345,583, forward strand.
TTCAGATAAGAATGGCATTCTAAGATAATGTGGTTCTGCAAGTATACTGTTTTATCTCTCAGAGATCCATAGATAATGACAATATAAAATACCCCAGGATTTAAGTAAGTAGAGGCACTGTGAAAAGCAATATGGAAAGACAGAAGGAAAGCTGTTCTTACTAGTAAACTCTTGTTTATAATTTCCAGCCCCTTTCAGAGATCCCCAGAGGTACTCCTTTGTTGTTGTTGTTGAGTCATTTTTTAAGCATGTGAAACTTTGGGAACACATTTGAGATTTTCTTGGCAAAAATCCTAGAAAGCTTTACCATTTTTTTCTATATTTCATTTATAGATGAGAAACCTACTTGACAAGTAGGATTAAGTGACTTGCCTAGGATCATACTGTTAGTATTTGAAAACAGATTTGAACTCAAGAAGGTAACTCTTCCTGATTTCAGTCCTAGCATTCTAGTCATTATGCCAACAATTTCAATAAACTGCTTATTTGCAATAAATTGTATGGGTTTTTAGGAAAGGTGATTGCTATAGAAATACCATTGTACATGTAGTACAATCAATTGATAAACAAATTGATAAGCAATTGATTAACCACCAGGATTTATCCTAAGCACTGGGAATATAAAATAAAAATTAAATTAAATTAAATTTTTACTCTTAAGGCTTTCAGAGTTGAATGTGAGGGATAATAAGCACATAACTACATACAAACAAGATTTGCATAGGCTAACTTGAAAATAATTGAGAGAAAAAGAGATTGCATTAAGGTAGATTAGGAATGCTTTTTGTGGAAGGTGAAATTTTGTTAGGATTTGAAGAAAGCTAATAAAGATAAAGAGAGAGAGAAAAAAAAAAATTCCAGGCACATAAAGGAAAGCCAGAAAAAATGCTCAGTCAAAGGGTCTGAGGACACTTGTGTAGAGGACAATAAGAAAGTCAAAGTCACTGGATTGCAGTATAAAATAGGAAAGTAGGGAGTAAGAAAACTAGAAAGGTAGGATAGGCCATTGTCATGAAGGATGTTGAATTCCAGAAGATTTTATATTTGGTCCCAGAAAGGAGAAAGAGTTTATTGAATAAAGGGTGGCATTGTTAGACATTCTAGGAAAGATCAATTTGACATCTAATTGGAGGATGAACTGGAGTGAAAAGAGATTTGGAAATGTAAAATTAGAGTCTGGAAGATGTTCAAGCTGGACAAATACATCCAAGCATCCTGGCCATGGAAGCATATTGACTGTACATGGGGCTGCTGAGATCACTGAAAGAAACTGTACAGATGAAGGCTAAGCACAGAACCTTGGGCAACATCCATGGTTGATAGGCATGGAAGATCTAACAAAGGAGAATGAAAAGAAGTGGTCAAATGGATGGGAGGAAATACTAGAGAAAAATGTTTTGAAAACCTAGAGAAGAGAATTTCAAGCTCAGTGGAAAAGTAGCAATGAAGATTCAAAGTGTAATAGTTCTTTTATTCCCTCCCCTTTCAATTGTTGATTTTCCTTCTGTATAGTTAGTTTTCAGTGACTTAGGTTGTAATGTAAAAAAAGATAGCTTTATAAATACAAGGAAAAAATAGGATATTAGGGTAAAATCTTGAGGCAAGTGCTTACTTAGTACCAACTATTAGACTTATTAAACAAACAACTAGTCTGTGAAGTCTGTGGTGGGCTCCAGATCCATCCAAGTGAATCTGATATAATGTCCTTCAGTACTTGTCAGTGAAAACTACAAAATACTACAAAGAAAGATAAGTTCACTGCTTTGTATTGATCAAACCTAAGGGGAAAAAAAGAAAATATAATGCAGAAAAAACACAGGATTCAATCTCACAGGATTCTAAACTGAATCAACAGAAGCATTCACTATATAAAAATAAATATGTTAAATATTTACTAATATTAAAATTATGCATGTATATATGCATAAAATACAAATATGTGCATATATGCATTTAGTGTTGTATACATATATACATATTCATACCAATAAAAACTTAATTTAATTTTGAAGGAGTTTTCAATAGATCTTAGACTGACTCAACTTAGATCTGAATCTTAGACTGAGACCTGTATCTGTTCAGCATTATATTTTCTCATATGCCTTTTTCTGGGCCAAGTGAGGACAAAGTGGGTCACTCAGATTCTCTGATAGCTTCTTATATTCTCAGATACAAATGTCAATATCAGAGTCCTTCCAACCTTCTCAAAATAAAATATAAATTCTTTAGTAAAGCATTTTAAAAATCTTAACTGTCTAGCTCTATCCTACATTTCCATATTTTCATCATAGTTGCATAGCTTCATTAGCTATGATATAGCCAAACTGACCTAATTTATTATTCCCTCAGTTTGGTGTTCCATCACCCACTACCATGAGTTTGCACTATTTGTTCCACATGCCTCCGATGTACTTTCTTTTCTTCCTCTTAAATTCTTTAGCTTCTTTCAAGGAATGCTCATGTGCCAACTCCTGCTGGGCCATCACCAGTAGTTTCGAACTCCTATGATTCTGTAAAAGATGGTGAGACTAATTAGACTTTTCACAGCTCTGGCTCAAATCCAATTCACTTGCAAGTCAAGACAAAACCTTCCTGGTGTCTTTGGTCCTCTTCAAGAGTGAAGGAGGAACAATATGCTGTCTCCTAAGGTAAGCCTTGTCTCATTAATGTTAGTGTTCTCTCCTTCCTCAAATATATTGTATTTATTTTTTATGTTCAAATTTTGCATCTCTACTTCTCCACTAGAATGTAAATTCCTTGAGGGCAATTCTTATTTTTCCATAATCTTTGTTCACCTAAGACTGAGCAGAGTACCTTGCACATACTAATTACTTGTTGCTTATTAAATTATTTTTTTATTCTGCTCATTTATTCCCCATGTTTTCCTATACATCCTTCATAAAGTCCTGTGAAGGGGATTGCCTCATCATCCCCAATGTGCCAAAGTCCTTCAGCTATGAACTACAAGTGGCCACTCGTGGAACAAAAAGAGTAACACTGTCTGGACAAACTCTGTGGTTCCTGTAAGACACAGCCTGATCTTTCACAATAGGCAGTGATATCAAATGAATCAGCACTCTTTTTGATCATTAACCACAAATGATTAGTCTAGACAAGTGGGCTGTAGGTTCTTTGCAACTAGATATATAGTGACTTTGAATACTGACTTATCATAATAGTGAACAGGAACTCATCAGCAGAAGATAATAAAATACAATATTGGTAATAGCCCAAGTTAAATGAGGGAGAAAGAAGAGAAATAAACTATTAGGAAATTAAAGTCAACTAGTAACTTACTTTATTCTTCAAATGAAACTATTTGGAACAATAGAAATGCTAATGCTTATAGAAAGAAGATCAGAATAAATTGACAGTTTATAACTTAAAGCTTCCAAGCATGACTGACTCTGAATAAGATTTCTTTCTTTCTTTTCTTCTTTTTTTAAAGAATAATTGACTGTCAGAATCCCTAGGAAATTTTATATTTAGTGCTTCAGTAACAGTGCCTTTTCATAACAATTCTTCAGGTCTAGTTCTTTGAACATTCATAGTGTTGAGAGAAAACAAATGTTTTATTGGAATTAAATTCAATACACATCAGTTTTGCTTTAACTTTTACTTTGATCAGCTTTACTTGTATCCTGAGTTTATTTCAAAGGGAATTTGCTGCAGTTAGAATTAAATTCAAATTTTTATCCTTTACATATAATCTGCTTTGTGTTAAGCACTGAGAAATTCTGTAGGTTCACATGCTTTATACAAAATGACACAATACAGTGAAAATGATCCAGTCAACATACTGATACATAAACCTTTCCACAATAGATTAAAAAGTTATTTTTAACATGCTTAAGTACTTTATTAAAGTTGAAATGGTTTTGCCCTGGTTAAAGATTTATTCCTGAAAAGGACTTGAAGAACAAAAAAGCAAGACAGATACATAATCTCCTTTGTGGTCCCCCAGCCTTCCCTCCCAACATCTATTTCCCAAAAGTTGTATAGTGCTGTCTTATCTTATTAGAGGTCTGGGATTCAGAAGTCAGTGTGGGGTGTGTTCTGCATATAACTCATCTCTTGCTTTTTATCACTGGAGGTTATTGCAGGCTCTGTTTAGTCTTTGGATCAGACCAATTCCTGTAGTACCAGCTGTTCCTACTTAAAATTGATTTTCTTGGAGTATAATTTTATCATTGTCAGTAAACTGGTTGATAAGGAGCAATAAATGATTATTAAAGATAAGAAGGAGGTCACTGGGGAAAAGAATGAGAGAGAAAAAGAACTACCTGAAAAAGGAACTTCTTGGTATCTAGTATATAATTGTCAAATTTTATGTACAAAGAGGTCAGCATAATTTAGAAATTTTAATTTCATTTATGAAATTTTTAAATCTTTTAGATTTTTCCAGACCTTCCTATGATCATTTTACCTATATGAACTTGGGTGTCAAGACAAAATATTTCCTTCTAAATCTCTTTTAAGAAACAACACACACAATGTCTTCATGTTTTAAGAGAAAATGAAAGTTCAGATTCATATTCAACAGCTTTTCTCTTACTATGCTCCGAAAGTATGTAATAGGAATCAGTCCTTTCTGTATTTTAAAATCAAACTTTCAAGAAATTACTTTTAAAAGTCTCTATTTGTCTTATTTTAATTGTCTTCTTCCCTGATTTTACTACTGCATTTAATCTCCAAAATCTTCTCAAAATATTCACTATTATCTCTACTTTAATTTAATTAAAAGATAAGGAACATATAATAGCTGTGGAGATTTAAGAATCTACCTTTCATGACTATAGGAAATATTTCAACCATGAAAATTAACTGCTTCCTAGGTTAGGGAAATCAGGAAAAATCAAGCATATTGTCTCTAGAAAATCAGACAATAGGTCTATTGAATTGGAACTGAAAAAGAATTTAAATGAATTATTTTTCAACAAACTTTTCTTGTTTTTCTTCAGCTGAAACTTGTATTTATAGGTGTTGCTCAAAAATGATCCACTCCAAAACTTTCACTGGCTCCCTACTGGCTCTAAAATTATATGCAAAATCTATAGTCTCTCATTTAAGACCTTCCACAACCTGCCTCTTACTTTTCTTTTTTTATTAAAGCTTTTTCTTTTCTTTTCTTTTCTTTTTTAATTTAATAGCCTTTTATTTACAGGTTATATGCATGGGTAACTTTACAGCATTAACAATTGCCAAACCTCTTGTTCCAATTTTTCACCTCTTACCCCCCACCCCCTCCCCTAGATGGCAGGATGACCAGTAGATGTTAAATACATTAAAATATAAATTAGATACACAATAAGTATACATGACCAAAACATTATTTTGCTGTACAAAAAGAATCAGACTTTGAAATATTGTACAATTAGCTTGTGAAGGAAATCAAAAATGCAGGTGTGCATAAATATAGGGATTGGGAATTCAATGTAATGGTTTTTAGTCATCTCCCAGAGTTCTTTCTCTCGGCGTAGCTGGTTCAGTTCATTACTGCTCCATTGGAAATGATCTGGTCGATCTCGTTGCTGAGGATGGCCAGGTCCATCAGAACTAGTCATCATATAGTATTGTTGTTGAAGTATATAATGATCTCCTAGTCTTGCTCATTTCACTCAGCATCAGTTTGTGTAAATCTCTCCAGGCCTTTCTGAAATCATGCTGTTGGTCATTTCTTACAGAACAGTAATATTCCATAATTTTCATATACCACAATTTATTCAGCCATTCTCCAACTGATGGACATCCATTCAGTTTCCAGTTTCTAGCCACTACAAAAAGGGCTGCCACAAACATTCGTGCACATACAGGTCCCTTTCCCTTCTTTATAATCTCTTTGGTATATAAGCCCAGTAGTAACACTGCTGGATCAAAGGGTATGCACAGTTTGATAACTTTTTGAGCATAGTTCCAAACTACTCTCCAAAATGGTTGGATTCGTTCACAACTCCACCAACAATGCATCAATGTCCCAGTTTTCCCACATCCCCTCCAACAATCATCATTATTTTTTCCTGTCATCTTAGCCAATCTGACAGGTGTGTAGTGGTATCTTAGAGTTGTCTTAATTTGCATTTCTGATTAATAATGACTTGGAGCATCTTTTCATATGACTAGAAATAGTTTCATTTTCTTCATCTGAGAATTGTCTGTTCATATCCTTTGACCATTTTTCAATTGGAGAATGGCTTGATTTTTTATAAATTAGAGTTAATTCTCTATATATTTTGGAAATGAGGCCTTTATCAGAACCTTTGACTGTAAAAATATTTTCCCAGTTTATTGCTTCCCTTCTAATCTTGTCTGCATTAGTTTTGTTTGTACAAAAACTTTTCAGTTTGGTATTATCGAAATTTTCTATTTTGTGATCAGTAATGATCTCTAGTTCTGCTTTGGTCATAAAGTCCTTCCCCTTCCACAGGTCTGAGAGGTAAACTATCCTGTGTTCCTCTAATTTATTAATAATTTCATTCTTTATGCCTAGGTCATGAACCCATTTTGACCTTATCTTGGTGTACGGTGTTAAGTGTGGATCAATGCCTAGTTTCTGCCATATTAGTTTCCAATTTTCCCAGCAATTTTTATCAAACAGTAAGTTCTTATCCCAAAAGCTGGGATCTTTGGGTTTGTCAAAGACTAGGTTGCTATATTTGTTGACTGTTTTATCCCTTGAACCTAACCTATTCCACTGATCAACTAATCTATTAGCCAATACCAAATGGTTTTGGTAACTGCTGCTCTATAATATAATTTTAGATCTGGTACAGCTAAGCCACCTTCATTTGATTTTTTTTTCATTAATTCCCTTGAAATTCTTGACCTTTTGTTTTTCCATATGAATTTTGTTATTTTTTCTAGGTCATTAAAATAGTTTTTTGGGAGTCTGATTGGTATAGCGCTAAATAAATAGATTAGTTTAGGTAATATTGTCATCTTTATTATATTTGCTCGCCCTATCCAAGAGCATTTAATATTTTTCCAGTTGGTTAGATCAGACTTAATTTGTGTGAAAAGTGGTCTGTAATTTTGCTCATAAAGTTTCTGATTTTCCCTTGGCAGATAGATTCCTAAATATTTTATATTATCAGTAGTTACTTTAAATGGAATTTCTCTTTGTAACTCTGACTGTTGGATTTTGTTAGTGATATATAAGAATGCTGATGACTTATGTGGGTTTATTTTATAACCAACAACTTTGCTAAAATTGTGGATTATTTCTAATAACTTTTTAGCAGAATCTTTGGGGTTCTCTAAGTATACCATCATGTCATCGGCAAAGAGTGATAATTTGGCTTCCTCATTGCCTATTCTTATTCCTTTAATCTCTTTCTCAGCTCTTATTGCTATAGCTAGCGTTTCTAACACAATATTAAATAGTAACGGTGATAGTGGGCAACCTTGTTTCACTCCAGATCTTATTGGGAATGGTTGCAGTTTGTCTCCATTACATATGATGCTTACTGATGGTTTTAAATAGATGCTGCTGATTATTTTAAGGAAAAGTCCATTTATTCCTATACTCTCAAGTGTTTTTAATAGGAATGGATGTTGGAGTTTATCAAATGCTTTTTCTGCATCTATTGAGATGATCATATGGTTTTTGTTAATTTGATTATTAACATGGCCAATTATATTGATAGTTTTCCTAATATTGAACCAGCCCTGCATTCCTGGTATAAATCCTACTTGATCATAGTGTATTATCTTGGAGATGATTTTCTGTAGTCTTTTTGCTAATATCTTATTTAAGATTTTAAAAGCTTTTTATTTTCAAAACATATGCGTGGATAATTTTTCAGCATTGACCCTTATAAAACCTTGTGTTCCAAATTCCCCCCTTCTCCCTAGATGGCAAGTAATCCAATATATGTTAAACATATGCAATTCTTTTATACATATTTCTACAATTATTGTGCTGCCCAAGAAAAATCAGATCAAAAAGAAAAAATGAGAAAGAAAACAAAATGCAAAGAAATGACAACAATAAAAAAGAGTGAAAATGCTATGTGGTGATCTATGCTCAGTTCCCACAATCCTCTCTCTGGATGTAGATGGCTCTTCATCACAAGATCATTGGAATTGGCCTCAATCATCTCGTTGCTAAAAAGAGGCATGTCCATCAGAATTGATCTTTGTATAATCTTATTGTTGCCATGTATAATGATCTCCTGGTTCTGCTCATTTTACTTAGTATCAATTCATGTCAATGTCTCCAGGCCTCTCTGAATTCATCCTGCTGATTGTTTCTTACAGAACAATAATATTCCATAACATTCATGTACTATACCTTATTCAACCATTCTCCAATTGATGGGCATCCACTCAGTTTCCAGGTTCTTGCCACTACAAAAAGGCTGCCACAAACATTTTTGCACATGTGGATCCCTTTCCTTTCTTTATGATTTATTTGGGATATAAGCACAAAAGAAGCACTGCTGGATCAAATGGTATGTACAGTTTGATAGCCCTTTGAGCATAATTACAAATTGCTTTCCAGAATGGTTGAATCAGTTCACAACTCCACCAACAATTTATTAGTGTCCTAGTTTTCCCATATTGCCTCCAACCTTCCTCATTATCTTTTCCTGTCTTCTTAGCCAGTCTGAGAGGTATGTAGTGGTACTTCAGAGTTGTCTTAATTTGCATTTCTCTAATCAACAGTGATTTAGAACACTTTATCATATGACTAGAAATGGTTTCAATTTCTTCTGAAAATTGTTCATATTCTTTGACCCTTTATCAATTGGAGAACGATTTGAATTCTTATAAATTTGAATCAATTCTCTCTATATTTTAGAAATGAGGCCTATATCAGAACCTTTGAATGTAAGAATTTTTTCTCCAGCTTATTGCTTTCCTTCTAATCTTGTCTGTATTGGTTTTGTTTGTACAAACACTTTTTAACTTAATATATTCAAAATTTTCTATCTTATATTCAATAATGTACTCCAGTTCTTCTTTGCCTACAAATTCCTTCCTTCTCCACAGATCTGAGGTAAATTATCCTTTGTTCTTCTAATTTCTCCTACTTTTCCAAACCTTGTTTCATATTATTGTGCCACAGTTTCCTTTTATTGTCCTGATTCAGTTTCTCTAATTTTCCTGACCCAATTTCTCTAAATTTTTCTGCCTCAGTTCCTAGTTGTAATTCTCAATCCCACAACATACCACCCTTCCCTCTTAATCACCAGAATGTTTGATAGGATAAAAATCTTATACCTTAGACATCATTAGAATATCAGGTGCCTCTCCCCATCAATTTGAATATCAGGTGCCTTTCCTTCTCCAGTGTCTCCCCACATTGTATCATTGTTCTCGTTACCCTATAAAAGAATCTTTGTATCCAACATTCTTGGAGATGATAATCTCATTCAGCCCTGGGACCAAATCATGGAGCCATTTGGTCCCAGTAAATGTCTCCCTTTCAAATAAAATATTAAAAATTCTCTAATCTCTATCTTGCCTCAGTTTCTCCAGCATTACAACATCACATCCCTTTACATACTCTTTCTTTCAGTAAAATTAACTCTTTTCTTACTCTGTACGTAGTTTATACATTTTTTCTGCTATTAGATCTTAGAAGACCTTTTTGCCTTTCTTTGTATCCACAGCATTGCACAATACTTAATAAGTAAGTACTTATTAAAGACTCAATGACAACACATTGGTTAGAACTATGATAAATGCCAAGAATACAAATAAAGGACAAAATAATCCTTACCTTCATAGCGATTTAATTATATTGGGGAGAAAACATGTAAATAACCTATATATTGAATTAGAGGGAAAATAATCTCAATGGGGAAGATACTAGCAGCTAGAGGAGGGAGTGTGGAAGGGTAGGAATAACTTCCTTCAGAAAGTAGGATTTGAGCTGAATCTTAAAAGATAGAGGTACAGGGGATGACAAGCTCATGGGAAATATCCATTACAAAAGCATGAAAACAGGAAGTAATGTGCCTTGTTTGTGCAATAGCAAATAGATTAAATGGTTTCTCATGTCTGGAATGCACTCAATCCTCATTACTACCTCTTGGAAATCTGAACTTCCTTTAAGATATAGCTCAGTTGTCACCCTTTATATGTATAATTTCCCTTTCCAATCCCTAATGCTAAATTGGTAATACTCTCTAATTTCTGAAATTATTTATACACTTTCAGTATTCACTGAAATTATATATACACTTTATATTTATAAAATATTTATACATTTGCCTGTTAGTATAAATGTTGTGAATTCTCTCCCAAGCCCCCACCATTAGATTATCAGCTCCTTTAAGTGCAGAGCTAATTTCATTTTACTTATTCATTTAACCTAAATATTTATAAAAATTTGTTGAATTTAATTAAATTGTTGTTCTCATTATTTGAGTCAAAGAATCTGAGGAGTAAGAGAGATGAACCAAAAGTGATGAGAGAACCCCAAAACTGTCCTGACCTGAGGCCATAAGGTAAAACTCTTTGAAGGGGAGAAATTCTCCTTGAACTCTAAGAGAAGCTCTCCCCTGGGAAACAGCTTCCCCAAGGAATCAAAATAAACCGTTTCATTCTGTTATCCTGGGAGAGACTGGTGCACCTTTCATTGATAACAATCTCTACTGATTACACCCTCTATTGAGTTGAAGATTAGTCTAGGATCACTCATTCAATTGGAAATCTTTATTCAATTGGAAGAATTTCAACTGAAATTCTGATTTTAACTCAAACTGCCCTTAGTCCCAGGCTAGTATCTGCCCATAAAACTAAGAACTGTCAGCAAACCTCTTTAGAAAATCTTCTGATTGGATTAGGGGTTTTGTCTGCTAAGAGAATTCTTTTCTTAGTGAAAAAGAAAAAAAAAATCAACTTTCCTTTTATTGCCACAAATACTTGGGTTTGTAAATTCTTGTCACAGAGACTTATCTCTCGCTCTCTCTTTCTCTCTCTCTCTCATTCTCTCTCTCTTTTGCTCTCTCTCTTTCTTTCTCTCTCTCTCAGCCCAACCTCAGACCTCATTAAAAGAAAAAGTATGAAATTGGTAAATGAGAGTGAGATCACTATAAATTGTGTAGACCAAATCTCATTTTTGAATAAGTAAAATATTCTTTTAAAAATGTTTCAAAAACTACTGATAAACAGTTTTGTGGGTTCTGCATGACCATTCATTTCACGGGCATAATCTTTGAGAAATCAATACCTTGATGTTAATCTCCCCCCATCATTATTAGGTTTCAAGGTATGTGGTTATTAGATGTTTTAAATAAAAAAATATATTTTAAATGAAATGAAAGTTACCTTCAAGTGGGAAGAAGCCATTATTATTGAAGCTGGAATACATTTAATTGTTATTTAGTTTACTAAATTCCAGTGATGAGGATGCAGTTTTCTCTGTTTCTCAAGTTGTTGTTCAGTCATTTTTCAGTTGTGTTTGACTCTTTGTGACCATATTTGGAGGGTTTTTTTGGTGAAGATATTGTATTAGTTTGCTATTTCTTTCTCCAGCTCATTTGACAGATGGGGAAATGGAAGCAAATAGGATTTAAGTGACTTGTCCAGAGTCACTCAACTAGTAAGTGTCTAAGGCTGGATTTGAACTCATCAAGATGAATCTTTCTGACTCAAATCCTTGTACTCTATCCACTGAACCCAGCTGCCCCATTTTTTGAGTATTTATTCGAATACTCTATAAAATACTCTCTATGTTTAAGGTGGATATAGCCATTTTCTTTTGTAATCTGGATTAAATTTCTCTGTGTCACCAGATTACCATTTAGTTCCAGAGGAAGTAACTGAATAACATCCATTAAACACACAAATAACTCATTTTCTTTTTCCACCATGATCACCATCTTCATCTACTCCCTAACTTCCCTAATAAAGGTAGCCAAAGCTGAGAGAACCTAGAACATTGTGACATACCAATGATATTAAGCACTTCCTCCAGTGAAAAAATATTGGTATTGGAATCAGAATTGGTTCAGTTCCCCCTCTGATGCTTATTATCTATGTTACCTTGGACATATATCTTAAGTTTCTTGGTTATCTTCAATTGTAAAAGGAGGGAAATGGGCTAGATGGTCATGTGCTCTGTCCAGCTCTAGATCTATGGTCCTATGATTCTTATGACATTCAAATTATATCTCACAGTTGTTGTAGTTCTAAAATCACAGGTGTTTGGATGAGAGAAGAAAGCCATTACTATGACCTTCACATGTTTTACTGTACTCCTTAATTTCCATTTTCACTCTTTCTTTTCTTTTTTCTTTTTCTTTTTTTTTTAATTTAATAGCCTTTTATTTACAGGTTATATGTATGGGTAACTTTACAGCATTGACAATTCCCAAACCTCTTGTTCCAATTTCTCCCTTCCTTCCCCCCACCCCCTCCCAAAGATGGCAGGATGACCAGTAGATGTTAAATATATTAAAATATAAATAGATACACAATAAGTATACATGACCAAACCGTTATTTTGCTGTACAAAAAGAATCGGACTTTGAAATATTGTACAATTAGCCTGTGAAGGAAATCCAAAATGCAGGTGGGCAAAAATATAGGGATTGGGAATTCAATGAAATGGTTTTTAGTCATGTCCCAGAGCTCTTTCGCTGGGCGTAGCTGGTTCAGTTCATTACTGCTCCATTGGAAATGATTTAGTTGATCTCATTGCTGAGGATGGCCAAGTTCATCAGAATTGGTCATCATATAGTATTGTTGTTGAAGTATATAATGATCTCTTGGACCTGCTTGTTTCACTCGGCATCAGTTCATGTAAGTCTCTCCAGGCCTTTCTGAAATCATGCTGTTGGTCATTTTTTACAGAACAATAATATTCCATAATATTCATCTACCACAATTTATTCAGCCATTCTCCAATTGATGGGCACCCACTCAGTTTTCAGTTTCTAGCCACTACAAAGAGGGCTGCCACAAACGTTTGTGCACATACAGGTCCCTTTCCCTTCTTTATGATTTCTTTGGGATATATGCCCAGTCCACTCTTTATTTTCAATGTAGAAGTCTCTCCCATGCAATTCAATTGCATTACATAGTTATTCTGCTTTGGTCATTCCTAAGTTTCTACTGAAATAATTTGAGGGTTGTAATTTGTCTTTATGTTGTTACTATAATAACTGTTCAAGACCACAAACTGATTTTGTTATGATGGCAAGATGATATGAAAAGTAATTACTGTATACTTACAGCACCTGGCTCCTAAGCATAGACATAATAATATCATTTTAAGTTTGCATTAAGTAATAAAAAGAATAGTGAACTAGCAATCAGAAAACTGGAATTTTGGTTCTATCTTTCACTTCCTAGTTTATCTTTCACTTCCTATATGACTTGAGATAATCATGTTAACTTCCTCAGCCTCAATATTTATAAAAACAAAAAGGTGTTGGTTAGATGATTTCTAAGGAATTTGTTTCTAAAACCATATACATATATTAGAGATTTTTAAATCATTAGCAAAAAGTCTATATAGAATTTTTTTGAAACACAATAATAATCACATCTGGATAACTGTTCTTTGCAATAATGTGGCAAAGTTCAGACTTAAGCAATGTTGAATGACCATGCATTTGTGGTGATACACAATTAGATAGCATTGTATTATTCAAGTATAAACAATATATTTAAAATATAGGTATGGGCATATTTTGTATGGCTACTATAAAGGATAATCAAAACAAGGATTTTAAATTCCTGAAATAAGACCACATATTGCCTCTCTACTTCATCACCTTCCCTCTTTGGCATCTTGTCCCTTTGTTTTGAAAATTACAATAAAGTTAGGAAATCTTTGTGAATGGTAATGAATATTTAAATAGTATTCATACAAAATGATGAGTTTTGTAAACTTAAAAAAAACTATAATAAGTTCATGTGAGATCAAGTTAAAATCTAGAGAAATGAAGAAGGAACAAAAAATCCTGAGTCCTAATCTTAGCTAATGTATCTGCCCATGGGCAAATTTTTCAACCATAAAATCACAGAGTTATTTTTTGATAAAGTGAAGCTATTAACATGAATGAAATGTCAGAAAAGTTTTCTAAACTCCTTAAGAAGGAAGATGCTATAAAATTAAATGCACTGTGGATAGTTTTATGAGCACCATAATTCTCTCAGTCTCTAAAATACGTTCAATTTTCTTTGACTTTAATGGAACATCTTGATGATTCCATCTCCATCTGTCAGAGATTCTTTCATTATGTCTTTTTTAAAAAATAATTTTTAATTTTATTTTTTTTCCGTTACATGTAAAAACAATTTTTAGCATTCATTTATTTTATAATTTTGAGTTCCAAATTCCCTTCCTTTATCCTCTCCCTCTTACTCTAGAAGACATGCATTTTGATATAGATTATATATAACATATTTTCATATTAGCCAATTTGCAAAAAATAAAAACAACACAGACCCCTTCCTCCCTAAAAAAATAAAAATAAAATAAAATAAAGTTTAAAAAGTATGCTTCAATCAACATTAAGATGCAATCAGTTCCTTCTCTGAAGTTAGATATTATGTTTCATGAGTCTCCAAAATTATCTTGCATTATTTTATTGCTGAGTTGTTGTTCAACATTCATAGTTGATCATTACCCATTATTTCTGTTATTTTTACAATGATCTCCTGTCTCTGCTCAGTTCACTTTGTTTCAATTCATGTAACTCTTCCCAGATTTTTTCTGAAACCATCCTGCTTGTCATTTCTTATAGCACATATTACAAACATATACCAATCCTTGTTCATCCATTCCTCAAGTGATGAATATTTCCTTCCATTTCTAACTCTTTGCCACCATAAAAACAACTGTTAAAAATATTTTGTGTGTATAGGACCTTTCCCTTTTTCTTTTATCTCTTGGGATACAGACCTAGTATCTCTAGTGCTGGATCAAAAGTGTTTATGCAGGATCAAAAGTGTTTACAGGGCTGTGCACTGTCTACTCATATGTGGACTTCAAGAAAATGATATGCTGAAGTTACTCTGTGAATGTGTATTCATTGAAAAATCATACTTTAGATACTTTTAGGGGTGAAACCAAGATGGCAGAGTGAAGCCAGAAACCTACTTGAGCTCTCCCAGTTTCCCTTGAAAAACACATGAAATCAAGCATTGGAACAGAATCTGACAGAATGAAATCCCTTTCCAGATCAAGATAGACTAGAAAAACTTCAAGAAAGGTCATTCTCATTGGGGTGAAAAGAGGTGTTCAGCTCAGACAGGGTCAGTGAAAGCCAATGAGAGGATCTTAACCATAGCAGATCAACAACAGAGATCCTCAGTACTGGCTCAGTAGCAAATCAGAGCAATGAGGCAGCCTCCAGTCCCAGCTCTGAAGGTAAATTCTTGGAAACCAGACTGTTTTCTGCAAAGGGAAAGCAAAGCTGTTCTGTTAACACAAGGGGCCCCTGTGCTCAAAGGGAAGGCTCAAATTTGCACTAGAAGCTTGGAATAGTGCTCCCTTTGCCCCAGGAGCAGAGCTTGACCTTAAAAGTAGAAAAATAAATAAAGGAAATACAAAAAGAAAAGGAAGGAAAATGAGCAAGAAAGAAAAAAACGAGAAAGAAAAGAGCATTGACCATAGAAAGCTACTATGATGACAGGGAAGACTAAAACACTAACTCAGAAGAAGACAAAATGTCGACAAAGGTAATCTCAGAGTGATATGAATTGATTTCAAGCCCAAAAAGGCTTCTTGGGAGTGCTCATAAAAGACTTTAAAAGGGAAATAAGAGAGGTAGAAGAAAAAATGGGAAAAGAAATGAGAGGTATGCAAGAGAGTGTCAACAGCTTGGGAAAGGAAGGCAATTCCTTAAAAAAATACAATTGACCAAATGAAAATCATACTTTATAACCTATTAGCATATTTACTTTTACTAGTTTGTCAAAAGACATCATTATTTATAACCATATTCATTGAATGAAATTTCGTAGTAAGAACATTTTCCTGAGGAATCTGGTGCACATTTCTCTTATGCATTTACTATCAAAAGGCTTAACAAGCATGCCTTTGGTATACATGTGGAAAGACAAGCCTTCTGATATTGAAGGGTTGCCAAGGAATTCAGGTCATTTCATTCTTTTGGTGATAGGATAGGCCTGTTACCTACTGTACAATGCATAATCTGGTAGATATACTTTTTGGTGGTTATAAAAACACTGCTCTACCATGTTAATCTCAACCTCTACTGGGTTATTCTCACTGCTCCCACCAACTAGGTTTTAGCTATCATGCTCACTGTGACACTTCCTCTTCTCCATGGGAGGAAAAGTTGTTTTAACCATCTCTGTTCCTCTATGTTTTTATCTCTATCTCTTTCTAAGATTATAGTTCAGAAGCCAAGCTTCAACCAAACACTCACATATATTCAAAATCTCAATTACTTTTTTTCTATAAAGGAAGAGGTCTATTAGCAACTAGAATCTTATCCTCCAAGACATAAACTCTTTTGGAATTACAAAAAGTCTGGCAGCTAACTAGAGACTATAGCTATATTTAGTCTATCTTTTGAACTTTGCCTTTCTATTAACAGTATTAAAATCCTAATTTCCACTCTTCTAACTTAAAGTTAGAAAGTCCCCGTTAAATTCTATCAATTAATGATTGCCTACCTAAGCTACACAGAGCTATATGTGCCCAAGGCACTTCAGTTTCCCTCAGCTCCTCCAAATTTTCTAATTTTTAATTACTTTCCTTTAACATAAAAACGTGGCTAGCAGGCTTGGAGATTCTGTGTACATAGAAATACTTCCTGCAATTCTTTGGAGTATCATGAAGAGGCTTACTTTTATTTATTTATTTGTTTTAATGTAATACTGAGTTTGAAAGATTTCATTATAACAGTTAAGTTAAAATATTAAGGATTCTTTAAAATATTAAGGATGCAGTGATCAGCCATTTTCTAATGGCTGCCATTTGTTAAGAATTCAATACAGACTAATAATAAGACCGTAGATTATACATTGTAAAAAGCATTGGGGGGGGGGGGGGACAGAGGGGGGGGGAGAGAGGGGTGTCAGAGCTCAGGGTGTATGGGTTAGTTTTGTAGAACAACAGCCCTCAAGTTTGATTTGGCACCGCATCCATCTTTAAATACAGATAACAAAGACCTTTATAATTCTGAATTAGATAGTTGCCTGGAACTTTGCACTTGGGATTAGCATCAGATCAGTCAAATATGATCAACCTCAATGCATTATGGCTGGCTTTTGTTCAGATGCTTTCATCTGGATATAATGGTTTATAGTCCCACAAACTATACATTAAAGTAACTCTGCCTTGTCAAGAACAGACTTTCAGGTTGCCAAAATTTAATAGATTAGAGCAGACAACCAGTAGATGCAC
Source organism: Sarcophilus harrisii (assembly GCF_902635505.1). Classification (NCBI taxonomy): domain Eukaryota; kingdom Metazoa; phylum Chordata; class Mammalia; order Dasyuromorphia; family Dasyuridae; genus Sarcophilus; species Sarcophilus harrisii. Next base: position 164,362,921 of record NC_045427.1, read on the forward strand.
TTAAATTACTGAAACCTAATAGAAATAACAGAGTGCAACTGGATGACCAGAAATAGCCAACAGAGACAACATGGTTCTCAGAACAAATGATACATGAGGGCATTAAGCTGTCAGTACATACAGCTTCTCTCTGCCTAGTCCTAGAGCCATGTCTAGAACAGAGCTACCATGGGAACCCTAACACAGGCTACCTCCTGCCTTCCTCTTTCTTTTTGTCCTGTTGAAAAGCCTTTTCTAAGGTTGAGTCCAGAGAATACCATATATTTCCAAAATCCCATTGCTTTCAATGCTAGTTAGTTGTGAATAAAACCTCCTCCACTTCCTGTTCCCAAAAGTTTTATTCAGCATAGCCGAGTATAAGAGACTCCTGAATTCTCCTCCTTTCAACATTGTACCCAGAGTGTGCTCCTTCATATATTGTAATATGATATTTCACACATTGTCATACAAATGAATGTGAAGCTTCCAAATACATTTCCTAGTCATCCATTTTTCTCTGAGTATACTAGTTCTTCTCCCCCTCCACTAATTCTGTGGTAGCTTTGGGAGGGGAATGGGATAAGATGGGGAGTCCATGTGTGCCTGAGGGATGTTTTTCTTTTCATTTTTTTGTTGGTCAGTATAATGTCTTTAATTTTTAACTACTATGTTCTTATCTTCCTGGGAAAAATAGATCAATGGGGGCTCATGAGCTATGGTGTTGACCCTCAGGATATCGCAAATCTTAGGATACTATTTGTAGGATCCATGCATAAGGGGTGCCCTAGGCACTACATAAGCATGTCAAAACTACACAGGTAAACATTTGTTTGATTTTTGCTTCTCGCATCTCAAATCAAATATTCCAAGTTTCTATTTGAAATAAACAATCTAACTTTTAAAATATCAATATTTTTTCTAGTGATACTACACAACAAGGTATAAAATACAACAGACTAGCTAATAAAATTTTGATCATTCAATGAGCAAAAGTCTTGGGCAGCTAGATGATGGCACGGTGGAAAGAGCACTGGCCCTGAAATCAGGAGGACCTGAGTTCAAATATGACTTCAGACACATAATAGTTCCTAAATGTGTGATGCTGGGCAATTAACCCTAATTGCCTCAGGGAAAAAAGGTAGTTGGTCCATAAATATTTATTAAACTTTTACTATGTGCCAGGAACTGGTAAATACTGGGAATCCAAACACAAAAAAAGAAAGATAATCTCTCTCCTCAAGGAGTTTACAATTTAATGGGAAAAGATAACACATAAAAGGAAGATGAAAAGTAGAATGTGTGTGTGTGTGTGTGTGTGTGTGTGTGTGTGTGTGTATGTTGGGAGGAGAGGGGAAGGAATCTGTGTTCATGAAATAGATTTTAACATTGATTTTCTTGATTTCCACATCAAAACAACTCCATTTTGTAGCAGGTTTTTGCTCTATCCCTTCAACATAAGGTCATGACAGAGTAGTTGATAGTGTAGCTATTAAGCTATGACTAGCCTGGGTATCCTCCTTAAATGGAGATTCTAGAAGATCTCTACATCTCCACTCCCCACCCATCTAGACAGTGAAAAAAAGTGAAAAAGTACTGATTATGAGTTCCAGAACTGTCTAAGGTGATATCTATATCTATCTCTCTATTTAGAGAGATACAGATAAATATTATATATATATATATATGTATATATATATACATATACATATACATATATATTGGCTTCAGTGATTTTGCAGAATGATGAGATTTCTGGGGTGTGATGAAGAAATCCAGAATGCAACCAGGTGAAAAATGAAGACAAGAGGTACATCATGGACAACAGTATTTTACCGTGAAGAACAACAGAGGAAAAGTGGCATAAAAAACAAAATCTGATAGCTATATGATTGAACAAGAAGTTGTATGGGATGGGAATGTGTGAATGAATACTTCATTCTTAGAATGAATATACTGATAACATCCTAGATCATTCAAAAGAGAAATGTGCAATATGTATTGTTCTAGGAGCAAAATGTCGCAATGAAGTATGTATATAAGGGATCTAATTGCAAGGAAGGTAAAACTCATTAATTAATATTAATGTCAATTTTTTTAAATTTATGGAATAAAACAAGTCTTTCTATAGCATAGAATGATTTAAAAAAATGATTCCACATGAAACTGCAAATATACTCTGTACAACTTGCTAAACCTTTTAAATATACAATAAAATTACCATGTAATTTTTTTTCTTCCCTCCTCCTCCCCTCCAGATGGTTACCAAATACATTTACACACCTACACACACTTATGTAAAACTATTCTATACATACTTCTATTTATATCAGTTCTTTCTGTGGATACAGATAGCATGTCTCTTCATATGTCCTTTATAATTAATTTGAATATTTATAATAGAAATTTATTTGATTAAAATCATTTTTAAAACAATATGGCTGTTATATTCTGTTATATTATACAATATTCTCCTGGTTCTGCTTATTTTGTCCTGAATTATTTTGTGTGAATCTTTCCATATTTTTCTAAAACTATTGAACTCTTCATTTCTTATAATACATATAATATTCTATCATAATTACAAATCACAATTTTTTCAATCATTCCCCAATTCATGGGCATCCGTGCAATTTTCAGTTTTTTGCCACCAAAAAGAGAGCTGCTATAAATATTCTAGAACATATAAGTTCTTTCCTTTTGCCCTAATTATCTTTGGAAATAGACCAAGTAGAGGTATTGCTGGATCAAAAGGTATGGGTAATTTAATAACTCTTTGGACATAATTCCAGATTATTCTCTAAGATCAATACTTGATACTAGTGTAGTTCTTTGCAAGGTCTTTTGCAGCTAATGAGTGATAAAACTCAAACTCAAACTCAGGTCTTCTGATTCTAAGTTTGGTACTATTTCCATAAAATTATCCCATATCCTTTATATCTTAGAGAAATCCAAGTGTTGCTGTTAATATTTTTGTAATGGGGTTTCTAGGTTAAAAACATATAAAAGACACATGAATTGTGAATTGTCCCATGCCTGACTGGGTATATGGCCTGATCACTTAATTATCAAATTCATCTAGTAGCTGAAACAATGAACACAAGAAGGAGCACATGCAGGTTAGAACAAAGTTCATAAGAATATATTCCAACTTCTTGGATACTAAACATAAGGAACCAAATGTTCCAGGGTTTAATGATCCCTTTGATGTAGGAGAAAGTGTTTCAGGCTCAGTCTCTATACTCTGCCAGTAGTGAACAGAAATAGCACATCCTTCATTATCTTTGACATACCTATGCTATCCCTTGAGTATTTTGGAAGATGATAGAGCTGTCAACTCTAACCAAGTTCATGGTTCTGTGACAGTTATTAGAGAAGTAGCTGTATAAACAGTCTATGAAGCAAAATCAGTTCCTTCCCAGGGATGTCAAAGTACAAACCAGAAAATTGTTATAGGAGCATTCTTGATTTTCCTCTGGGCATATCTTCTTTCAGGACTGTGCTCTTAGATGCTGTGGCTCATGAAAAATTTGAAGCGTCTGTATAAGAAAAATAATTCTCTTCCCAGTTTTCATTTCCTTCTTAGTGTTTAGAAAAGAATGTGTTAAAAAAATAAACAAAAAGATGCAATAATTTTAGTGGACAGCAAGCTCAACATGAGTGAATGTGACAAGGAAGTGAAAAAATATGTTCTTAGATTTCATGAGAAGGTAGAGTATCTAAAAATATCCTTCTCATACCACCCCTGCAATGTTGTGTTCTGTTCTGAGCACTTCATTTTAGTAAGGACCTTGACAAATTGAAGAATATTCAAGGAGTATAGACAAGATGGTCAACGGCCTTGAGACCATGTCATATGAGGGCTGCCCGAAGGAACTGGGGGTGTTTACCTTGCCAAAGAGAAAATATAGACAAAAATGATACTGATATTTGAGTACCTGAATGGCTCTACAAAATTATTATTAGTAGTAAAGATATTAGATTTATTACACTTGGCCCTACAGGGCAAAAGAATCAAAGAATGGCAGTATTAAACAGCAGATTTTGACTTGAGAACCAGAAAAAAATCCTAATTATTACAGAAATCCAATAGTGGAATGAGCTACTGGGATGGGGGCAGGGAATCCCATGCATTGGAGGTCTTCAAGTAAAGGCTGCCTAACTACTAGTGAGATATGCTATTGAAGGCATTTTCTTTTAGGTATGAGTTAGGCCAGATGGTCTTGGAGGTCCCCTCCAACTCTAAGATTCTGTGAAATGAGGATTCTGAATTAGAATGCAAATTATTAGGAGTTTTCTCCTTTCTCTTCTCTCCTTCCCCATAAGGAAGGGGTATGATTATACATGAACAAATGACTATAATGTGAAAACAATATGTGTCTAATTAAATAAGCAATAAGCAATTTTACTTGGTGTGCAATTAAAAATCTATCAATATAATGATGATGGCTAACATTTATATTTTTGCTGTTCAATTATTTCAGTCATATCTGATTTTCCATGATCTCATTGGAGATTTCTTGGTAAAGGTTTGTCTTTTTTTTTTTCCAACTCATTTTACAAGTGAGGAACTAAGGCAAACAGTGTTACATGACTCAGGTTCATAGTAAGTTTCTGAGTCCAGATTTAAACTCATAAAAATAAATCTTCTTGATTCCAAGCCCAATGCTTTTTGTCCTGTGCCAACTAACTGCCCACCAACATTTATATAGTATCTACTATACTCTAGGTATTGTGGTAAATGCTTTTATAAATGCTGTCTCATTTCATCCTCACAACTGCTTTTTCGTGGTCTTTTCTCTCTTCCAATATGAAGGATTTAATTTTTTACAAAAAAAAATAAGGAGAACATTTTTAATTTGATAGACTTCCATGCTGAGAATGGTAGGGATGGTGATGGAGGAACAATGGAAATCTCTAAATTATTCAATTGTGCTAATGAGATTATTGATCTGGAAGGAGATGTCTTCATTCTATGGTTTAGTATATTGTATATTTTATACATATATAATATATATACATACATAATACATATATTTTATATTTATACATATAATGTATTTATAATATATAAATATACTTATATTTATATATAATATTTATTATACTAAAATATATTTTAGTATATTATATAGTTTAGAAGCACTTAGAGTGTTTCTAGTTGGTTATGTCTTCCTTCTTACTAATCCATGAGCTGATTAGGAATTCATTATTGACTGTAATCAACTCCTGAAAAGAAACTGACCAGGACTATGGGGGAAAAAAGATTCTCTTAAGGCTTTCTTCAAAGGACTAAATAACAGTGCAGGCATTTACCATGTGAACCAAGTAATTGGCATTTCTGTTCAATCCTTTAAATTTTAATATGGAGTCTCTAGAAGCACAAAAATATGATTAGATGTTGTTGATCAGATATAAGATAATGACAATGCTGAATGATAATTCTTTTGGCCACAATAAGAATCAAAACTGGAAATTTTGGAAAGTAGATGATGACTATAGGACTTTTCTTGATGCCAATAGTATTAATGACAGTATCCCCTCAAAGCAGGGATGTAGTTTGAGAGATGTCTCATGATTGTTACTGTTTATAATGGACTGTTACAGAACATAATCTAATATAGAGGTAAAGACCAATAGAATGGCAAAGGAAACAGACACTTTTGTAAACCTTTAATCTCAGGAGCAAATGACTAAGGAACATCTGGATAGAAGAATTCTACAAAGATGAATCTTCCTCACTATAAGCAAGGAGCTATTATTAGGTCATATTTTACAGATAAGAAAATGGGCCAACAGAGATTAGGTGACTTGCCCAGGCTGACATAGGTTTCTGGGACTAGATGTGAACTTAAATCTTCCTGATTCCAGTACTAGAGTTTTATCTACTCTCTCACCTAGCCTCCTTAGTATTTATTAAGCACTTTCTATGTGCCAAATACTACGCTAGGTCCTAGGAATATAAGTACAAAGAATGAAATAATCCTTCATACTTCCAATATTTTTACATTTCAATTGGGGAAAACAGTACTTTTAAAATTACATACAGCATAAATATAAAAATAATAAATACAAATGTTTTCATAAAACATTTACTATGTGCAAGAGACATACTTTTGCTTGTGCCTTGAAACACATGATTAAGGCAGAAGGGTATGGTATAAAAAATCCTGAATTTTTAGTTAGAGAATGTTTTTGTCTCTTTTTTTAGTATTTCCAGACTTTAGCAATGCACAATGGTCCATCATTAATGTTTGTTAATGATGACAAGTAGGAGCATCAGAATTTGGATTCCACATACGCCAATTCCTACTTATGTTGAGCTTGGATAATTCATTTGATTTTTCTGGGTCTCATTTCATCATCTGTTAAGTGAAAAGCCAAAACTAGATGATCTCTAGGGTTATTTACAATTCTAAACCTATGATTGTCTGACCTGAAAAATATTGGTCATCCACATTTCCAAGTTTTGGACACAGTGTCACCAGATTCCACCCACCCCCACACACAAACACATTAATAGTACAATTAGTGTTTTAAAAAAAAATACTATTGAATGTCATTTATAATCAGTAATACACCTTACCATTTTGTCTTTATATTTTCTTCTTGGAATTTCTCCAGCAAAAAAAAAAAATGTTCTTGTCCAATCTGTTTGGAAATATTACTGTGCCCAGTGCATTTTGTAATTCTGCATATAAATACCATACATAATGAGGAAGTTTACAAATAATTAGAAGGGGATTGAAAAGCTGAACTCTGGCAGAATATGAAAAGAGAAACACTCTGCAGACTAATTAAATTATGGGATAATTATATTCAGGGCTGTCATCATAGCAAAGAATTGGCAACAAAGAAATGTTTTATTACTATAGTTCATTTCAAAACGCTTCAAACAGATTGTGAGATTTTCTAAGAATAAGGACCAGTTTCTCTCACAATCAAGAACTGGAGGACTGAGAAAGGCAGAGGGGAGAAATATTCTACATTCAGATAACTAGGAAATCATTTAGTAAGCTTGGATTTCTAGTACAGATCATTTCTACATAAATAAATTTGCCAGATATAATGCATCTCCTCCTACTTTTCTTTCTTCATAGAATAATCAAGTGTGTAAATGAGAAAACAGACTTCACTTTGTCAGAGATCAGAAGTTTAAGACATTTATCCTTAATTGTCACTTTATTCATTATTTGCATATATGAGAATAGTGGGGAAGGATTAGGACTAGTAGCAAATTTAGCACTTAACCCCCCCCCCCCAAATAATAGAAACAACCATGTTTAAACAATATCACATCTGTTTCGCCTTCCTTTCATTCTTATGAAAATGTACTTCAATGAACTTTCACTTTACATTTCCAAGATTTCCATTACAAGTAAATGTTCTGGTACAATAGCTCCCTCTTCTATCAGTCTGTCTCTACAATACAAGTGATAATCTTCTGTTACTTTATTCCTATTATGAACCTCATTTCCCCAAGGCCATGAAGAGGGATGTGAACTCCATTTTTATTATAGTGTCCATCACAACAGTATTTTAAGACATCATTCAAAGAATAAATAAATAAAATCCTGCTCTTTGGAACAATCTCCTGCCAGCTGGTCATTTCCTATATACTCCTCTCTGTGCCAAATTTCTGTCTGATGAGAGAGAGAAAAACAACCAATGCTCCCAAATCCTTCATTTTCCTGCCAAAACTTTAAAGTCACTAGAACTCTTATTAAGAAACATTTCTTCTGGCTGTGCCATTTATTTCTACAAAATTTAGCAGAGATGGGTAGGAGGTTTGACATATTTGGAGTTACTCTCTTATCTCTCCCAAGTATGTGTCATATAGATTTATAGTGGGTGGAAGGAGATGGTTGAGAAAGAGATATGTCCTCTTCTTCTTTTAACTTTCATCATCCCTTGCTTCCCTGATACTACCACAACCATGTAATATAATTTAAAGAGCCTGAGATTGGGAGTCAGGAAGGATAATAAATAATAATAACAATAGTAATAGTAGTAGAGTCATTGTCTTAGTAGTAGCATTGGAAACAAAAGTTCTTTATATACATTTTCTCATTTAAGCCTCACAATAACTCTGTGAGGTAAGTATTGTTATCTCCATTTTACAAATAAGGAAACAGAGACTGAAAGGTTAAGTGATCTTCCTGCTGCAATGCATCTGAGAAGTATTTGTAGTAGGCAGGACTTGAATTCAGGTTTTTCTGATTCCAAATCCAGCATCATAAAGATACTTTTTTTTTAAAATTGCACTTTGTATCTATTGTGTTTTTTCTTTGTTTGCTTTAAAAAGAAAAGAGAGGAAGAGGAGGAGGAAGAGGAGGAGGAGGAAGAAGAAGAAGAAGAACAAAAGAAGAACAAAAGAAGAAGTAGTAGAAGAAGAAGAAGAACAAAAGAAGAAGTAGTAGAAGAAGAAGAAGAAGGGAGGAGGATGAGGAGGAGGATTAGGAAGAGGAGGAGGAGGAGGAGGAGGAGGAGGAGGAGGAGGAGGAGGAGGAGGAGGAGGAGAAGAAGGAGGAGAAGGAGAAGGAGAAGAAGAACGAGAAGGAGAAGAAGAAGGAGAAGAAGAAGAAGAAGAAGAAGAAGAAGAAGAAGAAGAAGAAGAAGAAGAAGAAGAAGAAGAAGAAGAAGAAGAAGAAAGAAGAAGAAGAAGAAGAAGAAGAAGAAGAAGAAGAAGAAGAAGAAGAAGAAGAAGAAGAAGAAGAAGAAGAAGAAGAAGAAGAAGAAGAAGAAGAAAGAAGGTTTCTGGCCACCCTGCTCAAACAAGTCTTCTAGTGCCGTTTTTTTCTTATGCCCTGTGCTCATCATGTCTCTGTATCACATTTTGGTAATTCTCAACAATATTCCAAATTTTCCCCATTGTATTTGTATCTGTTATAATGATTTGTGGTCACTGGTCTTTGATATTACTGCTGTAATTGTTTTGGGGGGCCAAGACAGCAAACAATAAAGATTGTGTATACTTTTGGCTGGTTTGTGGAGCAGACTGCTATTCTCCATACAGACCAACTATTCCCCATCTCTTTCCTTCTCCTTGGGCCTACCTTTATCCTGAGATAACAATATTGAAGAAAATTACAGAAACTTAGTTAAGCAACAGCACAATTTGAGAGGATTGATGCAATTTTGAAAGATTTTTTTTCTTATGAAATGCTGTTAAATGGCATTGTATGGTATAGAGTAATCTTTCATGAAAGGAAGAGTCAATTGATATGATAAACTTCATTGTTGTCTTATTTTAAGAAATTTCCACAGTCACTCCAATCTTCACTAACCATCATGCTGATCAGTCCGTAGTCATCAACATTAAGGCAAGACCCTCCATCAGCTAAATGAATGACTTGCTGAAGTCTCAGATGATAATAGCATTTTTTTTAGTAATAAAGTATTTTTAAATTAAATCATATAAAATTTTTTAGACATGATACTATTGCACACAATAGAATACAGTATAGTATAAATATAATGTTTATTTGCATTGAGAAATCAAAAAAATTGTGTGACTCACTTTATTATGGTGGTCTAGAACCAAACTTGCAATATCTCCAAGGTTACTACCTGTAATTATCTTTGAATAAATTAGCTAATCTTTCTGAGGCTTATCTTCCTTATCTTGAATATGATGGGAATTGATATCTAAGGTAACTTCTACCTCTAATATTCTATGGTTCTATTTACTAAGGCATAATACACATCACTATCAGGATTGTTCATTTATTCATTTAACAAATATTTATTGAGAAGATGCTATATAGAAGACACACTATCAGAGACGGTGGAGGATGAAGAATTCCATCTTCATAGCTAGCTGACCCTCCATTTTCTCTTACAAACTGATAAATGAGGCAAATGGCAATGGAGACAGGAATGAATGTTGCTCTGGTTTGGTATAATCACTTAGGTGAAGTCATGGGAGGAAATGGGTCCTGGGAGAGGAGTGTTACAGTGATAAGAACACTTAAACATGGCAGTCTGGAGCTGAGGAAAGGAACTGGTGGTGGGGAGGATGAGATTTTACTGCTAGAACTGGCAAAGGAGATAGAATGGTTACAAAGATGATATATGATTGCCAAAGACATTGATTTCTGGGAAGAAGGACAAAACTCTAGTAGCTGTCCCATGCAAATTATGATTTTGAATGAGGCTACTATTATTGCCTTTTACAAGTTTCTTGCTGCGAGCTTGTCCTTTTTAAATATGGACCTGAGAGAAAGATTTGCTATTCTGACATAATAATCAAAAGTCCTATTTTATGGTTCTCCTTAAAATACTCTTCAATCCAGAAAGACCCCAAAGACATCAGATCAGAATAGACTAAGCTTTAGAATATAATACTCTTTGCATAAATTTAAATGTCTAATATGATCTATTTTTGAATTATTGAGGGCAAGAGTCAACATATGTCCTAATTCAAATTTTCATATTCTGATAAAACAGTTTAATGGAGTTTTATCTCTCTTTTAAAAATCCTTCACCTTTCAATTTAGAGTAACAAAGATTTTGGCTATTAGGTTTTTTTTAACCTTTAACTTTCTTTTTCCTGGACAAATCATTGTTTGATTTTAAAAAATAATTTAATTGCCTTTTTATTTGAAGACATTTATTCCCACTTTAGTTTTAAAGTGATTACTGATAAAGAAATTATATTTCTTTACCAGTAATTTTACACATTTTCTTCCTTTATTTTTGTCTATATTTCCCTAATACCTTTTAAAATTTAATTATTTTTCTATCTAATATATTATTTTTTCTCCCTCTCTTTTTATTTGCTTTCTTCCTTTCAGAATAAAACAATTCTATTTCCAAAAACATTTTGGCTGTGTCTATAGAGTGCCAAATATTCCTAGAAGAAATTTCAGTTTATCTAAATATCTCATATTTCATATTGCATAGGCAAAACAAATACATATATTCAGCCCAAATCTCTACCCGGAACTCAAGTCCTTCTTCTCAAACTGCTTCCTAGACAGCTTCATCTGCCTCAAAGTGGCTATCAAAATTCAATATTTATAGCATGGAACTCATCACCTATTTCTGACACCCATTTCTCTTCTGAACTTCCCTGTTTGGTTGATGACACCCTGATCCTTCCAAGTCACCCAGGTGTGAAAGCTCAAAGTTCCTTCTCACTCTTCTCTCTCCTTAGATTCCACATTCAAAAAGTTGTCAATTCTATAACATCTATCATCTTGTCTACATTTCTATTAATACCACCTTTATTCTATCTGTCACCCCCTTCCATCTAGGATATTTTAATAGCCCTCTAATTGGTTTCTCTGAATCTAGTTACTCCTCTCACTAATCATAATTTTTCTAATGCTTAGGACTAATTAATTAGTATCATAATACTCCCCTGTCCAACCTTTCAGCATTTTTTTTATTCCTATAGGACCCAACTTCTTAAACTGTGATTTGTAACTGCATATGGGATCTCACAGTTAAGTGTGGGGGTTGCAAAGTTATGATTTATTATCAGTAAACATTTGATTGTTTACCTATTTTATATTCCTATATACTGGGGTTACATTTTTTTTCCAGGGGAAAAGATGCTACAAATAGAAACAGTTTAAGAAGCTCTACTCTAGGATAAAATAGAAACTTCTTAGCCCAGAATTGTAGGTCCTCTATAATCAGGCTACACTCTGCTTTTCCAGATTTATTTCATGGAGTTCATTTCAGTTCTGTCTGGAACATGCATAAACATATAAGTGATAGAGACCTCCCCTCTTGCCTTACCTCCACCACCACCCTGGGAATTTACAGAGGGACATGTTGTAAGAGTTACTAAGCCAAGTTGTGTTCCCTACAACAATCTGTCTATTCTGTAACTGTGAAGTCTTGGAGTATTATGTCCTTCAATCAACATCCCTTCAGGTTCTCCCAGGCTCCAAGAATGGGACATTGACTGCATGCATACACCTGACTTTAAACACAGTCAGGATTGTTTGGAAATGGAAATGGCCATTGTACAGAATTTAGCCACTATTGCCAAGTTAATTAGAGTGAACCCATGATTTTCCATTCCCCCATTCCTAGTTGTTCATTCTAGTCTTTTAGTAAGGGATGGCTATCTGAAAATAGGCTGGCCTCAGTATGTGCTAACCCAGGCAAAGGAAAGAGCAGTCATATTGCTTTGGTTCCCTTTTAGAAACATAATGATAAACTCTAATATGATATAGCCTATCCCATTATGGAAATAATATTCTATTAGAATTGTCTTACTCTTATAATGAAAATGCATAGTAAAATCAATGGGCAGTTTGAAATCAATTAAATATGCCTGTACCATAGGCCAAAATAAACCCCTTTAGTTATTTTTGCTTTCTGGATTTGTTGCCTTAAAGAGAGCAAGTCCCAAACAAAGATTTTCTTTTAATATCAGTAAAAGTAAAAAAGTAAAAAGTAAAAAAGTAAAAAAGAGAGGATCAAATGCTCTGTACCTTATTCAGCTAAAGGAGCCTCCCAGAGAGACTCAGCACTGCATGTTCCTGCAATGGGAAGCTTTTGACCCATTATTTTTTATGTCTACTACAAAGGCTTTGTGAATTATAAACTGAGAGGGAAAGGGCCTGACTGGAGGGAGGGGAGTCAGGACTGTGAAAGGGCATATTCTTTTTGCTTTATGGATTGTTATAGGAACTGAATGGGCTTAGGACTGCATTGTACATGTGGTGATGTGAATCTAGTATGATTTATTATAACTGCCCTACTGAATTTTTTTATATCATATTAGATAGTATTTATATAATGCTTTAACTTCAGCAGAGTTCTTTATATATGTTTTCTCATTTGATCCTTATAACTACCTTGCATAGAAATCTGATCAAGACCTTTGATACTGTCAGTCACAAGGAAAACTATGTCAAAATTTGGTGTCCCAGAAAAATTCATCAGTATTGTATGTCAACTTTACCATGGCATGATTGTCCAAGTTCTGGACAATGGACAATGCTCTCAAGCTTTCCCACTTATCAATGGAGTGAAATAAAGGGATGTATTTACTGTCATGCCTTTTAGCATGATCTTTTCATCCATGTTGTCAAATGCCTGCAATGAGAATGAGTATGGCATCAAAGTCAGCAACTGCACTAATGATAAATTCTTCAACTTGGAAAGTCTACAAGTCAAAACTAAAATGGAGAAAGTGAATATTGGTGCATGATTTTTTGTTTGCAAATAACTGTGCACTCAATGCAATCTCTGAAGCTGAAGTGCAACAAAGTGTAGATCAATTCTTTGTTGCTTGTGCTAATTTTGGTTTAACAATAAATACCAAGAAAACAGATACTCCATCAGCTAGTTCATTCATTCATATGTAGAACTGGTTACAATAAATGGAAAAGTTTTGAATGCTATGGATAAGTTCACTTACCTTAGCAACATACTTTCCAGAGATGTCCATATTGATAATGACATATGCATTGCCAGAGTTAGCTCAGTGTGTGGGAGGCTCAGAAGGAAAGTGTGGGAAAGGAGAGATATTGGAATGACTACTATACTGGAGGTCTACAGAGTTGTTGGGCTGACCTCATTCTTATATGCCTGTGAAACATGGACAGTATACTAATACATGCCAGGAAATTGAATGCTTCCATTTGAATTGTGTTAGGGAGATTCTGAAGATCATTTGCGAAGATGAGATACCAGACAATGAAGTGCTTTTTTTGAACTAACCTGCCAAGCATTTTAACTCTGATGAGCAGAGAGCACAACACCTTTGGGTTGTTCATATTGTTTGAATGTCAAATGTGTGTTTGCCAAAATGACTATTTTATAGAGAACTCACACAGGGCAAGGGCTCACAAGTTTTCTTGGATTGTTATGCATAGCGATAAGAATTTTCAGTATTTCCAGGAGAAAAAAAAAAACCACTGGGCTGTGGTGGGGGTCAGAGGAGAAAGGAGAGGAGGAGGAAAGCAGATGCTGACTTTTGGCAATGGATCTTGCCTTTTTATCTTGCCTTCCTGCTATTTTAAGTTCTTCCGAGGATTTTGAAAGACATAGAGCTCTGATGCCCTGTTATAACGCCTTATGGGAAAGGCCATATGCCTACAGATTAATAATTTAAGTAAATATCTTTCTGGTTAGAGCTTCCTTATGTATGCTAGAACTATTAGAAATGGCTGCTAAGAAAATGTTAAGTTATATAATAAGAAAGCAAATTCCCTTTTTATTTGTTGAATTGTTAATGGCAAACATATTATATACAAAGACTTTTCATGCATTTGACTTTCAGGGCCTTCCAACATAATTTTCCTTTCCCCTTGTTATTTTCTATTATTCCCTAAAAACACATCTCAGTTATCTAGGAAAGTCTATCTCTTAAAAACAAAAACAATAGCCAAAAAAAAAAAAAGCATAGTCTTTTAATAGATTTTTCTAATATATGCTTGCTGACAGTTACATAAATTGGATGGAACAATGAGGAGAAGTAAAAGGAAAATTATTTTGCTTTCATTTATCTTCTTTGTATTTGCTGGGGGAGGGGGTTGATGACCCTTCAAAATAATAGGGATAGAACAAAAATCATTAACAGAGATCTGAAAACCAAAACAAATTGATCTAGTAATGAAGGATTTACCTAGGTTCATTTTGTGAATGGAAGTCACCAAGCCTAGATGAACAGAGTCCCTGGGGAAATGAAAGAGCATTTAGATTTATTTCTGAATTGCTGCCTTCATAATCATTGAAAAAAATGTGGAGATAAGCATGTCTACTACTTGGGGAGCTGAGGCAAATGGATTATTTGAGCTCAAGAGTTTGAACTGCATCAGGACTGAAAAGGATCACATGTTCTCATTATGATGAGCCCCAAAGGCAGGGAATCCACCAGGCTATCATTGTGAATTAGTTCAGTTTAGAAATGAAGCCAGTGAAAGTTTCTGTGCCTTCTAATAGCAGAGTTGGGGCCATGAATGTTTGTTATACTTCCAGCCTTAATGAGATGAGTGTAAAGGGCAGAACTCTATAGAAATATACTTAAGGCTCAGTATGATTGATTTAATCCTACAACAAGGTGTTAACTCAATGGAACTGATAAGACAATGGTTATCTAGTTTAGCATGTGAGTTCTCTAAGTTCAGTATGACTGATTTAATCTTAAATCAAATAATGGTTAGGGAACCATTGGCAACTTATGGCATCAAGTACCTAACCTAATATTTCAGATGTAGTCTGGCTATGGCTGAGTACATCTTATTCCCAGAAACTGTACCTTTAATATTACTCAAGATTGCAGTCACTTTTTTTCAGTTGCCACATCACTTTCCAGACTCATATTGATCTTTGATCAAAGGATAGCCAGATCCTTTTCATATAAACTTCTATTTAATGATAGCTTTTCCATCTTGTACTTAAGAAGTCAATTAAAAATACATTCTTGAGAGTAAGACTTTACATTCATCCCCATTGAATTTCATCTTATTAAATTCATCCCAATGTCCTAAAACTTTTAAGTCATCTTGAATCTCTCATACAATGTGTTAGCTATCCCTATGGGGGTCATCTGAAAATTTGTTAACTATACATCTGCCTTTATTCAAATCACTGATAAAAAATGTTAAATAGTACAGAGACACTCAGTTCCATGGGGAACTCTATCAACAACTTCTCTCTCAGCTGATGTTGAACCATTTATAACTATCCTTTGAATCTGACCATTCAAGTTATTCTTAATATATACAGTAGTCTTACTTTTTAGCAGTCTTATGGTCTAGCCCACATCTCTCCCTTTTTTTTCCCACAAGATTAGCATAAGATACATTATCAAAAACTTTACTTAAATCTAAGTAAACTGCATGAGACTTACCTGCATGATTAGGTTCATAACATTAACAAAAGGAAATAAGGTTAGTCTGGCATGACCTATGTTTAATGAAGTCATGCTAACTCTTTATAATTACTGTTTTCTTTTCTAGGCATTCATTAGCTATCTCTTTATACTATTTATGTTTTTCTTTTCAAGAATTTTTCCAGAATCAAAATCAAGATTGCTGACCTATATTTTAGATTCTGCTGTATTCTTCCCTTTTTGGATATTAGGATTATATTTGACCTTTTCCAATCTCATGGTAATTCTTCCATCGGCAAAAATCTTCACATATCACTGACCGTAGCTCATCAATCACATTTAACAGTTCATCCCTAAGGAAACAATTCATCTGGAGTAGGTGAACAAACTTCATAAAGGGTAAATTGGTATCCACTTAAGATTTGTTTACTTATCATTGGTATCAACTCACTGTTTGCTATTTTTGCCCCATAATTTCTAGGGCAAAATTCATATTCCTTGGTAGGGAAGACCAAAGCAGAATAAAATCTAAGTAATCCTTTCTTTTCTTTGTTGCTAGTTATGACTATGCCATGTGTTCCAAACCACTATCCCATTGCTTGTTTGATGATTCCCTTCCCTCCACATTTAGTATTTTAAAATTTATTTTTATTGTCCTTAGTTTTTCTTACCAGTTTATTCTGAGTCTTAAAATTCCTGGATTTATTTTGATGGGTTGGGCTATGTTCTACTCATACATAATCCTGTTTCCTGATCTTTCTTTTTTTTTTTTTTTTTTTTTTTTTTTGTGTGTGTGTATATATTGAGTTTAAAGTGGTGAATCATAGTGGACTTAGACTTAGTAAAAGATGAGTTTGAATCCTGCTTCAGATATATTCTAACCATAAATGAATCATTTAGCTTCACTGTACCTCAGTTTCCTCCTTTGTAAAATGAGCCAATAGCTGCATTTACTTCATAAAGTCATTGTGAAGATAAAATGAGATAATGAATATAAAGTACTTTGTAAACTTTAAGAAGTTATCCAAATGTTACCTATTATTAAAACTTGTTTGGGGAGTTTTCCCATATCCAAACAGGTATTTTTAGAAAATTCTCCTCTTATTCCTTAAAATCCTTTCCATTTGTGTCTTCATAGTTTGAACTCCAGAGTTTCTCATTACTACTGAACTGATTTTCCCCAAGAGAATCTTAGACTGTGGCATACTGTCTAGTCTTTTCCTGAGCCTCTCTGAAATTTGCTCTCTCCAAATTGGGAATACCTGTCATACTATGTTTGCTTTTCCTATTTGTCACAAACTCTACAGACTAATTACTTGTTGCCTTTCATTTCCATCCCAGAAATAGATACATAAAGGATGTAATTATCATTGATACAAATCAGATATTTTTATTATTCTTCTTTTGGCAAGAAGTAAAGGAGAGACAGACAGACAGAGGTTTGCAGCAAGTCAAGTCATCTTTCTGTCTGTTTTCTCACACACAAAAAGTTTTATAAATTATCATTTATATCCTCCTAGGTCTAAAATTCTATGATTCTGTCAAAAATACAGTATTCTCTTATAGTTGGATTAAACATACATATACTACTTAGTTCCAGAAATATTGCTTTAGTTAAGTTTTAGATTTTTATATCTTTGATACTTCCAGTGCACTTCTTTCTTTTTTTATTCTTCAGAAAATACTAGTATGTTCAAAGGGACTGCAGAAAGTAGCATTACCTTTAATGAAATGAGTAACTTTATAAGTACAATTAGAATCTCATGAGGGCACAGGAGGAGGCAAGAGGTGAGCTTTCAATATGTCTCTTAAAAAAAAAAAGAATACAAAGGGGAAAAAATTGAATTATTTGCAGCAGGAAGAATAAGCTCAGAGACAAGTGAACAAAATGCTGATTGTTGCTTTGCCAACCAGGTACCTATGAGAAATAGAAGCACTTTTTTGGGTTCTCTGTGTGTGGGTGAGTAGTCTCCTCAAAAAGTAGATAAATAATGCCTTCTTGATTACTAACACTCAACAGCAGGTTGACAAATTAGCAAGTAGGGGATGACAGATCCAAATAGATATTAAAGCAGTTATTAATAGGAAGAAGTGGGAATCAGTGTAAGAATTACCATTCTCTACAGCAATTTACAAGACAACTTCATAGAGGAAACTCAAAAGATTCAAGTTCATCTGGTATTAAAGATTATAGACATGGGTTTATCATATTTGTTAAAAGCAGTAATTTAAGAATGGATCTGGACATACAAGTAACCCTTCTTTCCAGTTAGCAAGTCTTGGAATCTATATTTAAGCAGCACACAATAAAATGCTTAATTGGCTTGGATCTACTGAATAATTAAAGAGAGAATGAGAATATTTCATAAGGATTATCAGACATATAGAATTTAAGGGAAATTTCTATATAAATATAAATATGAAAATCTTTTCTAGAAATTGATGTTATACTATTTAACAGAAACCCTAAAATGCATGTGATAACCAAATGCTATGAAATTTTTTAATTGAACCTGGTTGGGACTACCTTGACAAAAAAAAAAAAATCAGATAAGTTTTTCCAAGACCAGAGATAGATAAATAGATAAAAATAGGCATAGACAAATATAGACAGAGACAAAGAAATACACAGAGAGAAAAAGAGAGGGAGAAACTGAAACAAAGACAAAGATAGAAGCAGGGCAAAGAAACAAAGACAGGAATAATGAGATAGAAACTGACAAAGCCAGAGAGAAAAGCTATGCTTGGGTTCTCTTGCCAAGTGGAAGCACGCTTGCCTCCAGAACTTAGGTGTCCCTTTGTCTTTCAGAAAGCAGATTAAGGAAGCACCAAATTGCTAGAGCCAAAGACCTATTTGCCTTTGTGTCCTTTCTGCTACTTCTAGCTCAATCAGATCATAAGTTGTGTTTTTACCCTGTTTCTCAGAAGATCTTGAATTTTGGAGGCATAATTTTATCTTCTATACCCACCTCTATGTCAGACCCAAGGATCAAATTTGGGTGCAGAGGTAAATAATCCTTTATAAGAGAAAAGTCTATGTTCAGTCAAGGACATTCTGTCCTTTTGTTAATTAATCAACTAATCAATGAATTGTCTTTCATTTTCAAAAAGAAGCAATGACATCATAGGGTGATATCTTGACTTTTAAATGAATTGCATTTAAGTGAAGCAGACTTGCTGAAAGTCATCAGCTTCATATTATCTTCCAGAATCAGCAAAGTGGCAAGAAAAAAGTCAAGACAACCACTGATGGGCCAATAAACAGCAGATGATAGTGTAGTCTTCAATATATGACCAAGCTCTGGTCCACAGCACTTCCATAAAACTTGTTTCAACTACCTTCATCAAACTGTTCTCATCTGTACATTCTGACTAACGAAATCTTTGCATGCTTATGATAGACATCACCTTAATTCACCAACAAGTTTGAGACTTGTCAGTCAACCTGTGTCTTAAGAAATTTTACTGGGATTTGGCCACTGTGCATGCTAATTTCTTGGAGCTATGGGTGAGAGTAGGGTGACAGATGGATAATAAAGGTAAATGAGAAGCCCTGAAAAGAGCTCAGCAAACCTTCACACCAGAGGGATTATTCTTCTGTTAACACCCAATATATCCCAATCAATTAATAAACATCAATTAGACACCTAATATGTGCCAGGCATTGTGCCAGACATTAGGAATACAAGTACAAAAAAGGAAACTTCATGCTACAAAATTGCTTCAATCCTTAGGTATAACTATTGAATCTCACTTGTTCCATTTAAACCAACCCCCTCATTTTACTGCTGAAGAAACTGGGTGTTTGTCCTTTTCTAACAAACAGTCCAATTTTCAATAAGTTACAGTTTTATTAACAAGAAACAAATTAAAACTACTCACTGACTGAATACCTAGTTCCTTAGCCCAAGACCTGTTTTGATAAATGTTAAGTAGTGGAGAGTTGAAGTGTTATACATCATTTCATATAGAAGAAGAATGGGATTTATTGTTTTATTTCAAAGAGTTAAAACCAGGAGCAATAGGTAAAAATTACAGTGACAATTTTACACTTAATGCAAGGGAAAACATCTCAAGAATTCAACCTATCCAAAAGTAAAATAGACTATGTTTTAAGATGTAGTGAGCCCATTTATCGTATGTGGAGGCTTTCCAGTAGAAGCTGTATAGCCACTTTTTGGTGATGCTGTCAAAGGGTTTCTAAATCAGGTACATGTTGGATTTTATAAACTTATGAGGTCTCTTTTTGCTCTGGATTATATTAATATTTGCATATACATATTTATATATACTTATGCATATATGAATATTTGGGAATGTATGTTTTTGTATAGAACATGTGAGTACATGCAGTATAGGCCTAGACTTTGAATCTATGAGTCAATATATGTAAATTAAGTCAAATTAAGCTAAGTATTTATTAGTGCCTACTATGTGCCAGATATGATGTTAGACATTAGAGATATAACAGTTCTTGCTCTCAAGGACTTAACATTCTAATGGGGGAAGAAACGTACATGATAGCTTTAATATATATTTAAAAGAAATAGCAAGCTGTACATAACAAGTTTACAGTTTCATGTGCAATCATCTTTTTTTCCTGTTCTATTATGTTATGAAAATGCTTCCTTCCTGCCTTTCTCCCTTTCTTTTTCTTTTTTTTTTTTCTGAGACAATTGGGGTTAAGTGACTTGTCCAGGTCACACAGCTAGGAAGTGCTAAGTGTCTGAGGCCAGATTTAAATTCAGGTCCTCCTGCTTCAGAGCTAGTGTTCTATTCACTGCACCACTTAGGTGCCCTACTTCCTTTATTTCTTATGTCCAGAATAAAATTTTAGAAAAACAATACAGTGAGGAAGATAACATAACATACAAACAAATATGTACAACTAAGGATAAAGGTAATTTCAGAGGGAGGATATGAATATTAAAATGTTTCTGTTTAATTAATGTGTACATGTAGCTAGATACATAGTAGCTAGCTAACAGGAGAATTGTATATATTATCTATAATAATATTTGTGTGTACATATAGGTAAAATTTCAGAATCCAAAAATTGGAAGAAAACTCAAAAGACCACCGAGTTTCACCTGAATCTGATCTATAATTGTTTCTACAATATCCCCAGGTACCCATATAATCTGTATACTGAGATCTCCAATGAGGTCTGTCTCTCTGTCTCTGTCTCTGTCTCTGTCTCTTTGTCTCTCTCTGTCTCTCTGTCTCTCTCTCTCTCTCTCTCAGAAAAAATGATTATTAATAATCAATGACCTGGGGAGATTCAGATTTCACCCTTTTTTTAATCCTCATTTCAAGACCTGAGTATCTGAAGGGTGAGCTAAATTTCTCCTCTATCAAGACCCACCCAAATAGGACAGCCTTTGTGTTCTGCTTATTCTTGGGTGAGGTATAAATTATTTGAATAAATTATTCAAGGTTGGGTGAAATTAGAAGTGCATGGCATAATCCAAGTTCAAATTTAGCCCCTTATTGTAATATACACTCTCCCATTAATTGTTAACTAAACTGAGTTGATTGCCATCCTTTTAAACAATTCTCTTCAAAAGGATATATAAGTTTTGAACCTTACTGTCACAATTTTCTTTGGTCTAAGAGAGAGACTCAAGTAACAATCTTTTTATTAAAATGTTGGCATTATTAATGAAATGATTAAATTATCCAGAAATTATGTCTCTTGAGCCATTTTAAACACCATAAACCAATAAATATTATTTCATGGGTCATCTAGTCTAAGCTGTACTTTAACTACAATTCTTTCTGCAACATCCAGAATACTAAATCAAGAAGGCAATTTTTTTTTTGTTATAATGAATTTCATCAATTTAAAGCAGCTCTTTGCCATTATATCATGGCAATTATCTCTCCCTCCACCTTCCACTGCACACACTTCCACCTAGTTTAAGATGGAAAGACAGATTGGTGGGTTGGAGAGACAAATTAATATATTGGATAGATAGATGATAGATAATTAGAGACAGTTTCCATTGATACTATGTAATGATACTTATCCATTATTATTCAACCCCTGTGGAGAAGCAACCTTGGCAACTGTTCCTCTAAGTTCCATAATATCTGTTGAAGACCCAGAAAACAAAGTTCTTGCTATCAAAGTCCTTGGCATTGTCAAATAGTTCCACATAAGAAACTATTAAAGATTTTTATCAGTAAAAGTAACACAAAGGAAAAGGTATTATCACTTGCTTTGCTGCTGCATCTTAAGGACTAAGATATTTTTCTATTGCAGAGGAAACTTTCTCTATGTGTTATTTACCCCATTAGAATGTAAGCTCCTTCCAAGGAGGGACTGTCTAACTTTTCTAATTGTATCCTCAGTATTTAACACAGTGGTTTCTATGGTAAACACTTAGACTTCATTTATCTATTATATAGAATTATGTATTATATTTATGCATATGTATATTTGTAGTTTAAATGCCAAGGATTTCATTAATATAGGGAACTAACTCCCCATGAGTAACTCCCTATGAGTATCAATACAGATCAGCACCAATACAGATCAGCACCAATCCTAGAGTTGAGGGGGGGCAGAGCCAAGATGTCAGAGAAGGTACTGCTACTTCCTAAGCTTCTCTCATACCCTCATTACTAATTATTAAAATCAGCCTCAAAAATAGCGCCCAACTGGTAAAATTCATGAAGATAGAAGTACAACTTACCAGCCAAAGAGAATTTGGAAGATTGTCAGAAGGTTGGTCCTGAGCAATGGGAATAAACCAGCACAAGCTGGAGCGGACAGGGGCTGAGGGGGTGGGGGAGGGGAAGAGGGAAGGTGATCTCTGTGGTTGGAAAATTTATAGAGAAGAATCCACCATAGATTGGGCTGTTATGTTTTGGTTGCAAAGCAGTAGACCAGCAGAGAAATTAAAGGCAAAGATAGAAGGTACTCTAAAAATGGCAGAACCTAACAGGATCTGGCTATACCCACCCAAAACCAGCAGTGAATGAACTAGCACTGGCCACAACACAGCTGTGCAGGAGCATTCTGCAACAGGGGACTTGGGGGGTCAACATCCACAAAGCAGGGGGGCACAGCCTGGGGCAGCCTCTAATCTGCACAATTGGGGGCTCGGCCTGGGGCAATAGAATTTCCAAAGCGCAAATGTGCTCCCCAGGGAGAAACACCTCCAGTGCCATGAGGGATAGGGCAACTGCTAATACCCAAAGTGGGCTTTGCCGGGGGAGACGGGGGCAGTGACACTTTTGCTGCTCAACCTTTAGCCCCATGGCAGTCCCTAATCCTCACAGCAGAGCTCCTGGCAGGGCACTTCCACAGCTCCACCTGTGGGATCCAGGCCTGAGTCACTTCTGGTATGGAGCTTTTTCCAGTGCACCCCTACAGCTCTGCTGAACTTTGTAGCCCATTGGCAAGATAGCTACTGTCCATATACCTATCCCTGCTCTGCAGAGAAGCTGGTAACCTCCTTGCCCTGAAGGCAGACCCTACATGTTTTTAAAAAATGATTTAAAAAATCAAAAGGATGATCAATAGCTTCTGCACAGCTCTTTCTGTATAAAAAGAAAACCTGCTCTGTTGAGCAGGTTTTCAACCCCAAGGAGACTAATAGCAGATAGTCTCCAGACAATACCCCAAAGAGGGACATAACATAGTCCCCATCACACAAGGCTCTCCTGGAAGAAACTATACAACATCTCAAAAGAGAGCTAGAAGAAAAATGGGAAAAGGAAAGAGAAGCTTTCTAGAGAGTAACAACTTCCTGAAATGTGAATTGGAAAAGGTAAAGAATTCCTAGGAAGTACAGGGAAACAGAATTTGTGAATTGAAAAAGGTAAAGAACTCCCAGGAAAGTAGGATTTGTGAATTGGAAAAGAAAAAAGAACTCCCAAGAAAGCAGGATTAGTGAATTGGAAAAAGAAAATAACTCAATTTAAAATAATAGTGAAATGGAAAAAAAATTATTGGACTTCCCGAAAACTATAATGAACAAAAAAGAGCCTAGCTACTATCTTATAGGAAATCATCAAAGAGAACTGCCCAGATGTAATAGAATCAGAAGGTAAAATAAGCATTGAAAGAATTCATTGAATGCCTTCTGAAAAAGACCCTAAAATTTTAAAAACTCCAAGGAATACTGTGGCTAAATTTCAGAACTATCAGACTAAGGAAAAAAAATATTACAAGCAGCCAGAAAAAGACAATTCAAATACCAAGGTGCCACAACAAGTATCACTCAATATCTTGCTGCTTCCACATTAAAAGATCGAAGGACCTGGAATCTGATATTTCAAAATGCAAAACAACATGGAATGCAGCCAAGAATAAACTACCCAGCTAAGCTGAGCATTTTCTTCATGGAAGAAGATGGACATTTAATGAAACAGATGAATTCCATTTGTTTTTAAGGAAAAAACTAGAACTAAACAAAAAATTTGATCTCCAACTCAAGAGAAGCAGAAAAAGGTAAAAAGAACTCTTGAGAACTGTATTTCTGTTGTGGATATACATAAAGAGTATATGTATAATTTGATTTTTACTAATATAACATAAAAAAGGGAAGTAGAAATGGAAAGGGGATAATGTCAGAAAAAGGGAAAAGGGGAGAAAAAAAGAGAGAAACTACATTCCCCTTTCACATCTGAGGGAATTTAGAGACGGGGAGGAACATTGTGTGAATCTTACTCTCATCAGAGTTGGCTTAAATTGAAGATAATTGATATATTTGGTTTACAGAGAAACTTCTCTCACCTCATTAAAAAGTGGGAAAGGAAAAGGGAAAAGGAAAAGAATAATAAGGGAAAGGCACAAGAAAGATAAAGGGGTTCAAAGGGGGTGGAGGGATCCTAAAGAGGGAGAGCTGCATGATGCAAGTGGTGCCCCTAAGTTTAATACTGGGAAAAGAGGTAAAGGGTGGGGCAAGAAAAAGAAAAGCATAATCTGGGGATAATAAGATAGCAGGAAATACAGAATTAGTCATTTTAACCATAAATATGAATGGGATGAATTCTCCCATAAAGCGGAGATGGATAGCAGACTAGATCAAAAGTCAGAACCCTACAATATGTTGTTTATAGGAAACACATTTAAAGCAGGGAGATACATACAGAGTAAAGGTAAAAGGCTGGAGCAGAATCTATTATGCTTCAGGTGAAGTCAGAAAAGCAGGGGTAGATCAAGCAAAAGCAAAAATTGATCTAATTAAAAGAGATAAAAAAGGAAACTATATCTTGCTAAAGGGTAGCATAGCCAATGAAGCAATATCAGTACTAAACATATATGCACCAAGTGATATAACATCTAACTTCATAAAGGAGGAGTTAAGAGAGTTGCAAGAAAAAATAGACAGCAAAACTATAATAGTGGGAAATCTCAACCTTGCACTCTCAGGATTAGATAAATCAAGCCACAAAACAAATAAGAAAGAAATTAAAGAGGTAAATAGAATATTAGAAAAATTAGGTGTGATAGATCTTTGGAGAATAGGAGAGTTTACCTCTCAGACTTGTGGAAGAAGAAGGAATTTATGACCAAAGAAGAACTAGAGATCATTATTGATTACAAAATAGAAAATTTTGATTATATGAAATTGAAAAATTTTTTGTACAAACAAAATTAATGCAGACAAGATTAGAAGGCAAACAATAAACTGGGAAAACATTTTTACAGTCAAAGGTTCTGATAAAGGCCTCATTTCCAAAATATATAGAGAATTGACTCTAATTTATAAGAAATAAAGCCATTCTCCAATTGATAAATGGACAAAGGATATGAACAGACAATTCTCAGACGAAGAAATTGAAAATATTTCTAGCCATATGAAAATATGCTTCAAGTCATTATTAATCAGAGAAATGCAAATTAAGACAACTCTGAGATACCACTACACACCTGTCAGATTGGCTAGAATGATAGGGAAAGATAATGTGGAAGGTTGGAGGGAATGTGGAAAAACAGGGACACTAATACATTGTTGGTGGAATTGTGAATACATCCAGCCATTCTGGAGAGCAATTTGGAACTATACTCAAAAAGTTATCAAATTGTTCATACCCTTTGATTCAGCAGTGTTACTATTGGGCTTATACCCCAAAGATATACTAAAGAAGGGAAAGGGACCATATGTGCCAAAATGTTTGTGGCAGCCCTGTTTATAGTGATTAGAAATATAGTGATGGATGTCCATCAGTTGGAGAATAGTTGGGTAAATTGTGGTATATGAGTGTTATGGAATATTATTTTCTGTAAGAAATGACCAGCAAGATGAATACAGAGAGGCTTGGTGAGACTTACATGAACTGATGCTAAGTGAAATGACCAGAACCAGAAGATCATTATATACCTCAACAATGATACTATATGAGGATGTATTCTGATGGAAGTGAATTTCTTCAACAAAAAGATCTAACTCAGTTCTAATTGATCAAGGATGGACAGAAGCAGCTACACCCAAAGAAAAAACACGGAAATGAATGTAAACTGTTTGCATTTTTGTTTTCCTTCCCAGGTTATTTTTACCTTCTGAATCCAATTCTTCCTGTTCAACAAGAGAACTGTTCGGTTCTGCACACATATATTGTATCTAGGTGAAGACCACGCATTTTAAAATCAGCCGGAGTCAGGAATTCAGGTTAGGGGAAAATCATCAATCTTTATTCTCAGTGAAGAAAGATCGGAGGTGGAAGGGAATCGGCGATAGCAATGTGTGCAGATGAGTCAAGAAGCTAGTTAGACCAACAGCCACACGACCAGCAGCTACAAGCATGGAACCCAGGCGATCTCTCCCAGCTTCTCTTCCTGTCTCTCTGCCTCCACCCACCAAAATCGTCATTTCCTATACAACACATCAGGACTTACACAGAGAGTGGGCGGGGGCCATTCTTTATCCAATCATGTATATTAACAGGGTATAGTCCAATTACTATTTAGCCTCACATGCTTGGGACCTCAGTGCATCAACTCAAGCCTCAGCCCATTACATCTAGGATATACTGTGACATATTTAACATGTTTAGGACTGCTTGCCATCTGGGGGAAGAGGTGAAGGGAGGGAGGGGAAAAGTTGGAATAGAAGTGAGTGCAAGCGATAATGTTGTAAAAAAATTACTCAGCCATGGGTTCTGGCAATAAAAAGTTATAATAATAAAAAAAAAAAGAAAAAAAAGAATGAGATTATAAATAAATTAGAACATAAGATAGTTTACCTCTAAGACCTGTGGAAGAGGAAGAAATTTATGACCAAATAAGAACTAGAGATCATTATTGATTACAAAATAGAAAATTTTGATTATATCAAATTGAAAAGTTTTTGTACAAACAAAACTAATACAGACAAGATTAGAAGGGAAGCAACAAACTGGGAAAACATTTTTACAGTCAAAGGTTCTGATAAAGGCCTCATTTCTAAAATATATAGAGAATTGACTCTAATTTATAAGAAATCAAGCCATTCTCCAATTGATAAATGGTCAAAGAATATGAACATACAATTCTCATATGAAGAAACCGAAACTATTACTAGCCATACGAAAAGGTGCTCCAAGTCATTAATCAGAGAAATGCAAATTAAGACAACTCTGAAATACCACTATACACCTCTCAGATTGGCTAGAATAACAGGGAAAGATAACGTGCAATCTTGGTAGGGATGTGGGAAAACACGGACACTGATCCATTGCTGGTGGGATTGTGAATAGATCCAGCCATTCTGGAGAGCAGTTTGGAATTATGCTCAAAAAGTTATAAAACTGTTCATACCCTTTGATCCAGAAGTGTTACTACTGGCCTTATATCCCAAAGAGATTTTAAAGAAGGGAAAGGGACCTGTATGTGCAAGAATGTTTGTGGCAGCCGTCTTTGTAGTGTGCATAAACTGGAAACAGAGTGGATGCCCATCAATTGGAGAATGGCTGAATAAATCATGGTATATGAATATGATGATGATGAATATGATGATCAATTCTGATGGACACGGCCCTCTTCAACAGTGTGATGAACCAAATCACTTCCAATAATGAACTGAACCAGCTACACCCAGCAAAAGAACTCTGGGAGATGACTATGAACCACTACATAGAATTCCCAATCCCATTTTTGTCCACCTGCATTTTTGATTTCCTTCACAGGTTAATTGTACACTATTTCAAAGTCCAATTCTTTTTGTATAGAAAATAACTTTATGGACATGTATACACATATTGTATTTAACTTATACTTTAACATATTGTACATATATTGGTTAACCTGCCATCTGGGGGAGAGGGTGGGGGGAAGAAGGAGAAAACTAGAACAAAAGATTTTGCAATTATCAATGCTGAAAAATTACCCATGCATATATCTTGTAAATAAAAAGCTATAATAAAAAAAAATTTAAAACATCCTAGAGTTATAGTCTTAGAGAGTTTCCTGGGATTAAATATCTTGTCCAATGTTAAATAATCAATATTTTCTAAAGCCAGGATTTGAATACCTGTAATCCTGATATGAAGTTTACTTCTCTAAACCGGATCATACAATTCCTTCTGCTCCTCATATTAATTTATAATTGTTTAATTGTTTTTCATTCATTCCCAATTCTTTGTGACATCATTGGGATTTTTCTTGGCAAAGATACTGGAGTAGTTTGCCATTTTCTTTTCCAGATCATTTTACAAATGAGGAAAGTGAGGCAAAGAGGGTGAAATGATTTGTCTTGGATCACACAGCTATTAAGTATCTGAGAATAGGTTTTAAATCCAGCCCCAGGGCCTTATCCACTTTGCCACTGAATTGTCTCCTCATATTAATAATTTGTCTCGAACCCAAAAGAATACAAAGTACAACAAAATGAGTTATCTCCTCTCCTTACTGGGGCAAATAAAGAATTTAGCAGTTTTATTTTCATCTTATGGCTCCAAATGACAAGAAATAATTTTATAGAACATTTGGTCATTTTACATTACAGAGCCTACAAAGGTTATTATGAAACTATTGGAAAGATAATCATGTTTTTATGAATGAACATCTGCTACAGAATTTTTGGTTTTTGTCTTTTTTATCACTTGTGGTTTAGGATTAGTGTCATGTCAATTTAATAGATGGCCCAAATTATTGTTGACTTGAACTGAAAAGGGTGTTAAAGAACTAATGAAGATCCTTATAAACAAAGGTGTGGTAAAAGAAATATTTCAATCCCTCTCTACAAGATGGTTTACTTTTTTTTTTTTTTTTTAGGAATGGAGACATTTTTTGAGACTTTGGGGAATAATTTGACTATGGCAGCTATGTAGCACAGTAAGACTTCCATTCTGGAGTCACGATGACCAAGGTTAAAATCCAGACTCAGATACTTCCTTGTTGTATGATATTGGGCAAGTCATTTCTGTTTGCCACTGAAAAAGAAAATGGGAAAGCACTTTATTATCTTTGCCAAGAAAACCCCAAAAAGACAGAAAATGCCATCTGCCTCCAGTTAGAGAACTAGAGAGACTAACTGTGAATCAAAACATAATATTTTCACCTTTATTTTTGTTTGCTTTTTCTTTCTCAAGTTTTTTTCCCCTTTTGTTTTGATTTTTCTTGCACAACATGACACATATGGAAATATGTTTAGAAGAATTGTACATGTTTAGCCTATATTGAATTGCCTATTGTTTTGGGGAGGGGAGAGGTGAGGAAGGGAAGGAGAAAAGAAATTGAATCAAAAAATCTCACAGAAACAAATGTTAAAAATTATCTTTACATGTATTTAGAAAAATAATACTATTTTTATTAAAACTTTTTTATTTTTAAAACATATGCATATATAATTTTTCAGTATTAACCCTTGCAAAACCTTGTGTTTGTTCCAATCTTTCTCCCTCTTCCCCCCACTTTCTTCCCTAGATAGCAAGTAATCCAATGTTAAAAATGGTAAAAAAAAAATATATATATATATATATATATATATTAAATCCACTATATGCATACAAGAAAAATCAAAACAAAAAGAAAAAATGAGAAAGAAAATAAAATTCAAGCAAACAACAATAAAAGAAGTGAATATGCTATGTTGTGATCTGCATTCAGTTCCCACAGTCCTCTCTCTGGGTGTAGATGGCTCTCATCATCACAAAATCATTGGAATTGTCCTGAATCATCTTATTGTTGAGAAAGGGCATGTTGATCAGAATTGGTCATCATATAATCGTGCTATTGCCGTGTACAATGATTTCCTGGTTCTTCTCATTTCACTTAGCATCAACTTATGTAAGTCTCCCCAGGCCTCCCTGAAATCCTCCTGCTGATCATTTCTAATAGAACAATAATATTCCACAACATTCATATACCATAACTTATTCAGCTATTCTCTAACTGATGTGTAGTCAGTTTCCAGTTTCTTACCACAAACAGGGCTGCCACAAACATTTTTGCACATGTGGGTCCCTTTCCCTCCTTTAAGATCTTTTTGGGATATAAGCCCACTAGAAACACTGCTGGATCAAAGGGTATGCACAGTTTGATAACTTTTTGAGCATAGTTCCAGATTGCTCTCCAGAATGATCGACTAAGTTCACAATTCCACCAACAATGCACCAGTGTCCTAATTTCCCCACATCCCCTCCAACATTTGTCATTATCTTTTCCTGTCTTCTTTGCCAGTCTGAGAGGTATGTAGTGGTATCTCAGAGTTGTCTTAATTTGTGTTTCTCTGATCAATAGTGACGAAATTCCTTTTATGATACAATTATGCTTTTGATACCTAAAATAGTGAGAGCTGTTCTGGGTAAGTATATTCCTCTTTACATTAACTGTTAAATAATTTATGACTGTTGATATTAAACCTAAACTACCAGAAGATTGACCCTAGTCAATTTCAATTAAAAACAAAATGAACTCAGATCCTCCTGCTTTCAGGGCCAGTGTTCTATCCATTGCTCCAGCTAGCTGCCCCTTCAAAGCAAAATGATAAACCCAAGTAAAATTTATTTCTTTTTACAGGCCCTGTAATAAATCAAGGTACTAACAACCCTTATTAAATATAGCAGGTAGTAATTAAGTAACAATAAAAATAGCTAATAATCAAAAAAGTGAACATGACCACATTGAAAAATATTATTTTGCTGATTTATTTTTTGAATATTTATCAACTAGTATAACTGTAAAAAAGATCTTAAAGAATTCGACTCTCTCCTCAGAGATGAAGAATTTTGGGCTCAGAAAAAAAAAAAAAAAAGCAGAATCTGAAGCATAAGGACCTCAGGAAAATTCTTTTATTTTCAAATGAATATCTGAGATCAGGCCTCTCCAAACATGGTCTCCAAGTACAGACGGGAACTAAAAAATAGAACAAAATTTTATAACCATACGTCTGACAAAGAAGAAGTCATATGGTATGGATTTTTACTTTTGTTCTTTTCTTTTCTTTTTTGGCTAAAGTTCATTTTTAGAATACATACAATTTTTATATCACATGCACAACTAAATAGGAAGAAGAAAGCAGACTGAATTGTGTTTGGAAAATTGTGTGATGCTTTCAGTGACCCTAAACTGTTTCCTCATCACATTTATATCTATATATCTACCTCTATCAATATAGAGATAGATAAACATCCCCAGATTCTCAGAATTGACAGCAGCCTTAGAATCTAGTTTATATTTGCACACATATCCATTCTCCTATACAATGCTATCAGTGAAAACTGGTTTGATTGGTATGGTCCCTACCCTCCAGAATTCTTGTCTACCAAGGCTATACTGGGATTGAGCATTAATTACATCCCAGACTCTTGACTGAGTAGCCCAATTAGAGTTAAGTTTCTTATGTCTCATTGTTCATACTTCAATTTATTGGTCTTGGCTATACTATCTTCCCCTTTGAATAACAGAACAGTTTCTTATTGGTGTTTTTGATGGCTTCAGATTAGTCACTTCTAATTCAAAATACAACATATAAATCATATGTGACTAATTCACAAAGATGTTCTCTTTGTCAAAAAGTGTTATGGCCCAGAATTCTGTATTTGAAACAAGGATCCTTACAAGGTGCTAACTCAGTGGAATTGATGAAACAATGGTTATCTAGTTTAGGATGGTGATTAATAGTTCTTAGTTCTGTGTGCTTGATTTAATCTTACAACAAATAATGGTTCCCTAGTGATATAATGATTAATTTATACTCAGTATATTGTAAATGATCTAATTATAATAGAGCATATAAACTGGGAGAAACTCAGCCAGGGTGGGACTCAGAGACAGATTCATTCCATTGTCCACCTTTGTGGTAGCTGGAGACTGAAGCACAAGCCCTTGGACTGAGAGAGATTCATTCATCACATCTCACACCACTGTGGTAGTAGGGCTCTCCTCCTTAGCTTCTCCACTGAAACCAAGACTTTGGAAGGTCTCTAAGAAAGCTAACCCAGGCCTCAGGCAAGGAAACTAGATTGTGAAGGAGATAATAAGGATCCTGACTATTCTTGTGGTGATTACTAAGCTGGTCCAGAGACCTCTAGAAAACCAAGAACACTACAAAAAAGTACCTTTATTTAAGAGAAGAGGCTAAAGACAAAATGAAAAAGTAAAATAGGCACCAGGAGTGGGTAAATATGAAATAGATTCAGAAGAACAATAAAGTTGGCAAGGAAAGTGGTTTGAAAGAAGCTATTAAAGCAATATACCATGAAGTATGAGTATGACATTGACTGACAGGCTAAATCCATAGAAGAGTCTATCAGACTAACCAGAGTTATTATAATAAAGAAAAAGATACTATTAAAGGAAAGAGGCTATAAAGAGATCTTGAGAGAGTAACTCATAGCAGATTTAATTATGAAAAAGACTTAGCAAAAATCTTCATAATAAACACATCTTTTATAAGGGACATATTAGCTCTGGAGTTTCTCAGGGGAGGAGGTATAGTACTAGGGAAGAATTGGGGGCATAAAGAATGTACATAGAGATACTGTGACTGTTTTAAAGATATTCTGGGAAAACTTGGATCTCATCAGGCAAAACAGTCTGGGGTGTTTTTATCATAGGTATCATAGGCCATCTTAAAGATGCTATTCAAGGCTGTCTGGACACATTATAGCTGCTTTAACTATGGCAATAAGATAGTCTAGGAAACTAAATTCCAAGGATGAGAGTTTTATCATTTCCTGAAAAAGGGAAAAAGTAAGCTGATTTCAGGATTCACTGTGAGCTCTTAGTCAAAAACTCTATGTAAGTTTGAGCCCAGAGGGGCTCTGGGCTTCCTATCAGATTGCAAAAGTTATTGCATGATTCTACATCTGGAAACCACATCAAGATGTGCTGTCCTACAAAAGAGGGTGGGAAGAATCAGTCATTACTCACCTACATTGTTCCTTGTTAGCATCTGCTATCCTTCCTTTTGAGTATAGGGGTAACAAAATTTTATTACCTCCTTCAGTGGCTCTGGTGTCCTTTATCTGAACTCTTTTACAATATAATAATTATAAGTGTTAATTTAGTGCTTGTTTGAATGTCTTTTATATCTTCCAAAGCAGCCCATTGTGCTTTTGTTGAGCTCTCATTCTTAGTAATTATTTCAATTTGAAATCTGCTTTTTTTTTTTTTTTTTGGCAGTGTCTTTGCTCCTAGTTGTAGAACGAAATAAGACAAAATAATTCAGGTTATCCTTAAAAATAAAAGGCTTGGAGGATCATGGCAGTGTCATCAAGTTTTTGAAGGGTGATCATATGGAAGAAGCATTGAACATAACTTGCTTGGTTCTCAGGGCAGAACTTAATGCAGCATAAGATCACATTAGCTTTCCTAATGTTATCACATTGACACCTCACATTGAGGTTAAAAACCCAAGATCTTTCTAAAATGAATTATTGTCTAGCAATACTTTGTACATCTTGTATTTCTGAAGGTGATATTTTGAATCTTAGTATAAAATTACATTTTTCCCCACAGGTTAGATTCTTCAAGTCTGAAATTTGTTCTTTGTGTATGTGGAGGAAGAGCATATGATCACTGAAAGCTCTGCACAATGTTCCAGCTGCAATGCCATCTGCTCTCTTCTTTCTGGTCAACCACAATATAAACATTTGATTGAGTCTAATGTCCTAGTTCCTCATAGTCTTTTTTATATCCTGATCCTTTATCCAGGGTATTAGATATTCTTTCTAGGTTTTTAACACCAATACTCTCCTGTTTATGGTGAATGATCAAAATCTTAGAAGATGCCATTTCAAAGGAACAAAGTTATGAAAGACTCTGTAGGCAATGAAATTGGACACATTGGACATAAATAGCAGCTGCATTATATTTCTGTGACCTGTGCACGAGAAGAGACAGAAGAGATTATTCAGGAAATGGTGATCAGAAAAAGAGACAGATTGGTCACATAGCAACAGGGATAATTCTAGGGCGGTACTATTATACATAAGATATAAAAAGCCCTATAGTAGGGATTCTTAAACTGAGATCCATGGATCTCTAATGGATCAATGGATTGCTTCCAGTGGAATTATGGGGAGATAGCTGAGCTTGGATGGGGAAAAAGCAACATTATTTTCACTAACAAATATACCAGAAAAATTAAGGATCCCTACTCTAGAAAAGAAAAACCCCAGTATTCTATATAGATTCTATGTGGAACCCAATCAGGCCTACAATGCTCCCAAGTGCTTCTTGAATCAGATTAAAATGTAAATGTAAAATGTAATATAAAAACTTAAATATTTAAAAAACTAAATACAAATTTATAATATGTGGTTTTCTAAGTTGACATGAAACCTATATATGAGGAGTATGAGAAGTTAGATTTCCACAGATAATGTCTAAATAGGATGAAAGGAGGGATGAAATATCTTATTAAGATATCTCCAACTAATTACAGTGTGAGTAAAGTTATCAATTTTTTAAAAGTTCCTGACAAAGGGATCCTGGCCTAAACTTGCCCAAACTGACTAGGGTCAATGACAGGGAAGAAGTCTTTTGACATAAGGAATGGGCACATAAAGAGAACTGTAAATCTGTCCAATTATAACTAACTAATTGTAAATCTGACTAAACTGAACTTTGAAGGGAAGTGTAAGGAACCAAACTAACATAAAGCTTACCACCCAGGAGCACACCCACTTCTCATGAGAATTGCTGAATAAAGGAATTTTGTTGTAACACTACTCCCAGACTAGCTTGCAACTGGAGAAGCAGTGGGAAGCAGCAGCTTGTCTCAGGCTCAGTTCCCAAGCCTGCTGAGTTCCACAGGATCTTTTGACAACATGTATGCTTTAGTGGTCCAGTTCTATTTGAATTTCCCACTGTTGCTGCAATAAAGAACAAAATATACTTATTAGAAAGGCCACATGATCAAAAGATGTCTGGATTTGTATTCTGATTCTTAACAGGTTCGAATCCTGCTTTTGTCATTGCACAACCTTTGGCAAGGCATTTAGCCTCTCTTAGAATCAATATCCTTATCTGTGACATGAAAGGATTGTACCTTCCAGTTCAAAATCTAAGGTTCTATTATTTAATCTTTACTTCTCTTACTTAGCATAGTACCTCACACAACAGGCATTTATGATTTTTTAAAAATAAATCATTCTGCTGACTTCAAATTTAGTGTTTATCAATGTGGTGATTCTCTCCACCAGGATATATCACAGCCCCCTTCATACCTTCTTATTCCTAATATTTTTGCAAACATACTTTTCTACCAAAAAGGATGTATGTTTTGGAGCACCTTGGCATCTAAAGATCAGCATATGAGCTGGAAGAAAACACAAAGGATAACTACTAAAACTTCCTAATATTATAGATGAGAAAACTAAGGTGTAGGCAGATTGTTACTTGCTTCTCTTCAAAATTTGAAGATGCCAGTGGAGAATTTGGGTCTAATCATCTACACGTCATCAGTTGTATATGCCAAATGTTGGGCAGACATTTTTTCCAATATACCTTTTCTGCCTGACATCCCTTTCATCACTTATTTAGCATGTCCTTATTGGGAATATGCTGAATCTTGTTTATTTCTGCTACAAGTACTCTATAATCCTTTGGGTCATTCCCCACTTTAATTCCTTGTTTAAGTTTCACAGTAAAGCATTTAAAAAAAATTGCGTTGAAAATATGGTTCGTCACATCAGAGTAGCTAGAAGTATTTTAATTCATTGTATATTTTCTCCAATGAAACTCAGCCAGTTTTCTTCCTCCAATATAGTTAAAATAAGCAATAGTTAAAACTATCATTTTAGAACTTTGACCCATCAAAGTGACACTATTATCTCTAAATCAGGCAATGCAAAAATGAAATCTTCTGTTAGAAATGAAGCTGCAACAAATTGCTCTTCTGATTGACTATTCATAGCTAATTATCAGCATGATTCTCCTCCTCCTCCTCATAATCATCATCATTTAAGATTCAATTAAAATCAGAAATGGAGAAAAATAAGTTTTCTCTTATTTTGTTGTCATTTTGTTTTTTATTTGAATCTCTAAGAGAAGTGCTTTGGAGTTCAAGAAGTACATCCTTTAAAACTGGAAACTGTGATTTCTGTTCCTTGAATTCTATGCCTCTGAAACTATATTTAGATGAAAAAAGAAAAGATCATTTATTGAAATATTCTACAGCACTTTAGAGAGCCAAGTCATTAAGTGGTTTTCTTATTATAGTTTCAGATTTGTCAGCAGTTATCATATTAAAGTAGAATTTGTAACTTGGCATTTCAACATTAGCCCACTGACTATCATAAAATTATCATAGGGTCAGAGACTAGAAATGACTGGAAGGGATCTAGATCTTAGATGGCATATAATTTTGCATTTTACATATAAAAAAAACCCTTGATACTTAAAGAGGTTTCATCATCAACACTAACATTTACATAGCATTTTAAAATTTGCAAAATGCTTTGCATATTTTATCTCATTTGATGATCTTGCTTTCCCAAGGTCACAGAGATAAGAGCAAATATAGGATTCAAACCCAAGTTTTTTGGCTTCAATTCCAGGATCCTTTTCAATATACTACTATCCAATTCTTCTAACCCAGATCAATGAATGCAGATATAATGCAAATGAACTGACTTCCATGTTTATTTTAAGGATAACAGGAAAAGAAAGGGAAAAAATTCTGGTAATTTCAGTAATGACTCAAAGTAAGACTGTGACATGAAACCCAAAACAACTAAAGAGAGGGAGAGCCTTTGCTGGATAATATTCCCTCCCTCTTCCCCCATCCCCAAGAAAAAGTAAAAACTAATTTTAGCTAATAGAATGAAATGTCTTGAACATTGGAACTTGCATTGGAACATGAATGCATTCATTTACAATGAATGAAAAGTCAGAGAGACAATTTCGTGGTTAGCAAATAATTAATAGTTTGAGGTAGATAGCTTTCTCTCATAAACCAAAGTTGAATCTTGGGGGCTGCTGAACATTTAAAAACCTTTTGAATAGTGGGTATTTCTGAAAGGAAGAAACCAATTCTGATTGGTTAACAATGAATAATAATGAATATTATAAAAGATATAGACATTTTCCAGAGGGGCAGAGAATATTACTCTGATCATCTGATTCTTATACAAAGAGACTCATCTCCATGATTACATTGTGGGTAGCAAAATGGGCATTAGCAGAGCATCTTTGTAAATAATCTGTAGTGTAAATGTAGTGTTCAGGCTAGCTTTCTGGAGGACCTCAGGACCAGCCTTGATCTTAGCGCAGGAGTGCAGGAGACAGGACAGCCACCATTAGGCTGGTCAAAGATAGAATGTCTATATTCCAATCCTTCTCAGCCTTTATATACCTTATTGTAATTATATCATTACAGCATACTGATTATGTGTGAACTAGAGAACCATTACATCACCATACTAAGTACTAAGTATATATGTGAACTAGAGAACCATCATCTTATCAACTCCACTGAGTTAACACCTTGTTTCAAGTATACTTCTCTGGGGTTCTGGCTCTCTACAATAATCTGGAAGTTTAGCTATTCCAGGAAGAAAACAGGGAGGAGCACTGATAGAATCATTTTGGCTTCCAATGACCTTTTTTTCTTAAATAGGCCTTTTGCGCAAGTGGACTTTTTATTCCTTAGGTAGAGGTTTCTGGCAACCAAGGGACAGAGATTTTGTCATGCTGCTACCTGTCCCTTGATTTGAAGGCTGTCTAAACTTATAAATTCTTTTAACACACCAAAGACTGAGAAGAATATTAACCTAATCTTATATCAGTCCTATCCTTCAGAGGCTGCTTTGACCACGTCTGCAAATGAGGAAATACAAAGGGAAAAGCCTTACATCCTTCAGATATTAATTGTAAATAATGAATTGCTTAGCCAAGACATTATATCATTGGTTCCAGACTACTAACTACATGATTAAGAAGTAGTTATGTTTTTCTTTAATTAGTTTCATAGCCAGAACTGGGAGCTGTGAAGACCATGTATTTTTAAATCAGCAGGAGTCAGGAATTCAGGTTAGGGGAAAATCGTCAGTCTTTATTCTCAGTGAAGAAGGATCAGAGGTGGAAGATAATTGGCAATAGCAATGTGTGCAGATGAGTCAAGAATGCAGATCCGGCAACCACACGACCAGCAGCTGGAGTATGGAACCCAGCTTCTCTTCCTGTCTCTTCTCCACCCCACCAAAATCGTCATTTCCTTACAACAATGGACTTGCGGAGATGGGCGGGGGCCATTTTTATCAATATGTATATTAATAGAAGGTATATCAATTACTTTTAGCCTCACATACTTGGGACCAGTGCATCAAATCAAACCTCAAACAACATCTCCCTTTTCTTTTTTATTTTAGAACCGGTGGTCTCCTCCCTGACTTCTCAGGAGGTCAAGACCCCAAGGGGAGGTGATCCGCCTCTAACTTCTCAGGGAAGGGTGGCCTGAAAAGGAGGTGATCACAGCCTCCCTGGCTTCTCAGGAAAAAGGGGTGAAAGCACTAAAAGGAGATGATCCCCCTCCCTGACATCTCAGGAAGGAGATGGCACCAAAGGAAGTGGGGTTGCTGCAGGTTTCGGGCTGAAGGGCTTTTTGACAAACCTATCAGCATGGGAGGTACACAAACCCTTAATAATCGACTATTGGGGACCTCCCCACCCAGTGCGGCTCAATGTGGTGTAAAAACATGAATTGTACCCTTTGGAATAACAAACAATATAAAAACTGGTATTGGAAAGATCACCAGAAGTCCTGAAGGAGGTGGGTAGACACTCACCAACACCCAGTAGAAAGATAGTCAATATATTATATTATATTTATTAATTTATATTATATTATATTATATTATAAATTATTTCCATTCTTCAATTTAGGAATCAATAATCCCCTGGTTTTGAAGTCTTCAAAGTCTTTTTATGTTTAGAATCAATATTCAGAAGATTTTGAAGTCCTGTAACAATCTTATCATTTTTCAGAGAATCCTGATTCAAGTTTCAAATCCTATTTAGAAATAATATTCTGAGGTTTGAAATCCTATGTTTAGGAATCAATGATTCCTAAAGGGTTTTCAATCCTAAATCTTTGTGTCCATGGTCAAATGCCATAATGCCCTCTTTCAATGGTGAACACAATCAACAAAACCACCTGATTTTTCTTGGGTCTTCTCCTTTTGTTTCAAGGTCTGCTCTTCTCTTGATGGACAAAGGATATGGCTCGTTGGCACCCATCTGATTCCTTCTCCACCTGTAGAATGAAACCAAACCCTCTTCCCAAACAGTTAGCCTACTGGTCCTTTCCATTCACCACATTCTGGGTCTCTCCAATCACCTGGGATTATCAAAGATAGTGGGGCTCCTTGCACTGGAATGCCTTGGGTGGGTTATAAAACCTGTCTGCGGACCAGTGCATCTTTTCAAAAATCAAAAAGTTAATAGTATAAGAGCTAGATTTAGAAGTTCTCTGGGTTACCGTAGCTCCCCCTTTCTTTTTTTTTGGGGGCGTCTTAATATCTCTTTTCTCCTCTCTACTTTGTTCCTTGAGGATTAAAAGGTATGCCGTGGTGTGTAAAATCTTATACTTGCACAAAGTGTAAAAATGTTTTAAATATAAGCAGGACCATTATCTGTTTTTTATTTTTGGCACACCATTGAAATGGATGAAATTAGTATTTCGGGCTGTCTCTTTTGCTAGTATTCAAATGAATCCCGAAAAATTTCTACCACAATGGATGAAAGACGACCACCAAAAATTTATAATGGGTCACATCCATTTGCCAGATTTCATTGGTCTCAGACCAAGGGTTCTTCCTAGGCATTAGGGCTGGGAAAGGAAGGCAAGCCTACAGGCTTTTACTATGCTCTACTTCCTCTCTTTTATTTATTCCCAAATTGTAACGTAAAGCTCGAACGCCTGATATTTGAATGGATCCTGGGCTTCTTGGAACAAAGGGGTTTAAACATGTTAGAAGACTATCTGCCTTTAATTGCCATCAAATTGGGACCTGGAAGTCTACTATGAGAATGGACATGTAATATATGATCTTACCTGGATGCTTTCTCACTTGCTCTTGAAGTTTCAAAAAGATATATAGAGCTGCAAATTTTTTTGGGCTGTGGCAATTCTTTGTACCCCCTACTGAATGGCCAAATCAGATATTATATTTATGCTCCTGGATAATAAGTAAACTAGAATGATGTACAATTCATTCTGCTGAGTGGACTGAAAAGGGGTTCATCTCTTTATAGTTAGATCATGATACACAGCACAAATATTATTTTGGATGCATCCGTGAAGATAGTTGGTCCTTTAAGAGGAACTTTAAAACTTTCTTCAAAATCCATCGCTAATTATTAATAGTCTAGTTTCTTTAATGGAACCCATTAAAATTTGGATATGGCTAATAAAATTTCCACTCTGGGATTCTCACAATAACATTAATTTGTGTATTGTATAAAATTTTATCTTTCATCTCCCAGATTTTACTGCTCGTTATGGCCTTTTAAAATTTACCAAACACTTAGGGAGAAGGCTTTGTTCTGGTTGTGCGGGGTTCACCAACTGTGCCTTATAAGGACTGGTGCCTCTTATTAATAAAATATCTCAAGGGTTTTTTGGGTGACTCTTTCAACCCATTGGATCCGTTCAACTTTCTCAAACCTCTTGGGCTTCTTTTTAAAGCTGGCATGGTGAATTTGCACTGTCTCCCCTTAAAATGTTATATAA
The DNA here is from genome assembly GCF_902635505.1 of Sarcophilus harrisii. NCBI lineage: Eukaryota > Metazoa > Chordata > Mammalia > Dasyuromorphia > Dasyuridae > Sarcophilus > Sarcophilus harrisii. Next base: position 164,403,814 of record NC_045427.1, read on the forward strand.
CGTTTTGTAACTGATGGAGTCAAACCTAACATTGCATCATTGGAACTCTATCAATTTCGAAAATCATTCAATGTTTACTTCTCTGTTATTAAGGACAGTTTTGAACTGTAAGCATTAGGGTATACTTCATATCCTAAATATTGAAAAGGGAAATGTCTTTAATTTTTTCTGGTTATTATAATTTTAATTTTAGTGTTTTCTATGTCTTTTTAGAATCTTCTAAATTTTTCTCATACATCCCAATATGTCATCCATGTAATGTAATAGCATAACTTTTGGGAATGCTTTTTTACTGACAAAAGCAGCCAACATACATTTGCCATTGGGGCTTTTTCATTCCCTGTGGCAAAATTCCCATATCTTTTATAAGGCTCAAACTAAGTTAATCTAGGCATTGAAAAGGAAAATCTTTTCTATCCTCCTTATCAAGGGATAAATAAAAAATCTAATATTTATAAAAGGGATTCTCTAGGCAATAATGGAATAGAGTCAAGCTGAAGAGTTCCCATGGTTTCCATCTGTTCATTCCTTTTTCTTAAATCCGTTAACATCCTCCATTTCAGATTTCTTTTTCACAACAAACACGGGAATTCGGACTTAAAGGTTTTAAATTCCTTGGTCAAGCTCTCCCTGTACTATATCTAATAAGGCCTGAAATCATTATTTGGGGATTTTTCTATCCACACTGGTATATCGTTTTCCATTGGATGGAACAGGTGAAAGTTTCGGCCTTCAAACAGCCCTGCTTAAAAACAAGTACTCATTTTTTAACCTAATTGCTTAAAACGTCTCTTCCCCACAGATTGATGGGGTTTTCTACTATAAAAGGGTAAAAACTCCTGTTTTGTTAAAGTCCATCTCATGGGGGCACTAATTTCAGCCATTGATCCTCTACACCAGACATGTAGGTGTCTGCAATCTTTGGATGACTGGGCCAATTGGCACCTCTAATGCCTCCGATCCCCAGTGTCTACCATCCTTCCAATGGAAGGCCCCTTTTTTAGATTTGAGCATGGTGGGTATGGTTTAACTTTGTCCAGTTATTGCTGGATTTTGTAATCTGAAATCAGAATCTGGGTGACTATCAAAAGCTTATTAAGGTTCTGTTGAGTAAACCGTGCTACTATTTCTCCTGGGTGATAAGTCCGCATTGTCTGCCTGTATTGGTGATGGGAATTATCTACCATTCCCCAGTTTCCCACATCAGTATGTGGATGGACACTGTTTTTTGTTCTCTCAGGAGGGTAAAATGGTACCTACTGTGCCTGGGGCAAAGGGATCCATAGGCTGGAGGGAAAGTTTCACCTCTCCAGGGGATCTCAGTTTCTCAGCTGCATACAACTCTATTCTCCCAATTGTAATCCCTTTCTCCCATCAGGTTGCTTCCTGGCTTTGATTTGTAATCCTTTCTCTATCATTGGCTTCCTGGCTGATTGGTCTTTATTGGGGTTGGATCTAGGCACCTCTGGGTGCACCATTGGCCTATGCCCCAAGTGTTTTCCTGGGGCCCTGGGGCTGGGCCCCTCATCCCTTTCCCTGAACCTGTCTACATTCAGGCCCAATGGAAGCCTCTTTTGCATTTTTAAACAGGGGTACTGGGTCTTTTCTCCCTTCTTTCTCCTCTGCCTCTATAACAACATTGGTTTTCAGATGCCCTATTTTACCCCTGAAAGAATTGGCGTGTTTCTCCCTGAATCCCTTCCAGAGGGACCCTCTCTACCAATGTTGGGATCTTGGGAAGTCTGCATCATAGTCTGGCTATAAAAGGCATTTGTCCCTGGCGTCTTAGAACCTCAAAGGGCATCCTTGCGATCCTAGTATAATCCTTCTGCCACCTTTAGCATTTTTTTAGAAGTTGCCTTATTAAAACATCTGTTGATGAATTTTCCCCATTAGTTCTTGTGATAGCAGTCTGCAAACGTCCCACAAAGTCAGCAAAGGGCTCATCTGGCCCTTGTGTTATTTTTGTGAAAGCCTCACCTTTGTCATTTTTATTGTGAATCAAAGTCCACGCTTTGATAGCATTAGCAGCAATTTGCTCATATGCTGCTACTGGATAATTAATCTGTGCTGTGACATCTGCATAGGGACCTATACCTGTTAGTAGGTCATAGGTGATCACAGCATGAACAGCATTTTGACTATTTTGTTGGGCTTGTACCCTACAGAGCTCACTATATTCAGAAAGCCACATGTAATTTTGTCCAGGTTCTAGGCATACCCTTGCTATAGATTTCCAGTCATTAGGAGTCAAGATTTCAAAAGCCAAATTCTGTAATAGCATCTTAACATAAGCTGATGTCGCCCCATAAAGAGTGCAAGCCTTTTTTAGGTCTTTGATGATTTCTATGTTAAAAGGGGCATATCTTTGACTGTTGACCGGAGGCATTAAACTGGGAAATTACAGGAAAGATATGTGGCTGGAGCTCCCTGATGTCCACTCCCTTTTCTTTGGCCTTCATTAAGCCCTTTTGTAATCTACTCATAATTGGATACTGGGGATGCTGGGGGGGAGGTGCTGGTGCTGTCACTGCCCCCCACTGCCCCTCCTCCCTCCATCCTGGAGGGTGGAGGGATGAGTCAATCACTTGCTCCTGAGGTGGGGCTCAAGCTGCTTCCTGAGGTGGAAAGTGACCACACCCTTGCTCACTTAAGTCTCCATGCCCTGTGGGGATATGGTCATTAATCTCTTCATTGCCTTCCTCCTTAATATCAGGCCTCCCTCTTTGGCTACTCCCAAGTGGGAGCAATGGGTTTTTTCTTTCTTCTAGGGATAGGGTTTCTTAATGCTAACTGAATTATATTGTATAAATAAAATGCCTCGATGGAAATTGAATGAGGACCGTTTTCATTGTAATATGCAGACATCTATTGTCCAACCAGGGACCAGATATCTCGAGAGATCTGCCCCTGTTCTACGAACCAAGGGGAGATGCGGTTTAATGTACCCAGAAGTCTAGCTACCTGTTCCCAAGTTATAAGTAGCCCTTGTCCTTCTATCAGCTTAAGCATGCTTTCTATAGCACCACTCATGGGTGGGGTTGAAGGGGTTGAAGGGTTTGGGGGCAGGGATGGAGAGTCTTCAGCTAGCATTTGTCCCATTTTAGCCAAAAAAAAAAAAAAAATTACTGGTTTAGTTTTTAAGAAAATAAATTCCCTGTTTGTCTATTAACAATACTCACCCAAGTTCCTGGTCACTGGAGACTTCTTCAGTCCTTAGTTCTCACCGTTGGGCGCCAAATGTGAAAATCGTGTATTTTTAAATCAGCAGGAGTCAGGAATTCAGGTTAGGGGAAAATCGTCGGTCTTTATTCTCAGTGAAGAAGGATCAGAGCTGGAAGATAATCGGCAATAGCAATGTGTGCAGCTGAGTCAAGAAGCTAGCTAGATCAGCAGCCACACGACCAGCAGCTAGGAGTATGGAACCCAGCACAATCTCTCCCAGCTTCTCTTCCTGTCTCTCTGTCTCCACCCACCAAAATCGTCATTTCCTATACAACACATCAGGACTTGCACAGAGAGTGGGCAAGGACCATTCTTTATCCAATCATGTATATTAATGGAGTATAGTCCAATTACTATTTAGCCTCATGTACTTGGGACCTCAGTGCATCAACTCAAACCTCAGCCCATTACAGGGAGCAGCATCAAGAAGGTGAGTCAGTTTCAGCCAAGCCAGTACCATATTTGTGCCACAATAAGCAAGGGGTAACCTTTGGGATAAAAGCCAGAATCTAAAATGAGCACTTATTTTTCAATCATTACAGTTTTGGTATGAATTTAGTATGACTTAGTATGAACTTAATATTATATTATTTAGGTACTGAGATAAGAGTATATCCTTTTAAATGGTCCACAGAAATATTTTTTACTTTTATTCTTAACCTTCAAAATAAATATTTCTTTGTAAAAACTAACTGATGTGTTACAGTTAAATGGAACTGGGACACTAGTCACCAGTACCTAAAGGTAGGGTAGAACACAGTCAATGGAAATTCAAGAGAGTTAGTAGTGAAGAAGTTATATCCCCAAATCCTCAAGGTACCCTAGTTTCCTGAAGGCAAATATAGCTAGAATGCTTCTGGGACCATAAGCCAGAAAGCATTTACTATATTAAAAAGCAAAAAGGCTCAAAGATGTCATACATATCTGCTTTTTTATGAGTTTGCAAACTCATTGAAATGATTTTTTTAATCTCAAATTATAATAATAACAATGAATTATCTTTTTAATTATGTTTGAAAAATCATTTGGGGGCCTTTGGAAAACATGCATCAGTTATGCTAATCTGCCAACAGAAAGACCTGGAGTGGGCAACATTGTTTTAGGCCTAGATTTATCTTTTTCACATTTTTAAACTTCATGTAGAGAAATTATGTTAGGTTAGGGAAAGAAAGATGATTTTGGAGATCAAACAATATGGCACAATTTAGAAAACTTGCGCTGCTAGATGTCCACCTTTTCCCTATAAATAATATTGTATAAAGAAGCAGTTTACTAAATCTTTACCTTATATTCCCTTGGTGATATGCATATAATATTCAGTCATGGGTGGTCTCTTTATTAATTTCCCTTTATTTTATAACATCAATCATGAACAATTGGCACCAAGTTCTTCTATGTAATCTCTTGAGTAAAAGATGTGGGTTCTTAGTACATTCTGCAAATAGCTGTACTGTCAGTTTTGCAGCTGTTTCAAGTCATTGATAGAATTATTAAATGTTAGGGCTAGAAGGGTCCGAACCAGACCATTTGCTTCACCCTACTCATAATGCAAATGAGATAACTGAGGCCTAGAAAAGTGAAGGAAATTGGCCAAGATCATAATCAGGGACAGAGCTGAATAATCCAGGTCACCATGTTCTTAGACCAGTGCCCCATTTCATTACAATGGAAAGTCAGCTATCTCTAATATAAGCCTGTTGAGACTCTTTGTCCATTTGTCATTATAAACAATTTTAAATTCTCAAAACATTGTATACTTGAATGATTGTAAAAATGTTCTTTATTTCTGTATGATTTGTGTAATGGAAAATGAGCTGTTTTACTAGCTATCTGACATTCTGCAATATCACCTGTCACATCCTCTTTGCAAGGAAAAAAATCTATTCTTTTGTAAAATAAACAAAGTCATCTTACTTTGCCATACTTTGAAAAAATATATAAAAATTCCATCATGATTATATGATATCTTAGGTTGCTTTTTGTTTTGTTTTGTTTCCACCTCAAGGAACATCTTCCAGAAAGAATATTTCAGTACTATAATAATTTTCCTCCACTTGCATAAAAACGAAAGATTATTTGTTCAAACAAAAATAAGATAAAGACATTGCAAAAAGGTAGACTGGCATCCAATGTGGCATAACTCACTCAATTTTTGAATTGCTTTACTTTTTTAGGGAAGAGTAGACAAGTGCAATGACCTGGCCTGCACTTTCCCAATGGTCCTAATAAAAAGTGATGATTCTATTCTGATCTCTTCTCCTTTAGGTCCTGGTTTCCTTCACATTTGCTACAAGACTATAAACAGAGCATTTCAGATTTTGGTCAGGTGGATTGTGACCAGCTAAGGCACTACCTTATTTAGATTGGCTAGATGGGAGAAAAATAATACAGATGGAACCAATTCACCTGATTTGAATCATCCTTTCAACAATTCAGATTAATTTTACATTCTCTGATGGACTTGTTCAGCCATTTCTTACAAATGCTAATGAATGCAAGAGATAAACAAAGCGTAATCTGCTGTCACTGGAATGCCTTCCCTAATTAATGAGAAAGTTCTTCAGCTGGGAAGATTGCCATCAAACTAAGGTTTTAGGATCTTGGAAGTGAGTTACTATTCTAATAAAGACCTGAGACATATTGTCCAAGCAAGTATTAATCAAATTGACTGGGAATGGGGGGGAGGTGACCATGGAGGGTGGAAAAGACAAGTGAACTTTCCCATAATAATAGCTAGCATCTCAAGATTTGCAAAATGCATTATGGTGTTATGCTATTTGTTCCTTAAAACAACCTTGTGAGATAGGTGCCATTCATGAGTCTCACATTACAGATGAAAGAACTTGAGACTGGAATCAAGTCTTTATGGTTCCAAGTTCAACACTGAGCAATCTAGTTGCCTCCAAGAAAAGAATACTTCCCAATGAACAGATTTCTATTAGAAAATTTGTTTAAAAAATGATTGTTTTAATGACTTTTCAAAGTAGTGAATGTAGCTCTGTGTTAACACTTCAAAAAGAGGCAAGGCACTCTCTAGCTATTGTCAATCACATGAAATGGGACCACACATTGGGTTTTCTGCTCTAAACAAAGCCTCAAATACCTGGAAAATAAGGAATGTAGATAATTGAATACCATACTTCCAATAACACTTGGCAAATGGAGTTCTTTTCATTTAAGAATTCTGGCCATTGGGGTAGCTAGGTGGTGCAGTGGATAGAGCATCAGCCCTGAAGTCAGGAAGACCCAAGTTCAAATTTGATCTCAGACACTTAATACTTCCTAGTTGTATGACCTTGGGCAAGTCACTTAACTCCAATTGCCTCAGCAAAAAAAAAGGGGAAAAAAAGAATTCTGGCCAAACTAAGAGTTAGGATTAAAATTGGGGATAGGACTATGCTCAAAAAATTATCAAACTGTGCATACCCTTTGATCCAGCAGTGTTACTACTGGGCTTATATCCCAAAGAGATCTTAAAGAAGGGAAAGGGACCTGTATGTGCAAGAATGTTTGTGGCAGCCCTTTGTAGTGGCCAGAAACTGGAAACTGAGTAGATGCCCATCAATTGGAGAATGGTTGAATAAATTGTAGTATATTAATATTATGGAATATTATTGTTTGGTAAGAAATGACCAATAGGATGATTTCAGAAAGACCTGGAGAGACTTACATGAACTGATGTTGAGTGAAATAAGCAGGACCAGGAGATCATTATATACTTCAACAACAATACTATATGATGATCAATTCTGATGGACCTGGCCATCTTTAGCAATGAGATGAACCAAATCAGTTCCAATGGAGCAGTAATGAACTGAACCAGCTACACCCAGCGAAAGAACTCTGGGAGATGACTAAAAACCATTACATAGAATTCCCAATCCCTATATTTTTGTTCACCTGCATTTTTAATTTCACAGGTCAATTGTACACTATTTCAGAGTCTGATCCTTTTTGTACAGCAAAATAACAGTTTAGACATGTATAGTTATTTTGTATTTAATTTATACTTTAACATATTTAACATGTATTGGTCATCCTGCCATCTAGGGGAGAGGGTGGGGGGAAGGAAGGGAAAAATTGCAACAAAAAGTTTGGCAATTGTCAATGCTGTAAAATTACCCATGCATATAACTTGTAAATAAAAAAAAACTATTAATAAACAAACAAACAAACAACAACAACAACAAAAGCAGGGATAGGCTCTTTAAGAAAGTATAGAAAGTTAATAAAACCGCTTTTAAAGTAAGTCACAAGCTTTTTAGAACCCCGGGCAACTCTCTAATAGTTGACATTTCAAAGAGACTGTCAGTCTGGATTAGAACAGTGAGCTCCGCACTTCTCAAACCAAAACTCCCAAAGCCTATGAAATAACAGACCTGGTCTAAAAATAAATAAATAACAATAATGCCATGTAGGAAAGATTCATTATTTATTCATCTCTTTGGACTCACTTGTGCACATAATTAAGGTCAGTTGTTTCCTTTTTGCATATGAACAACAGTGGTGATATTTCTTTGTGCAATAGAAATCTATTCACTAAGAAATATTATTTTCTTGAAGCAAGTAGGTTGCCCAGTAGATAGAGTGTTAAACTTGGAGACAGAAAGTCCTGACTCTAGATTCTTATTTGACTGTGTTATCCTGGGCAAATTATAAAACAGCTTAACCTGTTTCCTCATCTGTAAAGTAAGACTAATAAATAGCACTAATTTCATAGGGTTGTTTTAATGAACGAAGAGCATAACATCATAAAGCATTTTGCAAATCTTGAGATGCTTGCTATTATTTATGGGAAAGTTCACTTGCCTCTTCCACCCTTCACCCTCCCTTCTCCCCTCTCCAGTTAGTTTGGACACTATGTCTCAGTTCTTTATTCTGCCCAGAAGGCAGAACCTCTGGGTTCTAGTCCTAGTTCTCAATTATCAGCCATGACTTGGAGAAGAAAACTTAAATTTAAAACAAATTATAATTCTCTTTTCCTCAGTTTCCTTATCAGTAAAATAAAAATAGTCACTAAATTAGTCATACATAAGACAAGTCAGATTGACTTGAGTCATGTAGAAATTTTTTTGGAACTAAATGTTTCTGAGAGGATTTCAAAAATTATAAGATGCTGTAAAAATAGAGAGCAATTTTACATTGCTTTAATTTTAATATCTATCCCATGTTATCCTCATTACTGTTATACTCATTACTCATTAATGTAGCAGTGCTTTGATACAAAAACTCTTTGGACAAGATACAATTTATCATATGGCAGAAATGGGTTTTGCCTATTGAAGATATGAGTAGATTTGCCAAAATTAACATCAATCAACAAGCAAAACAAATAAACCAACCCTCCCCCCCAAAAAAACAATATATCTATATACTGTGCTGAGCAGTGATATTACAAAAAGACAGTCCTTGCCCTCAAGAAGCTACAATCTAACGAGAAAACAGGTAAACAGATGTATACACAAAGTAGTACACATATTAGATAAACAGAAAATAAGGAACAGAAGGAAGACCCTAGAATTAAGAGATTTTGGGGAAGGCTTCCTATAAAAGACAGGATTTTAGTTGAGATTAGGAAGCCAGGGAGGTCAGTAATTGGAGTGGAGGGAGTATGTTCAAGCATGGGGAAATAAACAACAACAACAAAAAAATATCAGTAGCCTGGGTAGTATAACTGAATTCATTTCTTGGACTAAGAAATAACGAAGGCTGGAAAGAGAAGAGGGGACTAGGTTTAAAAGGGTTTTTAATGCCTAATGGAACATTTTGTAGGTCAGTTATATTTCACAAATAGGTTCCTAAGGAAGTTTTTTTCACAATCAGCTTTGTGCTACAAACTATGCAGTGTTGCATAGCACTTGAGTAATAGATTAATTTGTCACAATGTAATATGTACCTTTAATTATAGTAGTAAGAAAGATGGGTTCTTCAGGTGCACTGCCTTCCAAAATGTAATATATTTGAAGAAAAGTGTGAGAAGATGTCAATTCCATAAAATAAGTGTTTAAAGGTAGACAGCTATTGTCATTTTTTCAAGCGCTTTTGTACTTGCAGGATTGAACTGCTCTCACCTGAAATATTTCCTGGATCCATTCTGTTTTTTCTATCCACATTGCTACTATCATTTTTAAGCCCCTGTTATTCCCCGTTCCCTCTCCCTACCCCCGCCCCAGTCAGCTTTTATAGCCTTTTAATTCGTTTCCCTGCCATTAATTTATTATTATCTGTCTAACACTACTACCAGCTCGATCTTTCTAAAGCTCTATTCTGTGACATTGCTTCACTCAATAACTTTTCATAGTTCTCTATGGCCTACAGAACAGGTCAGCTAGATGATGTAGTTGAAAGAGTACCAAGCCTGGATTTAGGAAGAACACTAGCTGTGTGACTCTGGATAGGTCACTTAATCATGTTTGCCTTAATCCACTGGAAAAGAAAACAGCAAACCATTCCAATATCTTTACTGGAAAAAATCCTATAAATAGTATGGATCCTCTTGATGGGGGCTGAATAGCCCTTGGGTAGCAAGGAATAATATGAGGAGAGAGCCTAAACAATCTGGAAGGCAGCTACTCCCTGAAGAAAAGAGGGAAGAACATGGATAGGATCTTCTTAAGTCTTTATGTAGATCTTTTGTTTAAGTGGACTTTATCAGAACCCCATCTTTGGTGAAGGTCTCAATGGAATTCTTAACTGAATACTTTGCAATGACAAATCTATGATAACTCTAGAGTTAATGTATCCAGTCAAAAGACAAGTTATGATGCCAAATCTTTGAGGCTATATTTCCCCTATAAAATATCTGCTCAAGTTTTCCATCCCTGCTAACTCCTCTTAGGGTTAGCCCACCATAATCCTTCTTTATGATGTTCCTCCTTTATATGGCTCTGCTCTTTTTAGAGTTGTAAATTCCTTTTTTGGTTAGCCTATCAGTCAATAACATAATCCCACCTCATGGCATTTTTTCCCCTTAATGGTGTCTTCCTCCTGGTTACTGCTAGGGAAGTTGTCTTCTCACTTATTAATTGTTGAAACTTCTTTTCCTTACTAAAGACTGCTTTTATAGATTTAGCTTGCTCTTAGCAGTATAATAATATCTTTGTGCACTTTGATTTGGAAGATGTCAAGGCCTACATTTTCTCTTGAGACAGTCCTAATTCCGATATACTTTGGGGGTATTGCCCATACCCCATCATTTAGTGGATAACCCATCATTTTGGTGGTCCAATATGGGAAGAGTCTTACTGAGTCCTGTAACTTTAACACATCAAATCATGAAGAGTTAGACATGACTGAATAACAATTATAACAGGGCCTACAGAATACATTCCAAACTCCTTAGCAGGGAAACCCAGTTCCTATGCTATCTTTTCCCAAATTATTTCTTTTATTTTCTATGATTTCTCTATGCAGGATCTATGTTCTAGCCAAGAAAGATTTAATTGCTCTTTTTTGAAAATGTCCCATATTTGTTTACCTCTCTTGCTTTGTTCCATAGCCTATGATACCACTTCCCACTTCATCCTCCACAAGTTTTCTTTCTTTTTTCTCCACTACTTTGCTTAATCTTAAGAATTTTTAATTTCAAATGATACCTTGATAAAGTTTTCACTATTTGCTGTGATTTTTCTCTTCTGTGAACTCCTGTTGCTTAGACTTCTTTGAAGACACAGTTGAATGCAGCCATCAGAGGAGCTAATGTTATGCCACAGTCTCCTTGAATTGTCCTATCTCAGTTATTCTGCCCCAAATCCCAGGCTATTATACCATCTTTCCCTCTTAATCATCAGAATATTTGATACAGATAAAAGATCTTACATTTTAGATTATCAAATGGCTCTCCCCATTATGTCATTTTTCCTGTCACCCTATAAAGAATCTCTGTACCCCATATTCGATACTGGATACTTGGACATGAGAGTCTGATCCATTCAATTGATTAACTCTCCAATAAATTAAATTATTATAACTCTCTAACCTCTATCTTGCCTCAGTTTCTCCAGCATTACAGTACCTGACTGACCCTGACCCTGATCCCATAATAGGAGCAGGTCCAAACCAGTTGTTGCTGGTCTTGTGATATTTCCCATTCCTGCATCTGAAACCTGCTATTTTGACTAGATATTACCACTCCCCAGACTTTCCAGATTTCTCAATGGACTTTCAGTTGTTATGCAAAATAATTTATGTAATAGTATGAGAATCCATGGCTTCCATGAGACTACTTCCCTGTTAAAATACATTTAAACCTTGCCATCTCTGCTCCTCTTGGGCATTCCAGTTTTCTGGTACAGCTTGAGATTCCAGTTTCAATTCTTTTACCTTATTTAAAGATCCTAGTTTTTGCTACTTCAGTAGTCTGGTTTGGAACCCATCATATTCTGCCTTAAATTGTTGCTCCCAATTCTTGCTAAACTTCATGAAAGCAAAGTTTTTTAATTATCATTCATAGCTGTAACTCCTATCATATGTGGCATAGTGCCCTGAGTGAGCTGGGTGCTTTGTAAATATTTCTATAATACTAAAGAGTCATCTTTCAAAATAAATTGGTCTCCTTACTTGAATCTGCAAATCTTATCAGTGTCTAAAGATTGTGTAAAAGCAAATTATAACAAATTAACCTATATTTATTATATATATTAAAGTTTTAATTGGCATACTCTTAATCCTTTCTAATATACTTTCCAATAAGCAATATTCCACCTTTCTTAGAATTCTCATACAGAGATTTAAATGAGCTAAGGCACAGAGAAGAAAGGTCAGAAATAAAAACATATACAGAAGACAAAATTAGGTAAATAAAGGAAAATTAAATGACCACATAAAACAAGTACAACAGATAATTTTGGTAATCTCTCTGTTTTAAAGTATATTATTAGACACAATGAATAAATACAAACTAGTCCAGAAACTATTTACATTAAAATGAATTTATTTTAATGAATCAAGCAGCTACATAAAACTTTCTCAAGTCACTTCCTCTAAGTCCCAGGGATAGAAGCTTGGGTGAGCTCCTGGGGCTATTGCAGTTATTGTGGCTATAACCTGTCCTCCACCCAGATCTTTGGCTCAGACTTACAGGAAATCTTGCAAGCTGGGTGACTTAAATTACTAAAATAGACTTGGGGGAAGGGACAGTTGTTAGAAATGCTTGACTGAGGTCTAACTGGCTTCAGGATGCTTCCTTTACTTCCTGACTGGGGAGCAAGGAGGAGGGGGAACTGCTTATATCTTTTTTATTTCTTTATCTATTTTTTAAACTAGTTTTATGGAACTTTATTCTTTTCAAGAGACTACAATTTAAAAAACAACACCTCAAACCTTCTAGACCAAAATAAATTCAGTTTTAGCCTACTGGAAACCCCATTAATTGTCTTTATCAATTCATTCTTATTTTCTTTCTATCATATTATCCTTCCTTTTTTCATGCATTATTTATTTTAAAATCATCAAGCATTTATTTGAGCATCTACTACATCCCAGTTACTATGGTAGTTAGGATAGAAAGACAAAAATTAAATATTACCTATTCTCAAGAAGTTTGAATTCTTATAAGGGGAAATAATAGTCTGTCTTAAACTAAAAGATATTTCTGGAATTTGATGCCAGCCCCAGCATTAGATGCATCAACACTATGAAGAAGAACTTTTTCAGGCCAGCAATTTCTGTATATGAAGCATTCTTTCCCAACAGGATGAAAAGAACTCTTCCAGACAGCCATCTAGTAATTCTCTTCCATCTGGCTGTAGTCACTTAAGACACATCCATTTTCTAAAAATTTCTAAAGAGAAATTTCTAATTTCTAAAATTCCACATTAAGGGTTCTTTATAGTAACTGAAATTAGGCAATGCTAAAATCTACAAAGCCTGTTTGGATTCATATAATGGTATGAGATTCAATTAATTGCTCATTCTAAATACACACATTTTCTCCTTTTTTTTTTTTTTTAAACAGCCTTTAATTTTTTCCTACATGCAAAAATAGTTTTCAACATTCACCTTTGCAAAACCTTTTGTTCCAAATTTTTCTTCCTTTTCTCCTTCTTCCTCCTTCCCCAAGACAACAAGCAAACTGATGTGTCAAACGCGTAATATTTAAATATTCATCATATTACACAAGAAAAATGAGATAAAAGGGAAAAAACACAAGAATAAAAAAAAAAGACAAACAACAACAAAACCCCAAAAGGTGAAAATACTATGCTTTGACCCACATTTAGTCTCCATAGTTCTCTCTCTGAATATGGATAGCACTTTCCATCACACGTCTATTACCTGGCTGATGAAAACTCCCATTCATCAGAGTTGAGAATCACATACCATTCTTGTTGCTGTGTAAAGAGCACCTAAGAATGAATCGCTTAGTTCTGCTCACTTCACTCAATATCAAGTGATGTAAGTTTCTCCAGGTTTGTCTAAAATAAGCCTGTTAGTCATTTCTTACAGAACAATAATATTCCACTACATTCATATACCATAACTTATTTCAGCCATTCCCCAAATTAGAAGTATCTACTCAGTTTCTAGCTCCTTGCTACTACAAATAGGGTTGCTACAAACATTTTTGTACATGTGTGTCTTTTTTCCTTCTTTATGATTTCTTTAAGATACAGACCCAGTAGAGACATAGCTGGATTAAAGGGCATGCAGTTTTATAGTCCTTTGTGCATAGTTCCAAATTGCTCTCCAGAATGGTTGGATCAGTTCACAACTCCACCAACAATGCATTCATATCCCAGCTTTCCCATATTCCCTCCAACATTTATCATTATCTTGTCCTGTCATTTTAGCCAATCTGAGAAGTATGTGGTAATGCCTCAGAGTTATCTTAATTTGAATTTCTTTAATAAGTAGTGATTTAGAACATTTTTATGTCTTTAATTTCTTTGTCTGAAATTGGTTGTTCATATTCTTTGACCATTTATCAATTGGTCAATTGGGGAGTCTTCTTATAAATTTGAGTCATTTCTCTATATATTTAAAAATGAGGACTTTATTAGATCACTATTAAAATTTCCCTCACAACTTTCTGCTTCCCTTTTAATCTTGGCTGCATTTGTTTTGTTTGTGCAAAACCTTTTTAATTTAATGTAATCACAATTATCCATTTTGCATTTCATAATGTTCTCTTGTTCTTCTTTGGTCATAAATTCCTCCCTTCTCCACAGAACTGAGATGGTATCACCTTTTATGTCATGAGTCATGAACTCATTTCAACCTTATCTTTGAATAGGGTATTAGATGTTGGCTAATCCTTAGTTTCTGCCACACTATTTTTCCAAGAATTTTTGTCAAATAGTGAGTTCTTAGCTCAGAAGCTAAAGTCTTTGAATTTATCAAACACTAGATTACTATAGTCATTGACTATTGTGTCTTGTGAACATAACCTATTCAACTGATCCACTGTTCTGTTTCTTAGCCAGTACCAAATGGTTATTGATGATCACTGTTTTAGGTTTGGTACAATTAGGCCACTTTTGTTTGCATTTATTTTTCATTAATTTCCTTGAAATTCTTCACTTTTTGTTCTTCTAAATGAATATTATTATTTTTTCTACTTTATAAAGTGATTTCTTGGCTGTTTGTATGGCACTGAATAAGTAGATTAATTTAGGTAGAGTTGCCATTTTTATCATATTAGTTTGTAGAAGGCCAGAACTCTGGAAAAGTATACTTTAAATAAGGATACTTACAGCAGGGTGTTTACTCAATATGATTGATGAGATAATGGTTTTCTAGTTTACATATACTTAGTACTTAGCATGGTGATGTAATAGTTCTACAGTTGGCACATACTCAGTATGATGTAATGATGTAATTATAATAGAGAATTTAAGGGCTGAGAGAACTGGGGACAGAATCAAACTGTCACATACTGCACGAGGAGACTGGGAGAAATGCAGACTGAGATTGGGTCAGACTGAGACTGGGACCGAATAAGACTGGGACTGTGACACATACAGACTGTGAAGGAGATAATAAAGACTTTGGACTCATATTCCTGTCTATCTTCATGGAAACTATCCTGCTGACACCAAGGACCATCCAGAGGACCTCTAGAAAGATAGCCTGGACATCACACTTTGCTAAAATTATTGTTTTCATTAACTTTTTAGTGTCTTTAGGATTTTCCAAATATGTTATCATATCTTCTGCAAAAACACTTGTATTATGACCTCATTGTCAATTCAACTTCCTTCAATTTCTTTTTCTTCTCATATTGTTATTGTTAGCATTTCTAATACAATATTGAATATTTCTGGTGACAATGGGCATTCTTATTTTCCTCCTGATCTTACTGGAAAGGTTTCTAGTTTATCCCCATTACAAATAATGCTTATTGATGGTTTTAAATAGATGCTTCTCATCATTTTTCCCCCTGAAGCAGTTGGAGTTAAGTGATTTGCCCAAGGTCACACATCTATGAAGTGTTAAGTATCTAAGAACATATTTGAACTCAGGTCCTCCTGACTTCAGAGTTGGTGCTATATCCACTGGCCTTAGTCTCAGCAGGATAGTCACCATGAGGATGGACAGCAATAGAGTCCAAAGTCTTTATTGTTTCCTTCACAGTCTGTCTCCTTCATTAGCTCAGCCTATCCACAAGCACTTAATATTCTTCCAATTCATTAGATCTAACTTTATTTGTGTGAAAAGTGTTTTGTAATTTTGTTTATATAATTCCTGGTTTTGTCTTGGCAGATAAACTTCCGAATATTTTATATTACCTATACTTATTTCAAATGGTATTTCTCTTTCTATCTCTTGCTGTTGAACTTTGTGGGTAACATATTAAAAATGCCAGTGATTTCTGTGGGTTTATTTTATATCCTGAAATTTTGCTAAAGTTGTTAATTGTTTCTAGTAGTTCTTTAAATTGATTCTCTAGGATTCTCTAAATATGCCATTATATCATCTTCAAGGAGTGATAGTTTTGTTTCCTCATTACATACTCTAATTTCAATTCATTTTTCTTCTCTTATTGCTAAATTTACAATTTCTGGAACAATATGAAATAATAGTGGTTATAATGGACAACTTTGTTTCACTCCTGATAATACTTCCTGGTGGTTTTAGACAGATGCTACTTTTCATTTTAAGGGGAAGTCCACTTATTTCAATACTTTCTAGTGTTTTTGATAGGAATGGATGTTGTATTTTGTCAATTTTTTTTCTGCATCTATTGAGATAATGATATTTCTTTTAGTTTGCTATTTATGGTCAATTATTTTGATAGTTTTCCTGCTATTGAACCAGCCCTGCATTCCTGGTATAAATTCCACTTGGTCATAAAAATATGGAAAACTTCATGAAGTTGCATATTATCCTTGTCCAGGGACCATGCTAATCTTCTCTGTGTCATTCCAATTTTAGTGTATGTGCTGCCAAAGTAATCACTGTCTCTTTATTTTCTGTGTACTTTGCCCCAGCATCTTCTGTGCTTTACTAATGTGATTAAAGCTTCATTTTGTGACACAAATGTGGTTTTCTCTGTCAAGTACCTAAAAAACAAGATCATAATTCCATAAATTAATTAGCAAATCAATGGTGTAAAGTAGATGAAGATCTAGCAAAGGAACCTCATAAGGAATTAAAATGATAGGAAGATAACTAGAAGAGAGTATTGTCCTAAAAATCTAAAGAAAAGAGGGTATCAGGGAGGACATGATCAACAGCATCAAAGGCTATAGAGAAATCAAGGATGAAGATTAAGAAAAATCTATTTACACGTGGCAATTAAAAGATAATTAGGGGGACTCCTGGCCAAGATGGCAGAGAGGACACACACATCTATCTAAGTTCCATCTTGCTCTCAGAATATTTTTTTTTTCATGACAAAGCCTCGGAATTAGTGTTTGACTGAAAAAAAAAAAAACCCACAAATGATTACCAATAGAAGATATCCTCAAAATTCACCAGAAAAGGTCTATTTTTGCTTGCGGGCTGAGACAGTTAGATCAGGCACAAGCTGAAGGCAGGCAGCGGGAGTGCAGCAGGCAGTGAGAATATAGAAGGCAGCTCATACTGAGCAGACCTGAGCAGGGTGGGGTGTGATCTCAGCCATTTCTATGGGGAGAACTTTACCACAGTGTGGCTACTTTGCCCTGGCAGCAAGCCAGTAGATCAGCAGAGAAGCTATAAACACAGAGGGTAAAGACTATAACCCCTAAAATCTAGGATCTTTGGGACCTGGCTACAATCACACAGAGTGTCTCATCATACTCTCAGAGTCTCAGAGTGCAGATGTAGCACAGCCATTGCTGTCCTGCTAGTGCCTCACTCCTGCCCCCTGAAGTCGGTAGAGGAAGCTTGGTAATACCATCCAGCCCCCCCATTCCCAATCCCTCCCAAAAAAAAACAAAACTGCATTTTTTTTGTTAGTTTGTTTTCTTTGATTCTCCTTTGACAAAATGAGCAAAAAATTAAAATGGACTCTATTGATAGCTTCTATATGGATAGAAAGTAGACTTTAAACCCTGAGGAGACTAAAAACAGAGTGTCTCCAGAAGAATCCCCAAAGGGGGATATGATCTGATCCTCAACACACAAGATTCTTATAGAAGAAATTAAAAAGGCTCTCACAAGAGAGCTAGAAGAAAAATGGGAAAAGGAAAGGGAAGCTTGGCAAGAGGGTCTGGATAAGTCATCCCAGTCATTTAAAGATAGAGTGGATAAAGAAATCAAATCCTTGAAAAACAGAATTAGTGAACTGGAAAAGGTAAACAACTCCAAGGAAAACAGAATTAGTGAATTGGAAAAAGAAAATAGCTCTCTAAAAAATAAAATTGGCGAAATGGAAAAAAATTCCATAGAACAAAACAACTCATTTAAAAACTCAATTGGACAATTAGAAAAAGATATAAAAAAGTGAATGAAGAAAATTATTCATTAAAAATCAGAATTGAATAAATGGAATTGAATGACTCGAGGAGACACCAAGAATCAGTCAAGCAAAAACAAAAAAAAAAATGAAACAATTGGAAAAAAATGTCAAATACCTTCTTGGGAAAACAACAGACCTGGAAAACAGATTTAGGAGAGATAATTTGAGAATTATTGGACTTCCAGAAATATATGATGAAAAAAAGAGCCTGGACACTATTTTCCAGGAAATTATCAAAGAGAACTGCCTAGATGTTATAGAAACAGAGGGTAAAATAGACATTGAAAGAATTCACTGATCACCTACTGAAAGGGACCCTAAAATCAAAACTCCAAGAAATATTGTGGCTAAATTCCAGAATTATCAGACCAAGGAAAAAATACTACAAGCTACTAGAAAAAAAATCAATTCAAATATAGAGAAGCCAGAATAAGGATTACTCAGGATCTAGCAGCATCCACATTAAAGGTTGAAGGTACTGGAATCTGATATTCCAAAAGGCTAAGGAAGTTGGTATGTAGCCAAAAATAACTTACCCAGACAAAATGAGCATTTTTTCCCCAGGGAAGAAGATGGACATTCAATAAAATACGTTAATTTCATCTATTTCTGATGAAAAAATGTAACTAAACAAAAAGTTTGATCTCCAAATATAGGACTCAAGAGAAACTAAAAAGGTGAAAAGAAATCTTGGGAACTATATTTCCGTTATAAAGACATATAAAGAACACATGTGTAATTTCTTTAGAAACTAGAGGTGAAAGGAAATTGCACCCAAAAAAGGGTAAAATGGAAGTACTACATCTCACAAAGAAGCAAAGGAAACCTATTATATCTGAGAGAAAGAATGGAGGGGAATGAACATAGTGTGTATCTTACTCTCATCAGAATAGACTTAAAGAGAAAAATATCAGACATATTCGATTTATGGAGAAACTTCTCCCATCTCATTGAAAAGTGGGAGGGGAAAAGTGAAAAGGGAAGGAGTAAACTAAATAGAAGGGAATACAGAAATTGTGAGGAAAAAGGGTAAGATAGGGGGAGGAACTCTAAGATGGGGAGAGAATGCTAAAAAGGAAGGGCTGTGAGAAGCAAGTGGTGCTCACAAGTTTAATACTGGGGAGAGGAGTAAGGGGGAAGGAAAGGAGGAAGGCATAAGTAGGAGTTAACAAGATGGCAAGTAATACATAATTAGTAATTTTAACCATAAATGTGAATGGGGTAAACTCCCCATAAAGAGGAAGCAGTTAGCAGATTGGATTAAAAACCAGAATCCTACAATATGTTGTTTACAGGAAACACACTTGAAGCAGGGTGACACAAACAGAGTAAAGGTAAAAGGTTGGAGCAGAATCTATTATGCTTCAGATGAAGTAAAAAAAGCAAGAGTAGCCATCATCTCAGATCAAGCAAAAGCAAAAATTGATCTAATTAAAAGAGATAAGGAAGGGCACTATATATTGCTAAAGGGTAGCATAGCATAGCGTAGATAATGAAGTAATATCAATATTAAACATATGGACCAAGTGTAGTATCTAATTTCTTAAAAGAGAAATTAAGAGAGCTGAAAGAAGAAATAGAGAGCAAAACTATAATAGTGGGAGATTTCAACCTTGTACTCTCAGAATTAGATAAATCAAACCACAAAATAAATAAGAAAGAAGTCAGAGGTAAATGGAATAAATAGAATAAAATAGAATACTAGAAAAGTTAGATATGATAGATCTTTGGAGAAAACTAAATGGAGACAGAAAGGATTATACTTTCTTCTCAGCAGTTCATGGAACCTATACAAAAATTGACCATATATTAGGACATAAAAACTTCAAATTCAAATGCAGAAAGGCAGAAATAGTAAAGGCATCCTTTTCAGATCACCATGCAATGAAAATTATATTCAATAAAAGCCAGAGGAAAATAGACCAAAAAATAATTGGAAACTAAATAATCTGGGTAAATCTTGGGTAAAACAGCAAATCATAGACATAATTAGTAACTTCACCCAAGAAAATGACAATAATGAGACGTCATACCAAAATGTGTGGGATGCAGTCAAAGTAGTAATCAGGGGAAATTTTATTTCTCTAGAGGCCTACTTGCATAAAATAGAGAAAGAGAACTCACCACTAATGAAGAGGAAATTGGAGCAATAATTAGGAATTACTTTGCCCAACTTTATGCCAATGAATTTGATAACTTCAATGAAACGGAAGAATACCTTCAAAAAAATGAATATTGATGCAAAAATCTTAGATAAAATATTAGCAAAAAGATTATAGAGAATCTTCTCTGGGATAATATGCTATGATCAAGTAGGATTTATACCAGTTATGTAGGGCTGGTTCAATATTAGGAAAACTATTGGCATAATTGATGGCAACTAAAAATGCTAGAAAAGGAACAAATTAAAAGCCCCCAAACCAAATGAACAAAAACCATATGATCATCTCAATAGATGCAGAAAAAGCATTTGATAAAATCCAACATCCATTCCTAATAAAAACACTTGAGAGTATAGGAATAAAGGGACTTTTCCTTAAAATAGTCAGGAGCATATATTTAAAACCATCAGTAAGTATCATATGTAATGGTGATAAACTGGAATCATTCCCAGTAAAATCAGGAGTGCAACTAGGTTGCCCACTTTCACCATTATTAGTCAATATTGTATTAGAAATGCTAGCCTCGGCAATAAGAGTTGAGAAGGAGATTAAAGAAAGTAGAGTAGGTAATAAGGAAACCAAATTATTACTCTTTGCAAACAATATGATGGTATACTTAGAGAACCCCAGAGATTCTACTAAAAAGCTATTAGAAATAATTCACAACTTTAGCAAAGTTGCAGGTTACAAAATAAATCCACATAAATCCTTAGCATTTTTATATATCACCAACACAATCCAACAGCAAGAGATACAAAGAGAAATTATAATAAAAAAAAGTATTTGGTGAGCCTTGACATATTATATAAAAAGTATATTATATGATATTAATGAGAAGCACATTGTCAATAAAATAAATTCAAGTTAAAAAAAAAAAAAGATAATTAGGAACTTTGTAAAGAACAATTTGGGTTGAAAGATGAGGTTAGAAGCCAGAAAAAAGAGAGTGAGAGAAAATAAAGTGGAGAAAATTTTCAAATAATTTAGCCCAACAGAACCCCCCATCCCTCAAACTTTCATTTTATAACTATCCAGTAATTCTATTAAGCTGTCTGGAATGTTTCCTCCATAGTAACAAAATGAATTTCATCTTAAACCTTTTCTATTCTCACTTTCTTCATCTTCTTAGACTCAAACCTGTTTCCCTCATGATGACACTACTCCCCTGGACACCTGTTTTAGTACTGAGTATACTTTCTCACAAACCTTTTCACTCACGGGTCATAGTAACAGAGTTGGAATATTTATTGTGATCTAGTTCCTCTTCCAGGCTCTCCCAATTCTATCATTACTCAGAAACCTCTCATTATTTAACGTTCATTCAATCTATATTTATCACCCATCAATTTTTTGATGGCTGTTGTCTATAGACCTCTGAAACATTCTATTTCCTTTCTTAATGACTTTACTGTCTTGCTCTCCCTAAACTCTTCCCCTCAAACTAGGTGACTTTAACATATATTGATACTTACTTAAAGATCCTAATCTCTCAATTCCTTAATTTACACATTTCCTATGTGTACTCCTACAAGTTATACTTCAACTACACACAGATGGTCATAATTTTGCCCTCACTTACAAATGTTCTATATTCAGATTCATGAACTCTGAAATTATTTCATCTTATAATAATCTGTTGTCATTCTACCTCAATCTTTGCCTTGCAGTGCCAAACTGTTTTTCATTTTTATCATTTATCATTTAATTTTGATCATTACCTCCAGTGCTTTAACTCTTCAATTCTTTGCTAGACTCTCACTCTTTCACTTTTCAATTCACTTTTCTGTCTTGACTACCTAGGAAATCAGTTCCAGTCCTCTTGGCTTTACTTTTCTGAGTTCCTTGCCCCTTTATTCTATCAAAGATTTGACTTTCAAAATTCCTGTCTTGGATTGCTTCCACTATCTGTTGCCTTAATTATTACTCATATGCTGCTAAACAAGGCTGGAAAAAAATGTGAAAATTGGGAAGGTCCACTACAAATTTATGTTATATACTGTCTATTAGACCTTCCATTGTAGAAAGGAAATATTTTTTACTTCCCTGATCAATTCACTCACTGCATTTTTCGAAAATTTTTCTTCTATCCTTAAGCTTCCTACATCTCTCTCTCACTCAATGTTCTCAACTAAGAACCTTGCCTTATATTTCAATGAAGAATTGAAAATTTTCACAAGGAGCTCCATCTTTTCTCTTCATTTCATAATACTCAGATGCCTTCTGTCACTAATGCCTCTTTTACTCCTATTTCATAGGAAAGGGGAGCCTTTTTTCTTGCCCAAGAAAGTGACCTCATTCCATTTTGTCTTCTCCAGCAGAATTTCCTCTCTATCATCCCTACTCTAATCTAATTAGATTACTAGCTATAATTACTTCCTGTCTACTGGCTATTTCCCTACTGTCTACAAACATGTCCCTATCAGCCTTATACTTAAAAAAACTCTTGTCTGTCCATCTCAGCTAGCTAACATTTTATATCACTTGTCCCTTTTATGGCTAAACTCCTTAGGATGGTCATTCTTCTTATTCTTTCCTTCAAACTTCATTATTCAGTTTGAAGTCTTCAAAATAACTATGATCTCTTAATTGGTCATAAGAGTCTTTTTCAATTTTCAAAGGTTAATTTCTTCACCCCTTAGTCATTTTTTGATCACCCTCTTCTCTTCTTGATATTCTCTCTCTTCAGATTTTCAACACTATTCTGTCCTGGTTGTCCTCTTACCTATCTGCATGTTCTTTTCCAGTCTCTTTTGTTGGATTTTCATCATATAATACCTATCGTCAGTGAGTGTCCCCTAAGACTCTGTACCGTTTTCTTCTCTTTTTCCCTTATATATTTCACTTGTTAATCTTATCAACTCCCAATTGTCTCTGTGGCTTCCTATTATCTCCAAAATCAAATATAAATTTCAATTCAACTAAAAATATTTATCAAGAATGGTAAAAAAAAAAAAATCAAAGGATATGAATAGTCAATATTCAGATAATGAAAATAAAGTCAATTATAGTCATATAAAAATGATCTAAATAACTATTGATTAGAGAAATGCAAATTGAAACAACTTTGAGGTACCACCTTACATCTCTCAGATCTGCTAAGATGACAGGAAAAGATAATGATAACGGGAAAGTTGGGATACTAATGCATTTTTGGTGGAGTTCGGAAATGATGTAACCATTCTGGAGAGCAATTTGCAACTAAGTCAAACTGTGCATACTTTGACCCAGCAGCACCACTACTGGGTCCATATTTCGAGGAAATCATAAAGAAGGGAAAAGGATCCACATGTACAAAAATGTTTATAGTAGCTGTTTTTGTGGTAGCAAAGAATTGGAAAATGAGTAAATGCCCATTAATTGGACTGAATGGCTGAATAAATTGTGATATATGAAGTTAATGGAATATTATTATTTTATAAAAAATGATGAACAAGCTGATTTTACAAAGACCTGGAAATATTTACATGATGTTGAGTGAAACAAGCAGAATCAGGAATATATTTTACACAGTAACAGCAAGATTGTGCAATGATCAACTATGAAAGACTTGGTTCTTCTCAGTGGTTCAGTGATTCAAGGCAATCCCAATAAACTTTGGATAGAAAACATCTTCAGCATCCAGAAAGAGAACTATGAAGATTGAATATCAATACATGCTATGTTCACTTCTTTTTTTCCTTTTTTCCCTTTTGTTATGATTTTTCTCTCACAATATGATTCATAAAGAAATATGTATTGAAAAAGTTAATGATTTGCATTAATTCCAATGGACTTGTGATGGAGAGAGTGAGCTGCACTGAATGTGGATCACAATATAGTATTTTCACTTTTTTGTTATTTGCTTGCTTTTTGTTTTCTTTATCATTTTTTCCCTTTTTGATATGATTTTTTTCTGGTACAGCATGATAACTGTAGAAATATGTATAAAAGAATTGCATATGTTTAGCATATATTGGATTATTTGCCATCTAAGGGAAGGGGTAGGGGAAATGGAGGGAGAAAAAAATTGAAACACAAGGTTTTTCAAGAGCAAAAGCTGAAAACTATCTATGGATATATTTTGAAAATAAAAAGGTTTTAAAAAATAAATAAAGCTCCTCATAACCTGATCCCCTCCCTTCTTTACAGGCTTTTTACACTTAGTCTCCTCCATGTGCTCTACAATCTATTGCTACTGATATCCTTCCTTTTCCTTATCCATACACTTTATCTCTTGAACCCAAGGAATTTCACTGGATTATCTCTCTCCCAAATCCCCCATTTCTGGAACTCTTTTCTTCACCATCTTTGCCTCTTAACTTTCAAGTGTCAGCTAAAGTTTCACTGTCTGCCCAAAGCTTTTTGCAATTCAAAATCTTAGGGATTTTCCTCCAAGATGACTTCTAAGTTATCCTGCATGTATCTTAATTGTGCATAATTGTTTGTAATTTATCACCCCATTATGCTGTGAAATCCTTGAAGGTTTTTACTGGGGAATAGTAAACAAATTGTGGCACATAAATGTAACAGAACATTGCTATGCAATGCAAGCATGATGAATAAAAAGAAGAATGCAATGACGTACATAAACTGATACAAAGTGAAGTAATAAGTAGGATTAAGAAAACCATGTACATAATAACTACAACAATGTAAATGGACAGAGTAACCATAAAATTATGAACATAAATAGCAACTCCCTTCCTCAAAAAAATGATGTCTACTGACTAAAGGGATTAGGACAGAAAATGTTAATTGTAGAAAATTAGTGAACCACTCTGAATCCATTTTGTGCCTGGTTAAGTAATGTTCTATTCTATTATATGTCATGATTTATTTACCATTATCCCAATTAATTAATATTCCCTTAGTTTTGAGGGAATTGAAGGAATTGTCACAGTAAGAGGTAGTGGGAATTGAGTGAATTATATTGATTTCTTTTTGCTTCTCAATTCTGGATCTAGTTCAATTTCTCTTCTATTCAACGATGGGTTTAGTCTGACTGCTGTTTTGTGAGAAAACTTTTTGCAGCTGTAGAAACTGGGAGACAATTACATTGCATTGTTTGAATCAAGTTCTTCATGACTGGGAAGGTGAACCACCTTTTCTATTACTTAGAGCCCCTTAACTAAGGACCTAAGTTATACTGACCAGAAACCCAATCAGATTCAAAGATTGACACAAAGTTTTCTCACAATTGTACTTCTCAAACAATCCAAATGTATTATCTGAAAACTGGCCTGTACTAGTCAGTCTATTATACTTTCTATGTTGTCTTGATTATTTACAGATACCTGGAGAGTGAGCCACCTCTTTTTTTAAAATTTTTAAATTTTTTTACATTCGAGGAACTGATCCTCTTCACTTTCCTTTTCCCAACTTGGAAATCCCTAATTGATTGGCCTTATTTGATTAGTTGTTTTTAATGTATAAAGTCTGTCTCCTCCTGTATTTGGAGTCCAGTCCCAAGCTGGAAGGATGAGCTCATCTCAAGTTGTTTGTTTACCTCAGTCATTTTATCTTTGACTAACTACAGTCCTCATGTATGGAATATTGCCTATAATACCAGATTTATTTTATTTTTTTGATGTTGATCATTTAAAATTTTTTTTTTCCTTCTTGTTTTTAAAAAAAGTCCTACCTCAATAGGAAAGGTAGAGAAGGAATTCAAAGAATATCTATATGATATCAATCAAAATGTCTTTAAAGTAAAGAATATAACTTCTTGCAGGCAAATCTTTTTTTCTACTTACTGTTTGATAAAAATTGCTGGGAAAATTGGAAACTAATATGGCAGAAACTAGGCATTGACCCATACTTAACACCGTACACCAAGATAAGGTCAAAATGGGTTCATGACCTAGGCATAAAGAATGAAATTATTAATAAATTAGAGGAACACAGGATAGTTTACCTCTCAGACCTGTGAAAGGGGAAGGTCTTTATGACCAAAGAAGAACTAGAGATCATTACTGATCACAAAATAGAAAATTTCGATTATACCAAACTGAAAAGTTTTTGTACAAACAAAACTAATGCAGACAAGATTAGAAGGGAAGCAATAAACTGGGAAAATATTTTTACAGTCAAAGGTTCTGATAAAGGCCTCATTTCCAAAATATATAGAGAATTAACTCTAATTTATAAAAAATCAAGCCATTCTCCAATTGAAAAATGGTCAAAGGATATGAACAGATAATTCTCAGATGAAGAAATTGAAACTATTTCTAGTCATATGAAAAGATGCTCCAAGTCATTATTAATCAGAGAAATGCAAATTAAGACAACTCTAAGATACCACTACACACCTGTCAGATTGGCTAAGATGACAGGAAAAAATAATGATGATTGTTGGAGGGGATGCGGGAAAACTGGGACATTGATGCATTGTTGGTGGAGTTGTGAACGAATCCAACCATTTTGGAGAGTAGTTTGGAACTATGCTCAAAAAGTTATCAAACTGTGCATACCCTTTGATCCAGCAGTGTTACTACTGGGATTATATCCCAAAGAGATTATAAAGAAGGGAAAGGGACCTGTATGTGCACGAATGTTTGTGGCAGCCCTTTTTGTAGTGGCTAGAAACTGGAAACTGAATGGATGTCCATCAGTTGGAGAATGGCTGAATAAATTGTGGTATATGAAAATTATGGAATATTACTGTTCTGTAAGAAATGACCAACAGGATGATTTCAGAAAGGCCTGGAGAGACTTACACGAACTGATGCTGAGTGAAATGAGCAGGACCAGGAGATCATTATATACTTCAACAACAATACTATATGATGACCAGTTCTGATGGACCAGGCCATCCTCAGCAACGAGATCAACCAAATCATTTCTAATGGAGCAGTAATGAACTGAACTAGCTACGCCCAGAAAAAGAACTCTGGGAGATGACTAAAAACCATTACATTGAATTCCCAATCCCTATATTTATGCACACCTGCATTTTTTATTTCCTTCACAAGCTAATTGTACAATATTTCAGAGTCTGATTCTTTTTGTACAGCAAAATAACGTTTTGGTCATGTATACTTATTGTGTATCTAATTTATATTTTAATATATTTAACATCTACTGGTCATCCTGCCATCTAGGGGAGGGGGTGGGTGGGGAAGAGGTGAAAAATTGGAACAAGAGGTTTGGCAATTGTTAATGCTGTAAAGTTACCCATGCATATATCCTGTAAATAAAAGGCTATTAAATTAAAAAAAAATCTTTTTTTCTTTTACATTTCTCAGAACTTATCAGAATTCTTGGAACATAGTAAGTACTTATATATTTATTGATTGAATTTGCCCATTTGCTTACCATTTGGTATTGAATTTGCTTCTAGTTTTTGTTGTTGTTGTTGTTGTTTGTTTGTTTGTTTGTTTTTGGTGATTTCATATTCTAATTCTTTGAAAAAATATTTTAGTAGATTGTTCTTTTTATTCATTGTAGATAGTTTCTGGGTAAATTATCAATGATAAGTTTATTGGATCAAGCAGTATGATTGTTTTTGTAAGTTTACTTACAAACTTACTACCTATTTTCAGAAAGATTCAGTAAATTTGTAATTTCATTAGAAATGAGTGAATGCACAATTTTATCAAAACTATTTTTAGTGCTTTTAATTATTTTTGTTAATCTGATAGGTATGGTATATTTTAATTGTATCCCTTTTGATTATTAGTAAGGCTGAGAATTTTTTCAAGTGATCCTTAAGAATTTTTGTTTCCTCTTTGGAAAATTATCTGTTGATAATCTTTGATCATTTTTCCTTTGTGAACTAGAAGTTACCACTGTGACTTTAAGTGCTTTTAGATAATAAGCAATTAACCAACAACATTTATTAGCTGAAGTCCAGAATTACGATATAAAGGATAAAATTCTGCAAACATCTATAAGAAAATAATTCAAATATCAAACAGCTACAATCAGGATTACCCAAGACTTAGAGGCTTCCACATTAGAAGATCAGAGGACCTGGATATGATATCAGAAGGCAAAAAAACTTGAACTATAATCAAGAATCAAATACCCAGCAGAATTAAACATTATCTTTCAAAAGAAAAGATAGATATTCAGTGAAATAAGGGATTTTCAATAATTTCAGATAAAAAGACTAGAGCTAAATAGAAAATGTGATCTTCAGATACAAGACTCAAGAGAAGCATAAAAACATAAATGGAAGGAAAAATTATTTTTAAAGGTTAAATGTTTACATTCCTACATGGGAAGATGATAAATGTAACTCTTGAGAACTGTGTCTTTGTCAGGACAAAGGGGTATAGTTAGAGGTTGTAAAAACTGACATTGATGTGACAATATAAAAAAAAGGAATTAGGGGCAGAAAAGAGGCAGTTTGGTATATAAATTTATCTCATTTTATAAGAAAGCAGGAGGGGAAAGGGGGGGGGGGCTAAAAAAAGGGAGGGGAGAAGTAGAAAGGGAAAGGGATAAGAAAAAAAGAGGCTGAAAAAAAAGGTAGATTGAAGGAAATGGCCAGAAGCAAAACAGTGTGGAGGGAAAGACTAAGAGAAGAGAAAAAAATATAACCAAAAAATTGGGATGGTAGGAAATACAAAGTTAGTAATCTCAACATCTTTCAACATCTGGACAACATCTTTCAAGACATTAATAAAAACTATCCTAATATTGTAGAACCAGAGGATAAAATAGCCATTGAAAGAACCCACCAATCACTCACTGAAAGAGACCCCAAAATGAAAGCTCAGTGATATTATAGCTCAATTCCAGAATTATCAAATCAAGGAGAAAATATTGCAAGCAGTCAGGAAGAAAAAAAATTAAAATATCAAAGAGCCACAATCAAGATTACCCAGGACCTGGGAGATTCCACTTAAAAGGATCAAAAGTCCTGGAATATGATATTTTAGAGGGCAAAGAAACTTGGACTGCAGCCAAGAACCAACTATCCAATAAAATCAAACATGATCTTTCAGGGGAAAAGATGGATATTCAATGAAATAGGGGGTTTTCCATTATTTTTGATGAAAAACCAGAGCTGAACAGAAAATTTGATCTTCAAATACAGAGCTCAAGAGAAGCATAAGAGAATTAAAGAGGGTAAAAAATATTTTTTAAAGGTTAATTATTTACATCCCTCCTTGGGAAGATGATATGTGTAACTTCAGAACTATATCTTTCTTAGGATGTATACTTAGAGGGTATAGGTAGAAGTTGACTTTAATGTGATGATATAAAAGAGAAACTAAGGGTGGAAATGTTATTGTATTGGAAGAAGAGAAAAGAAGGGTAAAATGGAGTAAATTACTTCACATGAAGAAGCAAAATAAGACCTATTACAGTTGAGTGAAAGAAGGGAAAGGGATGAGCATTGTTTGAAATTTAATCTCATTGGATTTGGCTTAAAGAGAGAATATCTGAAATATTAGTTTGATTCAGAAATTTGTCTCACCCTAGAGAGAAGTAGGAGGGAGAAGAGGAAAAGAAAGGAGAAACTCATAAAATGGAGGGAAGAAGTTGAAGGAGAAAGGGATTAAAAAAAAAAGAGAAGGAGCTGAAAAGGGGAGCACAGATTGAGGCAAGTTCTGGTGAAAAGTAAAACACTGGTGAACAGGGAAAGGGGGAAAGGGAAAAAAAAAATTTAATTTGGGAAAAATAGGATGGTGGAAAATATAAAGTTAGTAATTTTAAATGTAAATGTGAATGAGATGAATTCTCCCATAAAACAGAAGCAGATAGCAGAATGGATTAAAAGCCATAATTTTATATTGTTTACAAGAAATACATTTGATAGAGAGATACATATAGAGTAAAGGTAAAAGGCAGGAGCAGAATCTTGTATGCTTCAACTGAAGTTAAAAATAAAAAAAGAAACAGGGGTGGTGATCATGATCTCAGATCTGCTAAAAGAAAAAAAATAGCTCTAATTAAAAGATATAAGGAAGGAAACTATATCTTGCTAAAAGTACCATAAACAATGAAAGAATATCAGTAATAAACACATATATATCAAGTGTTATAGCATCCAAAGTTTTAGAAAAGAAATAAAGTGAGTTACAAAAAGAAACAGACAGCAAAACTATGCAATGAAAGATCTCAGGCTCCCTCTATCAGAACTAGATAAATCTAATCACAAATTAAACAAGTAAAAAGTGAAAGAGGTGAATAGAATTTTAGAAAAGTTAGATATGATAGACCGTTTGGAGAAAATTGAATGACAATAGAAAAGAATATACTTTTTTTCTCAGTGGTACATAGAACTGTCACAAAAATTGACCATGTATTAGGCCATAAAAACCTTACAATCAAATAAAAAAAGGCAGACATAGTAAAGCAACCTTTTCAGATCATGATGCAATAAAAATTACATATAATAAAGGGCCATGGAAAAATAGAAAAAAAATTAATTGGAAACTAAATCATCTAATCCTAAAAACTGAGTGAGTAAAAGAATAAACCATAGAAACAATCAATAATTTCCTCCAAGAAAATGAGACAACACACCAAAATTTATTCAATGTTGCCAAAGCAGTTCTTAGGAGAAATTTATGTCTTTAGATGCTTAAATGAATAAAATAGAGAAAAAGGTCACTATATTGGGCATGCAACTAAAAAAGCTAGAAAAAGAATTAATTTAAAAACCTCAATTAAATACCAACTTTGAAATTCTGAAAAGAGAGATTAATAAAATTGAAAGTAACAAAATTTTTAAATTAATAAATAAAACTGAGTTGATTTTATGAAGAAACCAACAAAATAGATAAACCTTTGTTTAATTTGATTAGGAAAAGTAAAGAAGAAAACCAAATGACCAGTATTAAAAATGAAAAGAGTGAACTTATCACCAATGAAGAAGAAACTAAAGCAATAATTAGGAGCTATTTTGCCTAACAGTATGCCAATAAATCTGATAATCTAAATGAAGTGAATGAATACTCACAAAAATATAGGTTGCCAAGATTAAGAGAGAAGGAAATAAATTACTTAAATGATCCCATTTTAGAAAAAAGAAATTAACAACTATTAATGAACTCCGTAAGTAAAAATCTCCAGGGTCAGATGGGTTTACAAATGAATTCTATCAAATATTTAAAGAACAATTAATTTAAATACTATACAAATTATTTGGAAAAAAAGGGGAAGGAGCTCCAGCAAATTCCTTTTGTAAAATGGATATGGTGCAGACACCTACAGCAGGAAGAGCCTGAGTATAATACAAAAGGGAGGAAATGGCTCTAATGAAATAGAGAACTTCTGAGCATTTCTTAGGGGAAAAAAAAAAAAACCAGAACTGTACAGAAACTTTGAAGTTCAAGCACAAGAATTATAGGACATAAAAGACACAAATGAATAATCATAAGAGGCTAAACAAAGATTCTGTTTACATTGAGATATGGGAAGACCACATATGTGCCTCCTTTGAATACTATTTTTGTTATTATTATGGGTCATAAAGGAAGCTTAATTAGAAATTCTGATGGTATTTCTTTTATGACCTTATCTTGAAAGAAAAATGCAAAGCACTAGGGAAGAGAAATGGGGTTGAGGAAGAAAGGAAAGATAAAGAAAGGTTAATGAAAATTTTTGCTTAATAGGGTATTCATGTAAAAGTCTATACCAAAAAAAAAAAAAAAAAAAAAAAAAGGAGGTTACCACTTGAATCTCATTTCCATCTAAACTAGTCAAAGGACGGAAAAATATATCTAGAAAATACACACACACACACACACACACACACACACAAATAGGAGGGAGGGAAATCAAAGAAGGGGAAATAGAGGGAGGATAGATTAAAGAAGGGATTAGTCCTAAACTGAGTCTTAAATCTGAGAGGGCACACATCAATTGGGGAATGGCCAAGCTAGTTATACTATACAAATGTAATAGGATACTATTGTATTGTATGAAAACATGAAGAAAATAGTTTCAGAAATATCTGGGGAGACTCATAAACTGATGAAAAGTTGAATAGAATGAATACAACATAATATACAATATACAATTTATACAATAACAATATAGTAAAAACAAATATACACATAAGTATGTCTGTATGTTGGTGTTTACTGGTCAGTTGTTTCAGTCATGTTCGATCCTTTGTTATTTCAATTAGGGCTTTCTTGGCAAAGACCTTCCCTGATCCATAGTTGTAAGTTATGTCCTTCCCTGATTTTTTATATGTAGATTTCATATTGATTTGCAGCTTACTGAAATTTATCATGTGAGATATTAGTCTAGATCAGATTTCTATCTTCAAATTTTTTCCTATCCAAAAGTATCTCCTTATCCCAGAAATTAGAGTCTTTGGGTTTATTGAGCACAATGCTATTATATATAATTGCTTCTTGGTCTTTTCCCTGTCCTTTTCTTAAAGTTCTTTTAATTAAATTTTCAGGGCATATACATTTAAAAAAAAATAATTTCTTAGGTATCACATCCATGATCAGGTACCTTTACTTTTTTTTTTTTTTTTTTTTGCTATTATTTTTTGTTTTTAAGCATTAGTCTAGAAATTCAAATCTCATTCTCAGACACCATCAACATTTTTTTGTTAGCTTTTCAGTTCCCAAAGCAGATTTTTCTCATTAGGTGTCAGCAATGAGAAAAATAGCACCTGTAGCCCTCTGGTCATCCGTTGCTTGCGCAAAATTCATATTTGTCAGTGTTTTCTGGTTTCTGGCAGCTTCAACTGCAACCAAATGAATCACCCAAATTCCATAGTCTCAGCTGTTTTGACATGCCTTGGAAAGTTCTGTTATGTCTTGAATACATGTCCTGATAGAATAACCATCTTTATTGTTGTTATTAGATAAATAGTTTCTTCAGTTCCTCTGAGTGAGAAGTCACCATTCTCCTCTTTTTTCTTTGACCTCTTGTAAAACATTTCTCACCTGTCAGCACTGATATATCCATTTTATCATTCTTTGAAAGATAAACAAATTCTGCCTCTTCAAGTCATTCAATCCCTATTTCCTTTAGAAACCATCACAAAATCTCTTTTCTTTCCCTTCTGTGTAAATCTTACATTTTCCAACTTCATAATAAAAGTCATTTCTCTTATATCACTCCATATACTTTTCCTCCCCATTAAGTACTGCTTCTGGTTTTTCATATTATATTTTGTCTTGTTTTCTTAGGGAATATATAGTTATTTGATAAGCTAGAATATTGAAAGTTCCTCATCACAAAAATGCAAGCCTCAAACACTCCATGCAAGTAGCTAAGAAATTTCCTTGGTTTAATGTATTGTATCGTCAGCATTGTTTATTAAGCTATTTAGGCAGAGAGAAAGGAGGTATTTTCTACCCATCTCCTAAATATTTCATTAAAACTATTACAACTTTTTTTAAACTTTGAAAGCATATATATAATATATATAAACTTTGAAAGCACCAAAGTGAAATATAGGGAAAAAGATACCAGAATTGGATTTAGGAAGTTCTGGGTTTAAAAAACAATTCAGGAATTTGCTGGTTGTAATGACCTTGGCTAATTGACTTAATTTTCCTATGCTTTAGTACCTCATCTGTAAAATGAAAGAGTTGTATGTACTTGATGGCCTCTGAAAGTTCCTTCCAGTTCTAAATTTATCATTCTTTCCTTTTTCTTGACAATCCAATGACCTCTCACCAATTCCTAATCTATCTACCCCTTAATTGTTTGATTTATCCCTGCTTTGCTAGGGATATGCAAATCCCCAAGGGATGCGAACATTAGGGAACTAAGGCTGGATAACAAATTATGAAACCTTGACCAGGACCTGCATTCAATCTACACACCTTCTTTCATGAACAGAGGCCTTTGAATCCACTGATTTATTCTTGATTTATTCTCTAAGAGGTTTGCAAATTCTCCCTGCTCTACTCTCCATTTCAACTTCTGTAAGGCGGAATCCCTAACTGCCACTAAACAAAATGTCCATTTTAGCCTTA
Organism: Sarcophilus harrisii; assembly: GCF_902635505.1. NCBI lineage: Eukaryota > Metazoa > Chordata > Mammalia > Dasyuromorphia > Dasyuridae > Sarcophilus > Sarcophilus harrisii. The sequence continues at coordinate 164,437,971 of NC_045427.1, forward strand.
TTCCAACAATTTAATGTCTTACTCTACATTCATTTTCCTTCTGAACTCTCATTGTATAATTAGCAAATCCCTTTCATTCTAGACCTCTTTTCATGCTCCATCCATCTTCTGGCTTGCCTTGGGACCTGACTCTTCCTGGGTTTCTTGGGCATCTTTTATAATTTTTGCACCTTCTTTCACACATGACTCATTGGCTCCAGGGGAAAATCAGAGTTCTCCTTATCTCCCTTCACTACTATCACTCAGTATCTCTCTGCTTTTTAGTTTCACTCATTCAATCTATAGCTTGGGGACTAGGCTCTCCCAAACTCCTGATATTCTTCTCTTTTCTCAATGAGTTCAATACTTGACTCATTTTATTCCTCCTTGCTCCAATTCTCACCCTAATTCTAGAGAACCTCAATAAAGTATACATATCATTCTTCCCTCAAATGTATGAACTACTACCCAGGATCTACTCTGGTACCATGACCTGCTTTTTCCTTTCACCTCTGCTACACACAGAGAAGGTAACATTCTTGATCTTGCCATCATATACAAATATTTCTATTCCAGGATTAAGAAGTCTGATATCCCTTCATCCCATCATAATCTTTTACTTTTTCATTTTTCACTATGTATAACTCTTCTCAAATCTCCATTTCATCACTCTGTACTTTGCCAAGTTTTTCTCTGGGTAGTGTTTTCTTTTCCCAAACTCAATTCTTAACTCTATATTATCTTCTATCTTTGAATCTCTTGTTCCTTTATCTTGTTACCAACTTCTCCTTACAAAACAGTAACCCTTGATTATTCCCATAATCTGCCTCTTTCTTTTCTATTTAGCTACTACTAAAAAACCTGGAGAATATCATGTTAACTGCATCTTCTCTGAATTTATCTTCTCCAATCTCCTTTAACTTTTTTCAATCATCTATTACATCTCCAAGAATAAGACTTTAAACTTTGTCTTCTCAAACAACATATAACAATCTCTCCTTTTCAGCAAAAGACCTTACCTCATACTTTATTGAAAAAAAAAAAAGATAATCCATTGAGCAATCTCTCTTGCTCAATTAAGCACTTTAAAATACCTCAGCATCATCCTTCATCCTTTCTTCTTTTGCTCTAGTCTCAGATGAAGAGGTAGCATTCTCTTTGACAATGTTAACCCTTCTATCTGTTCCCTTGATCCCATTACTCCCTATATTCTCTGACAAATTATTACTTGATTCTTGTCCTCTCTGTCCTCAATTTCTTTGGGTACAGGACAAATATTTTATTGCTATTCATAAACAAGAAAGGATAAGCTTATGAGAATGACAGTGTCAATAATAGAATGATTATGACAGTACTCAGTAATTTTATTTATGACTATAGTTATGATCAGTTTGTTGCTGTTGTCTGATTATTTCAGTCATGTTCAATGATTTGCGACCCTACTTGGGGTTTTCTTGGAAAAGGTATTTTAGTGGTTTGCCATTTACTTTATCCATCATATTTTACAGATGAGGGAATAAAGGCAAATGGAGTTAAGTTGCTCAGAATTACATAGCTAGTGTCTGAAGCTGGATTTGAACTCTGCTGTTCCCAACTCTAGGCCTGGTGTTCTATCTACTGCACCACCTAATTGTATAACAATCAGTTAATACTTTAAGTCTCATCAGTATATAAAATATTTGTGCAATATTATTTGTTAGAGATTTTGTATTTCACCTCACTTGGCATTATACAATAACTCTTAGATTCTGTCTATTGATAAAATGGATTAGATTTGGCCCTTTCTTTTAAAAGTTGTCAAACTCTTAAAGGATCTTCCACTGCTATCAACCTCTGCTACAGTTGAAGATGTCACCATTGCCATCATATCTGAAAGTACTGTAGCTGGATCTACAAACTCTGAAACTACTGAAACCATAACAAAAAAGAGACATAGGCAAGCAGGTACCCCCCAATGCAAGTTCATTTTTAAGTCCCCCACTAAAGATTGAGATCACCATGACCCTAGGGCATACTGTCTTTCCTCACTGCTAACAGTAGTGATGAATAGTAGATATTATTGCTAAAAGAGCTAAATCCAAAAGATTCCAGTCTGAAGCTGTTTTCTCTTTTTTTAAAAAAGTCCCCTAAGTAATTATGTCTCCTTGTAAAGTGTCCAGTTAGGGAGCTCTTAATCATCATGAACTCTAAACCCTATATGACTGAAAGTAAGATTACCATTCCCTCTCCTCGTACCCTTCCCATCCCCTTCCTCCCCACCCCCCACCCCCCACTCAAACTTACAATGGCATACTAGAACTGGGCAGGAACTGTCAGTTTATACTCAAAGAGAATGTTGGTATTAATGGAAATGATGGTGGTGATAGTGGAGTGGGGCAGGGGCTAGGGAGGAAATGGAGGCCCCTATACTTTTTTTCAACTGAGCTGAATTTTACCCATTTGGGGTCCACATTCTATCTACATCCTAGTTACATTTTCTGCATTCTAGAGAAAGCTCAAGTATTGTCTTTTCAAGAGCCTTGCATTAAAATTCTCACAGCAGTCCATGTGACATGGATCTGATATGCTCTACAAAGATTACAATCACTCCCAAATATGCAGATTCAACAAAGAGGTTATTGCTTGCTTAGCACTTTCAAAGGATCTGTTGTTACAACCTAAGGAAATTGAGAAAAGGAGTGGGGAAATGAGATAAAGAAACCAAAAAGGAAAAAAAATAACAGAAGGGAAACCTGGGTTTCCTCTCTCAAAGAAAGAAACTAATTCCAATTAAACTCCTCAAACAGGTAGATCTCTCTTTCTATGAAATTAATCACCCTGGGTTTCAGTAGAAGTTATTCTCTTTCTCTTTTTCCCTTCACTCTCTTTCTCCATACCTCTCTCTTTCTCTCTCCTTCTTCCTTTTTTTCAATCTCATATTCTGGGTCAAAATTCTTCCAAAATTTTTTCAGCTCATAGAACATTCAACTGGAGGGAGGTCTAGACAAAATCTCTAGATGATCCTTTCACACACCTGACATGCCAAAATTTCTACACTAATTTCAGGACACATTGGATATACAGAAAAAATAATTCTCTGATTTCTTATACTAAATGACACCCAAAATTTCCCCCAGGAGGTACTAACACTGTAATGGTCAAAAAAAGAAGTTCAGTGAATCAATTCAGTGAATTGTTTAAAAAAGAAAGAAGGAAAGAGACAGAGACAGAGACAGAGGAAAACAATATCAGGGAAAATCTGTGTGAGGCTCCCTAAAGGGTTTAAACACTAGGATTGATTGGAATCAGAATCTAAAAAAAAAGCTGGATAAGGTCTTTATTTCTAATGTAGAACCACTGATTGACTGGATTCATAGGGTTTGATAATATACATTACTCTCTGTTCTGAACTTGGTAATTGAAGTTTGGGACAAGGAGGTTCATTGCTAGGGAAACTTGGTCTCTTAATTAAATAAAACTGAGCTTCTCTCTTTCCCCATGCTCATTAACTGTAATTTTTTGGCTCACCCAAAAGGGATTAAGAGAAACTAATAAGGTACCTAATGTACAGTATGAATCTACAAAAGAGCATATCATTTATTCCTGAAATGAAAGCAAATAAATTTTAAATGTTATATTTATAATATTCTTATACAGAAAGCAAACATAACCATCAAAATATTATACTAGTAGATATAAGTTAATAAATCTTGTTTAATACCTTGTATTGATGTTTGCCGATCACGGAATTTATCAACAGAGTGATTTCAACAGTATTCAGTAATTTAAAACTTCTAGACAATATGCTGGGTACAAAAATTTAAATCTCATTAAGTCATAATACAGTGTGCAAAACTATTAACTAGTCATTTTTGCATTTCATCTCTCCTTTAAACTATCTGAACTCTGCTGGTAAAAAGTATATTAGCCAAAATGTACCAGTTATTTTTCTCTAGTAGCTGCCCTCTTTAAGGCAGAATCTTCTCCAATGATCCCAGTTTAGTCCTGGGAGCCTATTTTCCAAAGGAGCAAATTCTATCTTTGTGCCTCAATCCAAGTAAAACTCCAGGAGAATTTAAAACAAAACAAACAAATAAACAATAAAAAAATAGAAAGACTGGTCATAGTTCATGTCTAGGAATTCTTCATATGTAGGAAACTATCTCCTCCCACAGATATTAGGTATGGGATAGCTTTTTATTCCCTCCATAATTAAAAATGTCAAAAAAAAAAAAGGAATCATAGTAGTTCATAAACAAATTCAGGAAATTCACATGCCATTTTACTTATTAGATTCCCTAGAAAATAATATCCTTTTATAGGACTGCTGAACAGCAATTTCCCTTCACTTCTTTTTGGAGCAATTAACACAGAATGTTGTTAAAGTCAGGGTTCAGATCCTTTGCCCATCTGTGGACTTATTTTAGCCTAATACTATAAGCATCCTCCTATTGACATTCTACTTCTCAAAGTTACCATTCCTCTGAGTTTCCATTTGCTGCTGTTGCTGCTGCTGCACTGGGGTGGTAAGTATGTGTGTGTGGGGAGAAGTGAGGAAGATAGGAATGCCCTGTATTTCCTTTGTTGCATTCTCATTTGAAAGTTCAACTAAAAGGGAATAAAAGTAGAGTCGTGTCATAATTCAATCTAGAACACAAAGGGGCAATCCGTCTACAAAAGTTAATCTTATTACACCCCTAATTAACCAATTATTAGTAGGCAGCACCCATTACTAAGGACAACATCTCCAACTTTCTTAGTTTCCTGGCAAATAAACCCTTTTATACATATTATTTTCCTTAGGGGCAAATATTTTCCCCTTTCTCCCTTTTTCCACCTCACCTCCTGGACCTCATAATTCTGTTTCCTCCAGTAAAATAGAAAACTACTAGGCTTTGCCATCTGCCCCAGTGCTTTAATCTTCCTTTAAACTTCCTGAATCTTAATTTATAGACACTTGTCTGCTTCAAACTCATTGAATTTGGTATCAGATATATTTCAATGAGAAAAAAAAAATAATGCTTCTGCCCTTGGCATCTATTTGTTATTGTCTTGGTTGAGAAATAGGGATATGAGATTGACCAGGCATACCAACAGCCCAGCCCCTCCTAGTGCTATTGCCCTCTGCTGTGGGTAGCTCCTCCACAGTGAAGGCAGTGATGCACAGAACTGTCAAGTTGGAGTCCATAATGCTGAGGTTGTGCAAGTTAGCCAGCAGGTTGAGGGGCAGTTCTTGCAGGAAGATGTTATTGAAGCTAATGGTCTCTTGGCTTCTAAAATAATAGTACTGTATGGGGCACAGAACTTTAACAGGCTTAGTCAGCAGGAAGAGAAGCAGCAAGTGCAGGAGCAGTGGTAGTGGTGTGAGCAGCACTGGCAGGAGTCCAAGATGAGACAGTGGTGGAGGACCAAGAACTGGCATCCCCAAGCCTTGGGCTGTGATCAGACCCCTGGCAGGGAAGGTGGAGGCTGGGGACCACAGTGTTGCTTCCCCATTCAGTTCCCCGCCTCCCCATCAAGGAAGCTTGGGTGAGGTGAAGGTTGAATATAAAGTCTTCCTTCCTCTCAGAAAGTGAATTGGGTCAAGAAGGGAGGAGCCCAGCTGGGTGGGATTGAGCTAAATGGGTTAGATTAGGCTGATTTATTTCTCTGAAGCTGAAAGCTCCACTTAATCCTTTGGGGAATTGAATAAGGAAGGATATTAGACTGCAGACTGAAGATGTACTCCTTAAGGGAAAAATTTGCTCCATACTTGGTTTGTGCTTTCTATAACTAATTAAGGAACAGGTACCATTTTAAATTCCAAACCTGTCTATCCATATGCTACAGGTAAATTATCTTATTTTTTGTCTTCCTCAATTAGCCTGAACTCTGTGAGAACAAGAACTTTCTTGCCTTTTAAAAATTAAATTCCTAGCACTTAGCCTAGTACATAGCACATGGTGTTTAATAAATGCTGTGGCATTCATTTAATCATTTATGTGCGTATAATAAGGGACTGGAGTCAAAGTCTGGATCCATAGAAGATGCCCCCTTCTAATAATGCTCTAAATGCTATATATATCCCATCACAGATTGGGAGAATAACTAAATTTGATCAGAAATTCACTTGATCACCATTGCTATATGTTTATTTGTGAGCATATTGTAACACAATTTTGGTTTTCTTTCCTGTTTGGCTTCTTGGGACTGGGATTATCTGATCATATTGATAAGCAGATGAGAATGAACAAGTGGAGAGAAAGAAATTAAAGAAAAAGATTCCTGGAGCAAGATTCTGCAAAACAGAAAAGGCAATGGGGATCTAAGACACAGATAGAAAGTTTAGACTTAATGAATATCAGGTATACCCTTTTTTCTCTGAGCAGAGAGGTGTGTAAAGAGGGGAAGTGAGGGAATTTATGCTAAAGGATTTAATCTCTTTAAGGATATAAAAAGCCAGCTCATTTTCTCTAAGTTTCAGAGATAAGCATATATTTGATATGGAGAACATCAAAAAAAAAAAAAAAGATTTTTTTTATAGGTACTATGAAGAAAGATAAGAAGTTGATGAGTATAGAATTTTTAAAATTGCTGACTATCAGGGAGATCTTGTTTCAATTTATGTACCATAAATTTGCAATGGGCTAGAATGGGGAAAGGCTTTTGACAGGGAAATCAACCATAAGACTGGTGTATTGAGCAAAACATGAGGTTGTCAGCAAGTATTACTAAGTATCTGTTTGATAGCAGATTGGATATGTGGGATAAATGAGACAGACGAATCTAGGAGGACAATGAAATTATGAGAATGGACAACTGAAAGTATAATTGTGCTTTTGACAGTAATATGGAAATTCAGAAGAGTTTGGCAAAAAAAGGTAAGGAATGATCTGGATGTGTTGGGGTTTTTTTTTATTTTATTTTTTATTATAACTTTTTATTGATAGAACATATGCATGGGTAATTTTTTTTACAACATTATCCCTTGCACTCACTTCCGTTCCCACTTTTCCCTTTTCTCCCTCCACCCTCTTACCTAGATGGCAGGCCGTCTTATACATGTTAAATATGTTATAGTATAACCTAGATACAATATATGTGTGCAGAACCATACAGTTCTCTTGTTGTACAAGAAGAACTGGATTCAGAAGGTGTTGTGCCACAGTTCTCTTTTAAAGTCCTGACCCAGTTTCCCTAATTGTCCTATTCAGTTACTCTGCCTCAGGTTATATTATTATCAATTGGAACTGAATTAGATCTTATCTTTGTTGAAGATAACCACTTCCATCAGAATACATCCTCATACAGTATAGATGTTGAAGTATATAATGATCTCCTGGTTCTGCTCATTTCATTCAGCAACAATTCTTGTAAGTCCTTCCAAGCCTCTTTGTATACAACCTGCTGGTCATTTCTTACAGAACAATAATATTCCATAACATTCATATACCACAATTTACCCAATCATTCTCCAACTAATGGGCATCCTATTCAGTTTCCAGTTTCTAGCCACTACAAAAAGGGCTGCCACAAACATTTTTGCACATGTGGGTCCCTTTTTCTCCTTTAAGATCTCTTTGGGATATAAGCCCAGTAGAAACATTGCTGGATCAAAGGGTATGCACAGTTAGATAACTTTTTGGGCATAATTCCAGTTTGCTCTCCAGAATGGTGGGATTTGTTCACAACTCCACCAACAATGCATCAATGTCCCAGTTTCCCTTGCATCCCCTCCAACATTCATCCTTATTTTTTTCTGTCATCTTAGCCAATCTGATAGGTGTGTAGTGGTATCCCAGAGTTGTCTTATGTATAAGCATAACTTAAAATAGTATTAAATTTTAAGATAATTCATATCGTCTTTTTTTTCCACTTATTCTCTCAGTGAAGTTTTTTCTTAAAAAAAATATTGCTAAGAATCGAAGTATTTCAGGGGTTGGATAGGGATGTGCTTTTATTGAGATGGATCAAGTTGAAGCATCTGCTTTTAACTAACTCTTCTATCTTTTTCTTGTCTAAAATACCACCAAGTTCAGAATTATAAGTCACCGAATTGTAACACAATATACATCACTAACCAGAGCAAATCTGCCTTAATCTATGATATATGTAAGTGATATATGTATAACCCCCATGTTGCCCCAGAGAACATAAATGCTGATGTAACATTTTCGAACTGGGTTTCCTGGGGCTGTTTTTCTTGAAAATTTCAGGGAAAAGAAGCCAGAATAAGTTCAGGATCAGACTTAATGGAGATGGTCCTCAAATCTTGGGTCAAGGGGTTAGGCCAAGAAATGTTCTGTTGCCTGTGATTGCTCTATTTACTGCCACTGCTCCTGCTTTGCTACTATTGCTGCCCACTATCTAGTTAATAAAGATTTATTAAATGCCCACTAATGCTAAGCACTGGGGATATACACATGCAAAAAAAAAGAAAGAAAGATCATCTCTGCCCTCAAGAAAATTACAATTTAATGGAAGAAAAAGTACAGTAAGAAGCTAAAAAGTAGAGTAGGGATGCAAATTGGTGCCCAACTAAGGGCCTGGAAAAGTTAGAGATGTCCGAGCATAATGTAACCAGGTGAGAATTGAGACTGATAAAGGTACTGCTAGACAGATGTACTGCTAGACAGATCAGGGATGAGAAGCCAACATGAACTGACAATAGTTTCTGAGTTTATCAAAACACCCACAATTCTTTCCTTTTCTCCCCAACTTCGATCCATTTCCCATCAGGGAAAGAAGTTGCTCTCATTGATAGCATGATTACTCCCAATTAGTCCCCCCTATCCTTTCCAGGAAGAAGAAAGGACTTGGAAAGCTATAAAACCCAAACTTCTCTGCAATTCATACCACAAACTATTTTATATTCACAAACTCTACACCTCCCCTTTCCTCTCTTCCATTGCTATTGATTCAGTCTTTCTATTCTCTCAACTGCTTACCCTTATTGTGTGATTAATGTTAGCTTTGAAGCTAGAGGATTAGGGAAGGCTTAGACTGGAGAGAAAAGCATTTCACTATATCTGGAAGTATAGAGAAGTGGCAAAGCCATTAATTACCTCTGGAGGTCACAAATACTTTAGAAATTTATATAGAAGCAATACTTTCAAACCAGTTCAGATTTTAAACAGATGAGAATTGAAAGCAGAGAGATTAGTAAACTAAAGTGAATTAAAAACCCTATAAATAAAAGAGCTAAATCCTGAGACAAAAACAAAAGTATCTTGAAAGGAGGATTCACCCCATTCCAATTATCTTTTACTTAACCCCTAAGAACTACATTCTACTGAACAGGTGAACCCAGGAGGCAAGTCAAATATGTTAATTAGAAATGGAAACCCATCTTTTGCATTTGTTACCAATAAGGTAACCACATATACACTTGCATGATAATTACATATGGAGGAAAAAAGAGACTATTTTCAAGCCATTTTGAAACAGAAAAAACTCACAGTATTCAAAATAAACAGGTTTTGTGTTTAGATATATCTTATCCAGTGCATTTCTTTTTTTTTTTTAATTTATTAAAGCTTTTTATTTCCAAAATATATGTGTGGATAATTTTCAATATTCACCCTTGCAAAACCTTATGTTTCAAATTTTTTTCCCTTCCTCTAGATGGCAAGTAATCCAATCTATGTTAAACATGTGCAATTCTTCTATACATATTTCCACAAATATCATTCTGCACAAGAAAAATCAGATCAAAAAGGAAAAAAAATGAGAAAGAAAACAAAATGCAAGCAATCAGCAACAATAAGAGTAAAAATACCATGTTGTGGCTGACACTCAGTTGCCACAGTCCTTTCTCTGGGTGCAGATGGCTCTCTTCATCACAAGACCATTGGAACTGGCTTGAATCATTTCATTGTTGAAAAGTCACCTGCATCAGAATTGATCATTTTATAATCTTGCTGTTGTCATGTACAATGATATCCTGGTTCTGCTCATTCCGCTTAGCATCAGTTTACGTAAGTATCTCCAGGCCTCTTTGAAATCATCCTGCTGATCATTTCTTATAGAACAATAATTTCCCATAACCATTTATATACCATAACTTATTCAGCCATTCTCCAACTGATAGACATCCACTCAGTTTCCAATTTCTTGCCACTACAAAAAAGTCTGTCACAAGCAATTTTGCACACATGGGTCCCATTCCCTCTTTTATAATCTCTTTGGGATACAAGCCCAGTAAAAATACTGCTAGATCAAAGGGTTTGCACGGTTTGATAGCCTTTGGGCAAAGTTTCAAATTGCTCTCCAGAATGATTGAATCAGTTTACAACTCCACCAACAACAGATTAGTGCCTCAGTTTTCCCACATCCCCTTCAACATTAATCATTATTTTTTTCTCTCATTTTAGCCAATTTGAGAGGTGTGGAATGTCTTAATTTGCATTTCTCTGATCAATAGTGATTTAGAGCATTTTTTCATATGACTAGAAATGGTTTTAATTTCTTCAGCTGAAAATTGTCTGTTCATATCCTGTGACCATTTATCAATTGGAGAATGCCTTGAATTCTTACAAATTTGAGTCAATTATATATTTTAGAAATGATAACCAGTTAATTTTTTACTTTTTTTAAGTTTTAATTTTTTTTTTTTATTTACCAAACATATGCATGGGTAATTTTTCAACATTGATCCTTGCAAAATCTTCTGTTCCAACTTTTCCCCATCTTCCTCCCTACTCCCTCCCCTAGATGGCAGGTAGTCCAATACATGTGAAATATGTTAAAGTATATGTTAAATCCAATATATGTATACATATTTATATAATTATCTTGCTGCACAAGAAAAATTTTATCTTAAAAGAAAGAAAAAACCTAAGAAGGAAAACAAAATTGCAAGCAAACAATAACATAAAGAGTGCAAATGCTATGTTGTGATTCCCACTTGTTTCCCATAGTTCTCTCTCTGGGTATACCTGATTCTCTTCATTATTGAACAATTGGAACTGGTTTAAATCATCTCATTATTGAAGAGAGGCACTTCCATCAGAGTTGATCATCGTATAATCTTGTTGTTGCCATGTATAATGATCTCCTGGTTCTGCTCATTTTACTTAGTATCAATTCATGTAAATCTCTCCAAGCCTCTCCGTAACCATCCTGCTGGTCATTTCTTACAGAAAAATAATATTCTATAACATTCATATACCACAATTTATTCAGCCATTCTCCAATTGATGAGCATTCATTCAGTTTCCAGTTTCTAGCCATTACAAAAAGGACTGTCACAAACATTTTTGCAGATGTCCCTTTACCTCCTTTAAGATCTTTTTGGGACATAAGTCCAGTAGTAACATTGTTGGATCAAAGGATATGCACAGTTTGATAAATGAGCATAGTTCCAAATTGTTCTCCAGAATGGTTGGATTCGCTTGCAATTCCACCAACAATGTATCAGTGTCCCAGTTTTCCTACTTTTCCTGTTATCTTAGCCAATCTGAAAGGTGTGTAGTGGTATCTCAGAGTTGTCTTAATTTGCATCTGTCTGATCAATATTAATTTGAATCACCTTTTCATATGACTAAAAGATAGTTTCAATTTTTTTCATTTGAAAATTGTCTGTTCATATCCTTTGACCATTTATCAATTGGAGAATAGCTTGATTTCTTATAAATTAGAGTCAATCCAGTTTTGGAAATGAAACCTTTATCAGAACCTTTGAATGTAAAAATGCTTTCCCAGTTTATTGCTTCCCTTCTAATCTTGTCTGCATTAGTTTTGTTTGTACAAACATTTTAACTTAATCTAATCAAAATTTTCTATTTTGTGATCAATAATGATCTCTACTTCTTGTTTGGTCACAAATTCCTTTCTCCTCCATAGGTCTGAAAGGTAAACTATCTTATGTTCTTCTAAATTATTTATAATCTCATTCTTTATGTCTAAACCATGAACCCATTTTGACCTGATTTTGGTATACAGTGTTAAGTATGGTACAATGCCTAGTTTCTGCCATATTAATTGACCCTGAGCAAGTCACAGTTTTCATTTATCTCAGTTTCCTCATCCATAAAATGGATATAATAATAGCCCCACCTACCTCCTAGAGTTGTAAGAATCAAATGACATAATAATCATACAATGCTTTGCACAGTGCCTCATATATAGTAATAGATACTTTGTAAATTAACTATTATTATTGTTGTTTTTATAGTGACGTGATCATGGGGCCAAATGATGTGATTTAGATTCTGCACCAAATATTGAGATTGATATAGGCACCAAATGTTGAGGTTCGGTCATGTGAGTAATTCACAATGACCACTCTCTCTCTGTTTCTTTCTTTACCTTTCTTTCTTTCTTTCTTTCTTTCTTTCTTTCTTTCTTTCTTTCTTTCTTTCTTTGCTGAGGCAATTGGGGTTAAGTGACTTGCACAACTAGGTCACACAACTAGGAAGTGTTAAATGTCTGAGGTCAAATTTGAATTCAGGTCCTCCTGACTTCAGGGCTGGTCCTCTATCCACTGCACCACCTAACTATCCCAATGGCCATTCTCTTTACCAAAAGGTCCAAAGACAAAATGAAGAGATACAATAGATACTGATGTAATAGGACTCTTTGGTCCCCTGATCTTTAGGGGGAGGAGGCCTGGGTCAGGAAACCCTAAATCTTCTGGCTTTGGCTCACTACCCTCCACCCTTAATTTACCTGGAAATTATTCCTCAGCCCACCACCCTGAAGCTTAATTCATCTGGAGATTTTTCCTTAGCCTTGGGCTACAGAAGACTAAATTGCAATCTGTCTTTGAGTCATTTGGTCCTTTCCAATCAGAAACTTAGCTCACTGAGAATTCTCAGTGTCAAAATAAACTCTTTTTTTGCTAACTTAACTTGGAGACTGGGATTGGGAATTCTTTTGCAAAACCTGCCACATCAGCCTGGAGACCCCCAAATTCTGTAAGAGTATCTTATTCCTCAACAATACCAGGAATGGTAAATATGAAATAAAAGTTGGTGATGAGGTCTTCAATATTAGATGTGGTTAGCAGAGTAACTGATCAAAATTAATCCCTTAGGCAAACAGGAAGAAGGCTTGATGATAGAGTTCAGTTTAGTTGCTTGGTCCCACCCTGTAAAGGTAATCCAATCAGAAATCCAAGTTATGTCAAGACCCTATAAGACAATTTATGGCCCATGGCTTTGCTACTACTTCCCTCTGGTTAGGTGGCCACCACACTCTGCTTTATGGTGTTTTTCCCTTTCCCTTTTTCCCTTCCTCCATACCACATGGTATCTTCCACTAGGCTTCCCAACTCCATTTCTCCTTATAACTAACTAATTCTTTTAGGGTGCTAATTTCTTTTCAGGATTTAGTCTGCCAGCTACAAGCATGCCCCAAACATCATGAGTGGTAATATGAAATAGATCAAAGAAAGCAACACATTGGAAAAGAATATTATATAAAAATAGTATAATAGAGATTCAGTTACAATTCAATCGACCTGAAGAAATCAAGTGAGGCATCCATCACAGGTTACAAAGGGCTGTTAGTTATTATGTAAATTAATATGGGGAAAAATAAGTTCCATAGTGGAACTCACAATCAACCTTGAGGAAAAAGCCATTAAAGGAAAGAAACCGTGAGATGGGAGAGAGTATCCCATGGTGGGCTATTCTTGAAAAGGAGTTCACAAAGATCTTCATCATGAGATCTTTTACAGGGAAAATGTAACCTTGGAGAGTTCACATCATAATTTGGAAAGTATCATGGGAGTGGGAGAAGTAAAGGCAGGAATAAGGATATGTATTGAAATGTTGGGATTGTCTTGAAGATGCTAACAAAAGAGTCTGGATACATTATGCCTGTCTTAACTATGCTAATAAGACAGTTTAGATTTTAACTAAAATCTTTCTAACAATGAAGCCAAAACTCTAATTCATTACTCTACAAAGGTATCTCATAAGTGACATTAGTTAGGAATTTTTAGGGCTGAAAATTAAGCAAGAAATACTTCTATTTTCCTGCCGTACATGTTAATAATTGGTGCTTCCAGGACCTCCAGAGAGCTCTGACATTGTTGGACTCTAGAGGGCAATGATGTTATGGCCTAGAGGTTTGTATGGCATCTAGGTTTATTATTATGGGAAACATTACACTGAAGTGAACGATTCACTTTTAGGATACTAAATCCCTTTTAGGATTTAGCCTGCCAATCAGTACTCTCACTTTTCTCCTGATTAACTGTAAGTTCCATTAGGGAACCTGTCTTTTCCATTGTTAATTGTTGAAACCTCATTCCTTAGTAATTATATGCTTTCCCATCACTTTCACCAGAAGACTGAAGCTATGTTAAAAGGATTTTTCAGCTAAGACATAACAATCCTTGATTCTAAGGACCAAAAAGTTACATATTAGGGAATTAAAAAACCAGTACCATCTTGAATTATGAAATTACAATTCTCTCATCAGTGGGTTTCTATCTGTAATGTTTCCCTTCAAGTTATTTCCATTTAACATTCCTTGAAACACTTTTGTTATGAGGATTTCAGTATGATTTGAGATGTCATACTTCTACCATCTTTGTTTTTGAGACAATGATATTTTTGCAATATAAAATTAAAATAAATTAAAACTTAATACAGTTCTATCACTCAAATCCTCAACCTCAGAGAGCTTTAAGAGTTGCATTTTCACAGAGATACCATAAAATATATGCACATAGACAAGAAATCTAGAGATAACTAAGTATATTAATAAAAAGAAAAAGGAAGATCAGGTAATAATAGAATTAAACTCTTGTAATAGAGCATAATAAAGGAAAGAAACACTTGTTTTCTCTTTGGTTCACTTTGTTAATCCTTGTGTAGGACTGAGGATGCTGTCTCTACAATGATACTAATGATACTATTGATCTCTTGAAGTTTCCATTCCTTCCTCTCAGTCTGTTTTGTGGACTGTCTGTGTTTATTGAGAATGTCTGTGGCTTACCTTGAGTCAAGGTAGTTTCGACTATTTGTGGAAATATAATATTTTGTTATGAAGACAAAAAATGTAAAGTAATTCACTAATGTAGAGAAGAGCTGAATGTTTTTTTTTAAGACCAAAAAATAAAGAAATGGCAATAAATACTAAACAGATTATTGTTAGTAGTAGTAATCAGCATTTTATATAGACCTTCACGGTTTGCAAATACTGTATGTAGATTATTTTTATATCTCACCTATATGAAATAGCATATTACTTTTAATACATCTATCTTAGGTGAACTTCACAATAACCTTAAGGTAAGTACTGTCTTCTTTTTAAAGATGAGGAAATAGATTCATAGAAATTTAAAGCAGTAGTATCTCACTCAAATAGGAACAGGGCCACTGAACTGTATGGATTACATGTCAACTTAGAAAATCACATATTAATACTACCAATGTTCTACTTTGGTGTTAGTTATTTTGTTAATATTTCCCAATTATATTTTAATTGGATTCAGCCCCATCTAAGAGTGTTGCTGTAGCAACTGGTTAGCTGATTCACAGCAAAAAAAAAAAAGTCAGGCTATCTGCCTATGCTTTGGATTACAGGCAGGACCTCTCTAGTACACAATAACACACATTTCTTGAATTAGGTTCACCATGGGGGTTGACACCAGGCAATGTGTAATACATGTGCTTCTAAGGTCTGGGCTTTTATTAGCTAATCCCTTTTCTCTTCCTCCCCTTAAATGAGCTAGTTTTTCCAAATATTGAGACTTTTGAGTCATACCACTTTTCAATAATATTTATTACTTGAGGCTTCTTCTCACCTGTGTATTTTTTGCTTTTTGAATGTCTTTTTTATGAGACTGTCTTCATTATAATTTTAGGTATTTTAGGCTATGAAGACCAATAAATACCTCATAACCAAATGGTTATTTCCTTCGGGGGGGAGGGGGGGAAGGAGGCTCAGGTTTGTGAAACTCATTATTGTGATCATTTCTTATCCTTGCTGAATTGTTTTAAAACTGAATCATTTTCAATCAAAGTGATTTTTATAACCTTAAAACATGTTTTATTATGGATTCCTCAATATCTCATATGGCAGGAGGACATTTTCAGGATGGTTACAAATATAAATGATTACATAGACAATTATATAACTTTTTATCATGGTTAAATACAATAAATCCTAATATCAGATTCACTTTAGAATAAGTAAATGAAGGACATCAACATAAATTTAAGGATGTGAAACTTAAAGATATTATGTTAATAACAGTTAAAAGTTGTTAATAATGCATACCCTTTGACCTAGTTGTACTATTTCTAAGCTTATAGTCAAGAGTTCAAAGAAGGAAGAAAAGATCCTATATGTATAAAAATATTTACAGTAGTTCTTTTTGTGATGATAAAATCTGGAAACTAAGAGGCTGTATAACACTTAAGGAATAGCTAAGTTGTGGAAATGAATGTGATAGAGTAATATTGTGCTATATGAAAAGAGGAAACAATTTTTTAAAAGACATGAAAACACTTATGAACTGATGATGAGTGAAGAGAGAAGAACTAGAACAATTTGTACTATGACATCAATATTAAATGAATAATTTTGAATCCTTTTAAAAACTCATAAAGAATGAAATGAGCTGAGCCATGAGAACAGTTTATAAAATAACAATTTTGTATTGACAACTTTGAAAGCTGTTAGTTCAAACTAATCCAGTAAATGTTTATTAAGCAAATTTTATGTACCAGGCACTGTGTTAAGTTGTGGGAATTAAAAAAAAAACTTAAAAAAAAAGAAATATAGCTTCATAAAAATTTTTTTATTATAGCTTTTTATTTACAAAACATATGCATGAGTAATTTTTCAACACTGACCATTGCAAAACCTTCTGTTCCAAATTTTCCTCTTCTTCCCCCTACCACCTCTCAAAGACAGGTAATCTAATACATGTTAAATATGTTAAAATATATGTTAAATCTTATATATGTATACATATTTATAGTTATCTCACTGCATAAGAAAAATTGGATCTTGAAAGAAAAAAAGACCTGAGAAGAAAAACAAAAATGCAAGCAAATGATAACAGAAAGAGTGAAAATGCTATGTTGTGGTCCACACTCATTTCCCATAGTCCTCTCTCTGGGTGCAGATGGCTCTCTTCATTACTGAACAATTTGAACTGGTTTGAAAAAACTCATTGTTGAAGAGAGCCACAGCCATCAGAATTGATCATCATATAGTCTTGTTGCTGTGTACATTGTTCTCCTGGTTCAACTTTATTTAGCATCAGTTCATGTAAGTCTTTCCAGACCTCTCTGAAATCATCCTGCTGGTCATTTCTTGCAGAACAAAAATATTCCATACATTCATATACCATAACTTATTCAGCCATGCTCCAACTGATGAGAGCATCCATTGAGTAAGAAAGATAGTTCTTGCCCTCAAAGAGCTTATAATCTATTTGGGATAAGGATAAGGGTGGGAAGGATTCAATACAAAAGGAAGCAGGAAAGTGAGGCAGAGGAAAGTGAGATACCCTAGGATATCTATTGAAAGCATCTTGCTCCACAGAAATAAAATCAGACAGAGTAGTTAATACAAAGTAAACTGAGAGCCTGGTTTCTGCTATCTGTAAAGGAAGGTATTAGAAGGATCCTGCAGCCCTCCAGTCAAAGAGGAAAAGAAGCAATGTCAGGAAAAGCCTGAGTTAGCAATACTGTGATAAAATGAGAGATAATGGCTTGAAGGGGCATCCTATTCCTTGCAGTTGAAAGGAGCATAATAACCATGAGAGTGAGGTGGTACATTTAAGGGGAAGAATTAGACAGATATTTTTGGATATAGCCACTGAGGGAATTTCTTTAGTTGAATATACATATTTGTTTAAAAAAATATTCTTTTTCTTTTCAAATTAATTTTTATTGATTGAAAAAGTAAAGGCATGGGGTGTTATAAGTATGAAAGAATACATGCCTTTTACATGTGGGCACTATATTATTAGCTTTACTTAACTGTTTTACTTTGTTACAAGAGACCCTTTTTAATATAGAGGTAATCTATAAATATTTGCAATGTAAAAAAAAGCACAAAGCTAAAAAATAAATAATAGTTTGCATGTACATAGAACTACAAATTTTATAAAGGTTTTCTCATTTCATATTAATTGCTAGCATTTATATGGTGCTTTAAAATTTGCAAAAAACTATACAAGTTATTTAATTTGTTCTTCACAACAACCCTGTAAGGTAGGAACTTAAAAAAATATAGATAGATAGATAAGGAAGAAACCAAAGAACATTCCCCCACTTTTGTCTCCTCAAAGGAGTAGGGGCAATGGGTAGATCAGTGGCACTATACACAGTGAAAGGAGTGACCTAGGGTGCAAGCACCATAATGTTTGAAAGTCCCCATTAAGAATTGAATAGAGAGGATGACAGGCAGAGTGAAGATAATAAGTGGTTATATCTCCTTAAGGAAAAGCTCTAAGCCTTTTCAGTCCTACAAGGTAAGGCTTTTATCCAATTAGTAAAATTGTCGATAAAAAACAAAAGCAGTTTGAAGCCCCTTCAGGGGGGCATATGTGTAAAATCCATCTTCCAGTCCTCTTCTAAGTATGTACTCTTCCTCCAAATGGACTTCAAGATAGGGGGTGGAATTTAAAAGTGTTTTCAGGATTTATTTGAGCACAAACTGGGCAGGCCTGACAGACCTGTTTAATAGTTTCTCCTAGCTTATGACTAATGAAAATAAGTTTCACAAGGGACTGAAGAGCATTTTTCCCAACTGAGTAGCTTGGTGTAAGTCAAAGAGAAGTTTCCACTGGCTGGTCTCTGGAATTAGACATTAGCCTGAAGATTCGAAACCACTCAGAAGAAGAAATCCCCTTTATTTAGCAAGAACTTGTTTCTGGGGGCTATATTAAGGAGTGCAGGAGTCAGTAATTTGTGGAATTAAGATGCCATGGTCAGCGGCAAACAGGTAACAGCAAGGGCACCTGAATCTGCAAGCCTATTTCCCTTGGCCTGAAATGAATCCCCATTCTGGTATCCTTTACAAAACATAACAGAAACCTCTCTAGGTCTATGGACAACTTGAAATAACTGTAGAATTTCTCCTGCATATTTAATGGGGGATTATTTATTTATTTATCTATTTTTGCTGTCAAAAATCTCCTTCCTTTCCATATAGCCCTATGAGCATGCAAAACATGAAAGGCATATTTGGAGTCAGTATAGATGTTCACTCTCATTCCTTTCCCCAATTTTAAAGCTCTGATGAGGACAAAAATGCTCTGAACTTGGTAGGGAGTTAAAACCTCCATTGGTTGACCTAGGGGGGTGAGCTTAGAGGCTTCCTCAATTAGAAGAACTATGGCAGTCACTGCTCTAATTCAAGAAAGTCACCCGAAAGACACCAAGTTTCTTTTAGAAGCCTACAAATTGCAGCCATATCCAGGAAAATATGCAATTGTTTCTTTGAGGCAGGTTCAGAGAGATATAATAAGATTGCTGGAGGTGTGAGTTAATTAAATACTTAACAGACTGATCAGTAATGTGGGCCTTTAAACAATGAGACTATCACCCCAGGAGATCAGAAAATTAAAGAGTTTTTATGGCTGCAGCCAGAGAAGCTTCTCGAGTGTCATCTACATACTAGATAGTTAGTACCTGTCCAAATATGTGGGGACTGTCAATGAAGCCCTGAGTACCTCCATGCTGTGTAAATGATTGTGCATGTTAGTTGATTGGGGTTATGTTCTCCTGAATTTACCCCTTCAAAGGTAGAAACTAATTATGAGTCTTATGTAATGACATGCAAAAGAAAGCAGTTTTAAGATCTATAATGGAAAACCATTATGTTTGCTCTGAGTATAGAAATTTGCTATTAAAAGAAAAAAAGCAGGGACATGATGACAATAGCGGCAAAACAGGTCCTTCAGGCTGAGAGCATATACATGAAAGGATAAAGCACAGCTCTGTTTGACAACCAGTCATGCAGTAACAATTCCACCTCATAGCCAGACTCAGGAATAATGAGATGGGAAACAAAGAAACAGAACTGGGAAACTGAGGCAGAAGGCTCTGACCTTAAGGGAGGCTTTTTCCCTTAAAAGGAAAAACATAATTCTTAGTTTATCACTTACCAGCACAGCCCCTTCTTTTTTTTTTTTTTTTTTTTTTTAATAGCCTTTTATTTACAGGATATATACATGGGTAACTTTACAGCATTAACAATTGCCAAACCTCTTGTTCCAATTTTTCACCTCTTACCCCCCCACCCGCTCCCCCAGATGGCAGGATGACCAGTAGATGTTAAATATATTAAAATATAACTTAGATACACAATAAGTTTACATGACCAAAACGTTATTTTGCTGTACAAAAAGAATCAGACTCTGAAATATTGTACAATTAGCTTGTGAAGGAAATCAAAAATGCAGGTGTGCATAAATATAGGGATTGGGAATTCAATGTAATGGTTTTTAGTCATCTCCCAGAGTTCTTTTTCTGGGCATAGCTAGTTCAGTTCATTACTGCTCCATTAGAAATGATTTGGTTGATCTCGTTGCTGAGGATGGCCTGATCCATCAGAACTGGTCATCATATAGTATTGTTGTTGAAGTATATAATGATCTCCTGGTCCTGCTCATTTCACTCAGCATCAGTTCGTGTAAGTCTCTCCAGGCCTTTCTGAAATCATCCTGTTGGTCATTTCTTACAGAACAGTAATATTCCATAATTTTCATATACCACAATTTATTCAGCCATTCTCCAACTGATGGACATCCATTCAGTTTCCAGTTTCTAGCCACTACAAAAAGGGCTGCCACAAACATTCGTGCACATACAGGTCCCTTTCCCTTCTTTATAATCTCTTTGGGATATAATCCCAGTAGTAACACTGCTGGATCAAAGGGTATGCACAGTTTGATAACTTTTTGAGCATAGTTCCAAACTACTCTCCAAAATGGTTGGATTCGTTCACAACTCCACCAACAATGCATCAATGTCCCAGTTTTCCCGCATCCCCTCCAACAATCATCATTATTTTTTCCTGTCATCTTAGCCAATCTGACAGGTGTGTAGTGGTATCTTAGAGTTGTCTTAATTTGCATTTCTCTGATTAATAATGACTTGGAGCATCTTTTCATATGACTAGAAATAGTTTCAATTTCTTCATCTGAGAATTGTCTGTTCATATCCTTTGACCATTTTTCAATTGGAGAATGGCTTGATTTTTTATAAATTAGAGTTAATTCTCTATATATTTTGGAAATGAGGCCTTTATCAGAACCTTTGACTGTAAAAATATTTTCCCAGTTTATTGCTTCCCTTCTAATCTTGTCTGCATTAGTTTTGTTTGTACAAAAACTTTTCAGTTTGGTATAATCGAAATTTTCTATTTTGTGATCAGTAATGATCTCTAGTTCTGCTTTGGTCATAAAGACCTTCCCCTTCCACAGGTCTGAGAGGTAAACTATCCTATGTTCCTCTAATTTATTAATAATTTCATTCTTTATGCCTAGGTCATGAACCCATTTTGACCTTATCTTGGTGTACGGCGTTAAGTATGGATCAATGCCTAGTTTCTGCCATATTAGTTTCCAATTTTCCCAGCAATTTTTATCAAACAGTAAGTTCTTATCCCAAAAGCTGGGATCTTTGGGTTTGTCAAAGACTAGGTTGCTATATTTGTTGACTGTTTTATCCCTTGAACCTAATCTATTCCACTGATCAACTAATCTATTCCTTAGCCAATACCAAATAGTTTTGGTAACTGCTGCTCTATAATATAATTTTAGATCTGGTACAGCTAAGCCACCTTCATTTGATTTTTTTTTCATTAATTCCCTTGAAATTCTTGACCTTTTGTTTTTCCATATGAACTTTGTTGTTATTTTTTCTAGGTCATTAAAATAGTTTTTTGGGAGTCTGATTGGTATAGCGCTAAATAAATAGATTAGTTTAGGTAATATTGTCATCTTTATTATATTTGCTCGCCCTATCCAAGAGCATTTAATATTTTTCCAATTGGTTAGATCAGACTTAATTTGTGTGAAAAGTGGTCTGTAATTTTGCTCATAAAGTTTCTGATTTTCCCTTGGCAGATAGATTCCTAAATATTTTATATTATCAGTAGTTACTTTAAATGGAATTTCTCTTTGTAACTCTGACTGTTGGATTTTGTTAGTGATATATAAGAATGCTGATGACTTATGTGGGTTTATTTTATAACCAGCAACTTTGCTAAAGTTGTGGATTATTTCTAATAACTTTTTAGCAGAATCTCTGGGGTTCTCTAAGTATACCATCATGTCATCGGCAAAGAGTGATAATTTGGTTTCCTCATTGCCTATTCTTATTCCTTTAATCTCTTTCTCAGCTCTAATTGCTATAGCTAGCGTTTCTAATACAATATTAAATAGTAACGGTGATAGTGGGCAACCTTGTTTCACTGCAGATCTTATTGGGAATGGTTGCAGTTTGTCTCCATTACATATGATGCTTACTGATGGTTTTAAATAGATGCTGCTGATTATTTTAAGGAAAAGTCCATTTATTCCTATACTCTCAAGTGTTTTTAATAGGAATGGATGTTGGAGTTTATCAAATGCTTTTTCTGCATCTATTGAGATGATCATATGGTTTTTGTTAATTTGATTATTAACATGGCCAATTATATTGATAGTTTTCCTAATATTGAACCAGCCCTGCATTCCTGGTATAAATCCTACTTGATCATAGTGTATTATCTTGGAGATGATTTTCTGTAGTCTTTTTGCTAATATCTTATTTAAGATTTTAGCATCAATATTCATTAGGGAGATTGGTCTATAATTTTCTTTCTCTGTTTTCAGCCTACCTGGTTTAGGTATCAGTACCATGTCTGTGTCATAGAAGGAATTTGGTAGGACTCCTTCATTCCCTATTTTATCAAATAATTTATATAGCATTGGGGCCAATTGTTCTTTAAATGTTTGGTAAAATTCACATGTAAATCCATCTGGTCCTGGGGATTTAGCACAGCCCCTTCTAAACAAACACCAATTACAATAACAACTTATCACAAATAGCAATATTAAACCCAATTGTTCAAAAAAGTTCCACAAATTAGAATATATAAAGAATAAAAAAAGAGTAAATGAGTTTCAGCTGGTGTCAAGAGGAGATCTCAATTTAAGCTAAGAATGAATGATCTTGCATAGAGAAGTTCACTTTCAGCAGTCTCTAGTACTGAGAGTCTTTAAGATCAAGCAACTTTTCGGACTGTCTCTTGTATATACCTGATGCTCTAAGAGTTTCAGAATGCTATTCAAAAGTCCCTTCTTTCTCTTGAATCTCTCCTTGGGAATAGTCTCTTTACTTGTGTATCTGAAGGCTCTCTAAAGTATGTATTACAAATTACTACTTAAAGAAAGCAATTTTCCTCACTTTACTATATCTTACTCAGTACTCTCTCAGTCAATCAAGAGTCACTTCTCACCCTATGATGTTTATTCTTTGTTCTCAAAGAGGATCAATGACATCAAGAGGCTGGTGCCTTGACTTGTAAGTGAATTGGATTTAAGTGAAGCAGGGCTGTGCAAAGTCATCAGCCTCTCCCTTCCAGTCATTCAGAATCCAATGGCAAGACACAGAGCAGAAAGACTGACAGTAGCCCAGGATGCATTGGGAGAAGCTGGCTCCTTTAAGCTAAGATCTTTCCCAAGTCTCAGTGTGAGTAAGAACTGAGACAAATAAAATAAAACAAAAACAAAAACAAAAACACCTTTTCAAAAGAATCAATCTGGAGGGGAGAACTCTTTGAATTTTTTGGCCAGAACAGAAACAATTACTTATTTTTACTAACCCTGAGCCATCAAAACCCAAAAGTTATTGCAGTAAAGACAGAGATTTTATACACAAATCAAAAGTAGGAAGGGAAAAGGAAAGTAGATTACAATTATTTTCAGGTCCTGAGTGGTTTCCTACAACAAGCCCACATGTGCAGGACAATGTAAGTGTTTCCAATTCTGTGGGAACAGTTCTTAAGTGATTGTTTTAAATTCTGGGAGGTCATTACTTTCTTGGGGGACAGGACCATAGTTCTGTGACAAGAATAGGTTCTGTTATCTTTGATTTGCTTCATTTAACAGACATAGAAGAGTATTGTCAAGAATTGATTGATCATTTCAAGCTGCATTATAAGACCCTGACTCCCAAGTCAGAATTTGCTGGGAAAATGGCAGTCCTGAAAACTATAAATTATCAGTATAATCATTATACATATCATATTTATAATTAGAAGAATAAGAATAATTTTTTTCCACAAATGAAGTAGAAATATTGACCAATTGGAACTGCCCAATTGACTCCTCAGTGGGGCAGCTCCTCCTCCTCACAGATTGTTTGTCCTTGAACAGGTTCTTGAAGAGGGCTAATATCTTTCAGAAGGAGGATCTGTCCTGAATGGCAAGTGAATTGGCTTTCAGTGAGCCTGAGCTATATAAAGCCATCAGCCTCACTCTCTCCACGAGTCATTTGGAGTTGTTGATGTGCTAAGTGTGTTGGCAGCACACAGTACAAAGCTGCCACTTTGAACAATTGTTTCAGGCTCAGATTTGTGGGACATTCACCTTCACTTCTCCCCCATTTGTCCTAGGCCATGACCCCTCCCCCTGAAAGTGAAATGAACTAGACTAAGTGACTTTTTTTTTATCCTCCATTCTGACAAAAATTTTATAGTTTTAACTCCAAAGAAATTAAGATATTGGCAATAGAGGCTGTATTAAGCAAAGCTTAGTTTTTAGAGGTAATTTGTGCATAATGGTTATGACTTTATTTAATACTCAGTGAACAAGTAGGCATTTATTGTAAGTCTGCAAGGTACATACTGTTATGCCCGGAATAAAATTATTATAACCTCCCTCCCCCTTTTTACTTGCCATTAGGACTGAGAACTGAGTCAGGAAAAACCTTGAAATACCATTGAATCATAAAATTCCAGGTCCCTTATCTCAATCCTTGCTAGGATAATTCCCCCTCCTTTTGACTATTGTCTTTTGCCTTACTGTCTCCTGCCCTCGACCTTCATATCTTGACCCTTATCCTGTCAGGATTAAGTAATGATCCTTTAATGGAATTATGGCTTGTCCACTCACCCACTGTCCTTGTCCTCCTTATCTGACTTTGTTTTCCCTATAAGATTATTCAGGTTATGCATTCTATTTGCAAACCCCATTTAGCTAAAACCCTATAAAAATTCTCTGCCTCAGTTCCTCAGGGTCAAATGATTTTTGAACATAAATTCCCTTCAGTCAGCTAGCCTAAAACTCTCCACATTAAAAGATTAAAAACCAATCTCTGTCTTGCCTCAGTTTCTCTGGCATTACAATACTTTCTATCCAATATTTAGAGTATGTATAAAAGACTGAAAGCTTGGGTACCTGGAAGTATGGTAGTATTCTCAACAGTAATAGGGATATAATTGTTGAGGTCCTGGGTAACTAGGTAGGGTTGATCAAGAAAGCCTGAAGTACTGATAAGATTACTCCCTGAGGAAAGCTGGAAAAGTACTGATGAGGACTAACAACCTTATATCCCACCATCTGTGGGTAGAATAATTTATTATGTCCATTCAGGAAGCCAAATTGTGATGTCAAATCCTCAAGGTTAAATTTCCCCTATAAATCTGTCCATGATCTACATCATCATTGCTAAGTCCCTTTTGGGTTAGCCCACCTCATGGTGTCTTTACTTTCTATCCTTTCCCCCATATTTCATGATGTCTTTTTCCTTACTCTATCCTTTCCCCATGCCTAAGGGATTTTTTTTCTTCTTGTAGCTAACTAACTCTGGGTGCTAAACACCTATATGGATTTAGCCTGCCAGTCACTGGTGTACTTCATGGTATATTCTTTTTCTCCTGGCTAGTTGTGAGTTCTACTGGGGAACTTATTTTTTTCCATTATTAATTGTTAAAACCACTTTCCTTGCTAACTATATGTCTTCCCAAATCTATTTCATATTTATCATTCTTGGTGCCTTATTTTACCTTTTCATTTTGTCTGTTATCTTTTCTCTTAAAAATGTACCTTTTAGCAATGAGAAAGACCTTATGAATTCTTCATATGTGAATTGCTACCAAACCTCAGCATTTGGCGTGCCTACATGAACACTATCATTTGGTACCAATTGCTAACCTCAATCTCATCTTAAGAGGAGAAGGTTTCAAGAAAATGATGAAGAGT
Organism: Sarcophilus harrisii; assembly: GCF_902635505.1. Classification (NCBI taxonomy): domain Eukaryota; kingdom Metazoa; phylum Chordata; class Mammalia; order Dasyuromorphia; family Dasyuridae; genus Sarcophilus; species Sarcophilus harrisii. The sequence continues at coordinate 164,464,078 of NC_045427.1, forward strand.
TCAGTTTTGAACTTTCTGATTTTAAGATTGAGAAATCCAGCTTGAAATGTCCAACAGGCAGTTGAAAATGTTAAGACTGAAGGTCAGGAGAAACACTTGGATTGAAAAAGTCGATCTGAGAGTGATCTGCATTGAATAATAAATGAAATCCCAAGGGTTGTTAATCAAGTAAAATTAGTTAGATGGAAAAAAAGAATAAAGTCCAGGACAAAGCTTTAGGAAACCTCCTACTATTAATGATATGAAGGGGATGAATATTTACCAGAAAAAACAAGAGGGAAAGTCAGAGAAACAAGGAAGAAAATAGGAGAGAACAAGGTCATGAAAACAAAGGGGAAAAAATTCAAAGAAGTCAAGAAGGCCACTGGATTTAACAATTATAAAATCATTAGAAACTCTGGAGAACAGTTTAGTTTGAATACTGAAATTAGAAGTCAGATTGAGAGGCTTAAGAGAGTCAGAGGAAAGGCAGTGGAGGCACATTTTATAAAAGGTTTTCTCAAGGAGTTGAGGTAATAAGTTGAAAGCAATTGAATATTAATGAGAAAATAGGGTTGACACAGGGCAATCTGTTGCAGAGGATATGGCAAAAAGGGAGCATGAGTGTATGTAGAAGGGTTAATCTTGGTAAGAAGGACCATCTCTTCAAGTGAAACACAGTTCATAAAGGAGTTGGTGGTTGCAGAAGGCATTTAGATGATATGAAATAAAATTGAAATTATGTAACAAATTTGTAGTGGACTTAGTATGGGGTCTTAATTTTTTCTAGCTTTGTTCACTCACACATGAGTAGGACCAAAGGCAACAGACGATGAGAACAATCCAAGGCTGGATTTGGAAGGGCAAGACCTTTGATAGGATAAAAGAACAAGATAATTGAAAGAGAAGACAGCATATAGTTGAGTTGGTTCACAATATAGTAAAGATGGGGAAGATAAGATGGTACAACCAATTCAGGCAAAAATGATGACCTGGGAAGGAACTGAGGAATAGAAGAGCTGGAGGTTACAGAAAAGAAAAAGAATAGGATTTGTAATTACAGAGAAGAAGAAGAGGTCGAATGACAGCAGATTATGATGAGACAAAGGAATTTAAGAATTAATAAACCTAGATATGGGACAATTCTAGATGATAACAAGATCAAGAGTATACTATCTCTGTGAACAACTATGGTATGACAGAAGAGTAGATGTTAAGAAAGGAATCAGTTGGGAGTTTATGGCATTGAGGAAATATCAATATGTATATTGAAGTCTTCTAGAGTAGGTGTTGGAGAAGAGAGAAAAATTGTCTTCATCAGATCCCATGGATTTGATTGTCCTCTTTACACAGATCACTTTAAGACTTACTTATCTAGCCCTAGATCCTCTCCTGAGCTCTGACTACAATTTTAACTATCTTTTCAATATTTCAAAGTAGATGACACATTGGCATCTCAAATTTGGCATTCTAGAACAGAAGTTGTAATCTTTCCCTCCAAAGTCACAGCTTTTCCAAATATCCTTATTTCTATTGAGGGCACCACATTTTTTCCAGTTACCCAGATTTGAACTCTGACATTATAAGTAACTCCTTACTCTATCTCACCACACATATCTATTCAGTTGCTAATTCTTATCATTATGAACTCCCTGACAACCATAATATCCATCTCTTTTCTTCTAACAGTCAACACCCTAGGTCAGTCTCTCATCCCTGTCCTGGATTACTGCAATAGCTTTATAATTGGTTCTTTTCCCTCAAGTTCCTAGCTATTCCATTCCATACTTCAGACGACTGCCAGATTAACATTCCTAAAACTCAGATCTGATCTTTATATTAATTTACTCAGTTAATGCCACCCTATATGTCTCAACAAATTCAGTATCTGACTCAGTTTTTCTCTCTTTTCCAACACCTACTCTAGAAGACTTCAATATAGAAAAAAAAAAAAAGAAGGGTTCAGAAGAAAGCTTTTAAGTACATCCTAGTTACAGAATGTCTATATGTGATATGAGCAAAGGAGACTGAAGACAGTCATTCAGACAAATGGACAACAGAATAATTTTAAGACTACATAAAAATGAGAAAGTATTCAGGAAGACTGAGTCATAACGTCAAATACTACATGGGATTAGAAGGATAAAAATTAAGAAAAGGCTATCAGATTTGGTAATTATAATGTCATTACTAATTTTGAAAAGAAAAGTTTCAATAGCATAATTAAATCAAAAGCCAGTCTGCAGAGTGGAGAAATAAATAAGAGGGAAGTAGAAGCAACAAGTATTGACATTTTCTCTAAGAGTTTGGTGGAGAAAGGAAAGTGAAATATAAGATAATATATTGTGAGGATGGGATGGTCTATTAAGATTTTTTGTTATTTTAAGGATAGGGGATACCTGAGCATGTCTATAGGAACAAGAAGCAAAGAACTTTCATAACTTATTCTTTTTGCTAGCAAGAATAGCCACAAAAATAAACACATTTTCTAATATAGAATTAATTTTAGTTTATCATTATTATTATTGTGTAGGAAACAAAAACTTAAAAAGTAATAAAAACCAAAACCATCTTTCATATATTTTGTGTCAAAATTCATTGTGTCCATTGTAGACTCAGGTATAGTAGAATCAGAATGTTTTTCCTCTGTGAAGAAAATCTAAAATAGATGAATATTAACATTTTGTAACAATATCATGAAAATATAAGAATGCCATGTAAGATTCTACATGCAGAGCTAACTGTTGCCTACCATTTATGCAAAGGGTGCTTGTAGAGGGCCGAAACTTTGGAGAAATATACTTGAAACAAGGATACTTACAACAAGGTGTTAACTCAGTGGAATTGATGAGATGATGCTTTTTAGTATACATATGCTTAGTACTTAGAATGGTGATATAATGTTTCTCTAGGTCACACATACATAATGTGCTATAATGACACAATCATACCAAGGTATTTAAGGGCCGAGAAGGACTGGAAACGAGACATTCCATCTTTGACCAGACTCATGGTGGCTGTCTTGCCTTCATTACTTCTCCACTGAGACCAAGGACTTGGGCTGATCCTGAGGTCCTCCAGAAAACTAGCCTGAACATTACAGGTGCTCATATGTACAAGTACCAATTCCAGGTAACAGAATAAAAATATAAAGATTTAATGATTTATTTTATTAGTTGATGGGATGAAGTTCAGTTTATTTTCCATCTGTGTGGGGACCCAGTCTGCTCACCCACAGGATGGGAACTATTGGGTATCCCATCCTCTTGAGAGGCACAAAATCTCTTCTTAAATCTTGAACCACCTTCATTAAATATAGGAGCTGGGATTGTTAGTATCCAAACTCCCTTCACTCCTCAACCTCTGCCATATATCAGCTACTTGAAATACGACTTGATAGAGAGCAGATAATCCAGGTAGTTAACAGAGGATCAGGGATACTTCCCCATCAGAGATGGAAAAGGAGAAAAAGAATCAGAAATTAGATGTGAATAGGGACCAAGGCACCACTCAGAGATTTCATTACTTCTCTCTGTGTGGATCAATTCTTAGGTTCTGATCACCATTTTCCATAGCAGTTAACACATGAGAACTGGCCCAGAGGGTGGGAGAAAGGTGCCCATAGTAAGAAAAGCCCTTCCAACATCCCAACCAGTCCTGTGCTTAGATAGCTTAGCATGATGAAGCCTCTTCTTTCTCATCATTCTTTCCCAAAATAAGGTTTGAAACATCATGCTTTTATGTAATTGAGTGCCTATAGGAAAGCTTGCTACCTGGCCATCGATGAGTCAAAGGTTATATTTTAATAATCAATGTCTTCATTTAAATCTTCTCTCCCTTTCCAGTGGGTAACTGTGGTTAAGTAACTTAAGGAACACACAGCTAATAAGTATCTGAGGTCAATTTTGAATTCAGATCCTGAGCTGAACTCCAGGACCAATGCTCTAACCACTGCACCACCTAGCATTTTAGTGAAAAATACATACAAGAAATTTGGGGGCAATATAATATCTCCTTCAGGAAGATTTGGAGAATCACATAGAGATGAATTTTATACCAGAACACTAGCATTCCACTGAAAGGTTAGAAGCTACTAATTTACATAAGTCTAGTTCTTAAAACATCGGTAGCAATTTGAGATCCCTGGTATGTATGTTATTGATAAGAGCAATAGAAAATGTCTTAGTATGTTTTTATTAAATTAGATTTGTTAAATCAGATTAATCAAGCATTTATTGAGAATGTATGTTACAGAGACTATACCAGGTAAAATAAAGACCAAAAAAAAAAGTAAAACAACCTACTATGCTAGCTGTGAGGTTTTAATATCAAGGCCAACACTAGTAGTTCTTTCTCATCAAACTTTAACAATAGGTTAAAAGAAAAAAAAAACAATAGGTTAAAAGGAGCACTTATTGGATATATATTAGAGGTGATTCTTGTACAGTTATGATGAGAACCAGATGTTATCTGAAGATTTTTCTAACTCTAGGATTTAGAGTCTGATAATTGATTTAGGCCATCAGTGGAAAAAGATGTTAGGAATGTATTTTTAAGTTCTCTGTCAATATGCTTAAAATATTAATATGGAAAAAATAGAAACTGAAGCCTTTAGAACACTTGGAATATTTACATATCAATAATAAATGCATATATTAAGTCAGATATCATTAATGCATCTTGGGAAAATGAATGCTATGATCCATTCTGCTTTAGGCTATGTCATGAATCTGTCATGAGTACAGGAAAAGAAGACACGGTTATCCTGGAAGGTTCATTACCATAGCACACCTACCCTATCTAAAAATAGAATTTTATCACCTGATAGACAGAAAGTGACACAAAAAAGAAATCCTGTACCAGTTTTATAATATGTATTAAAATTAAAATAATCTGTACTGCTAGCATGTTTTTTAAATTAAGTATCCATATTACTATGAAAAACTTAATTTGTGAATTCTCTTATGATTAAACCAAACATCTCTAATTTATAATTTCTTAATATAACTTAATTTATAAATATTTATTTTAAAAAGTTATTAGTGACCTGATTTTGTGTAGTAGCTTATAAGTAGCTTGTAGACATTCTCCCAAGAATATATGAAGTAGTTAGGGAATCAGAGTGTTCAGTTACAAATAATTTAATAAAGGGGAAAGAGCACTGCTTTTAAAATAGAAGACCTTATCTCACTCTGTGGCTTTACTACCTTTGTGACTATGGATAATTCACAATTCAGATCTTTCTTGAAAGCAGACTGTTTTTTTGCTTTTTTTTTTTTTTTTTTTTTTTTTTTTTTTTTTTTTTTTTTTTTTCGTATCCCCAGCATTTAATTGGGATAGCTAAAGCCATTTAGGGAGAACAAGTGATCAATCCATTTTAGGGGTATTTACTTTTTCCCCCTCTCCAACTTCAGCACTGTGAAGAATTTAGTGAAGAAGGGATATGCTTTGAAGTGGCTATCTAGGAAAGAGTGGAAGATTCTGCTGAAGGGTAAATTTATTTTATTCCAAATTACTCTGGAGAAGTGAGAAGAAGCCCTAGATTAAATAAATTAACTGTGACCTTTACTCGCAATCTTATAAGACCCACATACATTAGTTTTCAGGAAAAAAAATTTAAAGAGGAATTGAAATATTATATTAGGAAAATATTCTAAAGGATCTATTATTGAGAGTCAGCATAGCTAACTAAGTCCTCTAGTATTTCAGATGACAGCTTCTATGCCTTAGTTGATAAACCCTAGGTACTTGCCCAAGACACATAAATAATTAATAAACAATCTTTAATAGGTGCTAGGCTGGAATACAAATTTAAAAATAACTGACATTGCCTTTCTGGAGTAATAGTTTAATTTAGGCAGAGGTAGGGATACAACTGTTAACAGATAACTAAGTAAAACCTATATGTAAAATAAATATACAGTGATTTGAGAAGGAAAGGAAAAATTGGGGAAATCAGGGAAGATATAGTAAAAGAAATAATGCTTAAGTCCTGATCTGAAGGGAGGCAGGAGTTCCAAGAGGATGAGGTGAGAAGCAAATTTTAGCTTTAGAGCTGAAAGAAACCCTAAAAGTCGTTTAGTCCAGAGGCACAAAGAAAGTGTGACTTCCCCCCAAAAGTAAGCTAAAGGGTCAGAATTCAAACCTAGACACTTTAATAATGCTTATTTCTTTTCCCTTCCCAGGTGAAAAGTAATGAAAGCTTAGACTAGGGGGTGAATAGAAAGGAAAAAATGTCAGAGATGCAAAAAAGGTAGAATCTACAAATTTACAAAGCCTGACAAATGAATGGTTATAAGGATGAGTGTGAGTAAAGAATCCATTTTAAATCTGAATGAATGGAAGAATGGCTGTATGTTCAATAGGAATTGTACTGGAGGATTTAGAAATAAAGTAAGTTCTGTTTTGAGCATTTTGAGTTTGAAATACCTATGACATCCAGATAGAGATGTACATCAAAGACAGTGGAGGTCAGGAGCACCATGTGAGTTAAAAGTACATTTGGGATTTTTCTGGAAATAGATGATAGTGAAACTTGTAAGAATTAATAGAGGCCAGGGAACTTACTCAAGGTCATGCTACTAATATCACTGGTAGGATTTAAATAGGACCTAGGATTTCACTAGTCTGGGGAACTCCATTAATGGAGAAACTCCTTTCAATTATCCCAATTTACAACTTTTCTGAAATTTAATATTAGAAAACTGCTTGGTACACTGTGAGGATAAATACTTTTCTCGTGATCACATACAAAGGCTGATGCTCTATTCACCGACTTATGCTGCCTTTGTACCAGTAATTGTGATAGATATGCTTCAAATATTATTATAGATTTAAAGCCATTTTAGATTAAAAGTTCTTAAAACCAATAATACAAAATTTAGAAAATAAAACTATATGAAATATTTTATTTATATATTTTCCCTTTTAATATGTTCTTAGTATATCTCTGTCATATTGGGTCAACTAAATGAGATTTCCAACTAATAATAGATTATGCTTATGTATTTTACCAGGCACAATTAAATATGTTTAATCTATAAGCTTCTCACTTGCTTTGTCTAGATTTTTAAGTCTATGTTTGTAAGTCAATGAATATCTATTTCATGGAAAATAATGTCTCAAATAGTAAGACTTGTGAGAAGAGGTTATAAATGAAACAGCTAATAATTAAGGAATGGTAACATTACAACTATTTCAATTTAATCCTGGCTTTACTGTCTTTGATCACTTAAATCTCCTACCTGAATTGTAATGTACTTCCCAAATTCAAAATACTATCTGTTGAGGTGGTATGACAGTGCATTGAATATTGGTCTAGGCTAGGTGAACCACTATTTAAGCTTAATTATTTCAGGCAAGTACATTAACTTTTCTGAGTCTGTACTTTCATCTTAAAAATGAAATGACCTCTAAATTCTTGTCCATGTCTACATCATTGATGCTGTGATGCTAACACCACAAAAGGTAAAAGTGGCTTAAAGTCCTATCTTCTGACTCTAATACTAGAACAGTCCAATAAATCACATTGCCAATAATCCCAAGAATAGAGGATGAATGTAATCATGAATGAATGAAAATCACTTATAGTTTCCTATATCCTATTTGTTGTGCATACAAATTGAAAAGCAAGAGAGTTCCTTCTGTCAAGGAAGGTAAGAAGAGACAGAATTAAGAGCATGAGTGTATGAATGGAGATAGGAGATATATACTTTAAAGATAATAAAATGCAAAATGTTCTCAGAGTGAAGCAAAATATGAGGTCCCTAATAATGAATCCTAAAAAGGTAATGATACTCAAATGGATCTGTGACTTCACTGAGTTAGATGTTCCTTCATTAAGGCAAAATGCAGCTGATCTCTACATGTCTATCCTGGGATACTTGTGTCCACATCCTCCTAATTTTTCCTGTCTTAGTGAGGGCCCACTCAGTGAGCTGGAGGCACTACTTAATTCTGACATTGATAAAATACAAGCAGAACAATGAGGTCTTCTACCTGAGATTCTTTTGCCCTTACTATGTGGCCAGCTCTTTCCCTATCATCATATATTTTCCTGACTTTTAAAAATATTTTAAAATTATTGGCCTAATTTATTAACTACCTGTACTTGATTTGAATACTAATGGACAAACCAGATTGTTCATCCAACCACAACCCATTGTTTATGTACTTAATCTCTCCTAAATGGATGATGTAATCTAACCCTTTTGAGTAGTTATGGATCCCTTCCAAAGGAAGAATTCTGGAGTGTAATGGAACCAGGACAATGTTATCAGAAAACAGGAAATGCATCTTTGAATCTATAGTCCTTTTCAACATGGCCTCTGTACTGGCTCTCCTGTACTACAGGAGCAAACACCTTTGGCAAGAACATATCTTTATATGTCTCACCTGATGTTTATGATCTGAAAATTATTAAACCAAGTGAGTTCTGATTTTTTTTTAATTTTTAAAGAATCTTGAATTACTTTGATGTACAGACAGGAAAGAGAAACCGTAAGACTATGCTTTGCTAAACTGAATTAAATGCTATTTTATATTTAACAAACATAAGCACATTGTAATCTTATATTCTGTTTTAGACAACTAGACAACACAATACTTTATTGTGTATTGTATTGGAATATCAAAAAGATTTTATATATAATAAGTATTCATATAGGTTAGTAGATGGATAAAGTTCATTGTCAACTTTTTTCATTATTCATAGCAGGACATAGATACCTTTTGACCTTTGATCCCCCAATACCTTTATAAATATGTTGTTGCCTCTAGCATAGAAATTCTCTTTATATACTGGTTCTTTTAACTTCTTTAGATACCTTTTGACCTTTGATCCCCCAATACCTTTATAAATATGTTGTTGCTTCTAGCATAGAAATTCTCTTTATATACTGGTTCTAATCCATCTGCAGCCTTGTTCTCTTTATAGCATCTTCTATCTCCACTAGAAGCATATCTGGAACTGTGATGTTTAAGAATAAGCATGATAAATTTTCTGGTTTTGATTGTGAAAATAATTTATTACATAAATATTTGAAGATCTTATCCATTTTTCTTCTGCTTCTTGATTTCCATTTTTATCCTTAACTTTCCTTCAGGACAAGTCAGCAAATATTTACTAAGTCTTATTATATATATTATTTCATTTTGGGGGAAGAAAACACTTAAAAGGAAGCTGAAAAGAGATGTATGGTATCCACTTGAGGACATGATAAATAAAAAAAGTCCAAAAAGTCAGGAGTGGGCCCAATAAGAGTGAAAAAATTAAATCATTTTTAATATGATTTTGCTTAGGTCTTTCCAAAATCCAAATGATAACTTTCTTCAAATATCTGAAGGTCTGCCATTGTAATGCCTCAGTTTCCCTGAATTATTATGCTATTCTCTAAATAAAATCATTATGGCCACCCCACCCCCCTTCCTTACTCCCTTGAGCTCTGGACACTCTCATATTTCAGTGAGTTCATGAAACTCCAAGTGGCTTAAATCAAATGTCTGGGTATTGCTCACTATCTTTTGCTCTAGACTCTCTGTCTCCTGCCCCTACCCTGACTCCCTAACCTGTCAGAACTAAATTATAATCCTTTCCTGGAATTAGGGCTTGTCCACTCATCCAGTGTTCTGCGCATGCTTGCCTTGGTTTCCCTGATAATTGGAACCCTATAAAAGTCTCTAGAATTAATGACTCGATGCTGGATACTTTAAGACGAGTCCCATTTAGCTGGCTAGGAATTGGACATCTTTTGGACATGAGACTTGTTTCGCCACTAGCCCAGATTCTGCACTAATAAAATATTAAGAACCTAATCTCTGTCTTGCCTCAGTCTCTCCAGCATTACATTTTTGTAGGCCCCAGCAAGATGAGATTTGAGAGCAAAATTAGAAATTAAAGAATAGTAGGCCTCAGCAGGAGGCCTTGAGCTGGCTGATCCTGGAGTCTTAGGTAAGCTGGCATTTGGTTTCTTCCAGAATTCCACAGAAAGAGTAGTTTCAGTCACCACAAGAAGTCACTGCCAACATCTCTATTTCAGCTACAATGGAGAACCTGGTTTGAAACCCCTGTAAGGTAAGTTTTTTGTCTGTTCTGATTGCTAGCAAATCTGGGTCCCCAGAAAAAGTTGGACTGATGAGCCATACAACTTTGGGAAGTGCCAATGGGTTAGTTATTATCTGGCACTATCTGTTTGGGTGCCTTTGGGAACAAATTTGGGTACCATTAAGCACAATTTGGTTCTAGGTATTTTTTACATCTGGGCACTTTCTGTGGAGGCAGGGAATGCACCAGACTGGAGTTTGGAAGTCTATTTAATCTTTGAAAAGACTCAATTTGGGTTTCTGGGAGGAAGAGATTGAGAGAGCAAAAGAAGCTGATGTCAATTGCTTAGGAAAAAAATTCTGGAAAAGGAATAGCCTCCTTATCTAGTCAAACTTCTGAGAGTCAATTAAAATACATGTGTGTGTGTGTGTGTGTGTGTGTGTGTGTGTGTGTGTGTGTATTTTTATTTTTATATAATAATTTTAAAAATTTAATTTAATTTAAATTTTAATAGTTTTATTTAAAGTGATATTGTCATTCTGAAATTGTGAGAAATAATTACTATTGCCTTATGCATACTAAATCTGTTTATGAGATTTATAAGATCTTAGGAATTTGTTTGAATATTGAACCATTACTATTGAGAGACAAAATTTTTTAAAAGCTGCATTTGATTTTATTTAATTTAACAATAGCTTGTTAAAACAAAGTCCTGACAACTTATCTGAAGAGGTAACATACCCCCTAACTAGATGAAGTATGTCACCTTCTAAAACATATATTGGATAATTTGTAAACATCATGTTTTAAAATTTTGTTAGCTCTTTTGCACATGTGCGAAAGCTTTATGGAGTTATTTGGCTGTTAACTATATTGTGAATTTTAAAAGTTTTGAAGGAAAAAAACCTAAGGAAAGGAGAAAAGAGAGAGAGATGGAACTTGTTGGAAAGGGAGATAAAGAAAGTATGTTGGAGAAGGGAAGAGACAGTATCAGAAAGGAATTGGGAGGAGAGAGAGAAAGCATGTTGAAAAAGAGGAAAGGAGTTAAGTTGGAAAAAAAGGGGCAAGTCTTTTAATGGAAGGAACTTGCCATTTGTTTGGAGAAAGAAAATGCTCTGGCTGACTAGATCCTGAGAAAGATTTGGCACCCTAAAAAAGTTAATTATAAAGAGAAATAGAGTGGGCGAAGGAGAAAAGGAAAGGGATCTTTTGGCTCCAACGGTGAAAATTTAACTCACTTTCCTTCTACCCCTCCTCTAATTGTGACAGGCTTTTTTAGAAGTGATGACAAACTCAGCTGGCTCTCTGTTGCAAAGAGCATTTTATTGTGTAAAGGAATAGTCCACTTTTACAAGTTATTAGTGTTAATTCTGATAAGATTCCTTTATGTGAAATTAAGATATTCTGTATGAGTTTTTGACTGTATTGAGTCATCTTAAAGTTATTATTTAAAGAGACTCTGAGAATAATAGTTTTTGCTTTTGTCCTTTTGAATATGTTTCTGTTATGGACAATAAGCAATTTAGAATTTTTCTATGTATTAGGCATTCTAAAGCAAAATGATTGTGTAATGTTGAACTTAAAAGAAAAAATCATCTACTTAGATATGAAAGATTAAGCTGTGAACTCTCCGGACAAATCTCTTACCGTTATCAATATAAGGTCATGATAAATACCTGTTTGGGATTCATCTGGAGCTTTGGTTAATGAGATTTGTTATTAGAGGTAAAATTTCTTGGGCCTGTAGTTAATATTATTTGGAAGTTTTAAACCTCCATCATCTGAAAGTTACTGGGACAATTACCTGAAGTAAAACTGAGTTAAGGGCTACTTTATTCTGCCTCATGTATGTGCTGAAGAATCAGTTTTGACTGATTATAGCCATGTCCCTGCTTTTTACTCCTATAACTGATTTCTATAATTTAGCTTAGTCATCTATCAGTTCCTGGATATTTGTGTCTGTAGGTATTCAGGACTTTAAAGGTTTTTAAAATAACAAAAGGATAATTGACATATTTGTCTGTGAGATCTTACTGCTGTTTTGTTTATTGGGACTACAGCTGACACATCTTTACCATTTTGTTAGGATTCTTACAAGGTGCTAAGTCGGTTGTCTAATTTTAGCATCATGCTTAGCAGTTCTCTGGTTCACTAATGTGTTTAGTATTTGTTGGAGTTCTACAAGACTCACAAGTCCAGAAGATTCACAAGTCAGGATTCATTTGGGAGATTCACAAGTCCAGGAGATTCACAAGTCACAGCTCCCATAATCCCACTCTCGGAAGGAGGAGTCAACTTTTGAGTTCACACCTTTAAGATATTATATATAAGGAGCTCCCACAAGCCAACTAGAGACTTTTGGGAGATTGAGAAGTCAGGATTCAGTTGGGCAGAACGAAGAAGTCGGAGAAAACTAGAGGCTGAAGCTGGCAGAGGCAAAAGACTAGTGGCAAGAGCTCTCAGAACCAAGGAGAGAGATAGGCCTCTAAGTTAACCGGGTATTTGGAAGGAAACAATAAAGGATCTGAACTTTTAACAGCTGGCTGCATTAGAGGTGATTATTACATGGAACTGAAACTAAGGCTGCCTCCAGAAGCCCCACAAGAAACCTGCTCTCAGAGAATGATTATATTTAGAGAAGAGAACATTATACCATTTGTCTGTCCTGTGAGGCAATCATGTTTCCAGATATGG